>NC_141696.1:871402962-872602962 GCF_964263255.1 Lissotriton vulgaris
GTCGCGGAGAGGAGCTCCGCCTCAGTACAGGAACAGTCATCCACGAATTGGAGGCCTGAGACGATGTAAACCATCATCGTCAGTCAGCACAGTCTCCAGATGAAAAAATGAGCAAAGACTGAAGCCTTCCCTCGCGTCCTACTCAAGGACTTTAATGACATTACTACATGCAAAGAAATACCAATCTACTCAAGATTCTATAACCCACTCGATTTGCAGGACTACAAACTCCAGGAACTACAAGCTCCAGGAGTCCTGGTGCCGTAACTCCACCCACTTAGGGCGGACGACGCCCTCTTCTTGAATAAAATGCATTCGGGAAGCGCAAACCGAGCATGGTGTTCTTTTTGCAGTCCATGAATAAGGGGCGGGTTTTTGGCCCCGAAACGCGTCAGACATTCGAGCAAGCAAAGAGAGAGTCTGCAGTTTTTGCTTGGGAGCCACAAGAAAGCCGGATGGTTGGAGGCTGCGGTGAGCCTTCTCCAAAGCGCTTGCGCACCTTGCTCTTCCATTATTTCAGCGGCCTGCCTTGGTCGCGGAGAGGAGCTCCGCCTCAGTACAGGAACAGTCATCCACGTATTGGAGGCCTGAGACGATGTAAACCATCATCGTCAGTCAGCACAGTCTCCAGATGAAAAAAAGAGCAAAGACTGAAGCCTTCCCTCGCGTCCTACTCAAGGACTTTAATGACATTACTACATGCAAAGAAATACCAATCTACTCAAGATTCTATAACCCACTCGATTTGCAAGACTACAAACTCCAGGAACTACAAGCTCCAGGAGTCCTGGTGCCGTAACTCCACCCACTTAGGGTGGACGACGCCCTCTTCTTGAATAAAATGCATTCAGGAAGCGCAAACCGAGCATGGTGTTCTTTTTGCAGTCCATGAATAAGGGGCGGGTTTTTGGCCCCAAAACGCGTCGGACATTCGAGCAAGCAAAGAGAGAGTCTGCAGTTTTTGCTTGGGAGCCACAAGAAAGCCGGATGGTTGGAGGCTGCGGTGAGCCTTCTCCAAAGCGCTTGCGCACCTTGCTCTTCCATTATTTCAGCGGCCTGCCTTGGTCGCGGAGAGGAGCTCCGCCTCAGTACAGGAACAGTCATCCACGTATTGGAGGCCTGAGACGATGTACACCATCATCGTCAGTCAGCACAGTCTCCAGATGAAAAAATGAGCAAAGACTGAAGCCTTCCCTCGCGTCCTACTCAAGGACTTTAATGACATTACTACATGCAAAGAAATACCAATCTACTCAAGATTCTATAACCCACTCGATTTGCAGGACTACAAACTCCAGGAACTACAAGCTCCAGGAGTCCTGGTGCCGTAACTCCACCCACTTAGGGCGGACGACGCCCTCTTCTTGAATAAAATGCATTCAGGAAGCGCAAACCGAGCATGGTGTTCTTTTTGCAGTCCATGAATAAGGGCCAGCTTTTTCGCCCCGAAACGCGTCGGACATTCGAGCAAGCAAAGAGAGAGTCTGCAGTTTTTGCTTGGGAGCCACAAGAAAGCCGGATGGTTGGAGGCTGCGGTGAGCCTTCTCCAAAGCGCTTGCGCACCTTGCTCTTCCATTATTTCAGCGGCCTGCCTTGGTCGCGGAGAGGAGCTCCGCCTCAGTACAGGAACAGTCATCCACGTATTGGAGGCCTGAGACGATGTAAACCATCATCGTCAGTCAGCACAGTCTCCAGATGAAAAAATGAGCAAAGACTGAAGCCTTCCCTCGCGTCCTACTCAAGGACTTTAATGACATTACTACATGCAAAGAAATACCAATCTACTCAAGATTCTATAACCCACTCGATTTGCAGGACTACAAACTCCAGGAACTACAAGCTCCAGGAGTCCTGGTGCCGTAACTCCACCCTTTTAGGGCGGACGACGCCCTCTTCTTGAATAAAATGCATTCAGGAAGCGCAAACCGAGCATGGTGTTCTTTTTGCAGTCCATGAATAAGGGGCGGGTTTTTGGCCCCGAAACGCGTCGGACATTCGAGCAAGCAAAGAGAGAGTCTGCAGTTTTTGCTTGGGAGCCACAAGAAAGCCGGATGGTTGGAGGCTGCGGTGAGCCTTCTCCAAAGCGCTTGTGCACCTTGCTCTTCCATATATATATATATATATATTTATATATATATATATTTCTCGTCCGTGTAATCCAAAAACAAGAAGGCAGACCCAAAAGATAATGCAAAGTCGGGTTTTTTCAGGAAACGCCCGCACCACCGCCATTACGCGTTTCAGCCTCCTCCGAGGCCTTGATCACATGACAAGTTCCAGAGGTAATTTTTTCAATTTTAAAGTGACAGTGCATAACACATGGAAAATAGACATAGAACTAACACTATGACCATAATCAGTAAACCTATGTATATACAGCATATAATAGATAGTGCAAGAGGGCAAAAGTGCAAAATCCGCCATAAATATTTATAATGTCATAAATATCTAAAAAATGTACAAAGCATTCAGAATATCAAAAATATTTAAAATATTGAAAAATTCAATTATTAAAAATATTTTTAATAAAACACTATAAATGTGGTACATGAGCCTGATAACCTGCACAATTCAATAAGTAAGAGGTATTGGTAGAGATTGGCAGTACAAGCAAAATAATGTATCTCAATGTAGAATTGGTAAAAATTTATCATATAACAATAAATACATTGCACTTATTAACTGCTAGACAACATGTATCCTACTAGAACATCTGTCATTAAACCTCATTGGTGCTACAATAAAGGCAAAGTCAGGCTCCCTGCGGTATTCCCAAAATGTATATACTGTATGTTGGTTGAGACTAATTTGTCTAATGGGTTCAAAAGAAACAGTTTTGCCCAAGTGGGCCAATGATCATGTGTGACTAAAAAATGTGCAAAGTGCAAGTGCTTAATTAAAATTATGCTCTAACTATTATCTGACCTACAGCCATAAATCAAAAAACGTAGAGTTCTAATTATTTCATTATAATACAGAAGGGGTACGGATGATGCTAGCTAAAAAGATACTGGGTTTGCGAATAGATACATTTAAAGACAGGTAAAGAAATATTCACTGATATTGAGACCATAAGGCGTTTTGCTATTAAGCTCTAAAATGTATTTAGTTTACAATTTCCTAAGGAGGTACTCACGATTACCACCTCTTCTAAGGGGCAAGATAGCATCCACAGCAAAATATTTCAGATGTTGTAAATTGCTATTGTGATGTTCCTGGAAATGTCTTGCTACCGGATACGTGGCATCCTTGTTGGTGATTGCCTGCATGTGCTGGAGTACCCTTTTGTGAACCTGCAGCATCGTGCTCCCCACGCAGCGCAGGCCACATGGGCATTTCAGCACATATACTGCAAACTCTGTTTTGCAGTTCAAGGCTTTGGTGATGGTAACATGTTTAGATGTAAATGGAGTGGTGTATGTTTTAGTATTCACTCCCTGTTTACAGGCTTTGCAAATAGCACACTTGTAAAAGCCTGGTCTGCTAGTAAGCCAATTCTTGGTCTTTATCACCTCCGGGCTACTCCTGACCAAATCATTACTCGTGGAGCGCGCTTTCCTGTAGGAAATGCTTGGTGTTTTTTGTTAAGCAACTGCCTAATATTGGATCATTCAATACCAGTGGCCAATTTTTATTGATGATTCTACGGAGGGATTTATTTTTCCGATTGAATGTAAACACTAGTCTGGTAGGTTCTGCTTTTATTGCTTTATTAGCCTCAGGGGTTTTGGGCAGTAATGTCACTGAGCACTGCAGTTTGTTGGCCTTCTCCATTGCTGTCTGAACCACCACTTCCGAGTACCCTCTTGCCATAAGTCTTTGCTTGCTTGCCATCTGAGCTTGAGTGCACTCCAGGTCCGTACTACATATCCTTCTGATCCGCAGCATCTCCTGATGGGTCAGGTGATGACTAGAGGCATGCATTACGGTAATCCCTGCAGATGGTTTCCTATGAAGGCGGGTCTCTAATTTGCTGTTCCTCACAAAGATTTCCACATAAAAAAAACTATGCTGGTTTTGTTCAACTGAGCAACAAACTGCAAGTTATGATTGTTGTTATTGAGTTCAGATACTAAGACATGGGCATCAATTTCACTACCATTCCAAAATAAAAACAAATCATCCATGTACCTATACCAGCAAAGTACATGATTGACTAGGGTTTCACTATGCGTCGCCATGATGACCTGCTTCTCCCACATGCCCATATGCAGGCAGGCATTACTTGGGGAAAAGCAGGTCCCCAGGCCAACACCCCTCGTTTGTTGAAAGATCTGATTAAGGATAATAAAGAAATTATTTTCCAAGCAGCTGGAAATCATGTCAATTAACATGCTGTTGTGCGCTGCACATTTGGTGGGTCTGGAATTTAAATAAAATTCAATTGCTTTGATGCCATCAGCATTATGAATACTAGTATGTAAAGAGGTAACATCAAGTGCTTTATATAGTAGTAAATTAAAAAAAATACATAGTGTAAAATATATTCTTAATAATAGTGTTTTTTATATATATATATATGCATACATATATATATTTATGTGTGTATATTTATATATGTAGATATTTATATAGTATTTAATATTACTTAAATCTATTTCATTTACATTAAATTAATTTTGTATATGAATATATTTAAGATTTACTATTTCAATATATATTAAAAACTATATATTTACATTTTTTAGCAATAATAATGTAAAACAATACATTTGTTTCAATATTTTTGTACTTACCTTTATAAGTATAGGGAAACAATATTTTTGTAATCAATATTTGAGACACAATATTCCTGTATCACAATATTGTTGAGATGAATATAGTGTTAGTGATCCAGATAGTCGCTGGACTGTGGTCATCTCTAAATATGACGGACAGTGTACCCTTGTGATGATGGAGGTAATGTACTCTGCCACCCAGACGTACACCACTCCATCTATCAACGGCTAAATCAGGCCCTTAGTCTCTCATGAATTCATCTAAGGAGACATCATCAGATTGATAGCCACAGCAGCTTCTATCCATCTTGCCAAAGGTACTCAATATTTTTTTTTAAATCTACCAGCAGCTTCAAATAGATAAAGAGCTGGTCAATATATAAACTGAAGGCATTTTCAAAGTATTGATGTTTGGTACCTTTTATAAATATAACGGTACCTTCAACTGCTACTTTCAGAAAATAAAGGAGATGCGGGTTGTGCTGTAATATCCAAGCATTTGCACATTTATTTAAGCTGTAGAAAGGAGGCAAGGATTGTTAGAGGCCCAAATGTATGTGTTAAAGCCACTCCCTCTTCGTGCTCTGCCATACTCAAGAATACTACCAATCTTATTTCTATTGTTTATTGTAAATGGTCTATTTCAACAATAGAAGCTATTCAACAGGATCTTCTCCATTCGTAATTCTCTGTTGTCCTGATATTGAGGGTGCAGTAATGTTTCTTTTTAGCTGGCAACACTAATGGAATCTCTAGTAATACCCTATGGTACTGCAGCATAGCACAGCAAGGAATTTTGTTTGATACAAAAGGGACACCTAGGGGGATTGAATTTTCAAAGGACTTATGCATGACCCAAGAATAACATTTCCTAACAGCTCACAGCACTGCACCTTTTTACATTGCAGTTTATATGTGATCAGCCTAAAAAATCATGCCACTTCTAGGAAGATATCTTAACACAGCTAACCATGCTGCCAATAACGCATAGTTTTTTATTTAGAACAAATTCAAACAGATGATAAAATGTTTAATGTATATAGTAAAGATGCCTATTGAGTACCTATAAATGTAATACCTATATAATTTAAGTTGTATTTACATGTTTCTTTCATAACATTCAGGATATACACTCAGCATGGAATTAGTTTATTTATTTACACCATAACTTGCAACCAAAACTCATTAGACTGGCAAATGTGACAATGCAAATATGTGTGCTGAAGTCAAACCTCCCCTTCAGAGTGTCTGTCATGCTCAACAGCACAGTTATTTCTTTACATTTTCTATTTCTGAAATGTCTGCACTGTTCATATTTCTCTGGCATCCTGAAGGTGAGAGGAAAATGGTGTTTGTTTTAACTGGAGATGCCTTTGGGACCTTGAATCTACAGCATTGCAGGGTGGGACACCAAGGACATGTGTTTGACTCAAGAGAGCCATCTAGTAATGTCTTTTGAAAGTCTACCTCCTCAACAGTATCTTAAAGGACTTGCACCGGACTCAACACAAACAGATAGTAAAGGAAGTCAGGCATAGCAAACTTATATGAAGCCTTATCTAGGAAGTGAGCGTCATTAGGACGAGAGTTCAACGTTGGGACATGTTTTTGGTGTGATCAGTATCCAGAACATTAACGCATCCACTGCAGGCTTCCACTGGAGCTTGCATACTGTCAGGCAATATACAATGAACAACACTGACAATGCTTTGTGTTTTTTCAAATTAGCAGAATTGTCTATTCTCATTTTTTAACTGATTCTGTTTATTGAATATTTTCTAATTATACAATACAATGGCAGAGAAAGAGGTGGGTAACACGTTATACAGAGGAAAACATGATGACCTATGATCTATACAATACAGTGTGATAATCATGTAATGCCAATAATACGGCTGAATCACAATGGTGAGCGTGCACCAGTAAGCCCTTACAGTATGAGAAACACTAGAGTTTAACTCCGAAATAGGACATATGACCAAAATGTATATACTTTTGTGAGTATATGGCAACCCCTGCAACAACGGGTAGGAACACTGGAGCACCTGTGGAAACATAGCTGACGTTGGGACCAAATTCATATATTTCGATAAAGATTAAGCAATAAAACCCAAACAAAACATTGCAACAGACCCCACAACTGAATGACCTACCACCATTCTTCCTGTCTGTCATCTCCAACAGGTGCTGGGTGGAATATTCACCACTAATGACCTCCATAAGAGTGTGTGTGAGGGGCCTCATAATGAATACGATGAGCAATATTAACCTACAACCTCGGTCTGCCCGTCCAGGTCCCCCACCACTGTGTCGGACTACTGCCCGTCACGAGTGAGTGATTAGACGGCAAATTAGAAAAATAGTGATTTAGTAGGTAGCAATGGGGTACTTTCTCTGTCCAGGTGTGTCTTCTCTATGCAGGGCTACACTTTCTTCTTCCGCCCAGTTGAGCATTGAGCGCTTCCAACCTATGACCATGGGGACTACATGATGCACTGGGCCAGGAACAGACTAATTTGCATATAGCCAGGTTCTGAGCTGGGATGGTGCATTGAGCTAAATAACGGTGATGGATCAAGCCCTGATCTTTGGACTGGGTAAGAGTGTTCTGCTTAATTCAGACACTCTGTTCATCACCACCCCCTTTTCTGAATCGTTTTTGGCCACTATAGGTGTGGCAGGGTATACTCAGACATGAGTCCCTTGCTCACTGCACCATCAGGATTCAAGCAAGCCGGGCCGACGATGGCTGAAATGCCAGAAACCGGTCCCCGGAAGCTTGTCTCCTTTCCGGTGAAGAATTGGCTTGGTAGTTTGGTCTGCCCTGTTCCCATGATGCACTGGGCCAGGGACAGACTAATTTGCATATAGCCAGGTTCTGAGCTGGGATGGTGCAGTGAGCTAAATAACAGTGATGGATCAAGCCCTGATCTTTGGACTGGGTAAGAGTGGTCTGCTTAATTCAGACACTCTGTTCATCACCACCCCCTTTTCTGAATCGTTTTTGGCCACTATAGGTGTGGCAGGGTATACTCAGACATGAGTCCCTTGCTCACTGCACCATCAGGATTCAAGCAAGCCGGGCCGACGACGGCTGAAATGCCAGAAACCGGTCCCCGGAAGCTTGTCTCCTTTCCGGTGAAGAATTGGCTTGGTAGTTTGGTCTGCCCTGTTCCCATGATATACTGGGCCAGGGACAGACTAATTTGCATATAGCGAGGTTCTGAGCTGGGATGGTGCAGTCAGCTAAATAACGGTGATGGATCAAGCCCTGATCTTTGGACTGGGTAAGAGTGGTCTGCTTAATTCAGACACTCTGTTCATCACCACCCCCTTTTCTGAATTGTTTTAATGCCTGGATGCTTTATTACACCCCAGAGAGGCTTAATAAAATGTTTTGCACTTCTACTAGATGATGTCCTAGGTGCAATGACGTGGGTACTTGGGAACATATGTTTATGTCATGCGGGCCATCTCAGAGTTTTGGTCTCAGATTTTCCATCATATCTCAATAAAAGTAGGATGTGAGGCCAAACCCCTTCCCAGTAGTATTCTGTTGGGCCTCACCACCCTTTCACACTTTAGGGAACAATCGGGCACATGCATCAATCGATTTTGGAATCGCAAACGGTGCGAATCGCAAAATTCGTCCGTTTGCGATTCCAAAATCACTTTTTGGGATGCAACATTTATTTTTCAAGTTTCGCAATTTAGGAAATCGCAATTTTTTGCGATTTCTTAAATTGCGATAGCATTTAAGAAATCGTGAATTTTGCGATTTCTTAAATGCTATGCATGATTAATTTTATTTTGCGAATTCGCAATTTTTAAGGGAAAAATTACCATGAAGTAAACCTTCATGGTAATTTGCGAAAAGTTTCAAAAATGCAAAAAAATGCATTTTTGAAACTTACATGTTACACACACACATGCCCTTGGGACATGTGTGTGAGTAAATTGTACTAATATGACATTCCAGGGGTGCAGGCGGGGTCCTTTGGACCCCCCCCCCCCCCTGCACCCTTGAAATTGCATTCTCATTTTGCGATTCCTTAATTGCGAATTCGCAAAATGAGAATGCCTTCCCATTGATTCCTATGGGCCTCTAGGCCCATAGGAATCAATGTAAAGCGATTCCTTAATTGTGATTCGCAATTAAGGAATCGCAAATAAGGAAAATTAGGAAATCGCAAAAAAAATGCGATTTTTTTTGATGCATAGGAATTTGCGATTCCTAAATTGCAATTCCTTAATTTTCTCAATTTAGGAGTCGCAAATTCCTACAATGATGCATGTGGCTGAATGTGCTCAATTCCTTCAGATCTCAGCCTTAGTGATGTGCTCAATTATTACCAGCCATTGGAAGTGCGAAACATTTTATTAAGCATCCCTGGGGTGTAATAAAGCATCCAGGCATTAAAAAGCATCATCCTAGGAAAATTTGCCCATCTCAACACTGAAAACGATACTCAAAGTACTTAAACCACATATCTCCATTGATCTCAATCTCTGTCCTTTCCCTCCATTTTACCCGGATATTAGTGGTAGTGGTGGAGCAGTGTGGCTGAAGTTCCTTTTACCAAAAACTCAGAGTCATTCTCGTTTTCAGGCTGAAAACGTTTCCTAATCAGTCCGGCAAATCTGTGAACTCTGCTGGAGACAAACTATTAAGAACTGATACCATTTGTCTATAAGAAAAAAAATGGAGAGACACATTGTAAGCGGTGCCATGGGAGTAAATCTCGGCCATTGATTTTACTCTATTCTGAACTAAAAAGTCTCAGATATTAAAAAAGCAATCTCTTACCACTTTTTAATAGCCATGGGTGAAAGGGAGGAAGAAATATGAGAGCAGCATACTAAGGGAGTTTCCTCATGAATCACAGGTATTTAAAATTTGCGATAAAAATGTTACTTCACATGAGGGTCTCATACCCCACTTACTTTGTCATTTTGAGTTTGTGGATGTATCTCGGCAAACTAGCTATACTGCAGTGGTAAAGCACATATACAACTACTGAATTATAAAACTCAGACCCTGCATGCAGAAGCAGCACACAGTTGTACTGCGATGGAAGCATAGTAATACATCAAATGGCAGGGGAGTGCCAGGCCACTCTCTGATTTAGATAATTAGATAATTTTTGAACTACCTCTAGGGCATTTGTTACCCAAAAGAAAATATGAAAAACTTCTCTCCAACCTGCAAAAAAAACTGCTTCCAACTTGCCTGGGCTTTCATTAAAGGAAACAATAATATTGAAAAAAATATCCCTAAATATCTTTTAGGAATGGAATTATAATTACACATAGCATCTGTGGGTAACACTTCAATGGGGGTATTATTAAAAAATGATTTGGTCTTCAATTAATTAATTTTGTTGTCCCCAACCTAGTGTGGCACCGGGCCACTTGTGGAGCTGTCTTAATATTCTCCATTTCCGGGAGTAGATAAAGAGTGACATCATCCCAATTTTTTGTATTTATTTTTGCAGCACCTGGAAAAGGTGGGAGAATGCTGGCATGCTGATGAATATATTGGGCCAGTTGTTTGCTAAATAGGGTGAATAGCGTAGAGGATAAGGAGCAGCCCTGGGGAGTCCCTCTGCTGGGGAAAACTGTGCTTGAATTATTTATTATATTTTGAGCCAGAGTGTGCTCATACAGTCTGGCTATCGACCCTCTGGGCTGCGACGTAAAATAGAAATTCTCCAAGATTCTAAAGAGGAAGGTAAAAGACCTTCTTCGCATCCAAGAACCTTGATTTAATCTGAACTGTAATTTAATTTGAACCATATTTTAACTACTGGTATAAAAGATCCCAGTACTGGAGAAATAGAAAGGGACAAATGGAATATTGGGCAAATATGTTTGCATTTCTACCAGGGGAAGCCAAGTCATGGGATTCTGCTGCGCGACTGATACGTTTTTACAAACAGTTCACCTTCCAGAGTTGAACAGTGAGTCTGCAACCTTTTAATATTCCCAATTTCCCTTGTAGAGGTTAAAAGGGTCATAAAAGAGCTAACCAGGCCTAAAGCCCAAGGGAAAGACGGTATTGGGGCAGAGTTTTATAAACTTTTTTGCTCCTTTTCAGAGGTCCCGTTCTACGATTTGTTTAATACCATCGTGGCTAGGGGGTCCTATTCCACTTTTTTTGTAAGAAAGGCGTTTTAGGGAGTTAAAAAAAAGGGAAAGATGAGTTTGCAAAACACACAACAGAGCAGACCAGGTCTAGAAATGGTGTGTAACTATACCAGTGACTGTGTAACAGTTGGATGCATGTGTGAGCAAATGCTATTGATAACAAAACAAAAGCTAGAACAAATCCCATCAGCCCACCCTTATGGTGAAGTTTACGTCATGTGGGAATTGCTGGTCATTCCATACCACGTCCGACCATTTAGTGCCTGTGCGGGAATGGATGTCAGTAATCTAGCCATGATGTTCATCATAGAGTGGTATTAATAAAGTGCAGTGCTCAAGTGATAGTGATAAATAAAATTGACTACACAGACTCTGAAAAACGTTCAAACAGAAGTCCATGTGTCAAAGGTTAAAAGCACGCCAAGTAGTAAGACTACCCTCTGGCGCTGTGCAGGACGGTCGACATGTTTCAGCCTAAGTGGCATTGCCCCGGCTTTCTTCAGGACCTTAGACATAGAATAGCTACTGCAACTACAAGTGATGTGTTTGGTGAGGAATAACAATAAATGTACTAAGAAAAAGTTACATATCTACCAGGAACTTTAACGTCATTGTGCTGAGGGGCCCCCCTTTATCTCGGACCTCCGCACTGCGAGGGCTGCTGGGGCCTTTGTTAGGCCACCGTTTTGACCATGACATTATGGTCACAGGATATATCTAAGTAAATATTTAGATGGAATATGAAACAGCACACCATCTACGAATGTATATGGTGGACCCAGTAAAACAGTGAGCAGAGAAATTAAGCCTTTATGAGCTGTTGGAGCGATCTGCAGGTTTATGACCTTGCGACTGGCATGTAGTCACACTTTACCTACACCTAATTTATCATGATTCTTTTGGATTTCATTTGGCAATAAGACTTCACAATTGAAGGGAGTGTGCTGAGGCAGATTAGCTAAAATGCAGTGAAGGCATCAGCTGGATAAACTGGAAGTCAAGTGCAAAAACTTTTTTAGAGTGATATTGAGTGAATCAGAATAGATGAAACTGAGTGAATCAGGGAGAGCAAGTGGGTCAGAGGGAAACTAAGAGGGAATGAGTGAGACTGATTGAGAATGAGTGATTCATAGTGAGAATGAATGAAAGTGAGTTAGAATGGGCGAATCATTGTGAGATTTAGTGAGTCAGAATGAGTGAGAATGAAGGGGACTAAGTGAGACCATGAGCAACCCCCAAACACTCTGAGGAGAAGTCAGACTCATGCACTGGAATTTGACTCAAGGATTACAGCCCTTCTTTTAAAGGTAACCAGCCGCCCCAGTTTGAGTTCTCAATGCTTTGACTCCACTTCTTGTCCTGTACACACTGGGGGTCTTAATTTTAGATAAAGTAATGTTTTCAAAAGCATTTTGTTCACGAAAATTCTTCTGCAAAGTCATAATCTTGGGAAATGTTCACTCACTGGCAAAGATGTGCAAATTCTGTAATCTATGCAGCTTCACAGTTTGCAAAGTTGTAATCTTTAGACTACTCACCTCATAGGACTTAAATACTGCACTACTCAAGCATTGCAAAAATTACCATATACTTTTCAAAATGTAATTCTTATTCAGCATCTTCATAAAGAAGTCATAGCTTGGCAATACAGCTTTTTAATGCTTCATTTGCAAAAGAGGTATTTTGGCACCCAAATAAACTGTCTAACAACTGCTTGTAAATAAGTGTCTGTTAACACGAAGTAGCTTACCTAAAATAAAACAGCATATGGTGCACAAAGCTTGCCAGCAATACACAGCTCATAATTAGCATTGTGAAAAGCTGCAGCGCCTGCTCATTCACAACTTTTAACAAGGCTTCTTCTTTTTTGCAAACTTTGTAAAGAGTGGAGCTTCTGTATGTATTTTATTAAAAGAGGGCCTTTGTTGTAGCAAAAATCTATTTGCACTTCCTTTTATCATCATGAGCATCAGAGAGGGGACATCTCTGCTCAGCAGATGTGCTCTGAAGTTTCCTAATGCTAAAAGTCAAATTTGTGATGGTGCAGGAATTCTGGTAGCAGGAAGATGCAAGCATGACGCTACTGAGTGCCAGTTGTTTGCACAGGTAAAAGCACCCCAGAGTGATTATGGGTGTATTAATTGCAGCCACTTGGAGCCAGTGTTGCCTCTGGGAACAGCATTCATCCACGAGCAGGCGTAATGTTTAGCTCTAAACAATTTTCTGTAGCAGAATGTATTTTGCTCGATTGGCACCTGGCTGAAAGAAATTGTTACCTGTAAAAGGACAGATGTCTATTCTACTGAGACAAAAGCAAGGAAACATTGCTTCACTTCCCAATATGCAACTTTTGCGACTTTGACTCTATGATAAGTCCTAAGGGCCGCTCGCAGTCGTGGTGTGGTGAACGGAGAAACCCTTCTGCCCAGTACCTTTGTGTTCAAGGGAACTTGCCCGTGACTTGGGAGCCTGTGTGCTCAGTCACCAACCCTCGTGAGGAGAACCAATCGCTGTGCTCGGGAGCGGGACTGCGAGGACCAGGAGTGCTTGCGCAACACCATCTCGCGCACCTGGTGCCTCTTCCCGCCCCCCTCCTCCTCCTACTTAGCCACGCCTCCTGATGCGAACGCGGGACGCGCACGGACGGAGGCGCGGGCCCTCTACGGCCCTCAGCGGCCAGAAGAGGCCGGGCCGTGCCACCTCTCTTTCCTGCTGACTATCGAGTGCCAAATGTCAGGATCCTAAATCTTTTTACCCCTTGCACACTCGGACATTACCCCCTTGACTCGATATAGTATGAGGAAGGGTCTGAAACCCGGTAGAATGCCTGTTCTACGTTCTAAAACGAGACAAAAAGAAATTGCCCCGCAACCGGTCCCTACCCTCACAGCAATTGATATCATGTTACAACAGACTATAGGGGCTGTATCTTCCGCTATTGCTAATACTGAAAGGAGGTTATCTTTGCCGCCAACAATATTTCTGCCTGACACCCAGGAGGCGGCAGTTGATCCTGTGGTCCCATCACAAGATGTTACTGATGATCTAGATTTAAGCCTCGGAGTCACCGCCTCTTTTGCCGACCTTCCATGCGGCCAGCCTTTAACTGAACAACAGGGAAACCTACAAAAAATGTCACCTAACCCAATTCCTACAAGGGACGATGGAACGACAAGCAGTGCATTGTCAGGAATAGGGAATATAGGACCTACAAATAGCGAACTAAAGCCAAAGAAAAAGCCTAAAAATAATACACGGAACCATAACTTAGTGTCACCCGCTCCAAACTCCGCATCAGGCATACCGTGTTGGGTTGAAAACATGGTAGCTGATCTAAAATCAGATCTTGAAGCTACGATGACTGCTCATATTAAGCCCCTAATGTCCAAAATTGATAGACTGACATCATTATTCAACACCAAATGGACTGGCTCTAATAAAGTAATAGCGTCACATGGAAAATCAAAAGAGGTGCCCCTGGGAAATACCACTATCAGCAAACCTTCAAAAGATGCTACCACTAAGGCCAAAGTATTACCAGCAAACTCAGGAGCAGTTACTCAACACCCGACTCAAACTGGGGAAAAATCTGCTGCCACTCCTTCAACTCCCAGTGCTACTGGCCCTATTCCGGAGACCCAACTGAACTTCGGTTCCAAAAAAGTGCCTAACCAACCAGCAAAGGGTTCTTAAAGTATGGGTACCAACTTAACATCAATTTCTTCTCCAAATAAATACCAAGAACCAAAAACAAGACCGGCTCGCTTCAAGACAATCAACTTGCCACCGGAAGCCTCACCCTTTGTAGTTGTATTGGCGGGTGTACCACCTCTGAAGGAGGGAAGAAGGGAATCCTTTGTTGAGTTGAGAAATAAGTGTGCCCAGTGGCTGCAGCTACACAGACCGTTACCCCTTCATATGTGTGGTGAAATACTTGCAGTCAGAAGAAGGGAGAGGAGAGTGGGTGGGAAGAAATACTAAGACTATAGCAGGATGTTGTAACTGTTAACTTTAGGGATACAGGTGTAGTGAATTATATATGTAATGCACCTAGTAGTGGACCAACCACCCAAATCCACCCACTTCCTTTATCTTATTTTCTACCTGTGGCACCAAGACAACAACCCCCAAGATTCAGCTATCCAACCAATAGAGTGTACACACACGCTTCGCAACACACTATTCACCAGTGGCAGCAACCATAGCAAGGTCCCCCTGTAGTCGACCCCTTTCTTTCTCAGTTTGCTCACTGGAATAGATTTTGTGCTCTTGATGAGGTAGATTGACTCACTTCTGAGGAAACTACCATCTCACATTTGGACTTGAATTGGGGCGAGGAGGAGGGCACGCCACCTGTATTACATCCTGCGTGCCCTAATCCTCAAACCACGATAGTCACTAGCCTAACCCAGTTAACATCTTCTATGCTAGAAAGGGAATGCTTGGAACCCCATATCTATAGCGATACTACTAGCAATAAAAGTAAAACCGTCAAGGAAACAATAAAAATCCTTAGCTGGAATCTTGCAGGCATCCATAGAAAATTGGGTCTGCCCAAGTGGAGCGATTTGGTTGAAGCACACAAGATCTGCCTGTTCCAGGAGACCTGGAGCACTGAACCGCTGCACCGGGTCAGATTTGTAACCCACTTTGTGCCTGCTGAGAAACCCAGGTACGGGAAGGGACGTCCCTCGGGGGGTCTCCTTATCTGGGTAAGCATTTCCCTTAACTGCTGTATAACACCTAAGCAGGTAAACAGCCCAGATATTTTAGGAATTCTATTGACTAACCCTTGTAGAGGCCTATCCCTCGTCCTATACAATATCTATGCTAGAGGCACTAAAAATGGGTGCATCTCATCGGTAATATCTGACCTCGAAGTGCAGCTTGGAGACCATACGGAAGCTAATCATACCTTAGTAGCAGGTGATTTTAATTGCACCTATGAGCCACTTCCTATGGATGACATCCCTGATTTAGGAGAGGAAGATTGTAGATGGGGTATTCCCACACTCACCATCCCCCCGATAAAACGATGGTCCTGCAGTGCAATACAGCTAAATGCACTGACATTAGAGTTTGGTCTAAGAGCCACGAATGGCCGTACGATTTCAGATCGGCTGGGTGCTCCTACGTTCAACAGAGTCGGTCATACCTCAAGGATTGACTATATTCTGTTGGACTTAAAACTTTGGAGTCTGGTCGAAGATATGGCAGTCATACCTACTGTGGAGAGTGACCATAACTCACTTTCCCTATCTATAACGAATCCCTGGCTCAGTAATGCATCGATAGTACCACCTAATTGCCCGCATAAAGTCACTGTTTCTTCCTGTGGAAGGCGCTTAAAGTGGAATAAAGTTGCCACTGACGCCGCCAAACTTTCCAGCATAGAAGAGGTACTTATGGCCTCACAAATAGAATTAGACAATATCAACCCAGTTATGCTAGCTGATAAGGCAACACCCATTTTTGAAGCAGCTGTTAAGAACATAGGCGAAGTTTTTTGGGTAAGGGGCTCTGTTGGGAGGAACTTGTCCCAGCACAAAACTAGGGGAATGCACGATTGGTACACTGCAGCATGCAGGAGGGCAAAGACTCACTTTATTGAGGCCGTTAAAGGCAAATCCCAACCCCTGATTCAGATAGCCAGGAAAGAGCATAAGAGAACACTGGCACATGCAAAAAAAGAGTGGGAAGAGACCTACTGGTGTACTCTTAAAGAAGCTAGTTCCAAAAAAGATTCTAAATGTTTCTGGGATACTATCAGAGCCATAAACAGGCCAGATAGTGACCTGATAACATGGAATATCCCAAGCCAGGCGTGGGTTAAACACCTTTCAAAGTTATATACCCGCCAAGATGATCACACTACTTCTGCTGCTCCCAACGATCCTGAAGGGGGGGAAGTGGCCTTAACTTCGCTCCCTCTAAATTGGGATATCCACCATGAAGAATTTTACTTTACAATTAAAGAAGTGGAATATGCGATAGGCACCATCATGCCCCAAAAAGCTGCTGGTCCGGATGGTATTCCTGGCGACCTTTTGCGATCAGATATTCTGAAGTGGGGAAAATTGATTCACTGCCTACTTGTTACCATCTGCAGGGGTGCTCCTATCCCCTTTTCGTGGAAAGGGGCGGAGGTGGTCCCTATTTTTAAAAAAGGTGCCAGAGAAGACCCATCAAACTATAGACCCATTAGTCTGTTGGAAATTAGTCAAAAAGTAGTTGGCAAGGTCTTACTGGTCAGAATACTAGACTGGATAGAAGAAAATAAAATCCTTTCTGACTACCAGGCGGGTTTTAGAGCGGGTACTGGGACGATTGAACAAGCTTTTAGGCTGATGATTGTGTATTGGAAAGTCGTGGTTATAGGCAAGGGCAGTCTTTATCTCGCGTTTATCGATTTAAAGACTGCCTTTGACCTTGTACCGAGGGAAACCCTATGGAGTGTTTTGGCTGATATGGGGTTGCCCCATTATATACTCTCACTACTCGTTAGGCTACATGAAAATAGATTTGCCCAGATTAGGTGGGGCCCAGGAGGGGAATAAACAAGCAGTATCCCGGTTGAGAGAGGGGTCCGCCAGGGATATGTGTTAGCTCCCACCCTCTTTTCCCTTTCCATCAATGGGGTGGTTGAGCATCTTCGGGAACATCCTTCAGACGAACCATCCCTGGCTGGCGAACGTATACCTAACCTCCTCTTCGCGGATGATACGCTTTTAATATCGAAAACCCCAATAGGCCTCCAAAGGCTCCTGAACAAATTTCAATCCTTTTGTTCTAAACGGGACCTGGTAATTAACACGAGCAAGACAAAATACCTTGTGTTGAATCCTCCAAAAAAGTCAGTTCGCTCCCCTACCCTGAATGCAGAACCTTTGGAGAGGGTGGAAGTTTTTGACTATCTTGGTATTCGGTTATCACACAAAATGCAATGGACCCCACATCTAGATAAAATGCTACTAACCCACAAGAGGATAACAGGAGCCCTTTTGAAAGAACAACGCTCCTGCTCAATTAGACCGATAGCTGTTGCCCTCGAAATGTATTCAGCTAAAGGGTTTAGTTCTGCTCTTTACGGGGCGGAACTTTGGGGTTCATCTATCACCAATGACCTGCCAAGATCTGAGAAGAAATTTTGTAGAGCGATTATGTCACTCCCACAGGGCACTCCTACGGTCCCGTTAATGCTAGACCTAGGATGTCGCCCAATTGACGATCTTGCAAAATTCCGCCCACTTCTGCTATGGGCACGCCTGTGGCGAGTGCAGGAACTTGGTAAATACGCGCAAGGTCTTTCGGAAATCATGTCACTACCAGGGTGGCATAAAATCAAATGGTTGAGAGACATGAAAACATTGCTACTAAACTTGGGCCTAAACGATGCGTGGGTAAATAGATCCTCTCCCCCAAAGACAATTCTCAAGAAACTCTATTGGAACTGGATTTCGCTCCAACGGAATCCCAGCACTTCTTTGGGCAGACTCACCGAAGACTTTTTGAAATTCAAGGACCTACCAAAACGGGAACTATATCTAGATATCATCGAAAAACCTTTTGATAGGGCCCTGTATTTTAAATTTAGAGCAGGAACTCTTCCCTTGGATGCCTTCTCTTCATGATGGAAATCCCCTGCACAAACGACAGAGTTTTGCCCAGTATGTCTTGATAGACCAGAGACAGTGGCTCACTTTATGTTTGAATGTGGAGAGTATGCCCTACCCAGGAGGATATGGCTCAAACACTTATGTCACCAGCTGGGCACTAGGAGCCACATGGACGCAATATGCATACTAATGTCTGACAGTCGCACCACTTATGCTTGCGCCCTAGCTAAATTTTTATCATGGGCTTGGTCCATCAGAACTAAAAGGCTCAAATCAACTGTTTAATCTCTTTTTAAACTAACTATGAAATGATTCCTTTTAAAAATATTGCAATCTTTAAAATAAAGCCTTTTTGACTTTTGGCTAAGGGCCAGATGTATCAAAGGGTTTTACCCATTCTGTGTCTATGGGAAAATGTGTTCATACATATGGCCCTAAGTAACAGCTGGTGCAAAAAACATGGCACCAGCTCAACAAAACTCACAGGTCCTCATTTATGAGGTTTTGCCATAGTGCTGGTACTGCAGGCCTTCCTGCTGCGCTGCCCTATCGCAAAAGGAAAGGGCAGGAATGTGCTGTATCTATCAGATAGTGTGCATTCCTGTCCTTTTCCAGTGCACCAGCAGGCAATGGGCTGCTGTGCACCAACGCAAGCACCTTTGAACCATGGTGCAAGGGTGCCTGCGCTGCAGAATAATTATTTTTACGCAGGAATGGAAACCTTCTTGCACCAAAACAATCACAAGAGTCTTTTCCTCTTTCTATATGTGCTGCAAAATGCAGTACACATGGAAGAAGGAAAAACGAGGAGAAATAAAGATATTTCTCTCTTCGTTGTGCCTCCCTTACGCCTCCCCTTGGGAGGCATACGTTTTTGGCACTGCCTCAGATTCTGATTTCTCGTAAATTTGGGCAGTGTCAAAAAGCCATGGATGTTGCTGGGAACACCCCCAACAACACCCAGTGCGCGACAATTTAACGCAGCCACAGAACGTCGCAAAAAGTGACTTTCCGACAGCACAAGGGTCCTCATAAATGAGACCTGCAGTTTTTACTGCGAGTTCCTTATGGGAAGTTTCATTGAATTCATTATAGATCCCTACAAGACAGGAAGGAATCAAAATAAGGGGGAGGCTGCATTGGAGACCAAGGCTAAAGTCTCCGCTGAACTCTCAAACTGGTGCGCTAGTTGCCACGCTCAAAATAGAGAAGGTCCACTTGATGGGTTGAAACGTTCTGGTCTGTACCTACATCCGTTATGGAACTTGTTAGAACTGCGTTCTCTAGTTGGCAGAGGTAGGTACCACTGTCCAAATAGGGACCCTTGCTTGTAGTCAGGGTAAGGAGGAAACCCTCTGAGATAACCCCTGCTCACCCCCTTGGTAGCTTGGCACAAGCAGTCAAAGCTTATCAAATGCAAGGTGTGAAGTATTTGTACCAACACTCACAGAAACACAGTGAAAACACCACAAACTGACTCCACAACAGTTTAGAAATATTAAGGTATTTAATCTAAACTACACAAGACCAAAACAATAAAAATCCAACATGCACTGTTCAAGATTATGGTTGCGAAAGAGTTCTTAACGTGGCGATAAAATAATCCACAGTTGCGTGAAAAGTTCACAGTTGCGTCACGTTTAGCCAACAGTACCTTCAAATGCGACAAAGTTCCAAAACCAAAGCTGGTGCGGTCGAAAACAAGCGATGCGTCACTCCTTAGACCTTGGGCAGGCGATGCGACAAACCCGCTCGATGTAGCGGGCATGTTGCAGTGACTCCGGTCTGTACGGGGAGGGATGCAATACCTTGTATGGATTCCGGTGTGGAGGTTCGGTAGTAAGAAGCTCGCAAAGGCATGGTGCGATGATCTTTGGGGAAGCGACGATCTCTGGGGCGACGATGCAAAAACGAAATCCAGCACAGCATCAAAAATACAGGAGGTAGAGGCAAAAAGATATGGGGAAACCAAGCCAAGGATGCCAGGTCTAACAGAACTTGGGAGGCCTGATAGGGAACAGAATCAAATTCAAACTAGACTGTGGGGTGAACAAATGTCAGAGCAGCTTGCCCCCTCGCTGATTAGACATATTTGTCCCTATCTGGCTTCAGGCCTACTCTGTAGTAAATCACAAAATCGCTAAGAGATTCCCCATACGAAATGAACATCCAGTTGTTGACAAGCTTTCTCCGTTCAGGTCCCTGCTCTCCAGAACTGTTTGCAAAATCATCTCGGGCACTCTTCCATCTACTTCACATTCAGTAAAACTCTAAAAACATGCTTCTTCTACAGAAAAGCTGGAGTCATGATATTCCAAGAGGTTTTGGCAGCCTAACAAACGTTATAATACATACAAACATGCATACATACAGACAGGCATAAATACCTAAAAACTTTCAAAGAACAGGTCGCCCCACATGGTGACAATCATGGCGATGGACTGAAAAAATCAAGCAGTAAAAACCTCATTTCACTCTGAATCTGTATTTTGATGTTTTTATGTTCAGACCAAACACTCGTACATTTGACTATCTCATTTGACACTGTGCGTAGTACATTTAATGCAAACAAACCAAATGACAGTTACGTTAGGAAATAGGTCTGCACGGTTTAAAAAGCATTGCCAGAAGGTTTCACTTTTATATATGGAAATGAAAGCTCCTCTGATGGGCAGACCCACCCCGCAATTGCTCTGGGATCAAACTTTCCCAGAAGCATTCTCTACTACTGAGGCGGTCTTACGTTGCAAGTCTGACACACACCTTGGAATCTATCAGCCATGCGTGTACACGATTCTACAGGTTAAAGGTGTAAAAGGAATGGAAATGAACTGCCACTTTGTCATTAAGATTACACTAAAGGGATCACAGTAAAGGGCAGTAGGTGACCTTGAATTATGCACAAATATCACCCTTGTCCCAATTTTGGGTACTTTTGAAGATGAAACATTCACGGATATTGAAAACTCAATGATGTGACCTCCCACGACCTTGACATGCTTACCTTTTTTTAACCGTTCACTGCTAAAATAATTGCATTTATTAATCTGTTTCAGGCGACGTCCTTTTATGTTTTGCTGTGCTGGGGTTCCTGAAATCCTGACTCTAGGGCCAATTATCAGAATGCGAATCAGCTCCAAAGCTTTCGTGCCAATTACCGAAATAGATTGCAATATAAGGGTCTGATTTTTATTGTTAAGACATGGAGAACATCTCTAATTGGTTTTTCATTTTGTGCACCTCTTTCATTTTTCACATTGAAAGGGCACATTGTACTTTTGTACCATGCCCTGGATAACTAGCATACCTACGAGCCAATGATGCCTTATTTCTTTTATTGCATTGATTGTAGCGCAGAAAAAACACACGTTTTGTGTCAATTTTATTGTTACATCTTCATTCTTGGCCTGCCATTATCGAGTCTTGGAGATGTGCTGAAGATATTGCTCATTTTAAGCCTTTGAACAAAGCTATCTTTCCAAGCTTTGGAAAACCTTGGGGCATATTAGCAAGGGCAGTATCGCCGCTTTAGCAGCACTTTTTGCCGCTAAAGCGGCGATATTTCTATTGCCCTATCAGCAAGCTGTCGCTAACAGAAGTTAGCAACAGCTTTCAGGCGATAGCGACCGGGTTGGGGCCCGCTTTGCAAGTCAGCGATATTTATCGCTTATGACATGCAAAGTGGGAGTACCCACACTGTTAGCGACTAAAAGCAGTCGCTAACACAGCTATCGCCTATTAGCAACACAGGTGAAGCTATAAAAAAAGTTTATCGCTAGTAATTAACACCGGCTTGAAACCTTACTTACCTGTCTTCCCCAATAGAAAGTGGATTATCAGGCTAAGTCCTCCATGGCGTTAATGCGTGAATATTGCTGGATTTCCAGCGATATTCAGGCATTGCGCCGCTATCGCAGGATATTTTAGCACGGTGGAGATAAACGTTGCTAATAGCATGTTTTCTCTGCTAAAATATCCAGCAATAGGCAGCGATGAAAATAAATGCGCTAAGCGCGTTTTGCAATAAATATCATAACTTCTTGCTAATATGGCCCTAAGTCTGTAAAATTAGAACTAATCAACGAATATTGGGTATAACAAACGTTAAAACATTCACTTTTCTTGCCAGGCAATTTTTCATGCAAATACTACTTTTAGTTTTCCAAGCACCAGCAAAAAAAAGGACAATCTATTTTGAAACATTTATTATTAATTTTAAGGACATATTAGAACAATGGAATGTTGGGAGCTCCATTGAAAACATTGGAGTGCTCTGGGCTTCTAATGGCTGGTAGAAGCCCGGGACTCCAACATTCCAATGTTTGACTTTATTCACAGCTGCGGCTGTGAACGAAGGTGTCAGGGAGCCCGAGGGGATTTCAATCCCCTCAGGCTCCCTGAAGCCTTTGTTTAATTTGTTGGAACATTCTGCCCTGCCCTCTAGTGGCAGAATGTTCTAATCGCCTTATAGCGCTACGTAGCTGGGCTTTACCTGCCGTTAAAGTCCCGCTCCCTTGATAAATGCTCTCCCTTGGGCTCGGGCCTTTATCGCTGGAGCGAGTCATTAATAGCCGGTATTGCCCGCATCGGCAGGCTATACGGTTATATTAAAATTAAACAGCAGTGCGCTTAAATCATAAATAAACAAAACCGCTAAGCCTTAGGAATAACAATAAGTTCTGTCCCTTATTAAAGGTGAATTCAGCTTCAACCAGAGTAACTTCAACATTGGTTGTATCAAAAGTTCCACATTCAATTTCGATTTGTTTCCCAATGGTTAAGAATCAACTGCTTACTCACAATTAACTTGTGCAAATATCAAGATATCCCAGCAACAGTGCTGAAAACCATCACTAACACCCTCACCAGGACCAAACTTCCTGCTAACACATCTTTGGTCACCATGTGGCAACATGGATAGTTTTCCTTCCAGTCTCTCCACCTCATGGCCTGCCTCCTTGTAATTGGCAGGACATAAGCACAAGGAATCAGGGAAATTGGGGGACTGGATAAATCAAAAAAGAGTGAAGTGTTTTTTATCAAAGTCAGCAAATGAAGTGTCAATAATAGGTTGTTAGAAACTAGGTCTCTAGATGGCAGTGGTTTGCACCCTTCTCAAGAAGGGACAACAATCCTTGTCAGTGTTAGCTAGATATATACTTTAATTTAACCTGTGTTCACCCTCTGGTAGCTTGACACAGATCAGGCAGGCTTATCTTAAGAGGTAATGTGTCAAGTATTTGTGCTACACACACTAATACAATGAAAACACCACTAAAAGACTCCACACCGCTTTAGAAAAATAGAAAATATTTATCAGAGTAAAACTAGACCAAAACGACAAAAAGTCAATCAGTAGAAGTCGAAATATGAATTTTTAAAGAATAAATGCAAAAACAGCGCTTCAAGTCAACCATGCTAAAAGGTTACTTTAGGTCGTGAGGGACGTGGTAAATCCAAAGAAAGAGCTGTCTGCAATGGAGGGCAGGCTGGCTACGAGACTCATGCAGGTCCAACTGAAAAGTACCTTACGTAGAGCAAATGGTCGATGCTGAGGGCACGATGCTGAGGGCACGATGCATACATTTTTTCCAATCAGTTTTGGATGCTGTGTCATCATTGAGCTCCATTGACATGCAGGCAATGCATTGAGCCACACAGAGTGTCATCGTCAGGCCAGCCAGGGTGTAGAACTGCTGTCATCGAAGAGTCTCTGCGTTGAAGGACGATGTGTTGGTTCCGATCAGCACAAAGGTGGCGATGCGTTGGATTTGTAGCAACACAGCTGCAGAACCCACTTCTGAGGCCCAGGACTTGAAGTGGTAGCTCAGGCAAGGGTATGACTCACAGAAGTCAGAATTCAGCAGCATCAGCATAATTGCAAGAAGTCTCTTGTGTCCCTGAGACTTCAGAAAACAGAAGGCAAGCAATCAAACCAGCAAGCCCTTGGAGTCAATGTGGGTTCAAGTTAGATGGGTCATATCCTTGTCCTCAGCAGAGAAGATATTAGCAGAAGCAGAGAATCAGTCAGAAGAGTCAGTCAATGCAAAGTGGTAATCCTTACAGCATAGCAGTCTGTACTCCTGCAGAGTTCTTACCAGGTCCAGTAGTGTACTGAATTGGTAAGGTCAGAGCCCCAGTACTTATACCTAAATGTGCCTTTGAAGCGTAGATGTGGGGGTGACTTCAAAGCAGCTCCTTCATGTATCTGCCAGGCTATCTGTTGGGGGGTATAAGTAATACTTTGTGGGAGGACAGGACACAATCTATTCAGATGTAAGTGTGAGCTCCCTCTCCATTCACCTGTACTAGATATTTAGCAAAATGTAAATGAATGCAAGTCAGTACTCTGTCACACCCACCTTTCCTGTATTTGTGGCTGTCTAGAGGGAATGCACAAAGTATAGCTGTCACCCAGCCCAGACGTGTATTGAAGACAGGCTTCAGGCACACAGAGCAATGTTAAGAGCAAAGAAATGTCCACTTTCTTAAAGTAACATTTCTAAAATAGTAATGTCAAATTAAACTACCAGTAAAGAGGATTTGTCATTACCATTCCAAAGATATGAAAAATGATTTCGCTACTCCTTTCTAATCAGGAATTGCAGCTTTAAAGTGTTTAAGGAATTCCCAATTCTAGCCTATGAGAGAAAGAGCCCTCACTGTAGTGAAAAACATATGTAGCTGTTTTCCACTTCTAGGACGTGTAAAACTTAAAAGTGTGTGTCCTTCCTTTTACTTACACAGCACTCTGTTCTAAGGGCTGCCTAAGGCCTACCTTAGGGGTAACCTATGTGTAAAGGGGAGTTTAAGGTTTGGCAAATGGTTTTAAATGCCAAGTGAGAGTGCCAGTACACTGCCCACACTAGCCTTGCAATGCAGGCCTGAGACATGTTTGAAAATCTACTTGTGTGGGTGGCACAATCAGTGCTGCAGGCCCACTAGTAGTATTTAGATTACAGCCTCTGAGTATATGGTGTACCACTCTACAAGGGACTTATAAGTAAACTAGCTATGCCAACCAGGTATATACCAATGCCAACATGTGTAGGGGAGTAGCACATGCACTTAGCACTGGTCAGCAGTCATAAAGTCGTGGAGTCTTAAGGCCAACACACAGATACAGCAAAATGTGGAGGTAAGCAGGCAAAACTTTTGGGGAAGACCACCCTAAGGATGACAGGTCTGACATGGGCTATTACCATATGCAGTAACACCGCCACACTTGTCGTGCGCTCCCATCTACCACATTTCCTTGTCGCATCTTACCTAGTTTATTTTGCTTCAGCTTTGGATACAATCAAACATTGGTTTGTTCAGAAGTGCCAATGAACATGAGTGCACGTTCTTATATACGTCTGTTCAAAATGGATGTCAACCTCTGTAAATTAGATGGAGGATTCGCAATCAGACAATGTAAAAAGTTCATACAATTTTTCCAGCAGATAGAGGGAAACCCCCTGCAATGCACACCTAACAAAGTGTTGCATGGCTTCAAGGCCCTAGGCTTAAAGTTTACATCATGCTATGATTAAAAGGCGTTGCTGTAAATGTTCACAGCATTTTTGCAGGGTAGAAAGATCAGTATTTGCCGCGTTATCATAAACAAAATCCAGTGCTTTGTGTAAGCAGAGTTTCATACTTGCAAGGCCTAATGTTCACTATTCAATAATAGAATACAAAGATACTCCATTCAGACTTGATGGTTAAAATAAAATGATAATGGAATGGGTATTCTATTTGCATATCATTATCCAAGATGACTGCTGATTCCACCTGAGTCAACTCTTGCTAGAACCTGACACTCTGTCTCTGAGTCAGCATTCAGAGATGACCTAAGTGTAGCCAGACTGTGAGTTTTCTGCTTACATTGGCTCCACTCAGGTCTGGATGCGTTCCCTTTGCAGACTGGATACTTTCTGATGCTCTTATCCATGTAACCAACAGGTGAAATAGCAATTCTGCTCACCACTAATCACTCATGCACTAGCTGGAGATTGCTTGTGTGTCTTAGGCAAGGGGTTCCTTCTTTAGGATGTGCACCTACCCATGAGGACAGAGCCTGAGATGCAGTGGCCTCCTGACACTTCTCCAGATAATACCCTCCCAAAAATCCTTAACTATCACACGTTGCCTCAATAAATCGATAAGACTCCAAGGGCCAGATGTGCGACCCTATTTTTCAGCGCTTGCAAAATAGCCCCGGGCCATGTACAAATCCTAAATAGCGAGTCGCAATTTATTTGCTACTCACTATTTAAGAATTGTGAGCCGCTATTAGGAAGGGGTGTTCCCTTCCTAATAGCTACCGCAACCCCATGTATGAATGTTTTGCAACCCCAATTGTGGTCGCATAGCACTCGCAAATTACCACCCTCTTCAAGGGGGTGGTAATGCAGTCGCAATTTGGAAGGGGTGACCAGGGGACCCCTTTCACTTTGTGACTGTCTCTAAAAATATTTTTTAAGGGCAGACCGTGGTCCCAGAGACCACTATCTGCCCTTAAAAAATTTTAAAAAAAACGTTTCAGTTTTCTTCTTTATAAATGTATCCTGTTTTCCTTTAAGGAAATTGGGTTGCATTTTAAAAACAAAACTACTTTATTTAAAAGCATTACCAGACATGCTGATCTGCTGATCCCAGCAGGCCACCATACCTGGGAGGGCCTGTCATTCCCAATGGGCTCACAAATTGTGAGAGGCTCATTAATATTAATGAGCCTCACAATTTGCAAACCCATTGGGAATCGCAAACAATGTTGTGTTATACACACTGTTGCACTTGGCAAATTGCACCTCGCGAATTGTGACTCCCAAATGAGTCGCAATTTGTGAGGTGCAATTTTGCTGGTCGTACATCAGGCCCCAAGCGTCTTGAACTAAAATCATGAATCTACTAAGGGCCAGTTGAATGACCACATGGTAGACTTATTTCTAGAGATCATGTCATAGTTACCCTCTTTGTTACCTTTGAAACCTGCTTCTACACTTCCTGGGTATTGTTGAAGTAGTCCTGTCACACTGTTCTGGTTAAGTACAATTTTTTGTTGAGTTTGAACAAGTGAGAGGATTTTCCAAATGTTTGTAAGTTGCAAGTTATCCCCTCTAACCACTATATTGATCTTGGGAGCTAAAGTAAGATTAGAAATTAAAATTACCCAGAATGACAACTGAAAATGTGGATTTAATCAACATACACTTAAAAATGAATGAGATATTTCCAAACACCAAAATATAAATGGGCAACTGTGGTGGTGACCCAAAGCTCTGGAGCACCTTTCAAATCAATTTATGATTGACTTATACTAGACGTGCAACACCTGTACATTCTGATCAGCGAAAAGATTCATGTTATCAGTCTAGTCACTCCTGTCCATTCCTTCAGTCTTTTGTTCAGTGTGTCTTGGTCCACAGTATCACATGATGCTTGGAGATGAAGGAGTCTAAAAATGGCTGACAGCTGTGGTACTATGTGAGGGAGAGATAAAGAATTGCGCCATATTCATGTTGCTTAGGACCTTGTACGTCACCAGTCTTGTTAAACAGTTGCAGAACATTGGATTATATAACAAACTTCGGTTTCTGGTTATCAACATCTGTTTCCCCGGTAAATTGACCGTTCTTGATTTTATGGATCTGGTATATTGCAGCAAAGTGCTAGAGTTTGTTTCTATTACTAAGTGTACTTTGTGTGCATTGTGTACATTTTGTCATTGTATGTTTTAGTACTGGGCAGCATCAACATGTCTCAGCGGAGTTGTGATATATGTAATTCGTAGTGGCAGATAGAGCTGCTATTCTTTTAGAGAGACAATAACATCCTTCATCATAAGGGCTGTGTAAACAGTAAGTGGGAAAGTGCTTGCAGTGTTATACATTTAGCGGGAGAGTGCCCAAAAACATTTTGCAGGACTACCGTACGTTCAATGGACTTTAGTAATAAGGTCTTGTAGGACTGCCATCTTTTGATTGAAACATGACTGTCATGCCTCTTCAACACTGCCCTACATTTAATTGAAGATTTCTTGGCCCTATTATCATTTTTTTAAAGGGAAGTAGCAGAAAGACAGAGCCATAAATGGCAGTCGCTTGACAGGATCACACTCTTAGCGGGAGAGCAGTCCAGTGGCTAATTTGGAGGGAAAAAAAGTGTCCAGGCTCTCGTTAGGAGGCAGTTTGCACCAGCCCATTTCTTCCGTTAGCGCCACCTAAACTAGAGGCAACTACTAACCATAGAGGTGAGAGAGGATGTGGAATAATGTCCAGAGCTGCCACATTCGGAGCTGGGTAACCAGGTTCGAGTCTCGGTGTTAGCTCAACATCCTATGATTCTGGGATAATCACTTAATATCCTGTGCCTCCGATAAATGAATGTGTCCTTAACTGGAGTTCATGAAAAGGGCTGGTGTTGATGATTAAGTGCTGTTGATGAGCACCGGAAACCACTGGCTCAAATTAACCACTGGACAGCACTATGATTTCTATCCAGAAATGCCATCATTTTTATGGAACATAGCAGAACGTCTTTGCACAACTGACAACTGGACAGTACCAGGAATTATCTGCAGGAAGAAAATAAGGACAGACTGGTTCAAATACAGATGTTACTCTAGCCTGCATATATAAATACTATTAAATTGTGTTGATGTTGTTTTATGTTGTAATTCACAAAAGTGATAATTAGCCAGGAAAAAGTCCAACTTATTTGTCTGGCGTATGTCTGGCCTTCACCTGTAAGCCTTAGTCAGGCTTTGTGATACATAGGGCCAGATGCAACCTTTTGTGCAACTAGTTTTCACTTACGAATCAGTCCCTTGGAGAATTCTGTACCAATTCAACCCCTTTGTCATTATGGTCCTGGTTCATAAAAAACATTTTGTACATAGATGTGACTCGCGCCTCAGTTCCAAGATTAGGTCACAACTAATCATGGGAAAAGCTTTGTGATTGGGGGTCTAATCTCATTTTTAGAGCACCTGACTGTAAATGGGTTGGGGGAGTACTGGGGAATATCATTAAGGGATTGGTGTTTCCCACACGCTCTCAGCAAATTTCCCATAATTTCAGCTGAATTGTCACCCATTGACATTGCCCTGAGCCATGGAGTCCCCTCACTTGCACCAATCCCCAAAGGCAAGTAACTTCTATTACTATCTCCACCATGATTACTGGGACACTCATAACGAGACCATATCCATGATTAAACATGTATAAATGTTATATGACTACAAAATTGAATGTCACAGTTCAAAGAATGAAAACAAATGATGGTCGTTCCGCAGACCCTTTTTATAAACCTAAACTGAATGTATTCATACTTGATTCTATTTTCGTGAAATGTCAGAATATAGAAATTGTCAGATACTTTTGTGGGATTGAGGCCCAACATTTTTGCTTGGCCTCTCTTTCATGTCTGATCTAAGGAGTATCTCAAAATTAGGAAGAGGTAATGTGGAGAAAGAGAAAAACGTAGCATGTTTCACCACTTCGTGGTGTGGCCACATTCAAATAATCAATAAGGAAGAGATCGGACCTGTTGTTTTATATTTAAAAACATGCTGGAACAGGAGAGTGAGGCTTAAAAATGTGTATGGCAAAAAAATGTCTGCCTGCTACTTGTGACAGTCCTAGACAGTCCTTATGGTTTATTTCACACTCCATATACCCAGATTGCATTACCACAACAGGAGAATCATCACATCATTCTTAGTAGGTGTCCTTCACAGACTCTAGACCTTACAATCACAAACAGTCATTACCTGGTAAGATGCACTCCACTTGTTCTTTACATGCATTCTGACGTACCAACCGATTTTTGTTTCTGTCCTTTCGCTGATTTTAAAGTACGCATGCAGTAAACTGTGGAATATTGTCACATGTTGATCTATACTCTCTGTAGAGATGGTGAGGCATTGCCATGTGAATGTCCCAAAATATTAGCATACCGTTTCCTGTCACCCTGGACAAAAACCCATGTATATTTACAAAACTATTAATAGGGTGACATCCTGTCTTCCCTGACGTGCACAAATGTATGGTTACTATCTATGTGTCATTATTGATGAACATTAATTACTGATCTCATGTATTTTTTCCCACTGTTATTTTTAACCCCACTTTTACCAACTCTACTATCCCTGATCCATGTTTATTTGATCACTTCCTGTTGAGTACTTCTTTTCACACCACATCTCCCTTCACTAAATCACATACCACAATGACATAAATCCCACACCCCTGTTTTCCTATACCCCTCTTTTTTCCACCTGTACTTTCTGACCCTTAGTCGTATGACACCATTCACTCCGGGCCATAACCTGACATCTGGCTGTATACGACTGTATGTCTACTTATCGGCCCACTCTCCGTCACAACTGCTTCTTTTTGGTATTTTTATGCTCACATCTATAACCAGCCTTGAAAAAGCCCTGGCCTGCTGGTCCTTTGGGCGAAACACGTGTCAGCGGTCTTTTGTTATCACTTCTTTTCAAATAAAGAAGATACAATTATAACAACAGAGTACTTTGCTTCCTTTACCCACCATGCCAAATCCAGAATTTGTGATTTCATCACCCTGAGATTAGATATCATATTGGGGGAACAAACCTATCACTCGTGATAACTGCATTGCTGAGCAGGTCAGTACACTGAAATTTTACTTCATATTTTTATAATTAAACTTCTTCTTGGGAAAAAAGAAGTGTTCCTTTCTCGAGAGTTTATTATAGCCATGCAATTTGAAAATTAGGTGGCATGCAGCGGTGAGTCAATATTTTTTTAAAGAACCCACTCTTCGTTAATTGTCAAGAACGCTGAAATGCGCACTCTGAAGTAATGGTGGAATGAATATGTTTCCATTCTCGGTCCTGCTGAGAAGAGCCTTTGCAACAACCTCTGGCTCCTCACCAGAGGAGCTATCGCGGGTAAAAATAGAAATGTGAAGTCTGCGCTTTCGCCTGTAATATCTGCATTAAAACACCACCTCTTACAGCTCTAATGCTCTGTAACGGCAGAGAAAAAAAAACTGGCACGACCAAGGTTGCCAAATATCTCCCCTAAATAATGCCATTTAGAGGATATATTAGTACTACTAATCCTAGGTTATAATGATGGGCATTTATTTTGAACATTCAAAGCCTGCTCTAGGAGCGCCATTATGGAAGCAGAAACACGCTGCACATTAGTAGCCAAGCGGTCCATCATTCCGCCCTCTTCCCTTCATCACAGGAGCTCATCCATGACAAGGTTTTCATCACATGAGAATTTTCAGTTTCACAAGAAGAAAAGGAGTCGCTATTAGTTTAAAATGAAAAAACTTACATTGTCCTCGGAAAGGATGGAACGTTTTGCCGCCATCCATTCGAGGTGTTGTTTTTAGGCAGTGACTCAGAGAGCACATTATTGTGGCCGAGTGATGTGTTCCGACTAATCCCATTATTAAGTGTGGGCTATGTCCGACTTAATTGCTTTAGTACATTAAAAAACAACTAAGTCACTGTCAGGCAAGAGACAGGCTTGGGGCCTAGGCAAAATGGATTATTTAAGAATGTTATTTTATTGACAAACCCTTAACTCCGGGAAATAATTGAATTAGCAGGTTTAGTGCTATTCAAGTTCGGCTCAATATTTGTTCCTAGTAATTTGTTCTTGCAAGGAAGGGCTTACTTGAAGTATAATGATTTTTTTTTCACCATTTGTCCATAACAAACCATTTTACTTGATGCAAAAATCAGTCAGTGTGAAGTAAAACAGTGCACCATTATTAATGCCCCAGTGGCACGAAGTAAGTATTGCTCGAAGGAATATTTGTACTCTTTATTAAGGAAAGGCAATGCCATCTTAAGGATATTTTGGGCTTTGGGAATGACATATTTTGAGGCCCCTTATAAGAACATTTTTAAAATGATTACCCATTTTCAGCAAATGTAAGCCCTCATGATCCTTAGCCAGGGCGGGACAGCCATAGGGGGCATCAGGCATTTTTCTGGTGGGCCGGAAGGATGGGGGCTGGTTTTGCAAAAGTGGGGGCTGTTTTTTGTTACTGGGGCCCGGTTTCACAGCATTGCTGCAATATCTGACCTCAGTAATAAGAACAGCAGTGCTTCACACTTGGACCCCTCCATGGGTGGGGGAGGGCGGGTCCTACAAAATTGCCAGGACTGCTTTGGGTTCCCAGTCCGGCCCTGTCCTTAACAATAATACATTATATGTTAAAATTTCAAACAACAAACCAATGATTGAAGGATTTTCATCATCATTGATTGGATGAAATATGATAATTTTTCCATAATTCTCTTACCCTGCCTTGCCCCTCTTCTCTTTCTCTGTGTGCAGTTTTATGTCTAGGCAGTGACCTTTGGTTCCTCTAAGTAAGAAAAATGTAAGGGGGCAGGAGACAGGAAATAGAAGGACTGAGAGCCAAAAAGACAGTTATAGCAAGTAAGGTGAAGGAAGAAGAGGGAAAGGGAAGAAGAGATAAGGTAGAGAGACAGAAGGCAAAAAGACAAAGGTGATGTAGCCGGAACCGAAGATACAGAGAACTAAAAATAAGAAATAGATAGAGAAAGATAATTGGAGAGAAAGGAAAGTATTTATAGAGATGCAAAGAGCTGGAGAGAGCTATTAAAAAAGGAAAAGAAATGTAGAAAACGGAAGAGGTAATTAGGGTTGGGTGGTAAAGAGACAGGTATGTTAGAAAGCAAGGTGAGTTGAAGGTATAGAACGAGAGAGGTAGAGGTCTATATATAAAGAGGTGTGGTGATTAGTGAAGTTTAGAGAGATGCAAGGTAGAGGGACAAAGTTGTGAGGTGAAAAGAGGTGCACAGTTTTAAGGAAAGCATGCTGATTAGATAGTACCTCGTAAGTGACTGTGTAAGGGTCATGCATGGTTGCTGAGTACAGATAGTTATTTTCATATGGAATGTTCTTTCCAACATGAAACTTAGTACAGCAATCACTCTCCCTTGGTGCCACTTATTTATTCTCTTTGGATATGCAGGAGATGAAGGAGAATGCCCATTAACTAGCTACCGCACTAGCAAGCTCTTACAAATTGGATTTCTGGTTGGCAGAGGTACGCGCACTGTCCAAGTAGGAACCACAATCCTAGTCAGGGTATGTCACAGACACTCTAAATTAACCTGGGCTCACCTCCTGGGAACTGGTCACAAAGCAGTTAGGCTTAATTTAAGAGGCAATGTGTAAAGTATTTGTTCAACACTTCAAACAGTAAAACAGTGAAAACACCACACAAAAAGATGCCACAAACATCAAGCTCACTTTAATGAACAAAAGAAGACCAAAACAACAGACATCAAATAAGTAGAACCGGAGTTATTCATTTTTAAAGAATAAACTGAAATGGAGTGCTTAAAAGTATAAAGCGCCAAATGGCAGTTGACATAAAGTTGCACTTTTTTTTTAATTGATTGAACGATGTAAGTTCCATGGGCATTGTTGGAAATACCTTGAAAACTGCAAAACCTAGGCCCTTTGAATTGCGCTGCTTTAAAATTATGATCATTTTTGTTAATTTTGTGTAACTTTATGTCAACTGTCAATTTGTCTTTTCTTGTATATATTCATGTTCCTTCAGATAGTTTAACTTGACAATTAAAATTAGGTATAAAAAATATTCTTAAAAAACTATTTTGAAAAAAAAAGCAAATAATACCATATTTCTGATGGTCATTACTGGTGTGTGTGATCTCAGTGGTGAATGGTTGGGTGAAAAAGATATCAGTATTGGCACTTGTGTTGTTTCTGTAATTATTATAGGGTGTAGCTTTTCTGATTAAGGGCCTAACCCTGTGCAGCTTAAACCATCTTTCTAAAAGTGGCATTTTTAGAATTAAAATTTGAAATCTGACTTCACCATGAGTTGTGATTTTAAATTGTGATGGCAGAGACACCAAATGTGGAGGTCCGATCTCTTCCCAATTGGAAATTACACTTATAAAATGTAATAAGGTAAACCCAATGTTATCATATGGGAGAGATAGTTCTTGCAGAAGTGAACAATAAATGTAAAAGATTTTCACTAGAAGGACATGTAAAACTTAAACGTACATGTTCTACTTTTTTAAATACACTACCCCCTACCCTTGGGCTGACCAGGGCTTACCCTGGAGGTGACTTATATGCACTAAAAAGAAAGGTTTGGGCCTGGCAAGAGGGTCAACTTGCCAGGTCAACATGACAGTTTAAAACTGCACCCTCAGGCTCTGCAATGGCAGGCCAAACACATGTTTAAAAACTACGTATGTAGGCAGCACTATCAGTGCTGCAGGCCCATTAGTACCATTTAATTTACAGGCCCTGGGCATATGTAGTGCACTGTACTAGGAACTATCAGTAAGTTAAACATTCCAATTGTTGATGAACCATTGTTACCATGTTTTAAGCAGATATCACATGCACTTTAGCACTGGGTAGCAATGGTAGAGCCCTAAAACCAACAAAAACAAAGTCAGTAAAAAAGGTCTGAAGGCCAGAAAAGTCAGGGGCAACCACACCAAGGATGCCAGGTCTAACACTAACCTGCTTCTGGCATCCAGGTTCACTATGGCTCATGCCTGGAAGATGCCAACTTCTCCCTTTATACAACTATATCAGATATATGTTATGATTATTTACAAGCGGGAGACTCTAACATTCCTAATAAGAGATAGTATGCTTAAATATCAAGAAGGTGGGCCCCACTTAAGACATACACCAGCCAAGAGGGTGGCCCTATGAGCTATGAACTTGATTGCTACCATTCTGTCTCTTTAAGAAAATCACGCTTTATATACACTTAAAAACGTTTGTTAAGTATTTATTTTTCCTGATATTTGGGGAGGCAATACCTCACAATAATCTCAATAACGTTTTGTAAGAAGTTAAAATATTATTTAGCCCTTCTCAAGGAATATTCACTACTCTGAACACTCAAAGTCACTAAGTTAACATGTACTTAATCTCTCTGGTCGCTATGGCACAGAGAAAATAGGCTTTACCTTGGGCAGCATGTAAAGTATTTATGGAATACCAAAATAGTATCAAGTCGCAACACCAAGCAAACAGAATTCCAAACCAAATTAGAAAAATAAAGTAAAATGTATTAAACAAAATGACACCAAAACAACAAAAATACAATAAGGGGAAACAGAGATATGATTTTCTAAAGTGTTAAGCAGAAATAGAGCCAAAAAGCATAAAGAGCCAGTGATAGTCAATGGTCACAGTAAACCAGGACCTTGGCACAATTTAAGGGCCAACTGTAGTAGAGCCCTGCTTGGATTACACAAATCGATTGGTCCCTCTGAAAAGTATGGAAGTCCAAATTCGAGAAAGATTTCTAAGTTCTAATACAAAATGGGATTTTGACACTTTTTTGAGTTGAAAATCCTCTATTCACAGGTCAAAACTAAAAATGTAGCCACTGCTGTGGAACTGCAGGTCGGATTCAGGGGGCAGGTTGGCCCTGCTAATGCTCTCGGGATTTTTATCTTTTGGTTGACAAATCTAGGTTCCAATGCAGGAAGAGACTCTGTTGTTTTTTTCAGAGGTGTGATAATCACAGTGTGGGCCAAAGCTAAAATTCAATTTGATGCTATGGAACTGCGAGTCAGACACTTTTCAAAGGGGGAACAACTCAGACTCAGGAGCAAACGTTTGTCAAAGTCTCCAAACTTTTTTCTGACGCCCAAACAACAACAGGATCACAACTTTAATGCCCCCAGGACCTCAGGGTAGGGCACTTAGAGAATGAGGGTATGAGACAGAGGCCAACAGCAATTGCCAGTTCACATCCAAATGCACTGGTCAGCTGAGCTCCTTCTGAAAAAGGCCTCTCGAAGCTTGTTGTGTCCATGGAGCAACGAAGTAGGTCAGCCAACTGACCCTTGAAGTCCATTTCTTTGCCTTGGGTAACAAAGAGCTCCACTAAGGTCACGGCCAGAAGGTCCAGTTCTATTCTGTTCTTCCACATGAACAGAAAGTATTCTAATTGGTTGTTTGAGGTGACACATCTATACCTGGAAGTAGATAGTGTAGGGGAATAACCCCTGGAGACTCATTAACCAAAAGGTAAAATTTCCAGGGGCAAATCTACCTGCTTCTTCGGTAGTTTCTGTTTGCCTGACTGCAAAAAAGCCAAACATGTCACGTGTGAGAGCATTTATCTAGATGGTAAAAGGCTTTGTCCACTTGGATTGTGAGGGTTGTGGGTGTGTAGGGGAATGCACTATGCTAATAACCATTGTCCTCTCAAATCTAACACTAAGATCCAGTTTAAAGCTGGACCCGTACACACTAGAGACAGACGCCTAGTAGGACAAAGGCAGGCTCTTACAACAGCCAGACAGGAGATACATCAGAAGTGTCCTACTATCCTATTTTCTTCCTTTCAAGTGCGTCAATCTATTAGATGTGGCTCAAACAGACCTCCCAGGCAGAATTTAACACTGTGGAATCAACAGGATGCCCACAAGCCCCCACTGTGAAGATTCTGCAGCGCTGAAAGTACTTTTCCTTGTTCATTCAGCTCCTACTCCTGGGAAGAATTTCCCACCCCGTTTATACCACTTCAGGACTGAATCCAGGCTGAGAGTTGCCAGAGGATAATGTTAAATAGCCCTCTGAAATTTCAGTAAGGTAAAGGATAACTTGTTAAATGTGATTTTACTTAATATTTATTAAAAATCCAACTTCACTATTACATTGGATTTTTGGTAACTATTAAATATAACGGTTTAGCTAATTTTCAAGTTGGTCCCTTTCCAGATTTATAATTAGGAATATTTTAATCTGCATTGCAGATTGCTTCATATGACCGCTAGGCCTCCCCAGTAGCAATAGCTTTTTGGGCCTTGAAACTGTAGGGAGATGATAGTATCACGTTTCTACCTGTCCCACATTTAAATACCATGTGCCCTACCTTGTGAGCTACCAGGAAAACATAGGAGGTGACTTTTTAAACGTTATTTTGACAGGTTGCCCTGCAAGGATTACACCACTACAGTAGTCAAGCTACAAAGGTTAGGCCTGAAGCCATGTTTGCACTGCTACCATAGGAGAAGGCACAATAGATACTGCATTCCACAAGTGTCATTTAATTAAACTCAAAAGCCCTGGCTTCTCTACCAAATACTAGGGTCTTACTGGCAATTTAAATGTGCCAAACAGGAATAAACTACTTTAACCTTGTTTAAAAAGGGAGCACATGCACTTTACTACTGTTTAAGGTGAGGTAAAGTGCATAGAGTTCAAAGCCAGCAGAAATAGGATCCAAAAAAAGGCAAAAGATTCCAAGGTAACCATGCAGAAAAGGCAGATATCCTAAAGGCTTCTTATACTTATATCAATAAAGAGTAATATAATGTATCTTTATGTTTCATTGTATTTATGTTATTTCTATGTATTATCTGCAGTATTTCATAACGCGGGTATCTGCTTTCATGATTGATCAAACCCGATCTGATACCTGGCTTTGCATTGTCACTGATATTTTATACTGAAACTGTTAATTTCCATAAAATATATAGTCCAAAAATAAACAGGTTAAAAAACAGGTGTCAAACAAAAATGAGGTATAGAAAGACAGGTGAGGCCAAATGAGTAGTGAGGAACAGAGAAAGGTAGAGTGGGAGAGGCTCATGGTAGGAAGAAGGATGATATGTATAGAGAAATGCAATGGAATAGTAAAGAGTATGTGAGGTACAGAAAAGGGTGAAGTGAAATTGCTGCAGAGATAGAGAGGAATAGAGAGAGATGAGATAGAGACAGAGAGGTGAGCTACAGAGATGAATAAAACAAGTGAAGCGAGGCCAAGAATTTAAGCTTAAACAGATAAGGAATTACAGAGACTGATGAAAAAGAAAGCGAGAGGGAAGGTGACGTGAAAAACGAAAGGTAGTAAGAGAGGTAATTAGTCGATACAGAGGCAGAAAGAGGGGCAGGGTGGAGCGGTAAGGTAGCAAATGAATGACAGATACATTTAAAGGTTATATAGTGGGAGAGATAGAGAGAAAGATGTGAGGTGAACAGAGATGATGTAGTGATTGAGATGTGAGGTAGAGATTGATAAATATAAATAGATAGGCGAAGAAGAAAGGGGTGAATTAGAGTGAGGATGTAGAGAGGTAGAGAGAACTAAGGTATGGGAAAATTGAGAGAGGAATGAGGTGAAGGGAGATGAAGTTGAGAGAGAGGTGAAGTAGATGGGAAAAGATGCTGTAAGAGAAATGGAAATCAAGCAGTGATTTGAAGATAGCATGGTGAGATAAAGAGTTTTGAGGGAAAGAAAGGTGATAAAAAGACAGCATTGAGGATGAAAGGGAGAAGTAAAAAGAGTGGGCTAGAGAAAAAATAGAGATAGACAATGGTGAGAAAGAGAGAGTTGAGATCAAAAGAGAGATTCAGGGTAAGAGAGGGAGAATGAGAGGGTTGAGTTAAAATGGATGAAATGAAGAAAGAGGGACACATGAGAAAAATATAGATGAAGTACAAAAAAGAAAGATAGAGGGTTTTACAGTGGTGTGGCATGGAGGTAGTCCAAGAAGGAGCAAGTGATTAGTGAGATAGAGAGAGCGCTTGAGATGTATAGTAGAAAAAGGCGGGGTTTAAAGAGAGGGCAGTGGTAGAGAAATGTATGTATTGTATTGTATATTGGATTTATATAGCGCTTATCACCCAGGGGTCTCTAAGCCCTTGCCTTGGGAACCCGTCCTGGCTTTTTCCCTGTGAGATAGCCCCTACAGGGCATCCCCAAGGTGAAAGCCAGGCATTCCGCCATGGGGGGCCGTTGTGGAGATTAAGCAAGCTTAATGCCCAGAGTTGCAGAGTGTGAACCCATGATTAGGTCAGGCACCGAAGCGAGAATTATCGAGTCCGTGGACATTTGAGCTCAAGACCCTGCCGCGCTCGGGAATTGAACCCTGGTCCCGGGTCTGACCTCTGCTTCAGGGTCTGCCTGCTCTAACCAGTGAGCCACACTTCTCCACTGATGATGATGATGATGAAGCATAAGTTATACGAAGTTAGACAAAGAGGGAGAGGTAAAGAGCAGTGGGGGCAAGTAGGGAGAGAGAGAGAGATGTCAGAAAGAGAGATAGATGTGAAAGTGAGGTAGATAGGTAGACAATGGTGGTTTAGGAATAGGTAACGACAGAATCAGAGGTAAAGTGAGAAAGAACGTGCATTAGTGATTGAGGTAATGAAATAAATGGATGTAAAAAAGAGGGAGCAAAGTCACATTACCATAGGCTTTGTGGAGGTGCGGGCCGTAGGCAACTGCCACCCTTGCCATACCTTAAAATGTTTATGGAAAAAGGCGCTGGCACAATTCCTGGTTGGTTTACCCTGGGTACGCATTGACGAGACAATTTGCTCCTATAGACCTGCTCATATGTGCCATTCTGCATGATGATGATATATCAAGGGTTGTGGGTGAATACATGAGAGAGCGCAATACTTAAGTGCTGCTCTGCAATGAAAGGAAAACGTAGGTCTGCTGATGCTCCTCCCACCTGGCCACTGCTCTAATTCCATGGCTCTCTTAAATGTTCAGTTTATGTTGGTGGCTACTAGAGATTCTGCACAATGTTTCAACCAGTGTTCACTACATATTCTGTGAAAGAAAGCCAAACAAGATCTTAAGTTTCGAAAGCAGAGTTACATCTTTAACATTGATGAAAGAAGTTTGGCCCCCACTTGCAGTTCTTGTTAAAAGGATTCCCACCTGTATCATGTAGCCTTGATTTAGGCCACTTTTAACACTACTATTGGTCAATAGTCTCCAATGCTTTAAAAAATTGAAGTTGCAAGAGTGGAGAAGCACATGGCATGTAACTCATTGAAAACTATGTTCAAGGACTGCCAAGAAGAGAAGGATCTACTGATGCTCAAAATGAAAATTGAAGCACTTCCTGGTATATGCGAATAGAATCCTCTTAGAATTAGGTCAAATTCCCTTGATACTTGGAGAAGATTAGAATATTGCATTAACCCATTCACTGATATACCTGGAAATCGGACCTAGGAATCTGAGAGAACGGTAATTAATACATGAAAGACAAGGATGAGGCATTTTAGTGGCCACGTTGCCATCCCTGGAAAATGGGATCCGGATTTCAATTCTGCCCTTAGAACTATGTTAAAAATCATGAGATCCTGGGCAAATTATTCAGCCTCTCAGGGCGCAAAAATGAAAGTAATGTAATGCAATTCTAAAAAATAGACTAATTCATGATTTCAAAATCAATTCTAGCATAACTCAGGAACTGCAAAGGACATACTTATCACTCACTTACAATTAAAATCTAGTGAAATAGAATACAAAGAAATAGAGAATGATAAAGGTAGAGTTGGGTATTGAGAATGTATGTCTCTTGTGTTAAATATCAGGTAAATCAATACTTCACAAACGTTTACAAATGTATGTACAGTTCAATCTGGGGGAGGAGTAAATAATGAGCACTACAGTAGTGACACCGTTCAATCAGAGATGAGTTGCCGAAGATTTTCAAGGACAATAACAGACTGACAGACTGAAGATGTAGAAAGCCACAAACGTGTAAAAGAATTCACAGGCTTTAAGACCAAGTTTCTCAGGGACAAGTGCAGGCTACAAGAAAACAATACTTCACACTATCAGACATGTATCATATTCTCAAAGTTTAGAACTACAGCAAAAACAGAGATAATATCAGGGTCTTCCAGGCGTATTTGAACACAGGGGTACCTTAAACAATTTGCCGACCTCTAAAAGTATTCTTCGCCTCATTTCTTTCTGATAATGAAATGAGATGGCTGCTGTAAATCTGAGATGCTCACAGGGAGTGGCCAGGTCAACTCAAGAGAAATGCATTAACTTTATCAGGAAAGAGGTCTGTAATGGGCATGAGTACCTAAGCAAATTGTTTTAATAGACATACATTAAAAGAAAAGCACTCAATTACCACACATATTATTGTAGATTAATTTAGCCAGTTTAATATTCTCTGTGTGCATAAACCCCATTTGAAAGCTGTTAAGTGGTTTCAGTGGACGTGTAACATTGTCACTCTTTGGAATCTGGCATTCTTGACACCTCTCGTAAAGACATATTTAACCCCTTCACTGCTGCGGCTATTCCGCCGCAGTGCTAAGGGGATGGGGGGGCCGCGCGGCGGTCCCGTGCTCGTGATGGAACCGCTCTCTCACGGCACGCGGGTAAGCTGTGCTTGTGACGAAACGGTTCCGTCACGGCCCTGCCCGCGCTAGAGAACGTTAGCGCAGGCGCGGAATTCGCGCCGCGCAGGCGCGGCGAGAGGGCCGTGACTTAACGGTTCCGTCACCAGCACAGCCCACCCGAGGCTCGTGACGGAACGGTTCCGTCACGAGCATGGGAGGGGTTAAACAAAAAATCATTCTGGTACATGTCAAGATGACTGGTTGAAAAGTGCAAAAGGTACAGGTCATTAAAATGCAGAATTAACAGTGAAACAACAGTGAGTCTATAGAGGTAAAACAAAAAGTTTGTAAAATCAATGATACCGTCTTACCATTGATATGTGTATAGATTTCCATTTATTTATTTTAATGTCAAACTATTTTCGCATTTCAGATTAGGCAGAAAGCTCAGGTACTTTTTCACTGCTGGTTGAGTTCTATTTGTAGCCTAAGTAACAGCTGTTGTAAACCAGACGGTAGATTGATGAGTGACCCAGGGTAAAAAGAAAAGGCAAGAGTACCACATGTATGGGGTTTAAGGAGAAAGAAATACTTTCAGATTGTCTTCTTCCAGGAATCTCCAGGCAGGTCCTATTGGCTCCAGTCCTGTCGAATAACGTTACAGCGAGTTCCTCCTAAAGAGCTTCCTAACATAACATTAAACTGGAGGATCTCCCAAAGTCTGCAGGCTTCCTCTGTCCAGGACCTCTTCGTGTTCTCAAACATGTCAAATTTGCAAAATGTCTTTATAAAGAAATAGGTAAAACAACATAGCCAACAATTCACAGTAGACCAGCATTCTCCAGGCAATAAGTACCAGTCTACTGCTTTGTCGCATTGCTTTCTGGGAACTGGTAATCCTTTGCAGAGCAGAAGCTCTATCTGGATAGAACTGACTTTCTACAAGCAAACTTCTTTCAAGAGTAAACTTTACACAGAACGCAAAGCAGACTGCCAACAGGAGGCTTAGGCCCTTCTATCCCTCAAGGTCAAATCAAGAAATTGTCTGTGGTACCTCTAGACCAAGTGGTGAAATCCCATATACAAACAAGGATTTGGAAAAATTATTTCAAGGTTCTCCGCAGACAGATAAGGAGTCTTCACTGTCCAGTCAGGGAACTCTTCCTTTCTTCTGCGGTTCCTTTCTTGATCTAAGGGAAAATGGCTGGGCAGTAACATATTTGCACTCTATCTACCTCCATTTTTCCCAGTCTATCCAATTGCTTTTCATAAAGGTAAGACATTGTTCGGTTCTTCCTTTTGTGTAAGAATGCTTTGTGAGAATCAAATCTCCCATTAACATTTGCAAAACTGAAATCAGTCATAGTGAACTTGTAAACGTGTGAATTAGAGCTCTCCTCACGGCCTGAAACCCATCCCCTCACTCCTCCGACAGAAATCAAACAAGCTATAGAAGCAAACAAAAGTATTCCTCTCCTCCTGGCAAAATCAACATACAGGAATTCCAACACAGCTATGTAGCTACTGTAGATAGAATCAAATGGTTCTTTGCTGATGCAAACTAACCTGCAATTCTCTGCTCATTCATCCTTTTTTTAGATAGATAAACCATCAAAAAATTTGTTGGACTTGGCCTTCTCTGCAGGGTGTTCCCAAAACCTTTTTTTCCACCCTCTGTTTTTGGAATCTGTTTTGGTTAGCCTTTAAGGGCCATATGTATCAAGCAAATTTGCATTCGCAAACGCTGAAATTAATTTCAGTGTTTGCGAATGCGAATTTGCTAAATGGAATGTATCGAACAAAAGCTGGTGCAAAACAAGGAATCGCAAAATTTGCGATTCCTTATTTTGCAATTGCATTTAAGGAATGGCAAATTTTGCGATTCCTTAAATGCAATGTATGAAGCCAAACAAAAATGCAAATTGTCCTTAAGGAATCGCAAATTACCACCAACTTCAAGTTGGTGGTACTTTGCGAATTCCTTGAAAAATGCACATTTTTGCATTTTTCAAAGTGCCATGTGACGCACATACATGCCCTTAGGGCATGTATGTGCGCCACATGTGCACCCATGCTTATTTCAGCGGTGCAACAGGGTGTCCTTTGGACACCCCTGCACCCTTGAAATTATTCTCAATTTGCGATTCTCAAATTGCGAATCGCAAATTGAGAATAACTTCACATTCATTCCTATGGGCCTCCTGGCCCATAGAAATGAATGGGAAATTATTCCTTAACTGTGATTCACAATTTGCTAATCGCAATTAAGGAATACTAAGGATTCGCAAAAAAATTGCGGTTTTCTACATGCATCCCAATTTGCGATTCTGAAATAGCGATTCCTAAAAAATCCCTATTTCAGAATCGCAAATCTGGATGATGATACATATGGCCCTAAGTCTCTGAGTCCACTGCCAACCAGTTCTAAAGTGCTTGTGCTCTCTCCTTAAACATGGTGACATAGGCTAACACCAAGCTGGCTTATTTAGTTTGTTTGTAAGTTCCTAGTAAAGTGGTACTACATATACCCAGGGCCTGTACGTTAAATGCTAATAGTGGGCCTTTAAACCAGTCTTAGGCTTGCCATTGCTGCCTGTTTGTGCAGTTTTAAACTGCCATTTCAACATGCCAAAATAAACTTTTTTGCCAGGCTCACACCTTTCTTTTTAATAAGTATAAGTATTTCCTAGTGCAGGCCCTGAACAGCCCAGAGAGCAGGCCGCAGTGTATTTAAAAAGTAGGACATGTACTTTTAAGTTTTACATGTCCTGGTAGCGAAAACCTCTAAAAGTTATTTTCCACTGCTTCAAAGCCTGCATCTCCTGTAGGATAGCATTGGAATTGACTTATTACATTTAATAAGATGTAACTTCCAATTGGAAGCAAATAGACTGGTCTTGTTTGTTGTCTAAAGAATTGTAATTGAAAGCCCTATATGATGGTAAAGTTAGATTTGTAGTCACAATTCTGAAAATGGCACTTTTAGAAATATGATAGTTTCTTGTCCTTACCATTTGGTGCCTGCAGCCTGATCCTGGGTCACATGACTGTGTGTAGCTGGCAGCTGGTCTTTGTGTATTGCTCACAGACAGTGAAACAAAGGGAAGATAGGTGTTGGCAGGATGGACCACTCTGGGGTGATGAGGGGGAATAATGTGATGAGGGGGAAGAGATGTCACCTATCACACTTGCACATCACAAAGGCTCTGCCTGAGCACTCTCACAAATAGTTTTGGATTAGTCGTTTGTGACACCAAACCATCTCTGCCAGGACAGGGAGGAAGGGTATGGCTGGGGGCAGAAACATCTAGAAGCCTCCTCTACTTCAATGTGGGCACAGGGTATACATATTGGACCCTTACACCCAACTCTTCAGTACACTTCTGGACCTGTGGACTCTACCAGGAAGAAGGACTGCTGTGCTGCCGAAAGGGCTGGCACTCCGCTGGACTGCTGCCCTGCTGTGCTGGCCTGCTGCTCTGCTGCCCTCTTGCCTGGGAGAGAAGGACTAAGCCTGTAACTCTAAACCCAGGACCTCAGGGTGATGCCAATGACTAATTGACTGGCATCCTGATCGGAAGCCGCAAGGACAGAACAGGCTTCCAACCACCTTCGACCCTGCATTTGGACTCTGCCGCATGTGAGTCCTGCCCTCCTAAGTGGTGCCACTCCAGTACTTGAACTTGGAAGTGGAACTGAAGGTGCTCTGCCAACCCATCTGTGGATTCAGCAGAGCCCACATATCTCCTCCAAGGTGCATCTCCCACAGGATTGATGCATTGACACTGCTGCTTGATGCATTGCTGTCGGAACTGAAACATTGCTTCTGTTCACAGACATCGCTGATGCAATCACCTATCACAGCTCATTGGAATCACTGCTGTGTGACGCATCTCCATGCATGGAAATTGCCTCCCCCAGTGCAGCCAATCAGAACAGCCGATGCGTGACACATCTCAACACAAGCTGAATTTCACTGGATAAAAAAACTTAATTCCCTCCAACCAGCAGGGATTAACGACCGGATTGAACTTTCATGCTTTCTATAATCCTTTGGCACAACTCCGGGTCACAGGAGCGACTTCCCTCCACTCTGAGGACAACCCCATGAACAATTCACACTGAACTCTCTCAACCCGACAATTTTGTGCTTATGCTGTTTTATTGATGTACTTGATCAGCAAGTGTCACTTTGCTCATCCCATTCTGTGAACTATTTTTCTGAACTTCATGTTACATTTTATTTGTATGCAACGTTATTTTCTATGTGTATGTACCGTTTTTTCACCTTCCACTTATCCATTATCTCACTGATCCTCGTTTGCATCCGATATCAAGCAGGTCATGCTGAGTTGTTTTCTGTTTCACACATCGACCAGCCTTTGTTTACCTTCGCACAGCGTACCACGTGACCCCAGCAGACCTTTCAGATCAGGCTGTAATCGGCACGCTTCCACAGCGGCTATGCACTCTAGTTTATTTATTATTTTTTAGCGTTTCGTTAATTGCCTCATTTGTACCACGGGTTATATATTACCCGGTCTCACCACGTTTTGATTCCGTTACCCTTCTTTTTTTCCTTTATTAATCCCGGGACCCGCACCACGTGATCTCGGCACTTTGTTATAACCAGCCTTCCCATTGGCTAGTTATCCAACAGGATCAGTTCCGCGTTCGGAACTGTGAGACGAGTCTTCGTGTACTTCACGGTAAGCTGCCCGGTCAGGATTAGAGTCAGTTCTTTTCTTCACGCTAGCGTTACGCTCTCTTCTCTTTTAATGCACGTTTTGAGACACAGCTTTGTGGTAGCGCTTCTGCTATGTGTACCCCAGGCACTTACAGTTGAGTTTCTCGCTCGGTTTTACTAATTCCACACTAGACATCAGCTGGTGAGGCACGTCCCCGTTTTGTATATGTTTTATTTTTACAATGACACTTTTTTCATTTCTGTTAATAACGCAACTTGCATGCTGTTGTATACACCCATTCAGTATTGACACTGTGTACATTACTGGTCAGTCTTGACCCCATGGTTCGCTTTTTCTGAAAGTTAAGGTCTTGTATGTGTTCGTTTTGCAGGCCCCTGACGAAGGGTTACTCCCACTAACCCGAAATGCATTGGGCAAGGAATGAGTAATTATGAATATGGAATGATATCTGTTTGTTGGATAAATGAATTATGAAAATGAACATCATATTGGAATGAAATAAATTCTGATTCAAACTTCAATACAATTTTCAGTTTGGATTTGTGATTGGAAAATATGTGAAGAAACCCACCAGTTTCATGTAAAGATGCGCGCCTTACAGTGATTTCCCATCACAAGTTGCTCACATCTCAACACAAGCACATCACCTCGCCCAAAGCTGCCCATCGAAAACTGGCACTACACTATGCATCTCCACATAAGGACATTGCATCACGCTTTGCAGCACCCTGGAAACGACCGCTGCGTGACGCGTCTCCTCGCCTAGGCCTAGCATCGCTTCTGTTGCATGACACATCCTCAAAACTGGACTCCGAGAGACCCTCTTGAAGATGTTTAGTGTGCACTCAACAAATATTTTGACTCAGCATTTCTTTGCAACCAGGATTAAGGTATTGTGTTTAGTAGGTCTAAGTGGGTCTCTGTAGCCGGCGTGCACCCTATTGCTGTCAGCCTGAATTTTGTCCTGGTCTGGCACGACCACATAATCATAATTGTCGCTTTGTGCTTTTTGGTGTTATTTTCACTTAAATCTTTAAACTTGCATATCTTTGATTTTTCTGATTGGATTTTTGTCATTTTGGTCTTGATTTATTTATTATCATTTACTCCTTTTTCCTAATCTCTATGCAATTTGTTTTTTGTTTTGTGTTTTTACTTTATTACTTTTTGAAGTGCTGAATAAATACTTTACACATTGCCTCTAAGTTAAGCCAGACTGCTCTGTGCCAAGCTACCAGATGGTTGAGCACAGGTTAATTTGGGATTTGCTTGTGTCATATCTTGATAAGAATTGTGTTTCCTGCTTGAGTAGAGTCCCCCCCCCTAAACCAGTAGCCCAATTGTATACATTCTTCGATTGTCAGAGCTCACAGTATGCATTGCAAATTTGGTTCACATGCAGCCCGGAAGATATTATTATTATTATAGGTTTAAGTCACCTGAGGCTAAAAATATACCACAATTTCAAAGTGCCATATTTCAAATAATAAAACATATTTCTTTGTTCCTGGCAGGGTTGTTGCTGAAATTCTGCCATTTTTTCCAGAAAATTTCATGAAAATGTCCCAGTTATATAAAATTATCTTTTTTAAGCGAACTGTTATGTTTCCAGTTTCTCACATTATTTTTATTTTATGCGTGGTAGACCCAGAAAATTCTATTTCCAGCGGCTGAAAATAAGAAAGAGTTACATAATGAGAAATTCTGGAACGTCGTAAGTTTCACTGATTAAAGTTTCACCCAAGCCTAGTTGCTGGTAGAAATCAGGTAGGCTGAAAAAACTCTTTGACCATTGCCAACCAAACAAAGTTATGAATTTAGGGTTTAATTCAGATTTTTACATTCGAGAGAACACGTATGCAGGCTGGTGGTATGTAGCCATGTGTCCTTGTTTGCAGAGACACATTACTGGTTAATTAATATTGAAGTTCAAAATTACAAACCAATATATGAATACATGCAACTATGCAAGACAGTGTGCATTTCTACGGTCAACTTAAAGTACTAGTTATTAATATTTTACATCATCAAGTGTCCACTTAGTGGCCACAATTCATGTTAGGCCAGTCTAGCATTTTATCTCGAGCTTTCAGTGGCCCAAATAAGATATTCAGAAGTTCTGGATCCAAAATTAAAACAAGCTATGGAAATGCCTTGGCAAATGAAATTTCATTAAGACAATGCAGTTTACACATATTTAAAGCGTTTTCGGGAAAATGGTAAAAGCAGTTACATCGTTGCTAATTTAGACACATGACAGTTAACTACAATTTGCAACTTACAGGGCAAACCTTAAATGCTTGATTGCTCTATTATTCGAATATAATTATTTATATTCAACGTTCAGAAGGATGGACCTCTGTACAAGCTCAGATTTTCTGCTGTTAACAACAGAAGGCTGAATGTATCAGTCCAGCATCCTATTTTCTGGCCTCTCTTAAAAGGGCATGTTCTTGGAACTGGAATGTTTTAAGGCGTTCTTTTTGTCTTCATTTTTAGGACCAGGGGCATAGCTTGGTCAGTAGGATTGGAGGGGGTGAGCTTCAGACACGCCAACAATCACGCTGGCATATAATGTTAATGGCAACCTGGATGCATGAAAGGGCCTTCAGGGGCAGTGGAAAGGGAGAGGAATGCGGATTGATAGTAGCACTAAATCAGAGAAAACACAATGGGGCTTTTTTACAAGACACTATTACCACAGGAACGTCACTTTTAATGAGCTTAAAGGGGGGGGCTTCACCTTATTTACAATGCAGCGTTAAGTCACTTAAGCTACTATGTGTGCTGCATTGTGCAGCACACATAGAAACAGCAAAATGCAGTGAATAATTCTTTAAGTGAAAGAAAGTGTCCCTTCCTGCACAAAAATAATAATTTACAAAATGACGATTTGCAACATAGAAGTTACAAATCGCCATTCTTGGTTGTTTATGTTCAGGAAGAGACATCTTCCTGAAAATAACAAATTATCAACTCAACACAGACACCCTTGCACTGTGGTGCACATTGCAAGGGTGCCTCAGTTGGCTCTAGGCAACTGGTTTTAGTACCAGCGCAGGTTAAAACGCAGGGTTGAGCCGTATAATTGCAAATACGGTGCATCCCTGCGTTTCTAAAGTGGCGGAGCACTGCGTTAGCAATTTTAGAGCTAACCTGCGCTCTGGCACTTGCTGTAAATATGCCCCAATATTTTGTAAAATAAGAAAAAAAATGAGGACTTTTAAAACAGAGAGGGGCAGATTGTATGTGCATTTTTGTATGTGTGTATGCAAAATTTCCTGGTGAAACCCCGACTGACACCTCACCATACCCGACTGAAAGTACCTGTACCCAACTACTTATCAGGAACTACATATATTAGGGAGATGTAACACCTCAAGCACCCCCCTGAGGCTACGCCCTTGTCTACGACAAGGCCTTTCGTGATAAGAGATCCCCTATATTCTTGTGGCCATATTTGTTAAGCTCATCAGCTTCCCTGATCAAGAGACAGAGACACAATTATCCTAGTCACCAAATGGAGAGACTGTGTTGTCTCTGAGAGCCAAGAATCAAAGAAGACGATAATAATCGACTTTTGTAGTGACTCCAACTGCGTTCCATCTTGTGTCTGACGGATTCTTTTGTTATACTTCAAAAATATGTTAAACGATTCACTCAGCATGTGTGTGTAGCTGCACACTCTGAAGTGTTATGAGGTGAGATGCCAATGCTTTAGAAAACTCCAGGAATAAAGAACTGACTAAACTGGTGAACGCCTGCCACTTCTTGACACTTGCATTCTAGACAAATGAATGAAGCTTCCTAGAGGGAATTAAAAGATACGGTATTAAAATGACGTTCCCGCCTCAATACTCCCTGATTTATTGCGTGATGATGTTGTAAAGCACAAAGAAGTACTCATCCATGGACGTGCTTAAATGCATGTTATAAGGTCCTTGATTTCAAGCGCACATAAAAGAGAGCAGCCCTCGAGGCACTGGAATCCTCTGAATGCGGGGTCCATGGCTGCCTCCAGCTGTGGAGCTTTTATCGACACCTTTGCTTGGTCTGTGTTTTCTGCCTTGGGTAAAATGTAGCTGCATTAGGGTGTGAGTGGACGCACTGCTGTGTTGAAGAGAGGTTTCAATGTTGTAAGGTGCTCCGGAGTAACACCCTCCGACAAGGGGTGTAAGAAAATGCTTAAGGTAGCACTGCCCAAAATTGAGAAGTGACCCCCGGGCTCCTTGCGAGTCCTAATAAAATAGGTTTCCACTGTTAGTCATTCAAGTTTTTAACGTTGGTTTTTATTGTATTTAGCAAGACTCTTGTTGTGTTCACAAGAATATAGTTCATTCACTGGATGAATTCATTTCACGAAACAACATTTCAATAAATCCCAATGCATTTCGGCAATAATGTTGCCTTCTTCCAGGGGATAATTGTCTACAATGAGGAAAAGGAAAACGAGTCAGGACTACAAAAACGGGTAAAAAAATAATTAATTAGATCAGTGATGTGCTAGTTAAATATCCGCTAAACGGGTGAAGGAAAATGGAACTAAAAGTCCGTGCACGTTAATACCAGTTGACAGAGTGAAAGGTCTAAACTGTTTCAAAAAACGGAGTGGAAAGCGTGTGTGCCGGAAAAGACGTCTGTGAGCATGCAACTTGCTCGTGCAGAAAACGGGATATCTAAGTTAACCAAAAAATGTGTGCCCCTTGGTTAGAGCGCTTACCGTGCTGGTAGTGTCGGTGGCTGCTTAACAAGCCGGGTTGCCGCATGGTTTGTTAAATCCCGAAAGATTATAAACAGTCGGGTAGATACTACGCGCTTAGTGACGTTGCTGCTATGCGCCCGAGGTGTGGAATGGAGATCAAAAAAGGACTAAAAACGGGAGAAGCTAGAAAAGGATTAAAGATCGTATTTCCTAATAAACTAAAGCGGAGGTGGTGCATAAGGTGCGCGTGTGATAAAAAACGATCACAGATAGTATGTTATCGGTGAAAAAAAGAAAGTGATAATACAAGGATTGCAAATTAAGCAATGGAGTGGAGAAATAACATTAATATATGTTAAAAAACAAGATCACAATAACTAAAAGGGAGATGTCCATAAGTCACATTTTAGGAACGAGTTCAATAAATGTTAAATGGTGCAATTTAAAGGTAACAAGCAAATTCTACACGGTCATTGAGACCATTAGGTTTCATACTGGACAACGTATAGATCCAGTAATTTTCACGTTTCAAAAGTTCATTGTGATTGTCTTTGCCTTGTTCTCTGAAAACAGTCTCCAATGCGCAAAATCTCAATTGGCTTATTCCATGGCCCGCTTCCAAAAAATGTTGTGCTACCGTAGATTTGGTTTGGCTGGTTCTGATGTTGGATTTGTGTTCCGTTAATCGTGTTTTCAGTTTTCTTTCGGTTTGCCCAACATAAATCTTGCCACAAGGGCATTTCAGCATGTACACGACATTGGAAGTGTCACAAGTTGCTGTGGCTCTGATTTTAATTTGATTCCCTTTCATAGGGTGACTGACTGTCGTACCTTTTATTACGTTGTTACAATGGTTACAGTTCCAGCAGGGTATAGTGCCTTTATATGTTTGTCTCTCTGCTGTAGAGTATTTGATAAGATCCCCAATGTTTTTAGCTCGGGTATAAGCGAAAATAGGTTCTGTTTCAAAAACTCTATTAAAATCGGGTTGCACTCTAAGTATATCCCAATGTTTTTTGATGGTTTGCTTGAATCTGTGACTTGACGTGGAATACTTGGAGACTACTGTGATGACATCAGTTTTTTGCTTGGTAGATTTTTTTAGTAGGTCGTCTCTGGTTTTGGTTGCACATCTTGTTTTGGCCTGGTCAAGAATCTGGTCAGGGTATCCTCTGGCTTTGAACCGTGTTGTGATCGTGTTGGCTTCGGTGTCGTATCTGTTAGATTCAGACGTGATTCTTTTAGCTCGGATGAGCTGGCTGTAGGGTAAATGGTTTTTAAGTGGTTGTGGGTGGAAGCTTGAATAATGTACTGTATTGTTCCTGTCTGTTTGTTTTCTAAACAGAGTCGTCTCAAATCCAGTGTGGGTGTTGGTGATATTGACATCAAGATAGTTGATAGATTGTGATTGAACTTCAAAGGTAAACTGTAACCGTGGATCGATGGAATTGAGTTTGATGAGTTCATTCATTAATATCTCTTTAGGGCCTTGCCACATAAGGAAGATATCGTCGATGAATCTGACGAACATTTTCAAATGGTCATTCCATATAGATTTACTCAAAATGTGATCCTGTTCAAACCTGTGCATAAACATATTAGCATAGGCCGGTGCGGCCGAATTGCCCATTGATGTGCCGGTTAGTTGGTGAAACCACTCATTTTTCCACATGAAGTAGCTATGCAGTAATGAAAATTCCAAGAGTTCCATTAGGAATATTTTCAGATTTTGGTTGTACTCAGTCCTCAACAAACAGTGTTCCACTGCTTCTATTCCCATGGAATGGGGAATAGATGTGTATAAAGCTGTTACATCCACTGTGCACAGAAATAAGTTCGTGAAATCATCAATTTCCACGGAATTGAGTCTGTTTAGGAAGTGGGTAGTGTCCCTCAAAAAAGTAGGTATTGAAGAAACAAAAGTTTGAAAATATTTGTCCAAAAATTTCCCCACTGGGTCATGTATGCTTCCACATGTGGATACTATAGGCCTACAGGGAGGCGTCTGAAGATTTTTATGTATTTTAGGAACTAGAAAAAATTTTGGGCTCTTAGGGTACTGTGTTGTTAGATATCTACTGGTTTTAGTCGTGATTATTTCATTGTTTAGAGCTTTGCTGATGATCGTGTCCAGTAGTGCCTTATATTCAGTGGTGGGGTCGTTCGGAAGTTTGTGATAAGTGTTAGAATCCAAGAGGTGGAGGGATGCCTGTTCTTCATAGTAGGTGGTGTTTAAGATGACGATTGCCCCTCCTTTATCAGCTTTGACACATGTTATTTGCTGATTGGATGCAATAGATTTGATCGTGGTGTATTCCTTAACAGTGAGATTCTTATACTTGGACTTGGGTTGAAAGTTGAATTTGGCAAGGTCTTTTTTAACCAATGTCTCAAAGGTGTCTAAACTTTTATGTGACACAGGTGCTAGGAAGGTACTGCGGGGACGAAGTCCCATAAGTTGATCCTCTTCAAAGTTGTCAGAAGTTTGAACAATATTTTGGAAGTAATGTTTAAGGCGGAGTTTCCTCATCAATTTGAAAAATGACACTTCCAGTTCCAGTCTGTTAGTGCTAGACGTTGGTATGAATGAAGTACCTTTCTGTAAGGTTTTAATTTGGGTGGTATTGAACTGGAAATCTGAAATGTTTATGACTAGGTTGTCTGTTGTTGTTTGCCCTTGACTTTCTCCTTCTTGCTGGTTGCAGTCCGAGTCTGTGGCGGTTCTTTGGTTTTTTCTTTTTGCCCTCCTGGGTCTTCTTGTTCTGGGCCTACCTCTAAAAAAGGCTCCGTTGATGTTGATTGAACTTCAGATGCCACTGCAGTGGTGGTTGGTTTTTGAAGGGTGACACGAGGTCTTCTACCTTGAGCGTTCAATGAATCATCTTCAGATGATGAGGTTTCTGTGTTGGTTGTATACGGTTTATTCTGTCGTCTCTTTGCGTAAATTTCTGCCCATGTGTAAACCTCTCCCATCTTATAGTCGATGGTATCTCTCCTTAATTTCCTTACTTTGCGTTCATTAACTTCGGCGGTATGTTTAGCAAGCTGTGAGTTGATGTCTTCAATGATTTTTGTGAGTTCTTCCGTGGTATAACTATTCTCTAATTCAGTTTTTACTGCAGATATCTCTTTGGATAGTTCCTCCAAAATGTTAGACAATTCTTCGATGATCAGTAAAATGAGATCCAAGCTGCACTTATTAAGAATAGCGTACCATCTGTCTTTAAATCTCTGTACATTCTTACAAAGAGAGGGTTTCAAGGGTATCCTGAGACCTCTTGGAATTCTCTGCGCCTTATGATACTTGACCAAAGTACTTGCATGCAGGCGTTGGTTTATTTCCTTTTTGGAGAGGTAAAGTAGTTGTCTTATATTTTGTTCCTTCGTGCGACTGGTGGACAGTTCACTGGTTTCCTCATTGATAAGTGAGTAGATTCTTGTTGCTTCTTCAATAGAATAAGCGAATGTTTCAGCTCTTAGGTCCGTGAGCCGTATAATATCATCCATGTTTAAGGGCGTGCGAGTCCACGATTAGTCAGGAAATGAATAATGAATTAGGGTGTGAGTGGACGCACTGCTGTGTTGAAGAGAGGTTTCAATGTTGTAAGGTGCTCCGGAGTAACACCCTCCGACAAGGGGTGTAAGAAAATGCTTAAGGTAGCACTGCCCAAAATTTAGAAGTGACCCCCGGGCTCCTTGCGAGTCCTAATAAAATAGGTTTCCACTGTTAGTCATTCAAGTTTTTAACGTTGGTTTTTATTGTATTTAGCAAGACTCTTGTTGTGTTCACAAGAATATAGTTCATTCACTGGATGAATTCATTTCACGAAACAACATTTCAATAAATCCCAATGCATTTCGGCAATAATGTTGCCTTCTTCCAGGGGATAATTGTCTACAATGAGGAAAAGGAAAACGAGTCAGGACTACAAAAACGGGTAAAAAAATAATTAATTAGATCAGTGATGTGCTAGTTAAATATCCGCTAAACGGGTGAAGGAAAATGGAACTAAAAGTCCGTGCACGTTAATACCAGTTGACAGAGTGAAAGGTCTAAACTGTTTCAAAAAACGGAGTGGAAAGCGTGTGTGCCGGAAAAGACGTCTGTGAGCATGCAACTTGCTCGTGCAGAAAACGGGATATCTAAGTTAACCAAAAAATGTGTGCCCCTTGGTTAGAGCGCTTACCGTGCTGGTAGTGTCGGTGGCTGCTTAACAAGCCGGGTTGCCGCATGGTTTGTTAAATCCCGAAAGATTATAAACAGTCGGGTAGATACTACGCGCTTAGTGACGTTGCTGCTATGCGCCCGAGGTGTGGAATGGAGATCAAAAAAGGACTAAAAACGGGAGAAGCTAGAAAAGGATTAAAGATCGTATTTCCTAATAAACTAAAGCGGAGGTGGTGCATAAGGTGCGCGTGTGATAAAAAATGATCACAGATAGTATGTTATCGGTGAAAAAAAGAAAGTGATAATACAAGGATTGCAAATTAAGCAATGGAGTGGAGAAATAACATTAATATATGTTAAAAAACAAGATCACAATAACTAAAAGGGAGATGTCCATAAGTCACATTTTAGGAACGAGTTCAATAAATGTTAAATGGTGCAATTTAAAGGTAACAAGCAAATTCTACACGGTCATTGAGACCATTAGGTTTCATACTGGACAACGTATAGATCCAGTAATTTTCACGTTTCAAAAGTTCATTGTGATTGTCTTTGCCTTGTTCTCTGAAAACAGTCTCCAATGCGCAAAATCTCAATTGGCTTATTCCATGGCCCGCTTCCAAAAAATGTTGTGCTACCGTAGATTTGGTTTGGCTGGTTCTGATGTTGGATTTGTGTTCCGTTAATCGTGTTTTCAGTTTTCTTTCGGTTTGCCCAACATAAATCTTGCCACAAGGGCATTTCAGCATGTACACGACATTGGAAGTGTCACAAGTTGCTGTGGCTCTGATTTTAATTTGATTCCCTTTCATAGGGTGACTGACTGTCGTACCTTTTATTACGTTGTTACAATGGTTACAGTTCCAGCAGGGTATAGTGCCTTTATATGTTTGTCTCTCTGCTGTAGAGTATTTGATAAGATCCCCAATGTTTTTAGCTCGGGTATAAGCGAAAATAGGTTCTGTTTCAAAAACTCTATTAAAATCGGGTTCCACTCTAAGTATATCCCAATGTTTTTTGATGGTTTGCTTGAATCTGTGACTTGACGTGGAATACTTGGAGACTACTGTGATGACATCAGTTTTTTGCTTGGTAGATTTTTTTAGTAGGTCGTCTCTGGTTTTGGTTGCACATCTTGTTTTGGCCTGGTCAAGAATCTGGTCAGGGTATCCTCTGGCTTTGAACCGTGTTGTGATCGTGTTGGCTTCGGTGTCGTATCTGTTAGATTCAGACGTGATTCTTTTAGCTCGGATGAGCTGGCTGTAGGGTAAATGGTTTTTAAGTGGTTGTGGGTGGAAGCTTGAATAATGTACTGTATTGTTCCTGTCTGTTTGTTTTCTAAACAGAGTCGTCTCAAATCCAGTGTGGGTGTTGGTGATATTGACATCAAGATAGTTGATAGATTGTGATTGAACTTCAAAGGTAAACTGTAACCGTGGATCGATGGAATTGAGTTTGATGAGTTCATTCATTAATATCTCTTTAGGGCCTTGCCACATAAGGAAGATATCGTCGATGAATCTGACGAACATTTTCAAATGGTCATTCCATATAGATTTACTCAAAATGTGATCCTGTTCAAACCTGTGCATAAACATATTAGCATAGGCCGGTGCGGCCGAATTGCCCATTGATGTGCCGGTTAGTTGGTGAAACCACTCATTTTTCCACATGAAGTAGCTATGCAGTAATGAAAATTCCAAGAGTTCCATTAGGAATATTTTCAGATTTTGGTTGTACTCAGTCCTCAACAAACAGTGTTCCACTGCTTCTATTCCCATGGAATAGGGAATAGATGTGTATAAAGCTGTTACATCCACTGTGCACAGAAATAAGTTCGTGAAATCATCAATTTCCACGGAATTGAGTCTGTTTAGGAAGTGGGTAGTGTCCCTCAAAAAAGTAGGTATTGAAGAAACAAAAGTTTGAAAATATTTGTCCAAAAATTTCCCCACTGGGTCATGTATGCTTCCACATGTGGATACTATAGGCCTACAGGGAGGCGTCTGAAGATTTTTATGTATTTTAGGAACTAGAAAAAATTTTGGGCTCTTAGGGTACTGTGTTGTTAGATATCTACTGGTTTTAGTCGTGATTATTTCATTGTTTAGAGCTTTGCTGATGATCGTGTCCAGTAGTGCCTTATATTCAGTGGTGGGGTCGTTCGGAAGTTTGTGATAAGTGTTAGAATCCAAGAGGTGGAGGGATGCCTGTTCTTCATAGTAGGTGGTGTTTAAGATGACGATTGCCCCTCCTTTATCAGCTTTGACACATGTTATTTGCTGATTGGATGCAATAGATTTGATCGTGGTGTATTCCTTAACAGTGAGATTCTTATACTTGGACTTGGGTTGAAAGTTGAATTTGGCAAGGTCTTTTTTAACCAATGTCTCAAAGGTGTCTAAACTTTTATGTGACACAGGTGCTAGGAAGGTACTGCGGGGACGAAGTCCCATAAGTTGATCCTCTTCAAAGTTGTCAGAAGTTTGAACAATATTTTGGAAGTAATGTTTAAGGCGGAGTTTCCTCATCAATTTGAAAAATGACACTTCCAGTTCCAGTCTGTTAGTGCTAGACGTTGGTATGAATGAAGTACCTTTCTGTAAGGTTTTAATTTGGGTGGTATTGAACTGGAAATCTGAAATGTTTATGACTAGGTTGTCTGTTGTTGTTTGCCCTTGACTTTCTCCATTTTCTTACACCCCTTGTCGGAGGGTGTTACTCCGGAGCACCTTACAACATTGAAACCTCTCTTCAACACAGCAGTGCGTCCACTCACACCCTAATTCATTATTCATTTCCTGACTAATCGTGGACTCGCACGCCCTTAAACATGGATGATATTATACGGCTCACGGACCTAAGAGCTGAAACATTCGCTTATTCTATTGAAGAAGCAACAAGAATCTACTCACTTATCAATGAGGAAACCAGTGAACTGTCCACCAGTCGCACGAAGGAACAAAATATAAGACAACTACTTTACCTCTCCAAAAAGGAAATAAACCAACGCCTGCATGCAAGTACTTTGGTCAAGTATCATAAGGCGCAGAGAATTCCAAGAGGTCTCAGGATACCCTTGAAACCCTCTCTTTGTAAGAATGTACAGAGATTTAAAGACAGATGGTACGCTATTCTTAATAAGTGCAGCTTGGATCTCATTTTACTGATCATCGAAGAATTGTCTAACATTTTGGAGGAACTATCCAAAGAGATATCTGCAGTAAAAACTGAATTAGAGAATAGTTATACCACGGAAGAACTCACAAAAATCATTGAAGACATCAACTCACAGCTTGCTAAACATACCGCCGAAGTTAATGAACGCAAAGTAAGGAAATTAAGGAGAGATACCATCGACTATAAGATGGGAGAGGTTTACACATGGGCAGAAATTTACGCAAAGAGACGACAGAATAAACCGTATACAACCAACACAGAAACCTCATCATCTGAAGATGATTCATTGAACGCTCAAGGTAGAAGACCTCGTGTCACCCTTCAAAAACCAACCACCACTGCAGTGGCATCTGAAGTTCAATCAACATCAACGGAGCCTTTTTTAGAGGTAGGCCCAGAACAAGAAGACCCAGGAGGGCAAAAAGAAAAAACCAAAGAACCGCCACAGACTCGGACTGCAACCAGCAAGAAGGAGAAAGTCAAGGGCAAACAACAACAGACAACCTAGTCATAAACATTTCAGATTTCCAGTTCAATACCACCCAAATTAAAACCTTACAGAAAGGTACTTCATTCATACCAACGTCTAGCACTAACAGACTGGAACTGGAAGTGTCATTTTTCAAATTGATGAGGAAACTCCGCCTTAAACATTACTTCCAAAATATTGTTCAAACTTCTGACAACTTTGAAGAGGATCAACTTATGGGACTTCGTCCCCGCAGTACCTTCCTAGCACCTGTGTCACATAAAAGTTTAGACACCTTTGAGACATTGGTTAAAAAAGACCTTGCCAAATTCAACTTTCAACCCAAGTCCAAGTATAAGAATCTCACTGTTAAGGAATACACCACGATCAAATCTATTGCATCCAATCAGCAAATAACATGTGTCAAAGCTGATAAAGGAGGGGCAATCGTCATCTTAAACACCACCTACTATGAAGAACAGGCATCCCTCCACCTCTTGGATTCTAACACTTATCACAAACTTCCGAACGACCCCACCACTGAATATAAGGCACTACTGGACACGATCATCAGCAAAGCTCTAAACAATGAAATAATCACGACTAAAACCAGTAGATATCTAACAACACAGTACCCTAAGAGCCCAAAATTTTTTCTAGTTCCTAAAATACATAAAAATCTTCAGACGCCTCCCTGTAGGCCTATAGTATCCACATGTGGAAGCATACATGACCCAGTGGGGAAATTTTTGGACAAATATTTTCAAACTTTTGTTTCTTCAATACCTACTTTTTTGAGGGACACTACCCACTTCCTAAACAGACTCAATTCCGTGGAAATTGATGATTTCACGAACTTATTTCTGTGCACAGTGGATGTAACAGCTTTATACACATCTATTCCCCATTCCATGGGAATAGAAGCAGTGGAACACTGTTTGTTGAGGACTGAGTACAACCAAAATCTGAAAATATTCCTAATGGAACTCTTGGAATTTTCATTACTGCATAGCTACTTCATGTGGAAAAATGAGTGGTTTCACCAACTAACCGGCACATCAATGGGCAATTCGGCCGCACCGGCCTATGCTAATATGTTTATGCACAGGTTTGAACAGGATCACATTTTGAGTAAATCTATATGGAATGACCATTTGAAAATGTTCGTCAGATTCATCGACGATATCTTCCTTATGTGGCAAGGCCCTAAAGAGATATTAATGAATGAACTCATCAAACTCAATTCCATCGATCCACGGTTACAGTTTACCTTTGAAGTTCAATCACAATCTATCAACTATCTTGATGTCAATATCACCAACACCCACACTGGATTTGAGACGACTCTGTTTAGAAAACAAACAGACAGGAACAATACAGTACATTATTCAAGCTTCCACCCACAACCACTTAAAAACCATTTACCCTACAGCCAGCTCATCCGAGCTAAAAGAATCACGTCTGAATCTAACAGATACGACACCGAAGCCAACACGATCACAACACGGTTCAAAGCCAGAGGATACCCTGACCAGATTCTTGACCAGGCCAAAACAAGATGTGCAACCAAAACCAGAGACGACCTACTAAAAAAATCTACCAAGCAAAAAACTGATGTCATCACAGTAGTCTCCAAGTATTCCACGTCAAGTCACAGATTCAAGCAAACCACCAAAAAACATTGGGATATACTTAGAGTGGAACCCGATTTTAATAGAGTTTTTGAAACAGAACCTATTTTCGCTTATACCCGAGCTAAAAACATTGGGGATCTTATCAAATACTCTACAGCAGAGAGACAAACATATAAAGGCACTATACCCTGCTGGAACTGTAACCATTGTAACAACGTAATAAAAGGTACGACAGTCAGTCACCCTATGAAAGGGAATCAAATTAAAATCAGAGCCACAGCAACTTGTGACACTTCCAATGTCGTGTACATGCTGAAATGCCCTTGTGGCAAGATTTATGTTGGGCAAACCGAAAGAAAACTGAAAACACGATTAACGGAACACAAATCCAACATCAGAACCAGCCAAACCAAATCTACGGTAGCACAACATTTTTTGGAAGCGGGCCATGGAATAAGCCAATTGAGATTTTGCGCATTGGAGACTGTTTTCAGAGAAAAAGGCAAAGACAATCACAATGAACTTTTGAAACGTGAAAATTACTGGATCTATACGTTGTCCAGTATGAAACCTAATGGTCTCAATGACCGTGTAGAATTTGCTTGTTACCTTTAAATTGCACCATTTAACATTTATTGAACTCGTTCCTAAAATGTGACTTATGGACATCTCCCTTTTAGTTATTGTGATCTTGTTTTTTAACATATATTAATGTTATTTCTCCACTCCATTGCTTAATTTGCAATCCTTGTATTATCACTTTCTTTTTTTCACCGATAACATACTATCTGTGATCGTTTTTTATCACACGCGCACCTTATGCACCACCTCCGCTTTAGTTTATTAGGAAATACGATCTTTAATCCTTTTCTAGCTTCTCCCGTTTTTAGTCCTTTTTTGATCTCCATTCCACACCTCGGGCGCATAGCAGCAACGTCACTAAGCGCGTAGTATCTACCCGACTGTTTATAATCTTTCGGGATTTAACAAACCATGCGGCAACCCGGCTTGTTAAGCAGCCACCGACACTACCAGCACGGTAAGCGCTCTAACCAAGGGGCACACATTTTTTGGTTAACTTAGATATCCCGTTTTCTGCACGAGCAAGTTGCATGCTCACAGACGTCTTTTCCGGCACACACGCTTTCCACTCCGTTTTTTGAAACAGTTTAGACCTTTCACTCTGTCAACTGGTATTAACGTGCACAGACTTTTAGTTCCATTTTCCTTCACCCGTTTAGCGGATATTTAACTAGCACATCACTGATCTAATTAATTATTTTTTTACCCGTTTTTGTAGTCCTGACTCGTTTTCCTTTTCCTCATTGTAGACAATTATCCCCTGGAAGAAGGCAACATTATTGCCGAAATGCATTGGGATTTATTGAAATGTTGTTTCGTGAAATGAATTCATCCAGTGAATGAACTATATTCTTGTGAACACAACAAGAGTCTTGCTAAATACAATAAAAACCAACGTTAAAAACTTGAATGACTAACAGTGGAAACCTATTTTATTAGGACTCGCAAGGAGCCCGGGGGTCACTTCTCAATTTTGGGCAGTGCTACCTTAAGTAAAATGTAGCTGCCTCAGAAAGATTTATGAATGGATTGCTGAGTGCCATAGATACAGTGCAGCAGTATCATGTCACTAAGTAAATGCTTTTTGGAAAATTCTGAATTTGAGTACATTGTGCAGAATAATGTAATTAATTTTTTGTTTCGTAGAATACAACATTTTAGTGGTCACGGGATGTTCTACATCTGCACGTAATTAGTTTGTTGTTTTAGCACAATACGATGTTTCAGTGGCCATGGGACTCTTTACGGGCAGTTATTCGGATAAAGATTGTAATTTATTGTAAAAGAGCCTATTTCATTTTGCACGAGCGTTACAATAAGCTGTCTATGAATCCGTGCTTAATTTGAGCTGGTGGGTTCCGGTGCTCAGCACTTAATCATCAACACCAGTGCTTTTCCTGAGCACCAGTTAAGGACCCATTCATTTACGTGGAGATTAAGTGATTTGCCCAGAATCACAGGAAGTTCAGCCCACACCAAGGGCCTCATTTATGAAAAGTGACGCATCGCTGCGTGAAAACAGCGATGCGTCACTTTTCACTGCGCACTCCTTGCGACACCAATGATGCGTCATATTTAATTTATGACGCATCATGTCGCAAGGACTTACAGATACGTCAATATTTCTGACGCATCTGTAAGCGCAAAAGTGACGCATTGCTGGAGTGTGTCACAAAAGTGACGCAACTCCAGCAATGCGTCCTTTCACATGGGGAAAGCCCCATGTGAAAGGGCTTGCATCAGTCTTACGCCTGCTGTGAGGCAGGCGCAAGATTTTGACGCAACAGCATCCTAAAAGTGACGCAGTGAAATCTCATAATTTCACTGCGTCACTATTACGAGGCTTTTTGCGGGGGAACGCCCATTCTGCATACATTATACCTGACGCAGGTATAATGTGGCGCAGGGGTTTAAAAAGTGACGCATCTACCTAGAGGCGTCACTTTTTAAATATGGCGCAACAAGGGGCATTTTGTACGCCGCTTGTGCGTCACAAAAAGTGACGGACCAGCCGCGCAAAACTGACGCAAGGCCTCATAAATAAGGGCCCTAGATTCCAAAGTGGGCAGGTCTGGACTTTACGCCACATCCTCTCCCCACTTTCAGGGTAACTAGTTGGTTCTGTTTTAGGCGGCGCTAACAGCAGAAATGGGCTGGTACAAGCTAACTCCTGCCCAGAGCCCCGGAACGATTTTTTTTGTTGTGCAAATTAATCACTGCTATGATTGATGTGAGAGGTGCCCCAGTACAATATGAGAGAGTGATGACTGATTGAGGGAGTGAGTGACTGAGTAAGTGGTGTTAGTGAGAGAATCAGGGATGAGTTCACGAATGAGTCTGAAAGATGAGCAGTAGTAATACATTTTAGTGGTGGGGAAAAATGCAAAAAAGGTGGTGGAAATGGCGAAGCATACTTAAAAGAGAATTATATTCTGTTTTCAATTGCAGTTTTCGTTTTTTCGGTGAAAAACGTTAGATTCCGGTTATACCTGCCTAAGAGTTTTGTTAAACGTTGGGTTTGGTGAACACTTCAGCTTTCACTGAAATGAAGCTGTCAAAGCACTTCAGTAAATAAAGGGACTATGGGGGATGACACCGCTTGTATGAAACTCTGTCAACCTCAGAGTTTACAGAGCCATTTTAATTAAGGTCGCCTGGTCTGACGAGTTGCTGAGAGTGGACGCAACAAAAAACTGTTGTGTTTCCAAATGATTTTTTAAATTTTATTTTAGAAGTGTGCACCTGTTTAAAAACCTCTTGGCGCGACAGGTGGCCAAGCTGCAAGTCATAGCTAAATGAGCGGGTAAAACTACCACTTTTCTGTGTATCGCTTATGGTCATAGCTGTTAATATTTCCCAAATAAAGCAATTGTATGAATACCCTGTTCTCTATTTTTGGGGCATTTTCAACTGGAAGCTATGCCAAATACGAAGTAATGCAAAAACAACAGTTGATTGACAGAATGCAGAACAATGTCATACATTCACCCCAGTACAGAGATCTGGGCCTAAATCCATCGTTTTTTTGCACTCTACACCACCCCAGTTCAGACATGGCCATATGCAAATCAGCCTTGACCCTGTGCCTCATGGGAACAGTCCAGCCTGAACAGCCAAGCTACGTATTTACTGGACCGGAATCAAGCATCCTAGGACTGGTTTCTGGCTATCAGCCGTCTTCAGCCAGGATAGCTTGACTCCAGTGGTGTGGAGAGCATGGGACTCACGTCTGAGCATACCCATCCCACTCGGGGTGACAAATGCAAAAACAACAGTTGATGGACAGAATGCAGAACAATGTCATACATTCACCCCAGTACAGAGATCTGGGCCGAAATCCATCGTTTTATTGCACTCCACACCACCCCTCTTCAGACATGGCCATATGCAAATCAGCCTTGACCCTGTGCCACATGGGAACAGTCAGCCAGGATAGCTTGACTCCAGTGGTGTGGAGAGCATGGGACTCATGTCTGAGCATACCCAGATTTCGGTACTGGGGTGAATGTATGACATTGTTCTGCATTATGTCCATCCATTGTTGTTTTTGCAAATACAAAGTAATGCCCTTGAGTTGAGAGGAGAATATTTAGGGCCTTGTTTGCGGCATTTTTCAATAGGGGGGGCAGCAAGGCACCTTGCTGTGCTTCGCTACGCCAAACTGAAAGGGCAGGAATGCTCCTAATTTAAGCAATATGGTGCATTCCTGTCCTTTCTACCTGCCCCGTTTTGGTAGCCTAGTACCAACGTGTCCACCTTTATACCATGGTGCAAGGGAGCCTCTGATGCATGCAGGATTTTCTTTGTGCATGAAGGGTCACCTTCATGCGCAAAATCAATCCTTTGAGGTGTTTTCCTCTTTCCACGTGTGCTGCAGAGTGCGGCACAGATGGAAAGAGGAAAAAAACAAAGAGAAATAAACAAACTTCTCCTTGTTATAACTCACCTCGGGAGGAGTACGGATTTGACACTTCCCAGTTTTTCATTACTTTGTAAATGTGGGACAGCGTCAAATTTCATGGGTGTTGCTTGGGTAAACCCATTGCAACACCCATGAAACGCCTCCCGGGTGCAGAGTAAGATCACACAGTGGTTTCGCTGCGTTGCCTTAGTCATCAATAAATCAGCGTTGGTAGAGTTCAACTACTCACCTGTGAGGGTCTCAAGGCTCTGGGTGGGTGAGGGGGGGACGGTTCTCATTTAGTGCTGGGGTAACCCGAACAGCTGGATTTTGAGGTCCTTCCTGAACTGGGGCAATGAGATTCATGATTCTTGATTCATGAGACCACTCAAAGCAAAGCAAGGTGGCTTTGCGTGGCTTCATAAACATTTATGATAGCCCTTCGTCATGCATGTACCACATTACGAGGTGCTAAAGTGACCCAGGGCTCTCATAATAAGCCCCTTGGTTTCCAATGAGCAGGCTTGATGCTTGAGGCCAACCAATACTTCCTGAAGAAACTCTTTCACCCAGAGCAGAAAAACATAACACTGAATGTGGGAGCCAGGCAGTGATACCTACTACTGGGCATGATATATTTCTGCCATAAGAGCATGTACTGGTCCTGGACCTTACAAATACTCCTGGAAATGAAAAGAAGGTGTCTCTTCTGTCTGATTGTGCTGGGCCTTGCTCTGCTGCCCATCTTTGGAAAACCGGAAGACCTGTTTCCAACTTGTCTTGAATCGCTTTCCCCCCAGAACTGCTTCAAGAACCAAGAGAGTGGGGTCGCTGGACATTTAAAAAGGAACATTTAAAATGAGAACCCCTTTCCTGCAGGAGAAGGAGTCTCCTGAGTGTCTAAGTGCTAGGCTGCTGAGACATTTCTGTGAACAGCATTGCTGACTTTAGCTGAATGGGTAGAGCAGCCGACGTTGAAGCCTGGGAACCAGGTTCGAGCCTAGGAGGAGCATCAAGCATCCTGTGATTCTGGGCAAGTCACTCCCCGTTCCTAAACATGATTAAGGGTGGGCGTAGTTCGCGAAGTAGCGCTACGCGAAGCTACGCGAAGTGCACTTCGCACTACGTGAACTTCACATAGCACTATGCGAGCTGCGTAGTAGCATGTTCGCACTGTGCAAGATGTGTTTTCAATGATTGCACAGTGCGGACAAGCATCCGGCACTGTGCAATCATTGAAAACGGCATCTTGCACAGTGCGAGCTGTAGTTTTCTGCTGCTCGAGTAGATTATTACTCGAGCTGCAGCTTTCTCAACGCGAACTGGTAGTTTCTCATTGAGAGCGGTCGCGAGCATGCGCAACCACTCACAATGAGAAACCTTACCTCCCCGCATTGAGAATCTCGCCGGGATGTCATTTTGTTTGCTCGCGGTCGCGAACATGACGTTCAGGACTGCGAACAAGCAAAAAATGAGCGCTGCACTACGCTACGCTGCACTACGCGTGTTCGCACTGTGCTACGTGCAGCTCGCGTAGTGCGAAGTTGCACAAACTTCGCAAACTCCGCGAGTGTAGCGTAGTGCTTCGCCCAGGACTAAACATGATCGTGTTCGTCTGTAATGCAACTGGTGTTTATGTAAAGCGCTCTGATACCTTAGGGTCGAGTTTGCGCTATATAAATCTACACCCAAAAAAATGGTAATTGAAGTTGATAATTTTGATTTTCCCATCACAGCACGAATGCGTATCTACGTGTTGCATGAATATTGTCACTTTCTGAAAAGGTACTGTTTTTTTAACTATTATAAAAAAAACCTCTATAAAAGTCAGAATCAGTTTGGTGGTCTCTGTAATATTTTTCTATAAGCTCTCAGGGTGGCAGTCACTGTAACTAAGCGCTCGCCATGCTCTCTACATCACAGCTGCAGGCCATGCGTGCAGAAAAAGTGTTTCCGAGAAGATAAATCTAAGCACAGGCGAAGCCTTCGCTTGCTTTCCCTGGCATCTGAAAGTAAAAAAAGCTCCCTCCTGATTGCAGTCCTGTTCATCACATTGTATGAGATCCTAATCAGAGCTTTGGAAAGAAAGGCCCTTAAGATGATGCCACACAAAGAAAAATGGGCTTTGAAGAAAGGGGGGAATTTGCGAGCCCTCTGATGGAATTACAGATTTGCGGCAAGGAGGGTGAGGGAGATAAGGTAAGGGAAGCGAGTTGGTTATGTACCTGACTTCAGATATTGAGAGACATGAATCATCGTTCCAACGTTTTTGCATAAATTCATTTAATCTTTTTTTCCTCGAACGTTTCATGTGTTTGTCCTTTGCCGATTAATAACTAGATACCACTTGATTTTCAGACTTCCAACTAAACGTGATATTCAGAGCAAAATGTAAGCACCTTATTCGCACCATTTCATGCATGAACTCTGAACCTTCCTTTAGTGATCTCCCGCCATTTTCTTCTGTGCTTCAACATTTCCAGGACTCACCTTTAGCTCTCCTTTATGAGTGGTAGGAAATAGGGAGGGAAAATGCTTAATTTGTACAAAAATAAGTGCCAGGGCCCAATGTACCACTCACGATGCCATCACAGGTTGCACCCCCCGCCCTCTGCCCCTGCCAATGCTGCAAAAATAGCTCTACTAAAACACCTGGGCACGCTACTACTATTATTAATTAGTGCCTATTGAATGAATAAATTGATGTGCTCTGCTGGAAAATAGACAGACAACGCCACCATGTGACTCTCCAAAAAAATATTATTGTCCATGTTATGACATAAGTGCTGGTGCCGAGAACTGGGAAACGCCGGCACAAATTAAGCACTGGGATGGGGAGGAGAAAATCTGACTCAATATGAGGTGGACCCCTGACTGTCCACCACAAGATGAGGAATTGCTGGAGAATCAGGGTTTCTTGGTCCGATTCACCTCATTTTAAACCTGACTTTTATTCAGAGTTTTTTGCTGTATTCTGCGGAAAGTAAAAGTCCTCACGGAAGCCTTCAACTGCTGTTACCAACTTTAATGAACTAATAGACCACTTGTAAGTAAGGGCCTTACTGTTGAGACAGTGATGAACATGTTATGTTTTTTTACTTTGTTTCCACAGTATCCAGAGTTCACTGATGAGGTGTTTGTTTAAAGTGATTTGTAGGGCATGTAAACCCGACAACACACATAAACAACCATATCTACAGGTGGAAAACCACAATTAAAATTCCCAAAAGTTGTTTACTCATACAGGATTTTCATGTCAGCAAATTTGAGTGGGCGCTATGTGAGGACTGGATAATACAGGGCGTTAAAGTCCTGGGAGTTTTTGAACATCAACACGCTTACATATTTGGTTACATACAAAGACTCTTTCCTGCCATGAAAAAGGCTGGCTATTTACCGCTCGTGGGGAAAGGTATTTTATTCCTGGGAAAATATATTTGCCCGTAAAGAAATAAAAAGTTATCAAGTGCTTTTACACCTTCATTGCATATTTTCGCATACAAAAATATACATATGTATACTTTGGCATGAATAAATAGAGTAAATTTGCTCCAATGCAAGGCAAATTTCCTATCCAATTTTTGTGGATTTGGCCCAGTGGCAAGAGGTGGCATCATCAAAATTGTCAGGGGGAAAGAAAGCATGTTAAACTCAATTTACTCAGTTTTAAGGCATGACCTTTGACTCAAGTAAAGTTTCAGCAAATGATGTCCCACAAAGTAGTGTGTTTGTATGAGGCTCTTTGAGGATGCCGCTAGAAAGATAGAAGTTGGCATAGGCTAACGACTGGACTCAATATACCCATAATCATATAAACATCTAGACTCAAGTGTGCACAGACAAATAATCTGGGGAATCGCATGCCCCAATAAATCAAACAGAGGCGAGTATGTAGCTCCTATCTAAGTTGCTTGGTCGGTATATTTATTAAATTTGAGGTAGAGGGGAGCATTTGCAAAAGTACAATGAATGGTGAGCGAGGTCCTGATAAGGGTTACCAATAGGCACGTGGCTGCTATAACTCTTTCCATTAGCTTAAATCCCATTACCACAGATTGTACCATTCACTACTACCAAGCGAAGATATGGAAGGCAGGTGGGTGTCTGTTAATCCACAGGCCTCAAAATAAGCCACAGTCGCCAAAACGTGTTGAGCAGGAGAAACATAGAAATTTAAAGAGAAAGGGAGGATTCTTACCAGTCCTCCACTAAGAATAGTCCCTGCTCAGTAGTGTTATTTTCATTTGATATGCCCATATTCATGTCATTCAGCTTTTCAATGTTCTTGCAAGGTCATTGGTTCCACCCTGTAGCCTAGTAATTAGTTCACGTTCAAGAGATACAATAAATGTTATTAATCATAGCTCTGTGGGGGGTCACGCACCCAAGCCAAGCTGCATTTTTGAAGTCCTGGACATTATTAGGAATTGTTATTTTAGGCCTCTGCTAATTGCTAAAACTTTCCATGAGGAAACACATTTGAGCAGTATTTGAAGACGTAAATTGAATAAATATAAGCAATATATATGTATGTGCGGGTATTTATATAGTGCAAACCTAGCTAGGAAGCAATGGAACACTGCACATCACAAGGAGTGTCGAAAGACGATCTACTAAATAGTGTACATCAAATGAGGATTACACAAATACATAGCACACATTACATTTTATAGGCACAGGGAGGTTAAGGCCCAATGTTGAGTTTGGCAGAGAGTGCGCTCTGTTCCAGTGGTGACAGATTACCCTCTCCGCCTAACTCCCAGGCCACTCGCCCGATATAGGACTGGGCAGAACAGCATTATATCCACATCAGAGCCTACTCTGGCTCTGTCACCATCAACATTCCAGCAGAGTACGGGCTTCAGAAGTAGTCACAACCATCCACCCAATTTAGAGTGGGCAGTGGGATTGCTTCTTTTGATGGGCATGACCTCCATGTAAGACCAGGTGGTGAAGTACAAAAAGGTCAAACATGACCCCCATACTGTTGGAAAAAACGCTTTTGGTGTGGGACTATTCGTTTTACATTTGTTCTAAAACAAATCCCTGCTTTAGGATTTTGTCTTTGAAAAAATTTAAAAATGTTTGGTGTAAGTGTCACTAACGGCAGATACACATCCCACTTTTCTGTGACAGCGTTTCATTCAAATCCATAGAGTTCGCTTAGGAGCAAAAATATTGTTTTCATAGGGCATTCAGGATTTGAGGCCAGGTTGGACAATCACACGACCAACAATTCACCTTTTGTACAATATTTCCTCCTTTTTCTAGCTGGATACAAAAAAGCAATGTATTGTAACTGGTTGTGTTACAAGAGCTAAATTAGCATATGGCCTAGGTTTACTATGGGTTGTGTGGGTGCAGGTTCGGTGCTGCACAATTTTTCGTTGCACCCACGGGTAACAATTTTTAGGTGAACTGATTCAAATCTCTGCCTCACTGTGCTTCACACGAGCACCCCTGCAGAACTTCAGTGCATAATGAATGAATGAATGAATGAATGAATGAATGAATGAAATATTTAATAAAGCGCACGATGGCCATGATCCATACAACAGACTTGTAAAATACATGCACCAAATGAATCTTTTGAGGTTCAAGAAAGTCACACCAGCCATGATTCAGGCTCAAAGATGGTAAGAGCATGGAAGAGCCTTAAACATGGACTAGGTATACAATATGGCAACCTATCTAAATCAACAATGCATCTTTGTTGCCTATTCTGCACACTTGCATGTACATCAAAGTCATATCAACCCCCTCCCTTGATTTAACTAGCAAAATTATCTCAGGAAAAGCCCAACATCTCAATAGAGACCATTAACAAGACAAGATGCCAATGAGGTAAGAGGTCTCCTGGACGTTGCATTCAGGTTAAAATCACTCTGTGAAGCTCTAACGTCCTTTCCTTCTTCTCCATTTAAGTTGAAATAGCAGTAGAAGATGGTTAAATAACGTAGGACTTACTTGTCCACGTGTAACATGCTTACCAGTTGTCCCAGTCTGAAAAGGATGTTGCAAATTTGTTATCATAGGGGGGGTAGTACCAGGTTTAAGAAGTCTTCTTTATGAGGCAATGGTTGGACCACACTCAAGCATTCACTGTAAGATAATTTCTGCTCCTTTATGAAGTTTTGGGTAGTACAAGGAGGCATTTCTCACTCCACTTGTTGAACCCACCAGATACAAATAGTACTATGGATCTGGCTTAATTTAATATGCAGATGAGCTGCAAAGATACACATAATGTAATATCATTCTCATCTCTGGTTTCCGTGTGCTTTGTGCGATGCATATATAGAACCGCTTCGTCTGGACTTTTACATGGAGAGAATGTGCGAAATGAATGTCTTCTAATGAGATGGTTCCTTTTGAATACGAATGATTATGGCACACAATGGCAGAACATTTTTTGTCCAGTGACAGTAGTCTTTTCCAGAAAATGCCTGTAATAACAAGTCATTACCGCGCAGCTGAAGCCCAAAGACTGGCAGCTGCAATATTTACCAAAATTCTATAACAGCATATTGTTTATTTCAGATATTTGGTCTTTCTTGATGCATAAAACATGCACAGTTGGTATTTATGTCTGATAAGCCAAGCTCAGTTTTGTCATGTACAGTATTTAACAATTTGGGGAAAAGTTTTAAAACAGTGGAAAGAAAGATAAAGGGACAAAATTTAAAACAATTTCAGAAAAAGTTTTAAAACTTGTGGAAAGAAAGGTATGGTGACCTAATTAAAAACAATGTGAGAAAAAGTTTTAAAACTTGTGGAAAGAAAGATAAGGTGACCAAATAAAAATTGCAACGTGTTCTTCGTAATAAATAATAGCATGCATTTCAGACCAGTACCTCTACTTGCAACTAATAAATTCTTTTAGGATTGTGTGGTAGTATATGTGAAACTTCTAAGTAATTGACAGAGTACCCAATATAATTTTGTATGTGTACTGAAAAGCATTTACTGCACCAAGAGTGATGTGAGAAAACTTCAGTCAAGATATTTTAAAGTCAGTGATGAAGAATGAGTCATCTACAAGCATATCATACACATCACCTCGCCTACCACTGCTGAAAAAGAATGCAGAAATACTCTCCCTCAATGCACTACTATGGTATTGATTACTGGACACACCTAGCATAGGTCACCCACAACCTAATTTCCCGAATTCCTAAGGTTTTAGAACCTTTAAACAGATATTTTGCTGAGGCTGGTGAACTTCAACTACATGAGGAACATCACAGATATTTTAGCCCTGTATCCAAGTTTCGTTACAGCTTTAAGACAGAAGCATTACCACCCTGTTCACTGTTCTCCAATACTGCTTTGGCAAACGTCCTTGAGTTAGTCCTCCAGAATATTTTCATTATCCAACATCTAGGCGTGGGCCTCTTGTATCTTTTGCATTCCCCCTCACCTGGTGCTTAGTGAGTTAAGCCAAAGCGCAGAGAAGTAGAGATGTCCTTCCTTCCCAAAAACAAAAATCTCAGACATTAAGATAACTGCTCACTTTTTCTCCCCAGCACACCAGGTGCTAAGGTAAACAATACAACTGATTCTGGCAAGATCCATTCTATGCCCAGCACGATCTTTCCAAACCCCAATGCACTGAGTCTCCCAATCACCTCTGTGGGGACTAATGTTATAAACTAAACAACGTTTTCTTAACAAGAGTGCTGAGATCCAAAATGCTTTTGACCTTCTTTAATGCCTCAATGCTTATAAATATCCTCAGGCCACTGCCGAGGCACCCCACCTAAACTAGTCAAAGTTTGTGCCAATAAAGTAGAACATTTCCCAGGAGCCAGTAATCATTAAGGATCCCTTAAATCAGTCACATTTTATCAAACGACATGCTTCAACTAGGTAGATCATATCAAAAGCTTAAAGAGACTATAGGCATTCGACTCTATTTCTAAAAATCGGCTTGCATCCTCAATTCCTTTCACTCATGATTCCATCCCAAACACCAGTCTTATAAATCTTTTCCCTTTCATGCAGAAAACTGCGTGAAAGGGCCATTCCATGGGTGTTGCTGGGGGCATTCCCAGCAACATCCATGGCTTTTTTACAATGTCCGAGATTTTCGAGAAATTGTAGGTCTCAGGCAGGGCCAAAAACGTACGCCTTCCTAGTGGAGGCATAAGGGAGTCACAACGAGGGAAATATGCATTCTGCAGCACACATAGAAAAAGGGAAAAGCCTATTGTGATTGTTTTTGTGTAGGAAGGTTTCCATTCCTGCACAAAAATAAAAATCTCTGCAAAGCAGGCACCTATGCACCATGGTGCAAAGGTGCCTGCGTTGTCACACGACAGCCCATTGTGTGCAGGCACGGGGGAAAGGACAGGAAGGCGCTGTATCTAATAGATAGGATGCATTCATGCCCATTTCTTTTGACGTACGGCAGTGCAGCAGCAAGGCCTGCTGCGCTGCTCAACGGCATAAAAACATACATGAGGATCTTCCTAATTACCAGCTACGCTCACACAATATACTTCAAGTTACAGGAAATGAAATCTCCATCCAATTTCAAAGACATAACTCTCAACAACCTCCATCAAACTTCACTCCACTAACTTCCAGCACAAAATGTTTGGAACTGTATTAAGTGGAACCAGATTGGACGTAAGCTGCTGAAAGCTCATTGATACCGTGATGTGAAATAATACTCAATTAATTTTGATCACAAAGGGTAAGCTAGAGACTAACATTATTTTTATACACTAAAACTAATTGTATACAATCAAAAAGAAGTTCATTTACAGGGAAACAGCAAATAAGTATAATATATTGGGGATCACTGAAATAATATCGACTGACAAAATATCGACTTGCCAAAATATCGTGGACAAAATATCGACAGTCAAAATATCGAGTTTGTATCTACAAACAGGTAAGTACAAAAATATCGAGTACAAAATATCGTTAACAAAAATATAGATGTAAAAAATATCGACTTTATTAAAAACAGTGTTAAATTAAATTAATATTAAATTTTAATTACTAAAATATACTTAAAACGACTTAAATTAAATTATAATAATAAAATAATAAATGAAAATAATAAAAATAATTTTTTTAAATCTTATTTGTTGACCCTGAACCCTAAAAATACCCCTTTACTCAAAAACCCAAAACTGACCCTGAACCCTAAAAATACCCCTTTACCCAAAAACCCAAAACTGACCCTGAACCCTAAAAATACCCCTTTACCCATGACCTGAAAACTGACCCTGAACCCTAAAAATACCCCTTTACCCATGAACTGAAAACTGACCCTGAACCCTAAAAATACCCCTTTACCCATGAACTGAAAACTGACCCTGAACCCGAAAAATACCCCTTTACCCATGAACTGAAAACTGACCCTGAACCCTAAAAATACCCCTTTACCCATGACCTGAAAACTGACCCTGAACCCTAAAAATACCCCTTTACCCATGACCTGAAAACTGACCCTGAACCCTAAAAATACCCCTTTACCCATGAACTGAAAACTGACCCTGAACCCTAAAAATACCCCTTTACCCATGACCTGAAAACTGACCCTGAACCCTAAAAATACCCCTTTACCCATGAACTGAAAACTGACCCTGAACCCTAAAAATACCCCTTTACCCATGAACTGAAAACTGACCCTGAACCCTAAAAATGCTCCTTTACCCAAAATTTATCATTATTATTTAATTACCAATTAATTATTAATTAACAATAACAATAAAGTAAATATATTAGAACATTAGGTGTAATTATTTTAATAATTAATATTATTTTTTCAAAATTAATTACTTAAAAATAACACAAAATTATATATATAAAAAATGTACTCTAATTAATGTAATTAACTAATTACAATTAATTAATTAACAATTATTTACTAATACAAAATATATTCAAAATTATATTAATTAATTAACTAATTAATATTAATTAATTATCAATTAATTATTAATTAAAAATATTAACAAACATATATTAATTAATTAATTATTATTAAATTACTTCCCACCCTATTCCCCTATAAACCCACAACCCGCTACAGAATTACATTACGCAATTATTATCAAAACAAAATTCATGTAATAAAATATTTTATAACATTAATACACACTATTCACACATATTATTACATAAAAATACACTATAAAATATAATATATTATTAAAAAATCGATATTTTTGCTATCTATATTTTATACAGTCGATATTACTTCACTTACCTGAAAAACGATATTTTTGTAGTCGATATTATGTCCAGTCGATATTTTGTCCAGTCTATATTTAAAACTCGATATTATGTCCAGTCGATATTTTGGAGTCGATATTTTGTCTCTATACCATATATTGGACCTCAAGTCAGTATTAGTTATATTACAACATGCATTAATTTATATAAAAAGTGGATTAGATAGGTTTAATGCCGTATGGAAAGCAAAATAATTGTTGCACTATTAATAGCACAAACTTGTACCTAAAATATGTGTACAATATATACAATAGTGCAAGAAATATAGTGGCGGATGGGCAAGACACAACATAACTCTGATTGAGTGCAGAAAGTCTAGCAGTAAATAGGAACAAAATAGAAACTCTGTTTCTTCTGTGATGAACGGGGGAAATGGCAGTCAGAAACAGAAAAAATAGGAAGATCATATGTCGTGTGATGAGGAAGCTTAGCGCCTGATTTAGTTTGCAGCGATCAGGAGACTCTGTCACATACGTGCCAGATATCCTGTTCACTGTATTACATTACATTATATCCTATGTCACTTGTAATATGGTGCATGCAATACCCAATACATTTTTGATGGAGTATCCCTTGCACTGAAATCTAAATCAGGCCCTAAGAGAGGCACAGGCATTTGGTGTAGTCTTGCAGGGCTTTATCGGTCCTCAGTACTTTTACTGTGTGTTCCCATCAGTTTGTCATTTTTATCCTTTTTTAATGTGTCAGTAATGGTACAGCTTGTTAAAAGAGCAGAAATGGGATGATTCACAAGAAGAGTAAAGAACATGGTAATATATAAAGGCAAAATTCCAAAACAAGAGATGGTCAGGCATCAAAAGAGGGTCAGGATGTGCTTCTTGTAGGATTATGCAGACCCACCTTTCATGAGCTTTGGAGTGTTCACAACCCCCCTTGTCAAGGATTTCTAATTTTGCATGTTTGAGAATGTGGTTTTATAGCCTAGGACTAGGACAAGCTGAGAGGCGGATTTGAAAAGATGTCATGCAATGCAGCGCAGCAGCAGCCATTGTTGTTGCGCTGCATTGTATAAGACGGAGAGAGTAGGACAGCGCCATCTCTATTAAGATATGGCACTGTCCTGTTCTCTCCCCAGTCGTGGAGCACAATCGGGCTGCCTAACGCAATGCACATACCTTTTCACTATAGTGCAAACAAGCTTCTGTCATATCTAGCATAGGTTTTGTAACGAAAGGGTACCCTTCCAGCACAAAATATTATTCCTAAGCAAACTTAAAAACCTTTCCTACTTTGGATGCGTGCGGTATAGGGCAGCACAGATGCAAAGGCAGAAAGGTTTGGAGAAATAAAATAATTTCTCCAAGTTAACACCAAATTCAAAGAAGCATTATTGTTTGGTGTTAACCCTGTCTTCTATTGTTAGGTCGAGCCTAGCGCAGCACGCATTCGCTGTCTAGGATAAAACGACCTCTTGGAATCACTCTGGACTTCCGGCCTGTGGCTTGTGATTACGAGCAGCATTGCGCGAGCGCGCGCACACCATTCGACTCGTGGGATGCAGCAGCTGCATTCGCGGCCGTACTTGTTTAAAGTATGTTGTATTTTTAAACCATCAGGACGTGGTCTGTGAGAAAACAGACACACAGCGCCACCACATGGCGGTCTCTCAGAAAAATTGCCAGTGTTGAGAAACAAGCGTCATTGATAAATATATTCCGGGATCGCCTGACACAAACTCTGCCACTTGCCTAAACCTACCTGCTGCTGACCTCTTCCTGGCGCCTTAGACCCCCGGGACCACCGCAGCAACTCGCCGGACCCGCTTCGCGGGTCCCACAGCGCGGTCTTAACCGCGGGAGGTGCTGCTGCTAGAGTGGGATTATTTGTTGCTGTTTGCTGACGGCGGATACCGGCAGGGCTGCGAGTTGAAGGCAGGGACTCCGTGGACCAGGAGTCCCTGCGTGCCTCATCTGTTCCACCTGGGCTGCTCTCCCTGCCGGCCCCGCCCACCCGCCCACGGAGGTAAAGGGGAGCGCTCGGCCAGTGCCGTTGGGATCGCCTGACACAAACTCTGTCACTTGCCTAAACCTACCTGCTGCTGACCTCTTCCTGGCGCCTTAGACCCCCGGGACCACCGCAGCAACTCCCCGGACCCGCTTCGCGGGTCCCGCAGCGCGGTCTTAACCGCGGGAGGTGCTGCTGCTAGAGTGGGGTTATTTGTTGCTGTTTGCTGACGGCGGATACCGGCAGGGCTGCGAGTTGAAGGCAGGGACTCCGTGGACCAGGAGTCCCTGCGTGCCTCATCTGTTCCACCTGGGCTGCTCTACCTGCCGGCCCCGCCCACCCGCCAATCACGCCCCGCATAGGCTACTTTAGAAGGACGTGCACACGCTGCACGGGAGCGCGCGGGAGTGCCCGGGGCTAAGCCGCTTGAGGCCGTTCGAGGACTGAAGAGACTGGACTGGGCCCCTTCCCTTTCGCCCTCTCTTGTGCCTCTGGTACCATCCTTTTGCTATTTCTATTGTAGGCATTGTTGTGTATATCCTTATAGGAACATGTGCACACGGGTAAGCCGTAGTAGGGCTGCTAAGGGAGGGTTGAAGCAAAAAGGGACCCTCGATGATTTCATAACGAGAACAAACATTGCTATAGATAAGGAAATCACTAAAATGCAAAACCGTGTTTCCCTAGACCTGGAGCCAGCTAGAAGATTGTCTCAGGACATTGCCAAGTCCAAAAAATCTTCCCTGGGCCACATAGCGTCTGCTATAACCCCGGAGCGATTGCCTAACCCGCGACACATTATTACGCAGGCTGACGTTCACAACACTCTAGTTACGTCCCCTGTGCCAATTCCAACCCCATGCTCCACCCACCAGCATGTCAGTCTGATCTCACCCGTTATTATTCCTGAACTAGATCAAGGTCAACTGAACGCCAATACACCACTGCTCACTAAGACCCATGAGATCCCCCTATGCAATAATACTAAGGGTACAGCACACAAAAGAAAACGCAACACAAGATCCGCCTACTCACGCAAGAAGGCTAAAGTTGCTAGGGCCCAATATTTAAATGTTAGCAATTTGCCTGTGCACACTGCTGAAGGTAGGACTGCTCTCCCTGTGCAGATGTCCCCCGGAGCAGATGAGAACGGCGTAACCTTGGATAACTCCAAGGAGAACGCAGCAATAGAGGACATCGGGACACATTTAGATGAGCAGGAGGGAAAGGATGTGGATTTTATAAAAATAGTCTGGAAACCCTAAAAAAGCTGCTATCCCCTCTGGACTTAAGACTCTCACGTATTGAAAACCATCTCTTAGAGGTGGAAAAGAGTATCCTAACTCTAGCATCTCTTACTTTGCGGGACAAGGAAACAATTAACGTTCCAGATGGTAATTTAGCAGCACCAATACCCACTACCATCCCTCCAGCACCGCTCCCAAACAGGCCTGTACCCAAACCACGCACAAAGGGCTACGATCACAAAGCCTCCAAACCCCCACTAAAGTCACCGAAGCACCCCACTCCACAACCTATCATACAGCACAAAGTAGGAGCTGCCCCAAGGCTGAATGACAACAAGGCCGATTGTTCTATCCCCCAGGGCCCACAAAGTAGAAATAACTTTCGTGGAGGTTATATAGATCTTCCCCCAGATGCAAAGCCATATGTGGTGGTATTGACAGGTGTACCGGAAATTGAGAGTGACATACAAGAAAACCACTGGTCCCTGAAGAATAAGGTTATCCACTGGCTGAATGGTAATAGACCGATCCCTAACCACACGAGAAGCAGAATCCTAATGGTGCGCAGAGTTCCTTGGGTAGGTTCTTCTCTTAAATCCACTCAAGGTGACTGCATTGTTGTGTCTTTTGAGGACCCACACACGGCTCAACATATATGCTCGTGGACTACCTATGGGGATAATTCATCCATTGTAGCCTGGCCTTTAACATTCTTTTATCCCCCTCGCTCTAACTCTAACTATGGGGGAGATTGGTCATCGGTGCGACACCAGGCTCGTGGTGGGGCAAGAGACAATTGGCAAGGCCCAAATAGAAGGTGGTTTGGGGCACCAACATCCAATAGGTTTGGCTGCCTCGAAGAGGTAGATTGACTTCCCATGCCTCTTAGTTTTTTACCTTATGTCAGGGATTCTCTGTCTCCTGCGGTCCCTGACCTTGCACCTCTGGCTTTCACACCCATGGGAAGTAGCCCCTATCCTCCTGGTCAATTAACCGTGGGTGCTTTGGAAGAACAGGGGGTGTTGAGTATTTCTATTACCAAAGCAGTTCATGCGACAGACACCCTCCCTCAGACCTCCTTAATACCACAGCCACTGGCCCTGCCTATTAGCAAAAGGCTTAATGTTGTTAGCAACCATGACACACGGGTAATTGTTCCTAAAAGGGGGGACGATACTCAATCCTTATTGGGGGCTGATGTTGAGGCTACAGTGCTGCCACACGGGCCAACAAGGTTTAGCTCTGTTCCCGTCCCCCCTCCATCTGCCCCCTCACTGGGATTGGGGGTCGCAGGAAATCCACAGATAAGGGTCCTTAGTTGGAATGTAGCAGGACTTGCACGCAACATTGACATTCCCGACTGGAACTCCCTTGTGGAATCCTTTGAGATATGTCTCCTGCAAGAAACCTGGTGCCTGGAACCCCGACACAGGGTGGGTTATACAACCTACTTTGTCTCTGCATCCCAACCATCAGGTAGCAAAGGTCGCCCTTCGGGCGGCCTCCTGATCTGGTTCAGTATTACATTAGGGTTAACTATAAGGCACATACCCACTAAATCACCCGATTTACAGAGAATATCAGCCAAAAGTCACGGCGGGAAAAAGCTAGAAGTTTTTAACCCCTACCTAAGGGGGGCAAGGGGTGGTGTCTCGTTGTTATCCCTAACAGGAATCGAGGAGGAGCTCGGATCCTGTAATGCAGACTCCCTTGTTCTACTGGCTGGAGACTTCAATTGTTCTTTTGAACCACTAGCCAGTGAGTATATACTAGACATCTGGGAGATGATGTTAGGAGAAGTATACCCTTGCTCTCACTCAACCCGATTAAAAAATGGACCCAGAGTGCAATAGATATTAATGCCCTCTGTATGGAACATGACCTTAGGGCAACCAATGGCAGATCCAAGTCTGATACCCAAGGAGCACACACTTACAATAGGGTGGGGCATACCTCACGGATTGATTACATACTGCTGACTCATAGGCTCTGGGCTTATCTTCAAGACATGGAGGTACTGTCAACCTCTGATAGTGACCACAACCCACTAGCCCTGACTCTCACTCCCCCTTGGCAAGACATGATCCCAACCCCACCACCACATATATGGAAATCATCGCACGAAATAGACCCCTCGAATTGTGGCAGGCGGTTGAAATGGAACAAAGTTGACGCGGATGAGGGAAGGATGGCTCTAGCAAAACCCATAATGTCAACTGTAAAGCTGCGGCTAGACTCCACGGACTTTAGTAAATCTGATGCCTCTAAAGTTTTTATAGAAACAACCAAAGCACTAGGTGAGCTGTTCATTGTCCAGCGAGCAGGAGCAAGGGTCACGAAAAGAGGTACATCTAAGAGCGGCGCAAAATGGTACTCTCCTACCTGTTGCGCTGCAAAACGTGAACTTATCAAAGCAGTGAAATCCAAGGTTCCTTGTCACATCAGTCTTGCTAGGAAAAACTACAAAAAAGCTCTAGCCAGGGCTAGGGGTGCCTACGATACCAAATTCTGGAATGATCTAATAGCGGCTGGCACCAAGAAAGACTCGAAGGCCTTTTGGGAACTGTTAAGAGCTAGGGATAAACCCGCCGACTCTCTACAGACATGCAACATCACCGGGGAGGCGTGGTTTGCCCACTTTTCCAAGCTTTACTCCCTTCCTGATGGCTCCTCAGATAGTCTGACGGACCTGCCACATCGAGTGTCTACTGACCACCTAAATGAGGAGCACTTCTTTGTTGCCAAGGAAGTTGAGGGGGCAATTAAGTGCCTGGTTGCTAATAAGGCTGCTGGACCGGATGGCATCCCAGGTGATCTCTTACGGGCCAATCCAGAAGTGTGGAGCAGACTTATTGCTCTACTCCTGAATGTGGCCTTGTTGGGTGGGTGTTTGCCAGACTCCTGGAGGGGTGTGGAGGTCGTCCCGATTTTCAAAAAAGGAAGTCGGGACGACCCCGCTAATTACCGTCCAATCAGCCTGTTAGACTCCACTCAGAAGGTAGCTGGCAAGGTAGTCTTGGGCAGGGTCTTACAGTGGGCTGAGGAAAATCAAGTACTATCAGATTTCCAGGCTGGCTTTAGATCCGGAACGGGGACCATTGAACAGACATTCCGTTTACTAATGCTATACTGGAAAGTGGTTGTACTGGGCAAGGGCAGTCTGTATCTTGCATTCATAGACTTACGGACTGCCTTTGACCTGGTCCCACGTGCCCAACTGTGGAGCGTCCTTGAGGCCTTGGGAATTCCCTCTTACCTGCTTAACATGCTTATTAAGCTGCATGAGAGTAACTACGCACAGATCAGGTGGGGTGATCAGGGTCAAAAAACATCACGTATCCCTGTAAATAGGGGTGTCCGCCAGGGCCTGTGTGCTAGCCCCCACTCTGTTTTCACTATACATCAATGGAGTGGTGGAGCATCTGCTTAAACATCCAGCAGATGCACCTTCCCTGGCTGGCAGGAAAATTCCTACCCTCCTATTTGCAGATGACACCCTCCTGATCTCAAAAACTCCAGCAGGCCTTCAATCCTTACTCTCTAGTTTTAAGAAATTCTGTGATTCTAGGGGCTATTAATGTAGGTAAAACTAAATTCCTGGCCCTAAACCCCCCAAGGAAAACTGTCATCCCCCTCCTTGAATTCAGTCCCACTTGAAAGGGTAAAAGAGTTTGATTACTTAGGTATTCGCCTTTGTGACTCTATGAGCTGGAAAGCCCACCATCAAAAGATTTTGCTAGTCCACAAGAGGGTGACAGGGGCCTTGCTGAAGGAACAACCTGCTTCGTTCCTCAAACCAATTGGTCCTGTATTGGACATTTACAGGGCAAGGGGGGTGAGCGCGGCTCTGTATGGGTCTGAACTGTGGGGCGTGCAGAAAGTTGACTTTCTGATGCACTTGGAAAACAAATTCCACAAAGACCTTGTGGGCATACCGCACAGCACACCTTCTCTTCCACTCCTCCTAGACGTAGGCACTCGTCCAATAAGGGAGCAGGCGAGGTTACGTCCCCTTCTTTTATGGGCACGAATATGGAGGGTACCAGAATTGTCCAGCTATGCTGAAGGCCTAAGGGAACTCCTTTTAACATCCGGCTGGCACAAGGTCCGTTGGCTTAAAGAAGTTAAGCGGCTTCTTTATGACCTGGGCCTTGAAGACGCCTGGGTCAACAGAACTGCTCCGCCCAAACAGACCTTAAAGAAGTTATACTGGTCTTGGGTGGTAGATGTTAGAAACAGTAATTCTAAATTATGTAGATCCACCACGGAATTCCTTATGGTGAAGGAGTTGCCCTTCAGAGAACCATACCTAGATATGATTTGCAAATCTTGGGACAGGGCATTGTATTTTAAATTTAGGGTGGGTCTATTACCATTAGGGAAGCTGACTGCAAGTTGGAAGCCACCGGTGCAAACTACACCATTTTGCCCTTTTTGTGATATTAGGCACGAGTCAGTGGCCCACCTAATGTTTGAGTGCCCAGCTTATGCAGCCCCGCAACGTGTTTGGCTGAAGCCACTATGCAGGAGTCTCGGAACTAGATCTCATCTAGAGGCCTTACGCATCCTAAGATCTGATCCTCGCCCTCTGTTTGCTTGCTGCCTGGCAAAATTCTTGGGCTGGGCATGGCGAGTCAGATCGTCTAGGCAACTGAGTCTCCCTTAAATATATATTGCACTTGTTCCATTGTTAAACCCCATGCTGTTTTTAGACTCTCTTGGCAACTGAGCCTCCCGTAATCTATATTGTACTTTTCCTATAGTTAACTTACATGTTTTTACTAAATGTCTAATCTGTATGTTTTTATTTTAGGAACTAAAGTGCTAAAATTCTTTGTATTTTAAATGTTTTTTTTATCTTGTACTGTAATGCTTTTTAAGATATGACTAATATATCGAAATAAAGCTTGTTTCTACTACTACTACTATATTCTGGTACCATACAAATTAAGACTCTGAATATGCTCCTGGGGCTCAGTGCCTTTTACTTCACTACAGTAATCAATTACTACATGGCTTACTCTAGTAAGTGAGCCACTGCTTTCTCTACCAGATTTGAAAGAGCTATCTGAAGAGGAAACTCAGTTGCATTTCTTTCTTACTTTTGGAAAAGCACATCATTCTCATCCTGCAATATGCCTAGTCTAAGGTACTTAGCAAATACCTGGTAGACTAAGTCCGGGAAGCATTCATTCACTCATTCATTCTGACATATAATCTATGATGATTTCAGCACCTACGATGGAAAGCGATTATATATGTGAAATTGGTGCTTGATAATCCACCCTTATCCTACAACAAGGGGCCCATCTCCCCCTTACAATGCAACATTGTTTGATCATTTAGGTCTGGATTTCAGATATCTGACTAGTGGGAGGAAGTTTCTGAGTAACTAACTTTACGTAAAAAAAGCTCTGCACTGGAATTACTCCAATAAATATTCTTCATGGCGGAAATTGCTCTTTACACTTTCTAGTATTCGGGCTCCCTGTTTGCTGTCTCTCCCTAACTCTGAGCTCATCATCTCTCAACTCTTTCAAACACCACCTCACAGAGAATTGCTGTCAGGCTTTAAAGCATCTAATACTCCAAGGATGGCATCACTAATGACTCAGGCTTCTTCTGGAACATTCTACATTCTCTCCGCCAGCACCCACACAGTCAGCATTCACACAGACATCAACCCAGTAAAATATATTCACCAAAACACATTATAACATTGGATTGGTGAGTGGCATAACTAGCTGTTGTGCCACCCGTGGTGGTCACTGGGCTTGCCGCCCGGCGGCCAACATAAAGTGCAGGAGGCGGTAGGGGGTGTTGCTATGTAGTCACGCGACCACCGTCGTGAAAAGCCACCGGTAAGGGGTTAGGGGGGCCGCTATCCTGGGAGCCTCCCTATTAGTGCCAGAGATGTTGGTTACAGTATGTAATCAGCTCTTAAACCGCACTATTTAAATATACTGCCTTTTAAATTAGAGGCGTCTTGAGCACAGTAGTGAATTACTCTAATGAAGACGCGTTCTGTTTTCACTTTTTTATTAACGAAAAAGCTTGGCGTTCTCTTTAGACGTGATTAGGAAGCGCTGCACTAAAAGAGCATGCAGGCGTCGGCACTGCACAAAATGCACGTTTACTCAAGGGAATTGAAGTGCAAGGCTCTCAAATAAATTGATCGCGAGCCTCTTGCGCTTAAAACAGCCTCCTTGGGGTCATCAGTATGCAGTCAGATAAGAGCTGCACTGAGCAAACATATATGGATTTAAAACGTTTTCGTTCAAAGGGAAGTAACCTGCAGATGTCTTTTTTATGTGCATTTTGACTTTTATTAGTCGTTTTTGGCAACCATGTTCAAGTCAGAGTGCTGCAACTTCAGTTTTTGGGCGATCAGTTTGCCTTTTATTTTGTTTAATCATAAACATGAATCTTTCAATTATTGGCCAATAGTTATCTTAATCCAATTTTATATAGTATAAATTAAATATCCTTTCCAAAATGTTTTTTTTTTTAAACACAGAATGAAATAGCATGTTTTTATCTTATAGCTTGAGTTTTCGTACATAAAACTGAAACGGTTTCAGCAGAGTCCCTGTACTGTTTTTTTACTTGGGTTTCATCATAGAATATTCTAGTGCATTGTGTTGAAACGTGCCTTAAAAATATGAATACCTACTCCTTAAGTTCTGTGGTAGTTACATTATAACAAGTGTAAAGTTCTGACACAAAGTTAACCAAAGGGTTTATTTCGGGCGTAGATCCAACTGTTGCAGATTCAAACTCAAAATGCAACTTCTCTGCCGGGTCGTTTTTCCCAGCTACATGAGGCGCTATAGTTATTCTATTCATGGATTGAAACATACTCCATTCATATGAACAATTAATCACAAACATACAGCCCAGACTCACTTCTGGAAGTACTACAATCAAATGATCTTCTGCCACTGTAAATACATATGCATACCAAGACAGAGACGAGGAAAAGAAGGTAGGGCTTCCAGAAATATATCACGCGCAGGGATCAGCACCAACAGAAAGTGAACTGTAACTCTAACACACAGAAACAAAGACAGAGAACAGCAGGCACGGAGGAATACGTTGATCATAACCCGCACACACATATACACACTTACACACAAACATGCAAGCCAAATAACGCTCAAGCCCAAATCTAAATGCACAGACGCCGACAAATACAGAGGTAAAAATTCACAAGGAATCACACTGGCCAACACGCACACAGACCAAAATCAAAGGCGCGCGGGTGCAAACACTCAGAAAACATAGTCAAATCAGTGAAATAATTAATTTTATTAATTGTTTTATTGATTTTAATGATTATTTAACATGTCGAACATTTGTACTGCTCGGTTCGAGCACAAACATTTGGCTTGGCTCCCCCTTATAATGTATTGGCTCACCCACCTCTATCTCGCAATGCCTGCACTGTACATGGAAACACACTATATGCAGCTTCTGAAAGTGCACAAACAGAAAATATTTCCCCGCACTTTTATCGCCATGCACAGGCGCACTCCGTCTGAAGCTCCTATGCTCCATTACCAAAGACAGAAACGGTCTCCTTAGAGCACCCACACCATCTGCGAAGAAATGCTCTTTAATTCCACGCAATGCAGCTCGTGAACCGCGTGTGCACAAAAATGCTCTCTCTGCACCTACTGCACTCTACATAGAAGCATTCGCTCTGTAGCTTCCTGCACTCTATGCACAGACTATAAATCCCAGAATACACAAGTTTCTTGCTGCTGACTGCCCCCTACAACCACCGACGTGTTGCTTGTTGCTTTGTCAGGGTCAGTCACCCCCGGTACCTGACCTACTACCTGCAGCATGTTTCAGCCAATCCTAGCCCATGTTCGTAGCATGTGTCACTCACTCCTGGCTTACCAGAGGCATGTCACAAGGGGCTCTAAGATTCGAGCGGCGTCTGGGCTTCGGGTTCTCCTGTGCATTAGGGTGCCACCCGCTTTTGCATATGGTATTTTTTTTACAGAGCTGTGCTTTTCACAAGCGCTACTGCCTACTTGTTAACAGTAGTCCACTTATAAGCTCCCAGAGGAGAGAGCTATTGGCTATGCCAATGCTTGTTTTTAGATAAGACTTTGCATCAAAATGCATGTGTGGTTGCATGGGAACACCCATGTACCACACATTGTAGTGCCCCCTTTTCTGTGCGGAGTTCATGTTGTACCCATCGTCTGTAAAGCGCTCTGATATCTGCAAAGATCTTGTTCGCGCTATATAAAACTTTCAAAATAAATAAATAAATAAATAAATAAACATATATATGTTTTAGTAGTAAATGTGGGAGGGAGAGAGGGAGGTGGCTGAAAAGTAGAGATAACTTACTACTAAAGATGAAGGGGATAAGGGAGGCGTAAGTTGTGGGTTTAGGCAGGGTCAATGAGTGGTTTAAGCAGGAAATTGCCCAAAAGTACCCTAAGCTGTTGTAAATGTACTCTAGCTGAGAACTGGTATAAGTCCAGCACCACACATGGACAACCACTGGTACTGCTAAACCTTCCTGTAGAAAATAATGGAGATAGGGACTTAAATAAAACCCTTTAAGAACTAATGTTAAAATAAATTAAATTATTTATACTGTTTAAAAATACAATTTAGTTTATGTTTAAAAAATATATATATACCATAAATAGTATTTAATTTTGAAATATTTTATTAACCTTAAACCGTAAATAAAAAAATGTATGTAACATTATTATTTATAAAAAAATAATGAAACTCCTTTTAATTGATTTCATACATTTCTTTAAATACTTTTTAATACATAATACAAATATTATTTGTTTCCTTTAGATGAGTTTAAAAAAATGTAAACTTCTTAAAGATAATTTTGTATACTCCTTGCATTATCACAGCCTCCTTCGGTGTGTCTGAAAGTTGGGGATTTCTCCCAAGCCGGCACAACATCTGCAGGCTCCTTTCTGCCAGTTTACACATTTCCACTGACCAGGTGAGCACATTTCAATAACCATGAAAACTGGTGTAGAAATACTATCTTGTAATTGCCCGTGGACAAGATAGTATATTTGGAATCTTTCTCCTAGACTTCAAATTACTCACAGGAATATGCAGAATCATTTATGTGCCAACTAGAAGCAACCACTCTTTACATTGAAAGTAAGATAAGCTCAGGCTGTAAACCTCCACCCGGGGAGAGGAGACGGTTACGGATGGAGTTTTAGGGAAAGAAGCCTGGTGGAAGAAAATTAACCAGTCACTTATAATGGAAAGGCACGCAGAACATGAAAACAGCACATAAAGAAGGGTCTACTCTATTGGCAGTTGACCACAGGTGTGACTACAGTCAAGAAGTAGTGCCTGTCCATCACGTGCTGGGTGCATGGAAGGTAAAAGGTTAACAATGGGATCCAAGGGAAACATGATTATTAATACAAACATCAACATATGTTGTCATAGCAATATTACAAAATTAACTTGTACCCCCTTCAAATCTGAGTCAAATATGTCCCCGGTTGTGTTGCTAGGCAATGTTTATTTTCCTATTTAGTATTCAGCTGTGTTCATCTGTTGGAGACTTTCCTCAGTCCCTCAAAAATACAGAGTTGTTGTTATCTCCCTGATTAAAAATAGCCTCTCCATACAGAAGTCTCATTGTTAGTGCCTGGTCCAGGCTCAAAAGAATCAAGTTGATCCGATTTAAGGTCTTAGGCTCAAAACAATTACGAAATGTTTCATTTGTAAAGTTTGAGTACAAATGCAAAGAGCCTTGACACAGGGCTATGGTACCAAATACCACAACACCAATAAAGCTTAATTTAATGAATTCCACTTATGAGAAAGAAAGTCTTAATTGTACAGTGGCCTTCATGTTTCTAGATGGTACTGTCTGAGTCAACGTGTGAGCTACCTGGAAAGTCCTGTTGACTACAGAGGAACCAATTTGATGTGCCCCTTTTTATAGGATTGCTCCAGTGCAGGATGGCTGCTGGTTCTTGCAAGAACACTGCAATGTTGCATGGTCTGTTCAGAACTTAAAAATGAAACAGAACAAATGTGGGATGACATGGGCATCGCCCACATGTCAACAGGCCTATCTATGACAATGATCAAAGCTTGCACCTTTTGTTTACACTTATATTGTAAGTCTGCATTGCTGATTATCAACTCAAAAGCTAGTCTGGCCTCGTCCATGTTAATTCCTGATTGAGAACAAACAAAGTCACACTCACCGGAGTCATTCTGCAGTCTAACCCTCACCCAACCAACAACATTTCTCCACTCATTCCTAATCACTGATATGTCAACATCTGAACCCCTGTCCCCCACATTCATCAAAACTATGTGGCAAATTCCGTAGGCATCTTGACACCTCTGAGATATAAAAAACACAAATCAGAGAGGGACATTACTAATGTAAACACAATAAGGAATACTAGAGAAGTGCTTGAAGAAGTTTTCATGGGACTACAACCATATATATTGACATACGCCTGAATGAGATGACCCATAAGACACGCTGAAAGCAAAGAAGGCTCAATTTCTTTTGACACTGGTATCTCCAACAACAATAGCGGCTCTAAAGAGCTCTCAAAAAGCTAAAAGGAATTGGTTATGTACCGCAAACATCCAAACGTCTAGCTACTTCACAAGCCTTCTACATTGAGCTCATGGGCTTTTTCAGGGTCAAGATCACTTCACTATAGGCACGTAGGCCTTTTGGTCGCTGCTGCAGTAACACTAGCTTCATCTCAGAATTTCCTCGCTGTACAGCTCATTGGAGCTTTCTGCTGCTACTGAGATAAAAGTCCTCAAGCCGAACCTGTTCATTCGAACTCCCCTTTGTGCCTCATAAACGTCCCTCAATCTACTTACTACCATCATTCTCCAACATGTTTAATATGCCTCAATCATACTCGTCATGAAGAAATCCGATTCAGATCCTGCTATCCTGGACCAATACCAGCCTCCCATCCATTGCTAAGACACTGGAAACCATAGCCACGCATAAGTCATCGTACACATGAAAAAACGCAGTCTTCTTTCAGTAAAGTGTCAAACTCACCCACAAGTTGACACAATCGTCTTAAATTTTAGAGAAGGACTACTTTCTACTAAGGTTGCAGGAAGTACATATGCATTGATGCTTCTCCACCTTAAGGTAGTTTTTAATACTTTAATCATTCAAAACTGCTTGAAACCGTATAAGATGTGATAGCTGTAACAAACACAGCTCTGTCCTAATTTATGTCGCTATGGAAATGTGACCACAAAGAAAACATACCTCCATGTCTGTTGAATATTATGGGCATAATCTGTTGTTTTTGTACTTCTGTAATAAATATTTGGTCTAGCTATTCTAGATGGTGGTGGCTGCCTAGTATTTCAGACACCATGTGCCTCATTTATGAGGCCCCCTGCTTCGTCAGAACTTCAATTTTTGTGACGTTCCGTGGCGCAGGAGCCTGCTCCATATTTACGAGGCAGCACTAAACCACTTTTTTGGCTTAATGCTGCCTCATAAATATTGTCCCCTTTAACACAGTTTTCTGCATTAAAGGGGCGAGCAATGGGTGTTACTGGGGGCGTTCCCAAAAACATCCATGGCATTTTGAAACTGCCCAGATTTACAGGAAATGGAAAATCTGAGGAAGCACCTAAAACATATACCTCCCCACGACAGGCGTAAAGGAAGCCACAACAAGGTTAATTTTCTTTATTTCTCCTCTTTTTCCCTTTTTCTATGTGTGCTGCATTTTGCAGCACACATAGACAATCCTCTTGTGATTGTTTTTGTGCAGGAATATTTCCCTTCCTGCACAAAACAATCATCCCCTCAACGCAGGCACCTTTGCACCATGGTGCAAAGGTGCCTGCGTTGGCGAACAGCAGCCTATTGTGCTCCAGGGCTGAGGAAAAGGACAGGACCGTGCCGTATCTCATAGATATGGCACATTCTTGCCCTCTTCTTTTACGTAAGGCAGCGGAGCAGGGAGGCCTGTGGCGCTGCCGTACGATAAATCCTCGCAAATGAGGCCCCATATGTATACCAATGACAGTCACACACACCTCCACAACGACAATCACTCCTAGTTATAACAACTCCAAGTTGCAGATTGCCTAAAACACAAAGAGGACTGAATGTAGTAGAGCATACTTTATTTCAACGCATAAAAGACTAAGATCATGATGCTCGGTATTGTATTGCCTTCTACCCTACATTTAGTTGATTTTCTAAGGTAAATTATTTGTTTTGGAAAAATAATGGGCACAAGTATGAAGTTCTCTTTCATTGCACCCTTTATTACACTTAAACCAATTCGTTCCCTAAAATTGCCTTCTGCCTGTTAAGAAGCCATTGAGGTACTTGTAATAACGTGACAGGTACACAAATTGAAGGTTTAAGTTGGAGGTATTTATTTAAAGGCCTCATCCATCAGCTTGCAGCCACCAAGTGCCAAGCTATGGCATCCCTTGTACAAAGTTCCCTGTTGGAATGCCTATAATGGAATCAAGGTACATCACACATCTTTCTTCACATAAAATAAAACATTCAAACTTTTAGATAAAATAAAGTTATTCACAGATAAAAACAAAACATCATCTTACATAATCTCGCAGAAAACTAGGAACATTACGAACTCTATGACTTCTGCGAGTAGAATCACTTTCCGTATAATTATCAGAAGTACCATCACCAGAGACATTTAAATCAGGATCAACATTACCATGCATATTCACATGAACCACATGACTGTGATTCCAAATACGCCCATCATCTGTTTGATCGCTTTTCCGCTACTCAACCAGCATAAGCACGTCTTGTTTGCCCCCTGCGAACAGGCATACAAATATTCTAGAGACTCTCCATGAATATAAGGCCGATCTAGAAATGAAATACTCCGATCCTGAAAGTCCATTGAAACTGATCAGTGAAAACCTGCCATCAAGGAAATCAAATTACGGAATTCCCTAATGTGACTGTGAGCTATAGCAGGCTTTCTTTCTTTTCCTTACAAGGGTCATCGGCTCATACCCAACAATTTGTCCTGATGATGGTCTTGGAATTAATTTTGATAAGACCGAAACGTCGACCTTCACGTCCACTCCTGCTATTGTGGACACCTTGCGTTCAGTGTCTTACTGCGAATTTAGTATTAGACATTGTAACATATGTAACAGCTGGGACGTATTCTCATGTACTGTTGGACTAATGAATGTTTTCCTTGTACATTAGAATTTGTATGTTTGATTCTATTTAACTGATGAATAACCCTTATAAATTGCTTCTAAATAATAAAAATTTTTGATACATAATCTCTTTGTGTTGCCTCTTTTTATTTGTCTGGCTAGTGTGGTAGCCTTACATTGTGACTTTGTGAACTGTCCCAAATAATTGGACTTTTCCAATACAACACAGCAACTGATGTCTACAGCTAGGATCCAATACTCTTTTCAATAGAAATCCTTAAATGCTGCCTAGTAAAGTGCGAAACAAATCCCTTGCTGGCAATTTGTTTTTTGATACATCATCTGTTTGCACAGCATTTTTGAAAACTTTGTTTACAGTTTTTACACTTGTGAACTTAGACCAATTCTGACACCCAACAGGAGCCTTAATTTTGACTTGATCACCAACTCTGAATTTAGAAACTTTTGAAGATTTGCGCGTATTAACATAAATCTTCCTTTGCTTCTGAAGAAGTAACTCCTTTTCTCTTTACTCTCCAATGTCATTGTTTTTAATACCTTTGTCCAAGCACATCCAACCTGGACACAAACAAGTGTTGGAAGACCCACCTCTGAATAATTCAAAAGGGGTCTTTCCAGTAGTAGAATGTGGAGTAAATCGGTAAGCTGATATCAGATTTTGTAACTCTGTTCTCCAATCCAGACTATTTACTCTTGCCAACTGAATGCTTTCTTTCAAGGTTTTATTGATTCTCTTCAGAGCACTATTGGAAAGGGGCGACCACTCGGTCCCCCCGAACGTATGGCGGAGTGCCTCGATCCCCCCGGGAAGCCATTTTTGGGCGGGAGGCGCGTCTCGGCTGGTATGCCCGAAGCGGCGTAGCCGGGGCGCGCTTTTTCCCGCCCTAGAGTGGGCTGGCCTAGACACCGACGCAGCCAGCCACGCCCTCGGGGCGGGCAGGGGCGGGTTTTCGCCCGCCCTGAAGACGGATAAAAAGAGACGCAAGACCAGAAGACGTCCTCTTGTTCTTGTGCTCCGAAGCTGCACCTCCTCGCTACACGTGAGCTCGGGACGGAACGAAGAGCCAATTTTGAGCGTTTTGATCTTTTTCTTTGTCTTTCAGATACTTCCTCGGAGATATGCCCAAGAAAGGCGCAAAGAGAATGACGACCGACCAGATGGTGCGGGCCCTTTGCAAAGAGGTGTCCGACATAAAGAAACGGTTGGCGGAACGAGACGGGGAGGAGGGTTCGGGCCCTGCGCCGGCTGGAGGGAGACCTAAGAGGCCGAGAAGGGTTCCAGCCGGTGGAGACGTCCCGGTTCCCTCTGCCCCGCTCGAGGCACCGACCCCAGTACCGATGGAGGGGGAACCAATCCCCGTTGTCGTCACCCCGACTTCCAAGGAAGACATGCCCCCCGAGCTGGCAGCACAGCTAGCAGCATGGTTGGGGGATAGTAGTGATGGCGCCACGGCTGCCGAGGCACAGGCGCTGATAAAAGGGCTTCGTGAGAAGAGAGATGCAGCTAAAGTGACTACGCCGTTGGCGGGAATAGACAAGCCGCAAGCGGCAGATGCTGCGTCCGGTTCAGGTAAGCGGCCATTGCCGATTGCAAGGGACGAGTCAGCACCCTCTCGTAGAGAGAGATTGGGACAACATGTGCCTTTAGCTATAAAGGAAAAGATCTGGGCGGGGGAGTACGTGAATATTTTCTCCTTGCTTGTTGATCATTATGAGGTGGAGCATGTTAAAAGTCAGAAGGACCTAATGCATCCGAGTGTTTGGCGCGCAAAAATGGCCGCCTTTAAGGTAAATGAGAATATTGGCAACTGGGGCAATGCGTGGGGTATTTTTACATCAATTTTGGGGGAACGTAGGCCCGAGTTGCTTCCAGAGTTTCCCATTTATCAATCACGGATAATGGGTTACTCGACAGCATATCAAGGTAACCATTGGTTTTGTTATGACAATCTGTTCAGGAAAGAAAAGGAGCATAACAAGAGTTTGACTTGGGATTGTTACGATTCTGTAACATGGGATAAAATGAAAGAATCGGGGATGTTAAGAATGCCATTGGTTGGGAGCACTGTTGTTGATTACTCCCGCCAAAATGGGGGGACGCCCTTTCGACCAAGTACGAGCACCGACGATCAGTCGAGGCCCGCAGGCAATACAGGAAGAAAGGGTTTCTGTTTTAACTTCAACAAAGGGAAATGTACCAGGCCTCCGGGATTGTGTAAATTCAAACATGAGTGTAGTACGTGTGGGTCGTCCCATCCTGAGTCATCGTGCAGAGCCAGAACGGGTGAGAATGGGGGTAAGGGAGGCGCCAAACAGGTCTAATCTAGTCCGAGGGGCGCCTTTACCAACCCCGATTGATACCTTGGCAATGATTCCCTGGCTCAGCGAATACCCGGATCGTACTTCTGCCGGGGTGCTGCGGAACGGTTTTACACATGGTTTCCGCATCCCGGTGGGGGACTTTCAGGGTGTAGGGATGTGCAAAAATCAGCTTTCCGTTTTACAACATACAACTGTAGTGCAAGAGAAAATTCAGAAAGAGGTTAGCCGGGGACGGGTCGCGGGCCCGTTTAGTGTACCCCCGGTGCCGGATTTTGTTTGTTCTCCGTTAGGGGTGGTCCCCAAGAAGGACCCAGGTGAGTTTCGCTTGATCCATAATCTGTCTGCTCCGCATGGTCTTTCGGTGAACGAAGCAATCGATCCAGAAGTTTGTTCGGTGCGATACGCATCGTTTGATGAGGCAGTAGCCATCTTGAATCGCCTGGGGCCCGGGACGTTGATGGCGAAGTCAGATATCGAGTCAGCGTTCCGGTTGCTCCCGGTACACCCAGACGATCAACGTCTTCTGGGATTCGGGTTCCAGGGGTCATTTTACATGGATAGGTGTATGCCAATGGGATGCTCTATATCATGTGCTTATTTTGAGCAATTCAGTACTTTCCTGCAATGGGTATTCACTAAGAAAACGGGTTTCCGAAATGTAATGCATTACCTTGACGATTTTTTGTTCCTTGGCCCCGCCGGAAATCCCGAATGTGCCCAGGCCTTAGCTGAATTCTGTGTGTTGATGGGTCATTTTGGCGTGCCATTGGCACCAGGTAAAACTATGGGTCCCACGACTTGCCTCGAGTTTTTGGGGATCGAGTTGGACTCAAGGGAGGGGTGTTTCCGTTTACCAGCTAGCAAAGTGTTGAAATTTAGGGCAGCCCTCCAAGTATGTTTAAATGCATCTAAGGTTACACTGCATCAGTTGCAACAATTAGTTGGAAAGTTGAATTTTGCCTTGAGGGTGATCCCAATGGCTCGCCCCTTTTCCCGCTCAATTGCCCAGGCGATGGTTGGCCTAAAAGATGGTCATCATCGCACGAGGTTATCGGCCGAGGTCCGCCAGGACATGCGGATTTGGTTAGCATTTTTGGCGGACTTCAATGGCCGAGTCGTCTGGAACAAGCCAGCAGTGTCCTCCGAAGAGCTTGGGCTATGGACAGATTCAGCAGGAAGCATAGGCTTTGGCGCCATCTTCGGCACAAAATGGTCTGCACAAAAATGGCCCCTATGGTGGCACGAGAAAGGGCTGACGAGTAACATTGCTTTCCTTGAACTATTTCCCATTCTGGTGGCCCTGAGAACCTGGCCTGAAGGGTTCAGAGATCATTCTGTCGTGTTCTGGTCCGACAATATGACCGTGGTAGAATGCATCAATAGTCAGGCAGCCCGTTGTAAATTGATTTTGAGGCTGCTTAAGGAAATTGTCTTACTGTGTATGCAACTGAACGTGATATTCAGAGCAAAACATGTCCCAGGGGTGATGAATCAGGCTGCTGATGCACTGTCTCGTTTTCACATGCAGGCTTTCTCGGGTTTCCTTCCTTCAGCGGACCCAGAGCCGGCACCCTTCCCCGAAGCTCTCTGGTCTCTCGGTGCCCCGAACTTCGTCACCTCGTGGGAGAGAGTCTAGCACCCAGGACAAGGAAGGCATATTAAGGGGCGTTTCGGGCCTATTTAGCCTTTTTGGGGGCAGAGAGAGGGGGTCTTTGGGGTCAGGAAGAGTGGGTAGTACTTTTCCTGATGTCCTTACGTAGGGCTGGGAAATCGGTGGCTACGGCCCAAAGGCATCGTGCCGCCATTTCCTTTGTTGCCAGGGCCCATGGCATCCAGGACCCGACAGCGTCTTTTACAGTACAAAAGGCGCTGCGTGGTTGGCAACGCCTAGAGGGTCGCAGAGTAGACGTAAGACGACCGATAGGTCTAGACAGGTTGTCCCAGTTACTGGCCACACTCCCTAGCACATGCTCGTCCCCTTTCGAGACCTGTTTGTTCCGGACTGCATTTACGCTAGCATTTCACGGGGCTATGAGAGTTAGTGAGCTGGTTGCAAGGAACAAACAGGATGTGGCGGGGGGCTTGTGCAGGGAACATGTTCAGATCAGGGGCGATGCGATGGTTGTCTCCTTTCTCAGGTCCAAGACCGACCAAGATGGGAAGGGGGACTGCACGATCATTCGCAGGATCCCCGGGTCATCCATGTGTCCGGTACAGTGCTTAGAAGATTACCTAGCACGAAGGGTGGCATCATGGGGGGGGACATTGTTGAGGCATGCAGACGCCACCCCGCTGACGAGGTTTCAGTTTCAGCGGGTGCTTGCAATGGCCATTGCCGCAGCGGGCTTGGACCCGGGCGAATTTGGGACCCATTCCTTTCGAATAGGGGCTGCCACTGAAGCTACAGCCAGGGGTCTTAATATAGAACAAGTAAAACGTGTGGGGCGCTGGTCCTCCAATTGTTATAAGAGGTATGTGTGATTGCACATGTTGTGAAGCTGTAATCATGTACTCACGCTTCTTGTCTTTTGTTTGTTTTCAGTTGCGCAAGCCTACGCGGCAGGGCGGACTGTGCAGTCGACCCAACACCAGGCCAGCGGTCGCACATCACCGGCTGAGAGAAAGGAGGTGTGGGTCGTAGGCCACTCATACGTGAGACGGGCCGCAGACGTATTCAAAGCAGGTGACATGATTCACGTACCTGGGGAATACGGGTACATAGTGTCCTTTTACGGAAGAGGCGGTCTCTGTATTGACCAGTTTCAAGCATTCTTTGAGGGTTTGTTAGAGCGGATGAGGTCACCGCCGTCCATAGTCATAGTGCATCTAGGGGGCAATGATTTGGCCACCACCGGTAGACGACTTCTCCTGGAGGCTATGCTTTCCACGGTAAGTTGGTTAGCAAGGAGAGTTCCGGGGTGTACAATTGCGTGGTCTCATATGATCCCACGAAAAGTGTGGCGGGGGGCTATCTCGATCCCTGCGTTGAATCATTCCGTTAAAAAATTGAATAACAAAGTGAGTAGGTTGTTCCGTTCCAAGACATTGCATTCGATCTCGCATAGTTGTATTAATGACGACAGTATGTATTTGGGGGATGGTGTGCATTTGTCGAGGGTTGGGAATGAGTTACTCATAGGAGACTTCTTAGCTTGGTTAAAATCGTTAAATCATGACCTCTAGGTAGGAGTTTTTTGTGGGGGGTCCGGATAGCCGGTCAACTATCCGGACCTGTGGCGGTAAGGTCATGATCGGTGAGCACTAATTGGTAGATCCCTATGAGTGGGCGTCACCCAACACGGATGGGAGCGCTCGGGAGAGGTGGCCATTGGCCCCTCAATGGGGAGGCGGTCCCGTCTAAGGGCGGGTCGCCGGAAGTAAAGGAAAGGCGGTCAAGGCCCCTTCCTTTGTAGGAGGGGTTACAGCCCCCTCCTGGGGAATTTCCCGGGGCCAGTGTCATCTGCGACGGCAGATGCGGTAAGTTGTGTGGGGTGGGGAGAGGTCAACGATACCTTCTAGATACCACACACAAGTGTTCGAACGACCTTTAAATGGCGTCGAGTCTTAAGTGCCCCCGTCAAGTCAAGGGAAATTGTTAGTAGTTGCACTTGAGGTAAGCCTCTGTGCTGTCGCCCCTCCCAAGTGGGAGGGGTAAGTCTGGTTAGGGATCTTGACACCGGTTATGACCTTGCCGTTGGCCCTTAAACGTTAGGATGTACAATTTCAGTGTTCTTAGAGAATGTTTTTTGTAGGATGCTAGTTCGGCTAGGAGAACCTCTGTATTAGAGATTATGTTAAGGTTAGCCAAACATCGTAATGTGATAATGAAATTGTACATAACATGAAAACGTTTAATGTTTTAATTTTTTGTTTTAATAAATACGGCCGGGATGGTCACTCCATCCCACATCCAAAAACTTTAAGAACTGTTTCCGGTTTCCCTCCTTTTGGGGATTGTGTTGAGAGGGGGTGGCGGGTATCTCAGCCATATGGAAAGGGGCGACCACTCGGTCCCCCCGAACGTATGGCGGAGTGCCTCGATCCCCCCGGGAAGCCATTTTTGGGCGGGAGGCGCGTCTCGGCTGGTATGCCCGAAGCGGCGTAGCCGGGGCGCGCTTTTTCCCGCCCCAGAGTGGGCTGGCCTAGACACCGACGCAGCCAGCCACGCCCTCGGGGCGGGCAGGGGCGGGTTTTCGCCCGCCCTGAAGACGGATAAAAAGAGACGCAAGACCAGAAGACGTCCTCTTGTTCTTGTGCTCCGAAGCTGCACCTCCTCGCTACACGTGAGCTCGGGACGGAACGAAGAGCCAATTTTGACCCACCCACCAGCCCCTGAGGACAGCAAGTTGTTGTGCAATAAAGTGAATTTATAAGTTTGTTTTTTCCATTTCGTCTACAGGCTGTGACAGTATCAGTTTGTTGTTAATCTTAATAAAGTATGGTGAATATCGTCTAGGTTGTTACGATTAAAATGATTTGATGTAGTGTTGCAATTTTAGCATGTTCTTTCGGTCGTAGCGACCAATGTTTTCATAGGTTTGAGTAAGAATTGTCGTATTTATTTTTGGTAGGCGGTAAGGTCATGATCGGTGAGCACTAATTGGTAGATCCCTATGAGTGGGCGTCACCCAACACGGATGGGAGCGCTCGGGAGAGGTGGCCATTGGCCCCTCAATGGGGAGGCGGTCCCGTCTAAGGGCGGGTCGCCGGAAGTAAAGGAAAGGCGGTCAAGGCCCCTTCCTTTGTAGGAGGGGTTACAGCCCCCTCCTGGGGAATTTCCCGGGGCCAGTGTCATCTGCGACGGCAGATGCGGTAATTTGTGTGGGGTGGGGAGAGGTCAACGATACCTTCTAGATACCACACACAAGTGTTCGAACGACCTTTAAATGGCGTCGAGTCTTAAGTGCCCCCGTCAAGTCAAGGGAAATTGTTAGTAGTTGCACTTGAGGTAAGCCTCTGTGCTGTCGCCCCTCCCAAGTGGGAGGGGTAAGTCTGGTTAGGGATCTTGACACCGGTTATGACCTTGCCGTTGGCCCTTAAACGTTAGGATGTACAATTTCAGTGTTCTTAGAGAATGTTTTTTGTAGGATGCTAGTTCGGCTAGGAGAACCTCTGTATTAGAGATTATGTTAAGGTTAGCCAAACATCGTAATGTGATAATGAAATTGTACATAACATGAAAACGTTTAATGTTTTAATTTTTTGTTTTAATAAATACGGCCGGGATGGTCACTCCATCCCACATCCAAAAACTTTAAGAACTGTTTCCGGTTTCCCTCCTTTTGGGGATTGTGTTGAGAGGGGGTGGCGGGTATCTCAGCCATATAGATTCTGGATGATACAATGACTTTTTTTATGTACAATACCACTGTCAGACAAGAATTTTTCCATTTCACTTGAACAAAATTGAAGACCGTTGTCAGATAGAAAAGAATTAGGAAAACTTTCTCGTTTAAAAATGGATTCTAAAAACGTTATATTAGACCGAGAAGTAATCTCCCTTACAGAGCTAACTTCTATCCAGCGTGAATACAAGTCCATCAAAACAATTACATAAGAAGATTGTTGTTCCCCATGTAATGGCCCCACAATGTCAATGGCAACCTCATCCCAAGGACAATTTGGCAATTTTCTACAGACCATTGGTAAATGCCTTGGTTTCAGTACCTTATCACTCAATTGACAAGGAACACAATCGCGAGCTGCAGGTTCCACCATTAAATCCTGACCAGGCCACCAAAAATCCTGTCTGATGCGTTCCTTAGTTTTGGAACTGCCCATATGTCCTTCAGGAGGAATTAATATGGTGCCTCTTGCAAGAACCCCATCAACAATAGTTAATTCATGAGAAACTTAGGACCATAGTTTACACAGACATTTGTTCATGTTTTTTTTTAACAAATCCATCACTTCCACCAACTCACAGTCCTTACACAATTCTACCTTCCAATCCTCTTCTTTTATGGCTCCAGAAGTAATCTCACACACTCTCACTTCAACTTCCTCTCCGCACTCTTCATTTTCTCCTGCAGACTTCATAGACTCAACATTTCCCACCAAAAGTGACAAACAATCTGCAGATATATTTCTACTCCCTGGAATATATTAAAATTTAAAATTATAATCCTGTAGAGAGATAACCCACCTTCTAATTCTTGAAGAAACTGAATCTAGTCCTTTTTTTTCCTAAAAAATCCCTGAGTGGTTTATGACCAGATCTCACTACAAAGGGGTTACCCCAAACAAACTTCTTACATTTATTTATTGCCCAAAAAATGGCAAGGGCCTCCTTTTCAATAACCGAATAATTGAACTTGGCACCTTTTAAACATCTTGAAGCACAAGCAATTAACTCCTCATGGCCATCTCTCATCTGAAAAAGCAAAGCACCCACACCTTTCATACTAGCATCTTTTACTATAAATGTTGGATCACCTGGTTTGAATGTTTGTAAATTTGGTGCATTTTTCAGATCTTCTTTAACCTGAACAAACTCCTTGTTACATTCCTCACTCCACAAAATTTCAACATTTTTACACATTAAACTTCTGAGTTTCTCTGTCTTGTCAGCAAAATTCTTAACAAACTTATTATAAAATTCTGCCATACCTAAAAAAAGAAGCAAGTTCTTCCTTTGAACAAGGTTCTTTCAACATTTCTATGGCCTTGACAAGTTCTTCTTTTGGTCTTACACCCTGTCTAGAAATATGGTGACCAAGATAATCAAGCTCAGTAACACCAAACTTACATTTCTCACGCCGTAAAGATAATCCTGCTATGAGCATTTTCCCAAGAACACGTGTTAACATCTCATCATGTTCATACACGGTTTTGCCATAAACTAGAACGTCATCCTCATAACATTTAACGCCTGGAATGTCCTTGAATAGATCATGCATGATTCTCTGAAACACAGGGGCAGCAGATACTAAGCCAAAGGGCATCCTCAAAAATGTCAAAGCACCAAAGGGTGTTATGAGTGCCGTCAATTCCTGTGAATCTTTACTAAGGGGTACTTGATGATATGCTGGTGCCATATTTAATGTTGTGAAATAACATGCACCATCTAACGTCGAAACCAACTCCTCTATGTTGGGTAGAGGGAACTTGTCCACAACTACTCCCTTATTTAAAGCTCGAAGATCCACACATAAACAAATCTCTTTATTGGGCTTGCGCGCTACGACTATGGGAGCCAACCATTCGGTTGCTTCTACAGGCTCTATAACTCCAGAATTCAATAATTTATCAATCTCTTTTTAACAGCTTCTTGCGTACAAATAGGAATTCGTCTCACTTTGGCATCAACCAGCTTTGCAGCACACTTCATTTTAATCTGATGCCTATATACTTTCAAACAACCTAATGTGTCACTAAACAAATCTTTAAAGCCTACCACAAATTTCCCCTCAACACTTTCCACAGATTGAATTTGTACTGAAGGCTTCGCATTAGGATTGAGTATTACTCCTAAACGAGCTTGATGGGACCAACTTAATAAGCAATCTCCTTTCTCAGCCACATATATCTTTGCATCAGCAAATCTTCCATTATATTCAATGCAATCAATTAAATAACCTAGCATTTTAATATGGGATCCACCATAGCCAGTGGGTCTGACATCTGACTATCTTAAACCTACTTTTCCCAAAAAATTCTTATGGAATTCTTGTTGAGAAATGAATGTTAGATGAGAACATAAATCAAATTTCATCTTAATCTTTACATTTCCCACTTTAACACATTCTGTTGGATGCTCAACGCTAATTTCAGTTATTTGAAACGTAACTTCTTTTGTCTCATTCTTGACATCTCTTCTATTGTGGAAATGACAATTTTTCCCATAATGTCCCCTTCTACCACACACATTGCAGTTCACCTTCAAAGCTGGACATTCATTTGCATTTTCAAAATGACCAAACCAACCACAGCAAAAGCAATTTCCTTGAAATATGCCAACCTTCTTTTTCTCATCCTGTAACTTATTTGTTTTGTTATCATTAACAATACTCTTATCTTGAGCCAAATCATTTTTCTTCTTCTCCTCAACATTTTTTACACCATGACACTGAACTTCCTCTACTTTCTCACCAAGAGAATTTGCTTTACCAGCTTTACTCAATTCTCCAACACACTTAACCATGTGTTCCACACGCTTTGCGATAACCATTACTTCATCTAAAGGTGGCTCATCTTTGAGCAACAGTTCTTCTCTTATCTTATCATTGGAACACCTTAAAACAAATTGATCTCTTATCCTTTCTTCAACCAACTTACCAAATTTACATCTTGAAGCCAATTTGCGTAAAGAAGTAACATATTGTTCAACAGTTTCATCTTTTCCTTGTTCTTGTAACCCAAAGTAATATCTTTCCATAATTGTACTCACCTTTGGTAGGTAGTGTAAGTCTAACTGTCTTATGCAAATTTCATATTCATTAAGACCCCTCTGCTCAGCTTGACTTAGTTGTGGTAAATTCTCTAGAACCTCCTGTCCTTCACCTCCAAGACAATTCATTAATAGTGCATGTTTTCTCTCAGCACTCAAAATTGTGCCACATACCCTGGCATAGTTTTCAAATATTTATTTCCATTTTTTCCATCTGACTGGAGGATCTCCTGGATCTGATAGAAAAAACGGAGGAGAGGTCACATTCTGCATTTTTTTTAAATAAACTTACTAAAATACACCTGTCAAAGAAATAATTTTTAACCCAAATAAAAATTAAAAATAATTAAAAACTTATCTTTGACTATATAAGTGAAAGGCACTAACTACAGATTTTCCTATATAAAAGCATCACATCAGTTACAGTCATAAGTCAAACATTAAATGGTGTTCTTTTCATTGTAGCCATAAGCACACCATCTTACTCTTAAAATTATTGTCATAGTGTGCTTGACCCCTTTTTTTAGAGTTATATTGTGGTGTGTTTGTCACCGATGTAGCAAACACTCGAATTGTCTTCAAATATATATATATATAGGACCAGATAAGTCAGTCTGTAATCTCAAGTACATTAACACATGTCAAAGTGTTTTACATTGTGGAGAAACTCTGAATTATTCTTTGAGAAATATTACGTGGTGTGCTTGTCACCGTGGCTTCAAGCACAATGTATCTTCTGCTTACACAGTCACCAAAAAAAGAGCAAGATAATCTTACTTGTTTTCACTCTCAGTATATTTCAGCTGTCGTAGTCTTCACACCTTGACCTTTTCCGAATTTCCGAAAATGAATATCTTATTGTTAATGTTCCTCTTCTACTTCCTCAATAAAACAGAAGTTGATTGTTGCGATAAAAAAATTCAAAATGGCCGTCGTCTACGTCACTTGTGCGCTGAGTCTTTTTTCTATAGGAATTAGAGCATGTCCCACATTTGGCTCTCTTTTCACAAAAATGTAGGCATGTTTTTTCCCATAAGCTATTCATCGTTGTTCGTCTTCTTTCTATAGCAAGTTTCTCTTACTTTATTCCAAACAGAAGCATGACACGCATTTCCTCCTTGCGTTTCACCACTCGGGTTTCACCTACCAGCAACCTTCACTTCGATCGAATTTTCACCGCGATCATCACACAAGACAACAGCTCGTTTCCGATGATCCTCTTCCACCTTCTCCAGTAGTAGGTACCACTGTAAGTTACTTTCCGTTATTTTCCTCTTCTTTCGCTACCATTTTAAATCGATGTTGAGGTTGTCTATCTTTTCTTCATTACTTACTCAATTCTTATCACCTCACGCGATCGTCGCCAGTGTAATAACGTGACAGGTACACAAATGGTTTAAATTGGAGGTATTTATTTAACAACCTCATCCATCATCTTGCAGCCACCAACTGCCAAGCTATGGAATCCCTTTTACAAAGTTCCCTGTTGGAATGCCTATAATGGAACCAAGGTACATCACAGTACTATACTTCAGAAACTATAAGTGCCTTCACAAGTTTTATCTGTTCTCACAGTGGGTATGACTAGCCTTGATTATTACAACACTGCTTACAAATGGCCATCTGGAACATCTCCAAGCAAACTCCAAAGTAATAAGACCTATGCATCCTGTATTGTCTAAAATATCAAGAGATCCAACCACATTAAATGACACTGAAGTCTTGATTTGGGTCCCAGTATGAGGAAAGAGCAGTTCAGAACAATGTACATCCACTTCAGCAAGGCGTTCACACACTACAAACTGGCTAGATCATACGGTTGTCCACCTCAATGGCCTGACCACTTGCCTGGTTATTTACAGGACAAATTATCTGATTTCTTTCATCCTACCCTTTGGGTTAGATGTCTATTTGTGATTCTGACATTAGCTCAAATTCTATCACCTCACATCATTTAACAGATCTGCCTCCAACTTAAGCCACAAGACATGATGTGGGTTTTTATTCTTACCACATATCCAATTGCGGAGATGGTCTTGCTTTGATAATCAGAATTATTTTGAATTGTATATCTTTGGACACACACCCACAGCTTGAAACGCTTCTTGTTAAAAGTCAACAATTCCCACATGTACAACTCAATACCTATATACTAATTTGTAGAAAAATAACTAATTTCTCTTACTGCCTGATAAGCATCTGCAGAGAGACTTGTATCTGTCCGTTCATACTAGGAGCCCCTGTTCCAGCAACAGTAGCCATTGAAAACAGGATGAACTAAAACCAACTCAGACTTAAAGAAGACATAATGTAAATTATGGTTCCTCTCAAGCCATCTCATTTCTGACACCTGTCCTTTTGTTCCTCTTTCTTTGGGGGGTGAATCTTGCTCCAAAGTCCATCTTTAAGAAGTTGGTCATAAACCTTAATAAGCAAGTGAACCTGTCCACTCAAATAAATGCTGTTGTCAGTACTGGTATTTTCCAGCTTCAGATATTGAAACAAGTACTACATTTCTTTTTTGTTTTCGTGTTGAATCTTTGGCACAAATGCATTCATCCCTTCATAATGATTCGTGTAATTCTCTCTGTCAGGATAATATGTGTGAAGAGTGCCCTTTAAAATCTCTCAGCTTCCAACACAAAGCCATAAGTGATGAAAAGCAGGCTCCTTTGTTCAGTTGTTTTAACTAGCATCTGATTGGTTAATCATCACGTCAACAGACTCTTCTTCCAGTTAAAAAAACTTAATAAACCACAATAAGGGATAGAGGTTTTTCTGCATGTGCCACCACCAAATGGAAGGAATGTTTTACCTCTTTCCATTCTTCCTGAACACCATTTGCTAAGTTTCAGGAATGTCCTAGAAACATGTTTTGTTTTGCCTTATCATTCTAGCCTTTGTAGGACTGGCATTGGCCAAGACCTTCTGATTTTACTAAACTTTTATCTATAATATACTCATTGAAGGGGCTTTCAGTAGACTCCCTTAATTCATTGGTCTCTTGTTGTGTCATTCACATTCTACTTCTGCCCTCAACAGCATACAGCATGGGGCAGTGGGTCAACGTATTTCAGCCACAGCCACAGCCAAACTTCAGTTTGAGTGACAACATCTTGCTCTTTCTTAAGGAGTATATCTGTGCACAATGGAGTTCCTTTCTGTCCATCCGTCCACCCGTCCGTTATCTATCTTTCTATCTATCTATCTATCTATCTATCTATCTATCTATCTATCTATCTATCTATCTATCTATCTATCTATCTATCTATCTATCTATCTATCTATCTATCTATCTATCTATCTATCTATCTATCTATCTATCTATCTATCTATCTATCTATCTATCTATCTATCTATCTATCCATCCATCTATCTATCTATCTATCCATCTACCTGCCTACCTGTCTGTTTGTCTACCTAACGCCACGTCTATCTAACTGTCTGCCTTCTCGTCCACCTCTTTGTCTATTTACCTGTCTGCCTGTGTATCTACCGGTCTGTCTGTCTATCTACATCCTTGTTTGTTTAGGCACCTTCCTGTCTGTCTATCCATCTATTTCCCTGTCTGTCTAGGTACCTATTGGTCTAGCCATCTACATCCCCATCTGTCTAGGTGTCTGTCTGTTTGTCCATCTACCTCCCTGTCTGTATGTCTGTCTGTCTGTCTGTCTGTCTGTCTGTCTGTCTGTCTGTCTATCTATCTATCTATCTATCTATCTATCTATCTATCTATCTATCTATCTATCTATCTATCTATCTATCTATCTATCTATCTATCTATATATATATATATATATATTCCATACAATCCAAAATTAGACGCGCACTCAGAGGTAGAGTGATACAGTGTCGCTTTATTTGCTGTAACGCGTTTCGGAAGCCAAAACTCCCTTGCTCACACAGCAAGTCATTAGCTCTCCACCAGTTACATACACATGGCGAGATAGCCATAGAAACAGGACTGCACACACTTCATTTCATTTTGGCTGACATTTTGGAGTGTACTTTCTGAAACTTCTATTGTGCATAGTGTCTCATGTTTACACAACCACTTGTTTATGAAAGTGATTAAGGACATTAAATCATTACTTCTTTATACACATTTCATTCGCCACAGTGGCTGTTTGTACAGTCATTATATCTAAACCCCTCTTCTTTCGCCTAGTGGCTTAATAAGGGTTCAATGTCTCTGGTTAAAGCTTTATCTTTAAAAACAAAATAAAGTGCAAAAAAACGTGAACTATAAGTGAAGAATTTTCTACTTAGTGAAGAAGTCTTCTACTCTATTTTCGTGAATCTTCAGGGTGACAGGCTCAATTCCTCGTGAAGTGCACGTGATCCCTAATATTTCATCTCGATTTCGCCTGTTAGAGTAAAACAAAATTTAAAATTACATTCTTATTCTCATTAAAACATTTTTACCAGCTTAGATGCTTAAACCAACATTCCTACATTGTGACCACCTTTATACTTATACATTTCATTTTTTACAGGATTCTTATTCCACTTTCATGAGTCATATAGATGAACTATCAGTTCCTCATGGTCATTGTGCCCATTCGGCTGTCTTGATTCTAGTTCTAGAATCCATTTGGACTCTTTTTTCCTCAGCTGTATCTCTCTGTTACCCCCTCTTTGGTTGTATCTCACCTGTTCAATAGCAAAGTATGTTAGCAGATTGCAGTTTGATCTGTGAAACTGCGCAAAATGTCTTGCGACTGGGTATTGGGGGTCCTGATTGGTGATCGCCCTAAGGTGTTGCATCACCCTATTTTTGGCCATTACTGTTGTGCTGCCCACATATCTTTTTTTGCATGGACATTCAAGCACGTACACCACATGGGTGGTGCTGCATGTCAGGAATTGTGTTATCTTTCTTTTGGTCTTACCCTGGGGGAGTTCAAAGTCTTTTCTCATAGGGCTATGTTTACAGGCCTTACAGTGCCCACACGGAAAGAAACCTACCAGATTATGTTGGTTCCTATCTTTGTAGTTTGTAATGTCTCCCTTCGTGAGTATATCCCTCAAGCTATGACTCTTCCTGTAGGTGATGGCTGGTTTATCACTTAGTTCAGGGCCAATGATAGGGTCGCTTTTAAGGATATTCCAGTTTTTTGTAATTATTTTTCTTACTTTGTGAGACCCCCTATTGAATGTAAGAATTACCCTAGTGGTCTCATTTCCTTGCATTTCCTTCTCTTTAGTTGTTAAAGTGCTTTCTCTCGTTACATTCTCCATCTTTGCTAGGGCTCTATCTAGAACCCATTTGGGGTAACCCCTTTCTCTGAATCTCTGTATCATTACTACACTTTCTTTTTCGTACTCCTCTGTGTTGGAACAATTTCTCCTTGCTCTTAACAGTTCCCCATAAGGAATACTCCATTTTAGGGTGTCTGGGTGGCTGCTAAGAGCATGGAGGACACTATTGCCCGCAGTCTCTTTCCTGAACAATTTTGTTCTTAAAGCATCTCCTTCTGCCCTCACTTCTACGTCTAGATATTCAACCTTCTGTCTACTCTTTTGATGAGTAAGTTTTATGTTATACTCATTGGTGTTTAAAAGTTTCACAAATTCATCAGCTTCTGCATCATTCCCACTCCACACTACAAACAGATCATCTATGTACCTAAGCCATACTATGACCTTTTCAAATGCCTGTTTGTATTGGGGGTTGTTTCTCATCTCCTCTTCCCATTTGCCCAAGAACAAATTCGCAAAGCTCGGCGCAAAGCTCGTACCCATGCAAGTTCCAGTAGTCTGCTTATACAGTTCACCATTAAACATAAATACATTATTTTCCAAACATATTCTTATCATTTCCTTTAGCATCCTTGTGTGCTCAAGGTACATTATGTTCCGTTTACTCAGATAATGCATGCATGCTTCTATACCATGTTCATGTTCAATGATTGTGTATAATGCGTTTACATCCATAGTTATTAGTATGTACTCTGCTTTCCAGCTTATAGTGTCAATCTTTTTCAAAAAGTCTTGGGTGTCCTTTACATAGGAAGGTAGCTCTTTCACATGTTCCTGGAGGAAGAATTCCACATACTTAGACACATTTTCGTATACACTACCTATAGATGACACTATGGGTCTCCCTGGTGGTGTGAGTGGGTTTTTATGTATTTTGGGAAGAAAATAGATTATTGGTAGTTTAGGATAATCTATCTTCAGGAAGGTAAACTCTTCCCACGACAGGAGACCTTCCTCCTGCCACTTGCTTAATTTAGACCACATGGTTAAGATGTTGTTTTTATATATGCTACCATTGCTTTTACAGTAATAATTTTCATTATTTAGCTGTCTTGCTGCTTCAGCTATGTATGCCTCCCGATCTTGTATCACCACATTTCCTCCTTTATCAGCTGGGCGTATTATAATGGAGGAATCATTTGCTAGGGATTCAATGGCTTTCTTTTGTTTAGCATTCAGGTTGAAACCTCCTCCCTTACCCCTTGGGCAGTGCTTGTATTCTATGAGTGCCTTGGTAGTTACATCGTGAAAAGTGTCTACATTATCGTGTGGGAGATTGGGGAAAAATACAGATTTTGGTTTAAAACTGGTCATGGCGGCTCTGTCTGTAGTTAAGTTTAATCGTTCTGCACCCCCCTCCCTGGTTTGTGTTCCTATGGTATCTCCTTCATATAGTAGGTCCTGCGCTATTCGGATGGCATAAGCGTCCCTTACCTCCAATGAGGGCTGACTGGGGGGTATGCTTTCCTGTGTGTTCCAATTGCTAGTGTTGTTTTTAAGAGCATGCCATTTCCTAAGTTTTAATTTTCTTATGAACCGAAACATGTCAATTCTGGTCTCACTGTAGTTGAATAATTCTGTCGGGCAAAATGACAAACCCAAACTCAAAGTTTTCTTCTCAACATCAGTTAATTCTCTACTTGATAAATTTACAATAGTTTTGTTTACCATGTCGTTGTTCTCCATTACTGATTCCGTTTCTTGTAGCCCCCACGCCTGGTTCCCATTGGCTCGCGTTCCACTTCTTTTCCTCTTCCTTTGTTTCCTTCTTTTCCTGCGTTGTTTGCTTCGTCCGATCCTCGTCCGGCTCCTCTTGCTTTTCCCCGGGGTCTCCCTCTCGTGCCTCTGCCCCTTTGTGCTGGAGGAGGTGAGAATACTCCCGACTGCCGCCCCCTCTTCAGCGCTCGGAATTCGTCTAAATACGTCGGTTTTGATGTGATTATGTCCATCTCAGCAATAGTACTCGTGCTGTGTATCGATCCCTCCGTATCTGATCCATCTGCAGTACCTATGTCTGGTCCTGCTCCTTGGTTCTGGGGAGATTTGTTGGATGATGTGGGTTGTTGCATGTCATATAGGTGGTCATACTTCTTGCTGTATGTTAAAATACGTCCGGAGTCATAGTCATTGCAATCTCTATGCAGTTTTCTTTGTTTTCTTAATTTTATGTCTTCTTCATACTGGACTAGTCTGGCTTTCATTTCTTCTTTATATTTCTTTACACTTGTCTGATCACTTTCCTTACCCAGTTCTTCCTCTAGCTCCAGTATTTCTTTTAGAATTCGGTCTCTATCCTCCCAGGCGTATTTCACCAGTATACACAACATTGTTTTGGAACTGCTCGTTGAGTTTTCAAACCACTCTTCAAGCATGCGTGGGTTTGGAGACTCGTGAGAGGGTGTTATATATATTCTCAGTCCTCTTGGGATCATGTTTTTATCTATATAGTCTTGTAGAGATACTGCCTCCCACCATTTGGATGTTTCATTTTTCTTAAGTTTTTCATATTTTCTTAGTTTGCCTATTAGTGAGGTTTCCAACTGCTTCTGGGCACCTGCTTGCTGTCCTTTTCCTGGTGCTCTAGCCAATAGTGTCTGTGCAACGCGTCTGCGTTGCGCGTCTTCTTCCATTCTTTGTTAGATTTTGTTTCAACACGACTTCTTTCAAAGTTTGTCACAACTAGGTTAAGTTGGGCTGGTGAATAGCGTGATCCGACACCAGGTTTGTAGTCACCTAGCTCCGAGATCGTGTGCTCACGTTTTACAGTCTTAGTAGATTTTTCAAAGCGTATCTGTATCACTTAACCTCCCTCCGTAGTCCGGAGTTCCGGATGCCCCTTTTAAACAAAGTTCTTTTTTTTATAGACTCGCGCACTCGTGTCTTTTCCAATGCGCGTTTACAAGCGTGTAATTATTTCCGGTCTTTGTGCCGTCATTCACCCTCCGGTGCCCTTTTGTTTTTACCGTGCCTCTTAAACACCCGTCGGCTCCCCCGTCCTCTCGGCTTTCCCTTCAAAGGGCTTCGCGTCTCCACGCTCCGTCCTTGAAGCTCCGGCTTCGAAGTCTGGGCTTACCTTCAGCGTGTTCGCTCAGGCTTTCGAGGGCTTCTCCGCTTGTTGTCTCTTGTAGGCGTCGATCCAGCTTCTTTTCGGACGACTTGCTTTCCTCAATACGGGCCGGCAGTTCCACCTGATTCAGCTGTTTGCTTCTCACGGCTCTTCCACGGTGAAACCTCCCATAGTCCGGTGGCGCGTTCACGGCTGGCAGAGCCCCGCCAGCCAATTATTTTCCATACAATCCAAAATTAGACGCGCACTCAGAGGTACAGAGATTCAGAGAAAGGGGTTACCCCAAATGGGTTCTAGATAGAGCCCTAGCAAAGATGGAGAATGTAACGAGAGAAAGCACTTTAATAACTAAAGAGAAGGAAATGCAAGGAAATGAGACCACTAGGGTAATTCTTACATTCAATAGGGGGTCTCACAAAGTAAGAAAAATAATTACAAAAAACTGGAATATCCTTAAAAGCGACCCTATCATTGGCCCTGAACTAAGTGATAAACCAGCCATCACCTACAGGAAGAGTCATAGCTTGAGGGATATACTCACGAAGGGAGACATTACAAACTACAAAGATAGGAACCAACATAATCTGGTAGGTTTCTTTCCGTGTGGGCACTGTAAGGCCTGTAAACATAGCCCTATGAGAAAAGACTTTGAACTCCCCCAGGGTAAGACCAAAAGAAAGATAACACAATTCCTGACATGCAGCACCACCCATGTGGTGTACGTGCTTGAATGTCCATGCAAAAAAAGATATGTGGGCAGCACAACAGTAATGGCCAAAAATAGGGTGATGCAACACCTTAGGGCGATCACCAATCAGGACCCCCAATACCCAGTCGCAAGACATTTTGCGCAGTTTCACAGATCAAACTGCAATCTGCTAACATACTTTGCTATTGAACAGGTGAGATACAACCAAAGAGGGGGTAACAGAGAGATACAGCTGAGGAAAAAAGAGTCCAAATGGATTCTAGAACTAGAATCAAGACAGCCGAATGGGCACAATGACCATGAGGAACTGATAGTTCATCTATATGACTCATGAAAGTGGAATAAGAATCCTGTAAAAAATGAAATGTATAAGTATAAAGGTGGTCACAATGTAGGAATGTTGGTTTAAGCATCTAAGCTGGTAAAAATGTTTTAATGAGAATAAGAATGTAATTTTAAATTTTGTTTTACTCTAACAGGCGAAATCGAGATGAAATATTAGGGATCACGTGCACTTCACGAGGAATTGAGCCTGTCACCCTGAAGATTCACGAAAATAGAGTAGAAGACTTCTTCACTAAGTAGAAAATTCTTCACTTATAGTTCACGTTTTTTTGCACTTTATTTTGTTTTTAAAGATAAAGCTTTAACCAGAGACATTGAACCCTTATTAAGCCACTAGGCGAAAGAAGAGGGGTTTAGATATAATGACTGTACAAACAGCCACTGTGGCGAATGAAATGTGTATAAAGAAGTAATGATTTAATGTCCTTAATCACTTTCATAAACAAGTGGTTGTGTAAACATGAGACACTATGCACAATAGAAGTTTCAGAAAGTACACTCCAAAATGTCAGCCAAAATGAAATGAAGTGTGTGCAGTCCTGTTTCTATGGCTATCTCGCCATGTGTATGTAACTGGTGGAGAGCTAATGACTTGCTGTGTGAGCAAGGGAGTTTTGGCTTCCGAAACGCGTTACAGCAAATAAAGCGACACTGTATCACTCTACCTCTGAGTGCGCGTCTAATTTTGGATTGTATGGAAAATAATTGGCTGGCGGGGCTCTGCCAGCCGTGAACGCGCCACCGGACTATGGGAGGTTTCACCGTGGAAGAGCCGTGAGAAGCAAACATATATATATATATATATACGCTTCTTTCTGTTTATTCAAGTCAATTTATCTATCTTTTCAGCACTTTTTCTCTATTTGTAATAAAGGTTTACAAATATGTTACAAAAACAGCATTAGCAGTGGCAAGAGACTGGCAGCCAGTGTCAGACCGATTGGCTTTTTTAGGTCTGGTGTTAACCAAGAACTTTTGAATGTATTAAAGTATTTGTGCAACATAGTTGGTTATGTGCGCTTTATAAATGTAGCTTAACATATGTGGGTTGGCAGCCAGACTCCATCCATTGGTATGTATAATTCACACTTTTCTTCCACCCACTCCTGCATGTGCAATGGACCAGCCTACTTCCGCTTCTGGCTGACTTAACTGTGAGTTATGCATGCTGCTCCTTCCCAAGGAGCATATCCACACACACACACGGTAGGTACCAGGGACTATTATGGTAATGTGTGTTTTTAGGAAACAAAACAAATATATCGTCATAGTGCCATTGTTTAGATTGATTCAGGCCTGTAAGCTTCCCGAAAAACAAACATTTAGCAAACATTGAAGAAGCCAGAAGACTGGTGGCCACATCCGACCTATTGGCGTTGCCAATGCTTGCTCACATTTATGTCTTTAGAGTACCAAAATCCCTTTAGGTGTAAAACATGCTTAAAAAATCTCTTTACATTGCATATTACATTCCATGACGAATTTCATCCCTCATCTGCTCTATTTGCTGTTTATGCCTACTTTTATGCAAATTGAGGTGGGTGTGATGTAGCAAGAAAACTACATAGGGATGCATATCAGGCAAATACATAAGTAATTAAATCTTCAGTGTCTGTAATTTACATGATAAGAAATAATGAACCTCACTGAGACTGTAGCAAATACAAACCACAGATTTTGTAATGTGAAGTTCTGGTCCACACTTTATAGAAACGAAAGCTTATCAAACCCTTAATTGTTCAATAGCTGTCCAGGGCTAAAAAATAATCTCACACCAAAATGATATGTATTTCATGAAAGGTATAATCCTTGCAGGAACACATTGTCTGAGCATGAAATCTATTGCTTGCTTTTTGAAAATGTCATTCTCCTTAACTGGTTTTCTTTTAATTGTAATTGCACATCCAGTAAAAGAATTATTTCAGGATTAAGCCAGCTCAGAAAAGTTGTTCTGTTTGCTTTTGCCATTGCACATCCATCAGGAAGGTGGTGGGGAAGACAGGGAAGCTACAGCAAAAGAAAATGGCTTGTGCATCATTAGCAACAACTAAGATGAGCATTTGTGGATTATTCTCATTAGGGGAAGGGCGAGCCAGGCAAGCAATGCAGAGAAAGGACAATTCCTATCTCACATCAAAAACATGGATACTATTGCCTAGGTGAGGAGGCGCTATGAGATTGCTGCATTGCAGTGTGAGCTATTTAAGGAACAAATATATATGGGATAAGGTATCCCCAATGGAACATTGTAAGGATATTGCAAGTCACTTAGGAGTTCTGTGACCATATAGAGGAACATGGGGGAAATGGGAGTACCTTTATAAGGTAATGGACACCGAGGTGATTTGCAATAGATTTTTAGCATACATCAGCGGGTATTTTATTCCTTAACATACATAGACATACCACTGATCTTCGGGCCAACCAGTTGAATTCATGGTGTTTTGCTACATCACCTGAAAGGGAAAGTAAAGTTACAGAATTGAAGCAGAACCTGTGGTATGAAATTCAACACAACAAAAGGCAGTTAGTAATTTGCTGCAAAACAATATAATTAGTTAAATGTAAAATTAGATTTAAAAAAGAGCACTAAGTCAGAATGAGGAGCAACTATATTTTTTCTTTTCTGTAATCAACTGTCCAAAATCAAAAAACGCTGCCATAAATCTCTCCTTTCTGTCAACTACTGGTCATTTTAGAAAAACAGGTGATAAGAATAAAAGCCAGTTTTACTTTTCATTGTCTAAACTGCTTCGTGGTCTGTTGTTCCTTGGCTGCTGGCAGCGGGCATTATGACATCACAATTCAGCTGTTATAAGTTGTTAAAGTTGTAATTTTCGTACGACAGGTGACTGGAGATGTTACAGCTCGACTGTAGTATGCAAATTAGAGACTGTTTTTTATTTTAGGATTGCAGGTCTCCATATACTATACGACAGTATAATCAGTACAACTGAGTTGCAACGAAAGTGCTGTAAGTCATCAATATATACATATTCCCGGCGTCCCCCAAAATTGATATCTTTCTGGTTCTACCACAAATTGGACTCGTAGGATCCTTGCTGCCTTGTTAGTATATGCCTCATGAGCAGTTGCTCTTTTTCTTTTCAATGTACTACAGTACGGAAGAATCTTCCCACATAGCTACATACTATGGATATATTTCCTATTTTCAGAACACTTAATGACCGAGATTCTTCTGATGTCATTTTATTCTCTTCGTTTATCAATGTAGTGTTTAGCAATTTAGGGCCTCATTTATGAGGCCCAACCGGCACCTTTGAGCTGCCTGAACTTCACTTTTTTGACATTCTGGTGGTGCACTGTACCACAGCATATCTATTAAGCCACGTAAAGCCACTTTACGTGGCTTTTCATGGCCTTATAAATATGTGCCCTTTACCCACAAAAAGCGCGTGAAAGGGGCGTTCCATGGGTGTTGCTGTGGGTGTTCTCACGCAACACCCATTGAACCTGTTTCCTTCCCAGACTTACGAGAAATCTTAAACCTGGGAATACCTCAGAACCTTACAAGGACAAATGTTTTAATTTCTTCTCATATATTTATTTTTCTATGTGTGCTGTATTCTACAGCACACATAGAAAAAGGAAATTGCCTGACTTGATTGATTTTGTGCAGGAAGGTGTTCCTTCCTGCACATAATTAGTCAGGCCCACAACGCAGGCACCCTTGGGGTGCCTGCTTTGGCACACTGCAGTCCATTGTGCGCCGGCGCTGGGGAAAAGGACAGGAATCCACCACATTACATACATATGGCACATTCCTGCCCTTTTGTTTTTGACGTAGGGCAGCGCAGCAAGATTCCTTGCGGCACTGCCCTTAGTTAAAACTAACCCTGGGCATAGTGCTACGCTCCGCCCACGGAGTGTACGTAGTGTTGCCTACTTCGCACTTTGCAAAGTAGGCGTAGTATGCAACACTACGCACGCTCCGTGGACGGAGCGAAGTTGCCCGGCACCCGCCTCCCTCCCGCCCTCTTCAACATGGTTCTAGTAATGTAAAATACATTTTATAGTACATTAAAAGCACTTACCATCTATGCAGCGTCCTGGGGCTCAATGACGCGACGAGTTCTTCTAGCCAAATGCGCATGCGCGGGCGCCCGTGCATGCGCATTTGGCTAGAAGAACTCGCCGCGTCATCTGAAGATGGAGCTCCGGGACGCTGCATAGATGGTAAGTGCTTTTAATGTACTTTAAAATGTATTTTACATTACTAGAACCATGTAGAAGAGGGCGGGAGGGAAGCGGGTGGAGCGTAGTGGGGCTACGCGAAGTGTGTGGGTGGGCGTAGCACCCTCCCCAATCCACGAAGCTTCGCGCAGCCCCACTACGCTCACTACGCCCACCCTTAGTTAAAACCTCACAAATGAGGCCCATAGTGTCATGTAATTGAGTACGTATATATAGGTATTTAAAGAGTGCAAACCTGGTTGTAAAAAATGAGTGCTAAACTGTGAAGAATGGTAACAGTACTGTAAACATTATACATCCATCAATAATTGGGGAATCCGGATAGGCATTTGTGAGGGGCTGCAGTAGATGATATTTATGGAAAAGGAATTTCTTAAAGAGGGGGTCGTTCTGAAATGGAGCAATTAATTTATCAGTAAAATTGGTTTTGGGATAGCGAATTGGTGCATAGCAGGGGAGGGCAAATGTTTTGGCCTGCTGCAATGTCACTTGTAGCAACTATATAGCTCTATAAGAAAAAAATGACTATGCAATACAACTTAAAACACAACAACAATCTATAATATCTTACAAAACTAGCTGATGGGTCTCCAAAGTGCCTTACAAATGGTAGCTTAAAGATTCTGCCAAGGTTGTTCATGATGAGGAGGAGTAGCTTACAAAATCATACAGTAAGGTAAAATTATACTTGCAATAGCAGTTCTTAGATGAGGGGAGTATGTGTTAGGAGTGTTGGGAGCTGGAAAGTTGCTAAATAGTGTAATAAACTTTTTTAAAAACACTACAGCTGAAAGGAAAGCTAAAGGAAGAAATCTAGGGCCTCATTTATGAGACTACTTGCGCCTCCGGAATGTCACTTTTGTGACGTTTCGTGGCGCAGAAACCTGCGTGATATTTATTAGGCAGCACTAAGCCACTTTTTTTGGCTTAATGTTGCCTGATAAATATCAGTCCCTTTACCGCAGTGTTCTGTGTTAAAGGGGCGTGCAATGGGTGTTGCTGGAGGCGTTCTCAGCAACATCCATGGCCTTTTGACACTGCCCCAGATTTACGAGAAATTGTAACCCTGAGGCAGTGCCAAAAGCTTATGCCTCCCCAGGGAAGGCGTAAGGGTGGCACAATGAGGAAAAATATCTTTATTTCTCCTCGTTTTTCCTTTTTCTATGTGCGCTACATTCTGCAGCACACATACAAAGAGGAACAAGCCTCTTGTGATTATTTATGTACAGAAATGTTTCCCTTCCTGTACTAAAATAATCATCCCCTCAATGCAGGCACCCCTGCACCATGGTGCAAAGGTGCCTGCATTGGCGCACAGCAGCACATTGTGCACCAGCGCAGTTAAACAAGCTCTTTGTTTTGCCGTAGGGAAGCGCAGCAGGAAGGCCTGCTGCACTGCCCTACGGCAAAACCTCATAAATGAGGCCCTTAGTGATTTAGAATCATTCTCTTACCATTGACTGTATGAATTGAGATACCGATCACGACTACATGCATTAAAGGAAAATTTAATAAATAAAAACAATGTATACTTGCCAAGGAGGAAGACTCATCAAGCTTAGTTACTTTATATCTTTAAGAAAAATGCATACATTTTAATTTCCTATTTGACATTTCAACTATTTCCACCCATTTTTGCAATAACACAAAATAACCTGCGTTATTGATGTTGTAGAATATACAAGTCACCACCACATTGTACGTTGATTGTATAGCGTTGGAGAAGTTGAAACCTCCCCACCCCCAAGAATCATTAGGATTTTACTTAAACTCATAAACCTCTGTCTTTCTATGACATAAGCTCACAAAAAAACAGGATAAGCCTGAATCACAGAGCTGTGAAATCTCACCCTTGACCTTAGTTTAGGAAATTGTATCCATTCGTATAAAAAATCTAAAAGCATTAGAAAATACCACTAACGTTTGACCATGTGATGTCAGTGCTAATGTGGCAAATTATGGCAGGGAAAGTCTTACCCAAAACAATAAATTTAAACCATCCTGAGAATTCACTTTTGGGTACTCACCTGTAAAACCACGTTGTTGAATTCCATGACTTGTCTCACCACCATTCCCAAAATGTATATTTTTTGAAGATTAGATAAAGTAAAGCTGTTATGGTAGAGCTCTTCTAGAAAGCTAAGTCTAACTGTCTGAAAATACATGCTAAGAATGAAGGACTAAGGGTCAGTTGTAGTTGGGTGGTTTCTCTATCGAAAGAAGCAGAAATTAAAAGGGCAAATACATAAGCTTCTATTGGCAGAACATGAAAGGACAATCATTGTACATGCACATTTATCAAACTTCACTTCTCTAAGCTTATGATTCTTTGACATAAGTAATACAGGAATAGCCACTTCATGTAAAGTAGGTGTACAACCAGTTTTCCAGAGTGCAGAATATTCTTCATATCCCACTGAACAGGTGTTTCTTGTTAAAAGATTTATGTATATTTTAACCAGCAAAGTCACAAATTTAGACAAGATGGTCTCCATAATGGTTTTAGCAAGCGATAGTGACTGACATTCAAATCAAAACTAAATTGGTCCTACAAGACCATGCCCTCTTTTCCAAGACCAAAATGGCTATAGCTAGGATGATCGCAAGCGGGAACCAATAAGATGCATAACATAAAGGAGATGGAAGGTGCTTGTCCCCAATCTCCCAAAGAACTGGGAGGTACTCGCTAAGAATTGGATGGGGGAAGGAAGGTCAGATGAATATGCAGGAAGGTGGAGGAAAAATATGAGTTCTTTTCATCGATAGAAAGGATGTGTTTTTGAAGGAAACACTTCAGGGAGATGGTGGATATTGACTGGTCACCAGCAATTTTTAGCTGTGCCCCTTGGAGCAGTGTTTCACCCAATTTTCTTTTCATAAAAACGAATACATTATAATCATAGTTATAAGAGGTTTTGTTCTTCATTCATTGATCAGTTCAAATGTGTAGGAAATTGGGTTTCTGGTTGGCTAGGGTATGCATCTAAGCCAGGCAGAACCTACCACTCTAGACATATTAAGGAAGTTACACACCCAAGGTAAACCTTGCTCACCTCCTGGGTAGCTTCGCAGAGCAGTCAAGCTTATCCCACAGGCAATGTGTAAAGCATTTGTGCAACACACACACACTAGTGACAAACTAGGTGCACAAGAAAAAGAGACTCCACACAAGGTTTTATAAAACAATATCCTTTGTATTGTACATAAACACTTTAGACCACAATCACATATATCACTATGTCAACAGGCACTTGTCTTGATGTCACATACATTACACTATCACTTCGTCAATTGGGCAATTGTCATAACAACACCAGTAGTGCACTAAAGTAAATACTTGTTGAATGCACACAACATCAATCCACCATCATTACACATATAAGCAATTCCTGAGATAATGCCTGTGATCCTGACCAATGCAAGGCATACATGACATACATAGTAGATCAGGGCACAAAAGGCAGTAGTTAGGTTAGGAGCGACACATAGGAATTTCTCCCTGCATATCCACATTACCATACATAACAGTAAACACACCAAGAGCAGCCCCAGCGTTCTTATTATAGGTTGTACGGTAACTGCTCCCTTCCAGTAAACTTCTGGGCCACTTGCCCCCCTACAGCAGGGAATACAGTACTATTGGGCAGCCCCCAGGTTAAAGAAATGGAGAGTGCCCTCCAATTAGCGGCAATACCATAAGTTAGCAACTCTTTCATTAGTCTGATATGGGTGGTCCTCTGACTAAATGCCCTCAGCAACTAGGCCTGCGGTATCCACCTGGCATCTTCACTGACCGTCCAGGTTTGATGCAGCCGATAGAAGGTGCAGAGTGCTGACAAGGAAGGTGGTGCGGGCCATACACATGCCTGTACACAAGCATCCTCGCTCAGTAGACTGGAGTCCCACTGCCCAGACTCCCTCCTGAATAGGAGTCCCCTGAGCAGGTGCAGGGCTTTGAAGTTTTTTTCTGGGCTCCCCGAGATGGCAGGCACATGGACCACCTGGTCGTAGCTGTGCTTCCATGAATTTCTCCACAGCGCCCACCGCACACTTCACAGGGGAAACCACTGTCATGAGCCCTGCCACAGGTTCAGGCAGAACACCAACTACCCTGCACATGCTCTGTTGCTCACGAGTGCTGAAATGCGCACTTTAGTGTATTGGGGCAGGGGCAGCAACCAGCACTCACCATGTGCTGGGCCCCCTGGGAGAACACTGATAACACCAACAACAGGGCACAAGCAGGCCAGCACAAGGGTTTCTGAGCCAGAGTGGTAGTACTTCTCTTAGCCCAACAGGCAGCATATCAGCACTTCCTGCAATCAAGTCCTATGACAGATTCTCCTGGTAGTCCTCTGGCCGGGTATAGTCCACGTACTGTCTAATTTCATGGGTTCTCAGCCCCTGTACTTATAGTTCCAAAGTCTTTGTTCTGGGGGGCACTTCAAACACTGTTTAGAAGTGCACAACACGAGAATTCATATCTCAAGCCCTGGCCTCAGACACACTACAGGGGGTTTGCAACAGCATTGTTGATGGTAGGAGCAGCCCTATTCAGCTGCAGGTGAAACTCCTTCCACCACTCTAAATGCAGCCAAGGTCTATTCCGTCCAGTGCTGAGTCACCCAAGAAAGGTAGGATACACTTCAACCTACCTTGTGACTGTCTAAAGTGAATGCACATCCCCTCTCTCCTGTCAGTTAAAACCAGATGGCAAATACACATCCAGAAAGGGCACACAGACTCATAAGCACACAGAAATGGCCACTTTTAAAAGTGGCATTTGTAAAATGGTAATGACAAATCTGCTTTCACAATAAGCAGGATTTATCACTACTATTTCAAGCATACCAAACATGGTCATGCTACCTCTCTCATGTCAAAACTACCACTAAAGCACATATCAGGGAAGCCCCAATTTAAACGAGACGAGAGGGCAGTCTAATAACAGTGAGAAACCAAATAGGTTGTTTGTCACTACCAGGACATGCCGCACCGTTAGGACACAAATCCTACTTTTTACTTCTTACACAGCACCCTGCCTATAGGGCTAGCTGGGGCCTACCTTAGCAGTGACTTATATGTAATAAAAGGACAGTTTCAGACGTGGTAATCGCTTTGCATGCCACGTCACTGCAGCAGTAAACTAGGCATGCAGGCTGTGCAGTGGCAGAGGCCTGAGATAGGTTTGAAAGGCTACAAGCAGTGCTGCAAGCCAACTAGTAGAATTTAATTTACAGGCCCTTGGTAAATGGGATACCACTGTACAAGGGACTGACAGGTAAATTAAATGTGCCTAATAGGTGTAGACCAATCTTACCAAATTTACAAGAGAGAGCACATGCACTTTAGCACTGAACAGCAGTGGTAAAGTGCCCAGAGTCATAAAGCCAACAAAAACAGTACAGAAAAAATACAGGAGGAAGGTAAAAATTTCAGGGATGACCCTCCAAAAGGGGCCAAGTCCAACAAAATGTAATTAACACGTCCACTTTTATGTTTCCACTTAACACTGTTTAGGGCAGTGGTTCCCAATCTTTTGACTTATGTGGACCGCCACTTAATGATTAGTGGAATCCTGGCCCCCAATGGATCATTTAAGGCATTCAGGACCACCACCGAATCATTATTGGAAGTGACGGACCCTGGAATAAGCAATTTCAATTATTTGAACCTCAAAACAGACCACACAAAAATACAAAAACAAGCATTCATCAAAGAAATTCCCCAAAACAAAATTGATGAAGTATTTTATTTAATTCACATGTAAAAGTCAAAATTTTCACTATAATGGAAAGGTTGGGGCTTTTCTAAATTCAGATTAGGCCACTCGTTATCTATACTATAGTCTGCTTAATGCATTTGTACTGCTCCCACAAATCAATCTTAACACAACTTAATTTTTAGCCTCCAATTTCAACTCCCCTGACATTCACGGAACCCCTTAACATTTTCAATTTTTAATTTAACATCTTTATTTAAATGCACTTTGTTGAACTGTTAATATAATTTAATTGGCTACACAGCGTGGACCCCCACCCCCCGAGTAGGCATAGTTGACCCACAGTGGTCCCAGGGCCACAGGTTAAGAACTGCTGGCTTGGGGGAACTGGGTCAGCTGACTTGAGTATTTGGCTCCTTTATGTGTGAGAGACGGTGTTAATTTCAACACAATTTGTAAACCATCCATAAAAATAGTTCACAAAAGTGCCTGATCTCATAGACAATACTTTTTTTATGTTACCACTGTGCACATTTTTTTTTTATGCAATGGCCAAGCAGCTCTCAGACACTGCTACCAGGCCAATTGCTTCCGTTAATTGAATATAATAATATTTTCCAGTTCCATAATGGCTGTTATCCATTTTGGACTGGTAAAATATTAATGAAATATTTCTAACCCGTTTAAAAATGGCTGCCGTGCTCATGCATTCATGCGTGCATACACACGGAGAGGCACCTTTGAATGATTTTTGTCAGGGAATATCAACATTTATTCAGAACGAGTTGTGTGTGCACATGCAGCCATCTTTGATTCTGAAGTATAACAGAAATCATTCCAAGCTGGCAACCCACGCATGCACACATACTGGCGGACATCTTTACATGTTATTAAGATACTTCCTTATTGTAACCATTCCAAGATGGCAGTCCAGGTTTGCACATGCATGGGTGTCCATTTTGTAATGTTTTTGTAATACTTTATTTCTAGCGATGGATGATCAATAATAACACAAATATTGGTAAAGGCAAGTACTAGTCATAAAGGCCAGCCCTACTGGCCCTGTCAATGCTTATTTCTTAATGATTTTAATTGAATGAAAGAGACAAGCCTCAAGGATGGCAGACATTGTGTGGTAGAAGCAAGTATATTTTTAGTATATGTATTATGCATGCTGGATCACTGAGGAGGGTGACAAGAGATAGACTTTTTGGTCAGTGAGCATATTTTTGTATTTGTTCCCAAATCGTCGCTATTTTTCCGCAGGACACAATTCATTGTTTACAAGTGTCTATCAACAAAAGTGAATGTTGCATCTCATGGATTTATGCAAGGCCATAGACAACTCCATATTTGCTCTCTTTGCTTATGATATCATTTGGAACCACCTTAGTGGAGAACAACCCCATAATGTGTACGTCCCTTTGTCAATTATATACATAAAGGAAAATGACTGCCTGACTCTGCTATTATCCTCGGACACAATTTAGGATTAAGCACTTGTTGTGGGTCACAAATAAGCTGTTTCCTTAAATAGATTGGTTTTTAAAGCTTTTCCGAGAATTAGGAAAGCCAGGGAGAGACTTAATTTGATAGGAAGTGATATCTAATAACGAGGACTCTGGATGGAAAAAGCCCGGCTAACTCTGGAAGAATGCTTACAATGGGGGATAGCCAGAAGGTCGAGATCCTGACATCTAAAATCTCTGGCCGAGGACTGTGAAGAATTATTTTAAATAAATAGGTGCCATTTTATAAGGTACATATATGTAATAAAATTTAACCTGAAATTAATACTCTCCAGCTTTGGAAGCCTAGGAGGGAAATTCTGGATACAGTAATATGATACTGGTATGTAACCCCCTAATATGTTGAATCGCGGCATTGTGCACCTTTTGATCTCAAAAACGTAACATTCTTGGAGCCCAGCATACAGTAGTTCAGATGATGGAGTAAAAAAAAATGACAGAATATATCACTAAAGTTCTGCATTTGGTTGGACAGTTGGGGGCAGATATGCTTGTTTATAGGATGTGGAAGCATCCGCTAACTGCTGCTGGCCCTATCTGAGTTTTTAGAGAGAGTTTGGCGTCTAACAAAAAAACTGATTTATTTACTTTTTTGGTAACTAAGATTTTATATCCATGGATTTCTGGAATGTGAAGGGAGATTATGACTGTTCGTTTACATCCAAAAATGATGCGCTTAGTATAGGTGCTGAAGAGCTAAAGGTTTCAGTTTTCCGAGTTCTCTTGGATTCTGGTGAGCACATTGTGTAATGCTTCCATGGAATCATGATGTTGCGAACATTTGATATACACTTAGGGGCACACTTACCAGCCCCTTTTGCCCCAGGCCCTTTTTTTGCCCTTTTTTGTGATACTCCGGCGGCGCAAATTACAAAACCCAAAGCCACTATGCATGTCATTGAATGGCCTCATAGATATGGATTACTCTGCATTTGGGAGGCATTCCATGGGCATTGTGGTCGGTTTTCCCACACAACACCCATACATTTTGACACTTCCTCAGATCTGAAAGAGTATTTAAACCTGGAGAAGTGCCACAACTTTATGCCTCAGGAGGTGAGGCATAAAGAGGAGAAATAACTTTAGTTGTCCCAGTTTATTCCACTTTCCATGTGTGCTGCATTCTGCAGCACTCTAAGAAAGAGGAAAACGGCTCTCTGGATTGTTTTTGTGCAGGAAGACGCCCCTTCCACGGTGCCTGAGTTGGCACTGGGCTGCCGAAAAGGCCCCAGAGCAGGGGGAAATGACAGAAATGCACTGTGCTAGATAAATACGGTGCATTCCTTTCCTTTCACTTTGATGTAGTGCAGCGAAGCAAGATGACTTGCTGTGCTGCCCTACATCAAAAAACCATAAATGAGGCCCTTTGTGTTATCAGCATATGATTGAAATAAAACTGACAGGTTTAATTTTAAATTGCAGATTTAAAACAAGTAAAAACTATTTAACTTCCCATTGTTTGGGAGAGGTTTTTGAAAGATTACTTACTTTTTAGGAGGTCCATTGTTCTGCTGATCCTCATACAGGTTTTAGTCACTTTTCTAGAGCGTGATTGTCCCCTTTCAGTTTAAGTCGGTGTGAGTCTTAGCCAATGAGTTGTGCAGCCATTCCAAACATAAAGCAATGAACATGGCTTATGAACACACGTCAACAGGAGTCAAGCCTTCATTGCCACCACCACTCATTTGCAGAGTCCTTCGTAGTTGTGCGGGTTGGGTTTCTAATGGCCTGACTATGAGTGGCTGGCAAGATCTGACAATTATTACACTCAATAACATCTGATAAGCAGATGTTCAGAATTTTTTGAGTGCCCTAATTATCACTTATTGTGTATTAATGGGGAATAACATGAAGATGTTGGTGCCTTCTTCATCAATACCTGCATATGTTTGTATTTGTTCCCAAATCGTCAATATTTTTTCACAGGACACAATTCATTGTTTACAAGTGTCTATGAACAAAAGTGAATACCTGCATGTCCTGGTAAACACCGGCCTTTTCCCTGGTAAATATCAGCAGATCTGACCTTCCCAAATTTAAAAACAAATGTGTAATTTATCTCACTCGGTAATTGCTGGGTGTGACAAACATGACACTATCTATAATTGTAATCCTTGTGCAAACAGACGTTTGTTCAGGGATCACACCACTTGTGATCAGACATTGAGTGCTTTAGGCAGGCACAATGCTGTTACCTAATGAAATTGACACTCAATGTACTGCTCTTGGAATGATTAATGGCCAAGTAGTGGTCAGCTGGTGATCAAACTCTACTTTAAGGAGAAGTGACACTACTTTAAGGTGGAGTGACTATGTTTGCCTCAGCCTCACCTCATACAGCTTGAATCTCTGTGGGTTTTGACTCATTTCCACCACTTTATAGTGGGAAGGGTTCAGAACATATTACCTTCACAATTAATTGCGATCTTCCATTTATCCACAGATGTTACCGACGGTTGCTCTGAGCTTATTGTTTAGATCTGACCTATTGGTATGCAGGGACAGTACAGGGATGTTTCTTAGTTAAAATTTAATAAGGTCCTTCCCAGAACAAATCACATATGCTGGAGCTGATAACCACGCACCGTGGTGATGTAGCGCTGAAATTTGCTAATTGAAAAAGATCATTGGCAGAGAGAGGAGCCTCATTTTGCGATAATGCCTAATAAGCATTTAAATAGCTAGGCACCTTTACATTATGATCAAGATAGGTAGGCCTTATAATGCTGCATACAAGAAGATAGCAAATTAGTTTTCACATCCACTACAGAGCGGTGGGGCCAGGATGCTGATTTGCATGCACGCTCTCCTGTATTCACAGCCTCGATACAATAATATTTGTGTCTGCGATGTTAAAAATTTGCATGACTCTACTCTCTTTTAATAATCTTTTCTGATTAATACACCCGACACATGCTGCTCTTTCTTTTCTTTCTGTTTTTTTTTAAAGCGGAAAATCATGCTAGGATTTCTGCCATAAGTGTGATTTAAAAGCAGCTAAGATGTTAATAAATGATTCATGTTTACAGATCCAACTAGATTTCTAGAGTTCGACATCCTTTCAGATGTCATCAGCTTCTGCTGGCTTCGGATATAGATGTTCAATATGCATTTCTTTGTCATATCTTTTATAGTGTAAGTTTGTAACGTACTTAGTAGCACTATTTAGGAGGTAACCTACATATACAAGGCAGGAGAGATGTTGGCAACACTGCGAGGTTGGGGTTGCGGTCTACCAGGGTAGGACTGGGACACAGAATTCCCCCGGGCACCAGAATAACAGTGGCCCACATGCATCAATATCGGCTTTTGCGATTTCTAAATTGCGATAAATAGCGATTCGCAGTTTAGAAATCGCAAAAACCTATGCATGATTATTTTTTTCATTTTTTATGCAATTCGGTAGAAATCACTATTTTTACCGAATCGCATAAAAAATGCGAATTTCAAATTGCGAATTCGCAATTCCCATTCATTCCTATGGGCCAAAAGGCCCATAGGAATGAATGGGAATTGCGAATTCGCAATTTGAAAATCGCAAATCCTGATTGCATTTCAAGGGTGGTGAGGGGGGTTCAAATGAACTCCCCCTGCACCCATGAAATGTTTTTTTCGCATCATGTTGCACACACACATGTCCTAAGGACATGTGTGTCCGTAACATGAATGTTTTAAAAATGCATTTTCTGCGTTAATTACACTTTTTGCAAATTTACCGAGTAGTTCAACTACTCGGTAAATTTATCCCTCTAATTGCGAATTCGCAATTTAAAAAGTAATCATACATTGCTTTTAAGAAATCGCAAATTTGCGATTTCTTAAAAGCAATCGCAATTTTAGAAATCGCAAAAATTTCGCGATTTCTAAAATTGCTTGATGCATCCAAAAAAGCATTTTTGGAATCGCAAACGGCGGATTTTAATGAATCGCACCGTTTGAGACTCCAAAAATGCTTGATGCATGTGGGCCAGTGTCCCTTATTAGCGACTTAGATAGCTAAAAAAACAGTAGCCAATATTAGGATATTTTTTGTTTTTAACACGTAAATACAATCATTTAAACTGTTTCTTGTGTACACAGAAAAGGACTCCAAATAAGTACACTTATTTATTGTCTGGAGCACAGCGTATATTACACGTTTGACAACTACCTCCTCCAGCTGTTATCTCCCCTTTCCTCTGTGTTCCAATGCACGAGCACGTGCATCAGAATGCAGTTACTTAGCAACATACAAAACACATCCCCCTCCTTCATTAAAAATAATACAAATACAGTATAATGCAGAAATAAAATATTACAAACATTAAATTCATTATAACCTCATATTATGCACAACAAAGTTCGAGATTGTCCTAAAATGCACATTGCAAATAAATAAGCAAAAGAATAATGTAATCCACCACATTGTAGAAATTCCAAAACTATAGATATGATTTGCATTTGTAAGCAATAAAACATTACTCTTACTACTTTTTATTTTTATCTTACAATTATTACTCTTGCAAGTCTGTTCCATTAGGCTTATAATCCTTCAACCATTTTGGGGGTTTCAGCACTCTCACACATACTTCATTCCTCCATTCTCATCTCTACCTAATTCCTTGTCACAGAAAGCGTTTGAAGCAGCTTGCTCGGCTACATTTCCTGCATTTTCCACATCAACATCCTCTCCTATATATAATTAGATCTGTTCAAATTCTCACTAGTACTTCCCCCATCTGCAATATGTTATGTTATAGGTTTTTATATAGCGCACGGCTGCCCCAGCAAAGGGGCGTCCCAGGGCTAATCAAGAGAAAGAAAGGAGGCGAACACATCAAGCCATGAAATAACAACATAGCAGGACTAACAGAAGAGATGGGTTTTAATAGCCTTTCGGAAGGCCAGGAGGTCATTCAGGCCCCGTATCTGAGGCGGCAAGGCATTCCAAAGATTTGCGGCCATGTATCCAAAGGAGCGTCCCCCCATCTGGGCACCCTTTATTCGGGGAACCGTAACCAGGTTCTGACCTTCCGATCTTAGGGCAATAGTCTTCTCAGATATATTTTCGTCATTAGCCTTCAACTCATTTAACTACTCATCATCAGTTTCCAACCATTGGAAACTCTCCTCACAGGTCATGGCAGAAAACTTCCCCCCTTTTTCGTTTGAAACTGAGGCCAGACATTTCAAATTCCAAACGTTTCCATTTGTGACTGAAACAGCATGAGTACTTCTACAACCTCTTCGGATTCAAAGAATAGACTCTCTTGTTTCCTTGCTTTGGTTGCTTTCTTTACCCAGACCCATTCATCCACTTTAATGCAAACAGAATTAACCCCATGTTCTGTGTCATAGTATGCCTTCATTTTTGTATGAATGTCCGCCAATTTTCACTGGACCAATTCCAAGGACCATTGTTGAACACTTGATTTACTCAACCGATGTGGATTGTAGTTAGATCTAGGGGTGCACCCTCTCATCATCACAAAAGGCGCTAGACCTGTTGTAGCAGTTCTACTTACTTTATATCCCCAAACAGCTTTGAATAACTGAACTTCACAATTTAATTGATTGGTTATAGAGGGCTGAATAACCTCTTAACCACTCTGTTCAATCTCTCGACTGCACCATTTCTGCTAGAGTTGTATAAGGAGGTAGTTTTGTGTATTGCTCCCACTTTTTAAAAATGTTTTTTGACTGCATTAGATACAAATTGCACCCCATTATCTTTGAGAATAAAGTTTGGTAATCCTTCAGACATAAAGATCGTTTCCAGGAATTCTAATACAGTAGTAGTGTCTACTCTATCTACACGGCTACCACTGGCCACTCGGGAAACAAATCCATGAGGACAATGACTACATTTTGACAGATTCCTACAGGGCCCAAAAAATCGATATCCACAGTACACCACAGGAACTTAGGAGTGGATTCATCCCTAATAGATGGTCTTAAGGTTTGTAAAGTCTTGTCAGCTGATGAACAAACCGAACAATCCCTTATGAACCTTTCAACTTCTGCATCCATTGCTGGCCACCAAAATAGATCCCTGATCACACTTTTCATTCTAACTATGACAAAGTGGCCTTCATGGCATAATTTGATCACCAAATTGCGTAAACATCTGGGAGGTACAATCCTTTCTCCCCTAACAATAGTGTCATTATCGATCGTAAGATATGATCTTACTTCCCAATATAGTCTAAATTCAGAGTTAACTCTACCTCCATTTGCTCAATTATTGCGAATACACCCCTTTACTTATTTTAACACTTCATTCCTTGTACAACAGGCAAACCATTCTTCCTTGCTTACAGCATCATCTCCATTTCCATGTACAAAAGGTATTTGGAAGTTGTTCAATACTTCATCCTCGCATTCCTCTAATTAGGTAGGCAATCTAGACAGACAATCCGCTAAAACATTGTCTTTGGCAGGTTGATACATTGCCTTGTTAATATAATCTTACATATGCATAGATAATATGGCTACTGTGGCTGATGCCCCCACCGTTCCCTCAGTGGTCAAACGTTTAGCGAAGGGTTTATGATCACATCTAATAGTAATGGGATTCCCCCATACAAAGATTCAGAAGTGATCAAGGGCACATTCACAGGCGAAAGCCTCCCTCTTGATTGCCAGATACCTTTACTCAGTAGGTGATAAAGCATGTGAAGCAAAAGAAATTAATAACTCCTTCCCATCCCTGCCTATTTGACTCCCTTCCCACTGGCATTGGTGGTGAAGTATATATTAAGTTTAGGATCAAAACATTTTAGTGCTTGGACTTTTTCAATTGTAGTGGTTATTGCTTCGAACTCTTCCCGGCAATTTGTAGACCATTCAAATGTACTTTTATTTTTTAACAGTGTTCCCATATGGAAACTCCTGGCAGTGAAATGTTGAATAAACTTAGAACAATTTTCTACTAGTTTCAGGAAGGATCTTAACTTGTCTTTGTTCCTAGGGGAAGGAGCTTCCTTATTAGCATTTATTAAGGATAGTTTAGGTTTAACTCCATCTAATCTTTTCTAATGCCCCAAATATGCCACTTTGCTCAGCAAATCTACACATGGATCGCTCAGCAGTCAAACAACTCTTCTTTAAAATATTAATGAATTTCCGTAACCTGAAATTATGCACTTCTCTGTTTTCCCCAAAAATCAAAACATCGCGTTGAAAAGAACTTGACCCCAGGTTCCGTTCCAAATAAATTGAACATAAGCCTCTGGAAAACCACAGCCATGGATGCCAACCCAAAAGGTACTTTTTTACATTGGAAATACTCAAAATGTGTTACAAAGGCTGTATATTTCATGGAATCAGGAGTCAGGGAGGTTCGATGGTATGCAGACGCCAAAATCAATTGTAGAAAAATATGTGGCCCCCTTTAAACACACCACCGTCTTGTTAACCTTAGGCAATGGGAAGCGATCAATAACAATGTTATTATTTAAATGGTGCAGGTCAAAACACAAACTGATTTTTCCACTGCTATGTTGTGCCACCAGCAAGGGAGAAATCCATTCAGAGCACTCGAAAGGCTCTATCACGCCTAAAGCAACACGTTTGGCTGATTCACAAGATACTTCATCTCTCAGCATGATTGGCAACAATTTAATCCATCATCAACCACTTGTACTTGGGCAACAATTTTAGGGTCAAGAATAATATGCAATTATTGTTGATCCTCCCACCCTAAAACTGGAGGACTTTTCCTCACCACATAAAGCTTCATGCATGCACATCTGCCTTTGAATTTAAAGGAGAACCACTGATAACCTGAAATGTCGATTTTTTTATCCTGAGTAACCTTGGGATTGTATATCGGTTTCACAAAGGTAGTTCCCAACTTCTTCTGCAAATTTCTTTTTCCACATTTCCTTATTGACAATTGTATAAGGTGACCCAGAGTCAGCATATATCTTGACTGTAACTCAACCAATAGTAATCAAAAAGTCAGGTTTGTTCATAGATACTTCCTCCCCTATATTGAGGATACGTTTACTGGAAAGATTCATTACCTCATCGTAATCATCATTATTATCATGAGTATCCTTCTCATCATCCTCCTCTAGTAAGCACTTAATAAGTCTTCTTCTTCCTACAAATCTTGACGTAGTGTCCAAAGCTACCACAATTACTGCATCTGTGGTTTAAAGCTGGGCAACTCTTGCTGAACACTAAATGGTCCTTGCTATCACAACTGTGCATATACCTATAACATTAGTGTTATATTTCGATTTAACATAAATAAAATTGAAGGTGGTTCTAACATTAAGTTTACTAACAAACTTCTGTGTCTTTACTTTTCACTATCATCTCTTTTGTACATCTTCCAGTTATTTCTGCTTTTTGTACAATGTTGATCACATCCACTAGGGAAATGTCACCATCTACCCATAATCTTATATGGCTGGATTGATTGTGTACGTACATTACAGCCTGGTGTCTGATCAAATCTTCTTGTATGTTACCAAATTTACAGTCAATGGCAAATTTTTTAAATTCCACCACATAATCATCTACTGATTTGTCCACTTTTTGTTTGCGTTGAAAAAATGTATCGCTGGATATACCAATGAAATCCTTTGCGGCAAAATACACATCTAAATTCTTCAAAGCTGCTTCCAACACATCAGAATTTCCGGTATTAGGGGCTTTAAACATTTGGTTGCAAACCTTTAACCCATATGGACCCACTGAGTGTAGTAAAATTATTTTCTTTTTTGTTGCTGACATATCTTCAGACTCATCACTAGTAGAAATGTAATTGACAAAATACTCCTTCATTCGCCCCACTTAAGAGTAGGTTCCGTTCCCAAAGGCCAGAACGCATGAGGTGGTGAAGTTTGGTGTGGCTATGTTGTACTTTTAATGTAGCACAATACACACAGTAATAATCACCCGCACCACAGTAACACTCGAACATTAAAAACAAACAATTTAAAATGAAAAGTAAGATAATTAACTGACATAAAATATAATAAATTAGTTAATTAACTCCATTGTTAATTAGTTCCATTACGCTGGAAAACTGAAGATGACAACTGGCTACTGTTCTTACTTGTAGAACTAGAACTGTTCTCACTTGTAAGAGTCAAAGTCAAAGTATATTACTATTAATTAAAAATATGCAATACACGAAAAATGTGAAGTAGTTCAAGGCAGTGGAGGTGTGGAAGTTGCTTAAATCCTGGAAACAATAACGCAAAAATGTAAGTAAACAGCTACATAACAACTCCTGGTGAACCTGTAGTGTTAAGGAAATCCTCAAAATGGTGTCAAGTTGGAGGCACGCACAGTGAACTCTGATCTCCTCTGCTACATTGAGCTATGTGTTGTGTGTGAGGCGCACCCACGCTAAAACTGGTCAGCGGCATAACAAAGAAACATCTCCAGGAATGCACGTGTGTTGGGCAGAAGGTGAGTGCGCTCTGGAATAGTTCTGCGTCAAGCAAAACTTCAAGTTTGGATGCAGTATTTTTTTTAAAAAAACAGGAGTACAACTGGCACGTCATTGCAATAGATCCAAGCACAGTTAAGTCCAATACTGCAATACCTCATTTAACATGCTGCAATTCACAAAGTATATGTTGGCAAACAAGTAATTGTCAAATCTGCACACAATATATGTATAAAACGCCTCTCAAATTTCTTTTTCTCTTGGAGATTACTTGTATAGGTGAGCAATGAAAGGGAGCAAAAAACTGGCAATAGTTCTCACCACTCCAACTGGTTAGTAGTCCGCTGGCAATAGTGCTCACCACTCCAACTGGTTAGTAGTCCGGGTTCACTCTTCTGTAATAAACACAAAAGCGATGATCCAATTCGAAAATGAGGTCTTGTGTATAGCTTAATCCAACCTAAGCATATAGCTATGAATTGCAGCAGAATTCAATTTTGTTACACATGAGCACAGCTCCAGATAACTTGTCGCCAAGTTTCTTGTGTACAAAGTACACTCATTTATTGTCTGAAGCCCTCATATACGTCTGACAAAGACCTCCTCTAGCTGTTCTATCTCCCTTCCTCTGCATTCCAATGCTCGAGCACGGGCATCAGCATGTAGTTACTTAGCAACATACATGTAAAGATCCAATTTCCAGTCCATTTGATTAAGATCAAATAGCTTTATTTGAGAATTAAGGCAAATACCTCCAGCACAGCTTCACAGCTCAAAGATCAACTCCTACAATCAAAAGCTAACATTCTATCATAGCAACTTAGCTAACATTCTAATGATGACATGCAGTTGCACTGAACTCTATACATCTCCCTACTTAACATACACTAAATAAATTATATATTTTTTTCATATTTAAGGAATATAATACATTTCCATTTTTTATATTCAAAAGACATCAATCTTCAGAAACATGAACCGGAGCACAGCATTTGCATAGGTTTCCAGTATTCCAAGCTGATCCATCGGATAGGATAACAACATTTCTTTTTATAGACTTTACTTGAATCGGTGCAGAAATTTTGCTGTCACCCTTTGTAGTTACACCACCACGTTTCATGGTCACCCCAATCACCAATCTCAAATGTAATATCTTTCACACTCTTCCTATCATTATAATATCTAGTAGATTCAGCTTGCATTTTAACTACTTTATCTTCCACAGCAGTTCTGTCCACCCACACACAATCTTTCACTTTCAACCAACCAGGAACCTCTTTGACACCAGGTTCACATCCCTTTTAAGATCTAAATGGAGAAACCCCTGTTATTGAATGCAGCGTAATCCTGTAAGACTACACCAATTTTTTTAATTCTTCACGCCAACACAATCCATTAGACAGGGACAACTGAATATTATCCATAATCAATTGGTTAATTCGTTCCACTAAACCATTAGCTTGTGGCCTAAATACAGCAACCCTCTCATGAATTATCCCAAATTTAGAAAGAAAGTCCTGCATTTCTTTCCACACCAATTGCACACCATTATCTGACACTAGTGTCTTGGGTATCCCTTCATTCATAAACACCCTTTCCATAAAATCTTCAACTCTTTGAGTATTTATAAATTCTGTGCTTTCCACCACAAACCATTTAAATGGTATTCAACAATGACCATCAAAAACTTGCTGAGTACCAAGCTTGACAACTGGCCCAAGAAAATCAATTGCCACTCTTTCCCATGGACGTTTAGGAAAAGTTGTTGACACCAATGAAGACTGCCTTACAACTTTAGCTTTATCCACTTGAGCACAAGTGTAATACTCTATTACTGCATCCTCAATCTCTCTATCCATTCCAGGCCACCAATACGATTGTCAGACCCTTCTCTTAGCATTTTCCTGCCTAAGTGTCCCTCATGAGCAATATTTATAATTTTCCCTCTCAGATTTGCTGGTGGTACAAATGTATATCTCCTCAATAGTTTTCCTTCACTTACACTCAGTTCAGCCTCAACATGGTAGAAACTTCTGAATCTTACATCTTAAATAATGTTTTGATGTCACCCATGAGTAATCACTTGTTGTAAAAGTTAATCATTTGACATTGGAATTGTCCATTCCTCCTTGCTAAAAGCATGTTCAACTCCTTTAACATCATGTACTTCATCAATCATGTCATCCATATTATTTTTTACACCCTCAACTGGCATTCTAGATAAATAGTCTGCTACTACATTCCTGAGACTCTTAACGGATTCAACAACAAAATTTAAATCAAGTACAGACAAGATCCACCTTGAAATCCTAGGGGTAACATTTCCTTCTAATCCTCTGCCTCCTTTGAAAAGATGAACTAACGGTTTATGATCAGTTCGCACATGAAAAGGAAGACTCCATACAAAGTACTTAAAGTGCCTAATCCCCAACAACACGCTATGCCCTCCCTCTCTATCACAGAATATGATAGTTACGCAGCTCGCTATCTTCTGGAGGTAAATCCAATGATCTTTTCCTCACCATTACTCAACTGAGTCAAAACAGCTCCAACCCCTACTGAACTTGCATCAGTAGTAACAAAAGTCTTATCCTTTACATTAAAATGCCTAAGAGTAGGAGCACTAATGATGCTTCTTTTAATGTTATTAAATGCCTTGTCACAACTCTCATTCCAAGTAGAAATAACTCCTTTCTTCATCTGCAGTCTCAGTGGTTCGACAATTTCTGTAAAACCCTTGACAGATTTTGAGCAATACTAAGCAAGTCCCTATTTTTTTAAATGGGAGAGTCTCTAACTGCAGCAATGATACATTTTTTAGGCTTAATACCATATTTGCAAATTTTATGTCCAAGATACGTCACACTATCTTTTCTTAACTGACATTTTTCTTTCTTTATGGTCAGTCCATTATCATCCATTCTTTTCAATACCTCTTTCAGAACAATATCATGGTGTACACTGTCTTTTCCTACAATTAAAACGTCATCCTGAAAACACAAAACATCATTCATGTCTCCAAAAATACTCTCCATCACTCTCTGAAATACCGCAGAGGAGGATGCTAAGCTAAAAGGCATCCTACAAAATGAATATGCCCCTAACGGTGTCACAAAAGAGGTAAAATGTCTTGATCCACTTTCCAAATCTATCTGATGATACGCCGAAGACATATCGATCACACTGAAAACAGTACCACCACCCTTAGCTGTTAGCATTTCAGAAATATTTAGCAAAGGTTGTCTATCTACCCAAATATTTCTGTTTAAATTGCGTAAGTCCACACACAAACAAATTTTGTTTCCATTCTTTGGCGCTTCGACAAACGGGGCCAACCACTCGGAGGCCTTGATTGGTTCAAAAATTCCTTGAGCAAGGAGGTTTTTAAGTTCACATCGCAATAGTTCTCTCATTAAATGGGGTACATTTCTAACTTTGTGGACTACTGGAATAGCATTTCTCTAAAATAATTTTGTGCGAGAAGTTTTTCACCTTCCCAAGGTCATCAGAGAACACTTTTGAGTACTTTTCAAGTAAATCATTTTGATAGCTAGAATTAATATCGTGCACAACAGCAGACATAACAGGTTCTTCAGCATTAGGGTTGAGGATAATATTTAAATCCTTTTGATGGCGCCAAATTCGAACGTTGTTTGGTTAAATACACCCTTCCATATACTTTCTTTCCTTTAACGAATATTAACATCCATTTGAGGTCAATAGTTTTTCCTCCATACCCGACAGCTCTGATGTCAGGCTTATTCCATGAGTGAACATCAGATTTACTTTTCCACACTTCATTATACGTTTCCATGAATAACAAAGTGCAAAGACTCCCTGAATCAACAAACATATTCACATCATATGAGTCTAATTTTATGATGCAGTGAGGCTTGGTCAACAATTCTGTGCTTTCTCTAACCACATCACAATCCAAAACTGAATTTTCAGAATGTGACTCTAAATCATTACTGTACACTTGATCATATTTAGTAGAGTCACTGTAACCATCAACACATAACATAAGCTCCCGTATATTATCAGTAACATCACCCACTTCATGTACTTGATCTGATTGCATCTGTCCTGACTGGATCTTGGTCCTACACGCTTTGGCAAGATGTCCCCTTTTCCCACAAATTCTACACAAGGCATTCCTCGCAGCACATTTGGAACTAGAAGCAATGTGGCCAGGTGCCCCACAACGGTAACACTTAACAGTCCCCATTTTTTATAGGATATTTCTCTATTTGCTTAACTAATTTAGTTTCATCAACATTGGCTTGAGTTTCACATTTCTTATTATTCTGATCTCTACTTAATGAATCACTACAAACTTCCATTTCCTTAATCCATATCTGAGTATGTTCTAGACTTTTAGCGATTTGAATTGCCTCTTCTAGAGACAGATCTTTAATGAGAAGTTTTTCTTGTATTCTCCTATTGTTAGTACATCTTACTATCTGGTCTTGAATAAGAGATTCTGCTAGGTTTTCAAATTGGCATGTAAGAGATAGACCGCTTAATGCAGCAACATAGGTACCAATATCCTTATCAACTGTTTGCGACTAAAAAATGTATGCCTCTCAAGGATCACATTCACTTTAGTAGTAAAGCGTAACTCTAACATTTTCATTGACATTTCATATAGATTAATGGGTTGACCATCTCCCATTCCTAGAGAGATCTCAGGTAGATCTTCATATAATCAACGTCCTTCAACTCCAAGATGATGGAGTAATATAGCTTGTTTTCTGATGGGTCCATATTTATCTGCCCCAGTAGCCAAAATGTAAGTCAAAAATAGGTTTTTCCAATCTTTCCAAGGGATCGCCAATCACCTGGAGTAGGAAGGAAACTTGGAGGAGCAGACATGGATTGATCACCCATAATGATAAAAAAAAGGATCAGAATATATATAATACAATGTACCTGGAAGGAAAGTGTTGGTTAAGAAAACAACAAATCAAAACAATAAGATGATATAAAAAGATAAAACAATAGTTTAAAACAACAAACCAGATTATTTGATGTCTTCTGTTTACAATTCCTTTCCAGTCCTTCTATTTATAATTCCAAAGACTTCTAAACTGTTGTAGTCTTTTCCAGTTCAATATTTCCAAACTGTAGAAAACTGTTCTCCTCTTTTCTTCAAATTCAAATATTCCTCAAGATAGATGTAGTTTTCTAAAGTCGCGATCATATTTTGATAAAAATGATTGTAAAGTAATGTTTTTCTAATGAAAATTCGCCTAATCTCTTAAAATGGCCACCGTAAGAAAAACTCAGTTCTCTTTTTATGGAAATAGGGCTTCCTTCGAAGAAAATCCAATACGGCCGAAAAAAGAAACACTCGGTCCTCTTTTCAAGGAAGGTAGATCTTGCTTCGAAGAAAATCCAATATGGCCGTCGAAAGAAACACTCGGTCCTCTTGTCAAGGGAGGTAGAGCTTGCTTCGAAGAAAATCCAATATGGCCGCTGAAAGAAACACTCGGTCCTCTTTTCAAGGGAGGAAGGGCTTGCTTCGAAGAAAATCCAATATGGCCGCAATCACCATATACCCGTTAGGAAGCAGTTCAAAGAATGCAGTCTTTAACACTCTTGATATTTCTCAGGCAAGCATGTAAATCCTTAAAGTTTCAGTATTAAAACATCCAGGTTCTATATTAAAACATCCAGGTTTTATATTTAAACAAATCTTCAGAAGTTTTAGTAAATATTAAGGAAAATAGACGTTTCCTTTCCTTATTGGAAAATCCAGATTTTCCAATTTCGAATTAAATCTTGGACAGTGTAGTAAATATTCTTTCATCCAACAAATTTTACTCACAGTATATCCAAAGGAGGTAGGACACGATTTCATCAGTTGAAGGTTGCAACTGAATCTCAAAAGGTAGATAAATCTCCAATAAGTCCATAAATCCAGGGGTGAAGGTATCAATGTCTCTGCCCCCTGCGCAGAGAAGATCACCTCATCGCCAATGTAAAGATGCAATTTCCAGTCAATTTGATGAAGATCAAATAGCTTTATTTGAGAATCAAGGCAAATACCTCCAGCACAGCTTCACAGCTCAAAGATCAACTCCTATATTCAAAAGCTAACATTCTATCCTAGCAACATAGCTAACATTCTAATGATGACATTCAGATGCACTCACCCACCTCATGACATAATACAGATAAAAATATTATGAGAATGAAAAAAAACACCTGTAGGTGGCAGCACAAGAGGTGGGCAGTGGAGGTAGGGCTAATGAGATACATTAACACAACTATAGCTAGATCCTTGGAATGGCTTACAGTGTTCAAGAGCAAATATCTTTGTGTTATTGTTACTAGCTCTCGACCATGGAAGGCGCACAGAGATATGGCATTTAGTAGAGGACTAATCCTGTTAGAAGAAGTTAATGAGTGTAATTGAGTTTTTTTGGGCCTGTCAGTTAGATCTTTGATGAGGTCGTAAAGATCCAAGATTACCCCCTTTGACACTACAATGAATTAATGATTTTCCACAGTGATGTAGTTTGGCATAAGGGCTAATGTTGAAAGTTTCTCATTAATAGATCATTCTCAGGATGTACTCCTAACGTATAATTGGTGGTCATGCTATGATAAAGGACATTTGTATTATTTATCCAATATTAGAATAACGGGAGATGTTATGTTGTGTGCCTTCTAGCCCTGAGGAAGTCATTAATTGACTAAACACATTGGCTAGACCTGGAGACCCTTGACCCTGTCCACAGGCAGGTCGCTCCTCCATCCCGCACAGTATCGCCTGTGCGCACGTGTCCCTCTGCTCGCTGCCGCTGTTGTAAACTCGAGGCGTCTCCGCCTCAGGTCACGCTCCCACAGGTAACTGCTAGTGTTCTTTTGTCCTCAATTGCTGTGTTGCTCTCTGTGCCCTTTTTGCCTTTTTGTGGCCTTTGCCTCTGTGCCCCTTCTGCGCACTTTTCCCTCTGTGCCCTCTTGCCTTTTGTGCACTTTCTCCGTTGTGCCCCTTTTGCCTTTTGTTCCGTTTTGTGCCTTTTTCCGCTGTGCTCCTTAGCCTTTTGTGTCCCCTGCCTTGCCTTCTGTGCCCCTGCTCTCCACCCATTTCCGCTGCTGCATCCCCTGCGGTCCCGCCCCCCTGCTCGCCCATTCACCTCCGCCTCCCAGCTGCTCCTCCCTCCCACCCCCCCTTCATATGGCGGGCACTGCAAGACCACCTGCAGCGGGCGCGCCGCTGGTGCACCAAAGGCAAGCCCGTCTGCGCACGTCCATGCCTGGACCGCACCCAGCACCAGACCCCCTGAGCCCTGCCTACACCATGACACCCGACGCCGCTACGACGCCAACACCCTCCATGCACACAACACCGAATGACTGCACGCCTGCTTCTTGTCCGCCCTGAAGCGCACCCAAGGACCCTTCTACTGCCGGAATGGCAGCTTCACCAGCATCCGAACTCGCCAATCCACCCACGCGAAAGAACCTCAGATGCATTTTTCTCAACACCCGCTCCGCTCGCAAACTCACCGTCGAACTCTGGGACCTACTCGACTCAACCTCCCCAGACGTCGCCTTCCTGATGGAGACCTGGATGAACCCCTCCTCGCCTCCCAACATCACCATAGCCATCCCGGACAGCTACAAGATCATCCGCAGGGACAGCACCAACGGAGTAGGAGGAGGAATCGCCATCGTCCACAGGAGCACTCTCAGAGTCTTGACCAACACCGACGACACCCTCAGCACCGCCGAACACCTGCACTTCCAGTTCCACACCGATCCCAACACCACCCTCAGAGACACCCATCGTCTACAAACCCCCCGGACCTCAGCCACAGTTCAACAACTCCATTGCCGACTTTGTCCGTACTCACTCCCTCACCTCAATGGACTACATCCTCCTCGTGGACCTGAACTTCCACCTTGAGAACAACAACACCAAATCCACCCTCTTGATCTATAACCTCACCAACCTTGGACTCAGACAATTCATCACAAGACCCACCCACTCTGCTGGCCACACGCTTGACCCCATCTTCTCGGCAAGCTCCCACATCTCCTTCAACCATACCACCGAACTCCTCTGGACAGACCATCGCTTCATCCACTTCACCTTCCGAAAACCCAACACGCACCACTGCACCCAATAGATCCCTCGCCGCTGCTGGAGCAAGCTAACCACCACCCTCTCCCAGAGCCCACCCACCGACCCCGAGTTCACCGCCCGCAACCTCCGACAATGGATTGATGACTGCACCAACACCCTCGCCCCGATCAAGAAACCCTCCAACAGACACACCAGCAAGAAAGCCAGCTGGTTCACCGAGGACCTCCAGGCCTCCAAGCAAACCTGCAGAAAGCTAGAATAGAAATGGCACCGTGAACAGACACCAGACAGCTACGGAGCCTACAAGAGCGCCACCCGCAGACACCATCACCTCATCAGATCCGTTAAAAGGGCCTCCTTCAAAGACCACCTAGACAGCAACGCACACAGGAGCAAAGAGCTCTTCAACTTCGTGAAGGAACTCTCCAACCCCAGCTCCAACACCAACGACATCCCACCTTAGCAAGACCTGTGCAATTCCCTCACCATCTTCTTCCATCGCAAGATCACAGACATCCAGGACAGCTTCAATGTCACGACTGCCCCGCAGCCACTGAGACCTCCGTCCCCAAGCCACCATCCGCATCCATCCCCTGCTCTCCTGGACCAACATAAACAACGACGAGGAGGACAGGATGCACGTAAGGGGAAAACAATGTACACTAATAAGAAGTACAAAAAGTGAAAGAAGAGGAGAAAAAAGAAAAAGAAAAAAAACACACTAGGACTAGGAGTCAACTGAAAAGAAGAGAATCTAGATTGTCCAGCTCTTATGGGGAAACGAAGAAGAGAGAGAAGAAAAAAAAAAGAAGACAAACGAGAGAAGAGAGAAGAATAAGAAGAAAAGAAAAAAGAGAGCAAGGCGAAAGGATGATTATCCTGACTGCGCCAGCCAAGAGGTCAAATTATCCCACACCTCAAGGCCCTTTTTTGGCCTCTACGTCCCTTCCTGGCATAAACAGCGATTTCTTGGTGATAAGTAGCGATAAATTCAGCTAACCATTGTGAGAATGACGGGGGCTCAGGGTCAAGCCAGGCGGAGGCCACACAGATTCTCCAAATTGTCATCGCAATTAAAATTAAGCCATATCTTTTCAGCTGTGAGGTCTCAGTTTGTGTTCCCAGCATGATGATAGTAGGATTTAATGTTATAGGCTGAGTTGTAACTTCCCTTAGAAATTCCTGTATGCGGTTTAAAGTAGTGGAAAGCTTTGGACATGTGGAGAAAATATGAATGGAGTTGCCCCCATTTTCCGAGCATCTAGGGCCTAGTCAGTTAAGACTATTAAAGGAGCAATGGAATATTTAGCTTAGTTTGTCCAATTTTCTCATTTCGCCGAATTAGTGGGTATTTTTTAAAGGGACTACAAACACCTTAAAAGTCTGTATATGTTTGCAAGCATTTCATACATGTGCCTGCATTTATTGACTTGGAAATTATATATTATTATGTTTAAATGGAGAATAAACTAGGGGTGTGTGAAATTCATGTAATTTGATTTAGCATAATCACGAAAGAGCTACATGTAAGTATGCTAACCAACTACAAATATACATTTAGCACAATATTTTAGGACAAAATGCATCCTTGCATCCACTTTTGGAGGAGAGGATGAGAGGATGGATTCTGTGCTAAAAAACAGCACTACAAACTGTGAATGACAGCTGTCCACTTTCTGGATATTACCATTGTGTCCATGCTCCTGCACTGTAATTTTGCCACAAACCTTGTGCAATTGTGGGAAGAGGCATCATTTCAGAAATTTTGCACACCAAGCAGAATGCGAAATTCACCAAATTACTCAAAATATGCAGAGCATAATAGGAAGTTTGTTCGGGCCTACTGTAAAGTCTAAATAAACTAAATTAAATTAAAATGAATGTGACAATGTCTCCTACTATAAGGGCCACTCGAATTATTTATTGATTGATTGATTGATTGATTGAATACTTTATTTCGATACATAAAATATCATAAAAGCAATATACAGTGAATTTAGAATACAACTTTTAAAACTGGCACTTTCTATTTACACAAATAAAACATTGCATAACAGTTAAAACAAGCATTAAATAGACAAAGAAAGCCTTTTCGATCGAATTATCCATGACCATTTTAAAAACTTGGACACACCGCAGGCAAACAAGGTGCGTGTATCAGACATTAAAATACGCAGCGCCACTTTATGCTGCCGAGTGCCTAATAGTCTACATAAAGGCTTGAGCCAGCGCCGCCTCGGCACTAAGTAAGCCGGGCATTCTAAAAAAATGTGGGCAACCGACTCTACTCCTGTTAGGCACATCAATCAATCAATCAATCAATCAAGGACATTTATAGAGCGCACTACTTACCCGGAGGGTCTCAAGGCGCTTGGGGGAGGGGGGTGCTGCTACTGCTCGAACAGCCAGGTCTTGAGCTTCTTCCTGAAGGAGAGGTGGTCTTGGGTCAGGCGCAGGTCGGTCGGGAGGGAGTTCCAGGTCTTGGCGGCCAGGTAGGAGAAGGACCTTCCTCCTGTTGTCGTTCTTCGGATGCGGGGGACGGCGACGAGGGCGTGACTGGCTGATCGGAGATGGCGTTTGGGAGCGTAGAAGTTGATGCGGTTGTTGAGGTAGCTCGGGCCTTGATCGTGTAGGGGTTTGTGTGCGTGGGTGAGGAGCCGGAAGGTGACTCTTTTGTTGACGGGTAGCCAATGCAGGTCTCTCAGATGTCCGGAGATGTGGCTGTGTCGTGGGATGTCGAGGATGAGTCTGGCTGAGGTGTTCTGGATCCGCTGGAGTCTCTTCTGGAGCTTGGCGGTGGTTCCGGCGTAGAGGGCGTTGCCGTAGTCCAGTCGGCTGGTGACGAGGGCCTGGGTGACCGTCTTCCTGGTCTCGGTGGGGATCCACCGGAGGATCTTCCGTAGCATGCGCAGGATGTTGAAGCACGACGAGGAGACGGCGTTGACTTGTCTGGTCATGGAGAGGGAGGAGTCCAGGATGAAGCCCAGGTTGCGTGTGTGGTCTGTCGGTTTGGGTGCGGTGCCCAGGGCGGGGGGCCACCAGGAGTCGTCCCAGGCGGAGGGCGAGGAGCCCAGGATGCGGACTTCCATCTTGTCTGAGTTCAGTTTCAGGCGGCTGGTCGTCATCCACTCGGCTACGTCTTTCATCCCTTCGTGAAGGTTGGCTCTGGCGGCGGCAGGGTCGTTGGTCAGGGAGAGGATCAGCTGGGTGTCGTCGGCGTAGGAGATGATGTTGAGGTTGTGTTGGCGTGCGATGGACGTGAGGGGGCTCATGTAGACGTTGAAGAGGGTGGGGCTCAGCGAGGAACCTTGAGGGACGCCGCAGATGACTTCGGTGGCCTCTGACTTGTACGGTGGTAGATGGACTCTCTGTGTTCTTCCGTTGAGGAAGGAGATGATCCATTCCAGTGCCTTCTCCTGGATTCCGACGTTGCTGAGGCGCTGCAATAGGGTGCGGTGGCAGACAGTGTCGAATGCCGCGGAGAGGTCTAGGAGGATGAGGGCCGCTGTTTCTCCGTTGTCCATCAGGGCTCGGATGTCATCGGTGGCAGCGATGAGGGCGGTCTCGGTGCTGTGGTTGGCTCGGAAGCCAGACTGTGAGGGGTCGAGGGATCCATTTGTCTCGAGGAAGGCGGCCAGCTGTTTGTTGACGGTCTTCTCGATGACTTTGGCTGGAAACGGGAGGAGCGAGATGGGGCGGTAATTCTTGAGTTCGGTGGGGTCCGCTGTTGGTTTCTTTAGTAGAGCGCTGAGTTCGGCATGCTTCCAGCTCTCCGGGAAGGTGGCGGTGTCGAAGGAGGTGTTGATGATGTCCCGCAGGTGGGGTGCGATGACAGCGTCGGCCTTGTTGAAGACGTGGTGAGGGCAGGGGTCGGTCGGAGATCCGGAGTGGATGGAGTTCATCATGCGGACGGTGTATTCGGTGCTGATCAGAGTCCAGGCGCGGAGGGTGGTGGTGGGGGGCGGTGGTTCGGTCGTGGCGTGCGTCGGTTGAGTGCTGAAGCTGTTGTGTATGTCCGTGATCTTGTTGTGGAAGTAGGAGGCGAGGGAGTTGCAGAGGTCTTGCGATGGGGTGATGTTGTTGTTTCCGGCGTTGGGGTTGGAGAGCTCTTTCACGATGTTGAAGAGTTCCTTGCAGGTGTGTGCGTTGTTGTCCAGCCGGTCCTTGAATGCAGTTTTCTTGGTGGCGCGGATCAGTTGGTGGTGCTTCCGGGTGGCAAGCTTGAGGGTGGTCATGTTGTCCGGTGTTGGTTCTCTTCTCTAGGCTTTCTCGAGGGCTCGGCAGTTCTTCTTGGAGCTCTTGAGTTTGTCGGTGAACCATGGGGCCTTCTTGCTGCCGGGTCTGCTGGGCGGGGTCCTCAGTGGGGCGAGTTCGTCTGCGCAGTTGCTGATCCACTTCGTGAGGTTGTCTGCGGCCTGGCTGGGGTTCGCTGAGCTGGCGGGAGGGTGCTGGCTCAGGGAAGCGGCGAGCTGGTCGGCTGTGATCTTGTTCCAGCTTCTTCTAGCAACCTGTTGCTGGTGGTGGTGGATCATCGTTCTTCTGAAGGTGAAGTGGACGCAGCTGTGGTCCGTCCAGTGGAGTGTAGTGGCGTGGCTGAAGGCGATGTCTTTGCTGGATGAGAAGACGGCGTCGAGTGTGTGTCCGGAGAGGTGGGTGGGGGTGGACACCAGCTGCTTGAGTCCGAGGTTGGCGAGGTTGGCGAGTAGGGTGATGGTGTTGCGGTCGTTGTTGTTCTCCAGGTGGAAGTTGATGTCCCCCAGGAGGATGTAGTCAGCGGAGGGGAGGGCATGCGGGCTGACGAAGTCGGCGATGTCCTCGCTGAATTGTGTGCGTGGTCCCGGGGGTCGGTAGATCAGGGTGCCTCTGAGGGTGGTCTTCGGGTCGGTGCGGATCTGGAAGTGTAGGTGTTCGCGGTAGTCAGGGTGTCGTCGGTGTTGGTCGTGATGTGGATGGTGTCCCTTTGGATGATGGCGATGCCTCCTCCAGTCTGGATGTCGCGATCTCTCCGGGTGATCTTGTATCCCTCTGGGAGGGCGATGGCGATGTCGGGCGCTGAGGAGTCGTTCATCCAGGTTTCCGTGAGGAAGGCAACGTCAGGAGCTGTGGTGTCGAGGAGGTTCCAGAGTTCGATGGCGTGTCTGTGGACGGAGCGGGTGTTGAGCAGGATGCACTTGAGGTGGTTGCTGCTGGTGTTCGGCTTGGCGGGTGCTGGTGCGAGGCAGGTCCGGATGCAGGTGAACTTGCAGGCGTGGCAGCTGAAGGGTCCGTGGGTGCGTCTCGGGGTGGCTCGGTAGCATCCCGGGACTCGGCCGGTGTTGAGCGCATTGAGGGTGGCGGCGGTGTACGTCCGGCGGGTGGACTGGGGTCCTCGGGGGCCAGGGGTTCCGGCGCTGGGTGCGGTCCAGGCGCGGACAGGCGCAGACGGGCTTACCTTTGGCGCGCCTTCGGCGCACAATCGGCGCGCCCGCTGCGCGTTCACGCTGCACGTTGGCCACTCTGCCATATGAGGAGAGTGGGGGGGCGGAGCGAGGGAGGGGCCGCTGGGAGGGGGAGCGAGTGGCGAATAGGGATGGTGAGCGAGGGAAGGGGGCGGGGCCGCTGGGGGGCAGCGGCGAGGAGGTGGCGGGAAACGCGGCTGGGGCTGGGCGAGGAGGGGGGAGCACTGGGGGCTAGGGAAAAAACGGCGGGGAAAGAAGAAGCACAACGGCGGCGAGGCAATCAGGAGGCAGGGGGCACAGGAGATCCGTGGAAGCGGATCTGGCAGAGGGCACAGCTCAGGGCAGAGGCGGCACCAGAGGACGGGCTCACTCGCGGGGAGTGTGCTCGGGGGGTGACCTGCCCGGAGGGACAGAGGTCATCGCGCAAAAGGGCGAAGACTGAAGGGAAGATTTCCAGCGAGCAGTCAATTCGCCTACAGGTAGGGTCCCTACTCTAAATTTAAAATACAAGGCCCGATCTATGGGGTTAGAAATAATATCAAGAAACAATTCATAAGCCTTCACATCCTTAATCCTCACAAAGTCAGCAGTGGATTTACAATGTTTCGACTCTGTGAGGATTTTGCAGGAGATCCAATTCCAGTACAACTTTTTTAGGACGGCTTTAGGGGGAGCTGTCCTGGATTCCCATGCATCCCCAAGGCCTAGATCCCCTAACAGCCGTTTCACATCCCTCAACCACTTGACTTTAGACCAGCCCTCCACTAGCATAACCTCTCGCAAGGCCTCCGCATATGAGCCCAGCTCTGGCACACGCCACAGCCGCGCCCAAAGTAGGAGGGGATGGAGTTGGGCTTGATCTTTGATTGATCTACATCCCAAATCCATTAGCACAGGAACTGTTAGAGTGCTCTGAGGGAGAGCCATCAAGTCCTTCAAGAATTTGTTCTCTGCTCTGGTTAGTACTTCCAGATTGCACATGCCCCACAACTCCGCCCCATACAAAGCCGCACTGACCCCTCTTGCTTTATAAATCTCCATAACAGGGGCAATAGGCTTAGTTGTGGAGGAGTGTTTCTCCTTAAGAAGGGCACCGCCCACCCTTTTATGACTAAGTAGCATCTTTTGTATATGCGAGTTCCAGTGCATTGAGTCCATAAGGCAAATGCCCAAATAATCAAATTCGTCCACCCTCTCCAGGGGCACGGAATTCAGCACCGGGGGGTGGCCCAATTTTTTGGGCGGGTTCAGAACCAGATACTTAGTTTTGTTGGTGTTTATTATCAGACCCCTTTGTGAGCAGAACTCCTGGAAACTATTCAGGAGGCTCTGCAAACCTACAGGGGTCTTGGAGATAAGAAGAGTATTGTCAGCGAAAAGCAGTGTGGGGATGCGCTGGCCCGCCAGGGATGGTGCATCCGCTGGATTTCTTAGCAGATGCTCTACCACTACGTTCACATAAAGAAAGAACAGAGTGGAAGCGGGCACACATCCCTGGCGGACACCCCTTTCCACTGGAATCCTCTCAGTTTTCTCGCCGTGCTTACCCCACTGCACCTGCACAAAGTTGTACGCATGGAACTTCACCAGTAGAGACAGGATATAAGGGGGCAGCCCCATCTCAGACAAAACCTTCCACAACCCCTCGCAAGGTACTAGGTCAAAGGCAGTCTTCAGGTCTATAAAGGCAAGATAAAGACTGCCCTTGCCCAGCACCACCACCTTCCAGTAAAGAAGGACCAGCCTAAAGGCCTGTTCTATGGTCCCTGTTCCGGAGCGAAAGCCGGCTTGGTAGTCCGATAGAATGTTATTATCGTCTACCCACTGGAGCACCCTCCCCAAGATCACTTTCCCTGCCTCCTTTTGAATTGAGTCAATAAGGCTTATGGGCCTGTAGTTGGCGGGGTCGTCCCTACATCCCTTTTTGAATACCGGGACGACCTCCGCCCCTTTCCAGGATTCAGGGACAGGTGCACCATTATTGCCTTGGGCATGATGGTCACCCTCTTGGTGTGGATTGCGCACAGGTTGGCGTCCTCGCAGAGCCCGACCAGGTAGGCCTCGCTGGCCTCTTGCAGGGCCATGACGGCGGAGCTCTGGAAGCGCAGGTCGGTCTTGAAGTCCTGGGCGATCTCCCTCACCAAGCGCTGGAAGGGCAGCTTGCGGATGAGGAGCTCGGTGGACTTCTGGTAGTAGCGGATCTCGTGGAGAGCCACGATGCCGGGCCGGTAGCGGTGAGGCTTCTTGACTCCGCCGGTGGCAGGCGCGCTCTTGCGCGCTGCCTTGGTGGCCAGCTGCTTGCAGGGCGCTGTCTGCTTGGTGCGGGCCATGGCGGGAGCGGTCTCTCTCAGCGAAGGCAAAGAAGAATTATTTATGCAATTGTGCGGGTCCTGTGATTTTTTAAATAAATATAGCTTTGTCACATTTGCCACATATTTCATCATCTGCTACATAATCTGAGACTTTAACCAAAAAAAAACATTTTCTAGCTCCAACAGTTCAAAAGTTAATCAAAACGGAGCAAAAACTGTTCCCATGTAGTGGAAGGCCCTTTTAAAATGTTGACTGGTCACATTTCTGCTGCTTATTGCGGTATTTGGGTGTTAAACTGGTACTTATGAGGTCTTAATGAGGCCTTAAAACAGTCCTAACAAGTGTAAAAGACAAAATAATCAAGTAATAGTATCACACAATTTGCTGCATTAAGCCGCATATTTTGCCTTTTCTTACCGCAATATTTGCTCAACCCTACCACATAAGTTCAACATGACATGCTGCATGATTCCAATGGCCCTGCCTTCTATGTGTGCTTTTTGTTCAAGAATAGAGCATCATAGGTTTGCTGCATGGTGGCCACCACAACAATACGGGTGCCACTCACTGTCATGCCAGGGTCTAAACGAGGTGTTCAAACACAAACTTGAAAACAAGGAGACAGATTGGTTTGTAAGCTATTGTTTTTGCGAGAAGAGTGAAGTGTCAAGTATGTGTCTTTTTCAGAAATAAAACAGTGTACACTACTTGGTACCAGTATACCAATGTGAGTCTTTACCAGGATCAGGCCCTGTACTCCTGAGCACAAGATAACCTCAAAAATAAAGACAGCTGTAATAAAAAGTACCAGACACGTAATATGAAAAAGTAATGTTTTGATTCTGGGAATGTTGATAGAAGGGATGCAAGATGGTGAATCCTCAATTGAAAATGTCAGAAAACAAATAAGGTGGCACTTCAAGGCTTCATTGCTCACTCGTGCATAAAAAAAATCAAGTGCATACATATTTAGGGCAGCAAACCCACTTTCCAAGCAGCACATAATAACCTCCTGTCAGGGAAGAGATGACCCAACCTGCCATAATGCAGCAACACACTGCAATGTAACTGAGAAAATGTGTACTGTACACTCATGACAGTGCCCCCACATTGACTTTGATGCACGCTCTCACTCCAGGTATTCGAGTTACTGGACATAAGCAAATTTAGGCCAATATCCAAAAATGTCTCCTGGCAAACATAATTAAAACCACAGTGATGTAAAGCATGTAAGAGCATATGAAAGGGCATCAGCTAGTAAACTATTTTAATGAGGTAAAAGAGGGGAAGGGTACATATAAACATGCTGTATGTATATGTAGGGATTTGTGTATAGGCGTTTGAGGAACACAGATTTAGCTAGAGTGCAAAAGAACACTGAACAAAGGTAGGGGCCCTGAGTTGTGATTTAGGATTATCACAATGGATCAGGAAGGTTGTGGGAGATGTAGCAATCTGTGAAGAAGTGGGTCTTCATCTCTTTTCATTGATCACAATTAGTGGGGACCCCTTCGTAAATATAATGGAAAGAGTGCAGTTCCTCTGTAATTTTATTTTTGTAGGGGGGTTTTATATAGTGCGAACTAGACTCGAAGGTACCAGAGCGCTTCACAAGACCACCAGGTGCGTTACAGGCCGACGCATTCATTTTGTTAGACATGGGGAGATTAAGTGATTTGCCCAAAACCACAGGATTTTGAGCTTCCCTTCCGAGCCTCGACCCCGGGTCCCCAGCTTCGAAGTCGACCGCTCTAGACATTAGGCCACATCCTCTCCTACATGGTTTGATGTATCACAAACATAAGATATTAAATATACAGCCTAGATGTGAAGATTCACAGGAAAAAGTGGTGGAGCACCAGCTTGTTATAGACCACTCAAATGTGCCCCAGAGCTCTATGGTTCAACTCCAGAAGAGTTAAGGCTCTCAAAGGAACAGTCCAGTAAAAAGGTTACATGACATAAATTCCACTCCATGACAGTTGCGCATTAGCAGTAATTACTTGAGGTTTGGTGGTAATGGCATCTTGCTGACAGAAACTGTTACAAATGGCTCTGGCAGCTAAAGGCTTTCCAAAAGGGATATGGAAAATATAGTAAGTAAACAACTACTGCCAGTTATTCCCCAGCTTTCACCAGTATCTTTAAAGATGGATATCAAGAATGCTATCACTGCTACAACCATTATCACAATATGTTGCAGACATATGGTGTTAGGGGGGCAATCACTAATTAGTCAATTGTCTATTCAGTTCAAGAAGTCTTTATTCGATTAGTTCATCATAAAAGACATAAAATACAGTTTATACATATAAAAGCAATTAAAACAAGTAATAAATCATGGACAAGCTAATCAGCTTCTTGTTACATATTTACAAAATTTACAGTAACGCTCAGATACAAACATATTTCAGCAGAGTACTGGGCCTAGTTGTGAAACAATCACATCTTTTGGATCCCCGTTAGATTGCTTATAATGAACCTAATTCTAAGCAGCCAGGCCCACCCCAAAGATTTAGCAACCCCCACAGCAATTTACGCTGGCCCTTGTGATCTTGATAACTGGGTGGGTGGAAAGCTCGGATAAAAGTCATGTAAGTCCCAGATACGAATTGGGCCATCCCCCACTTTACACTTGCAGGATCGTAAGTAAGGGGCTGTTTCCCTTTTCTTAAATCTAATTAGGACCAAGTCCCCTGGAATGTCTTTTGGCAAAGTGCCCAACCACCCCACCCTCCTAACACTTAAGATCCCCCCATCTAGGTCGGGTGGCAGGGGTCTATTAGTCTGTAACCAAAACCTGGCCTTATGTAGTAAATCTTGGCGTGTTTCAACTTTACCGTGAGTTAGTGGAGGAATCCCAGAGACAACGGTCACATAGGGGGCGGCTTCGGGGGGTACGTTTATTCGTGGCATTCTAGTAGGTTCAAGTTTAGCCTCGAAGCGGTTTGTTTGTACCAACGGTGTAGTTTGGGAGTGCGCATTCCTGCGGGAATCAATTTGGGTTTTTCCAGAACAGTGAGGGGTATAGGAGGGTCTGGTGATGCTGGTTTGGTTCTGGATGGAATGTGTGTTTTAACTATCAGTTCGATGTTAGATATCCTGTCCCCCAGATCGTTGATTTTTTCCACCAATGGTGAAATTAGGGAAATTAATAGATGCTCGAACTGGGCCAATAAAGTTGGTTGGGGGAATTGCGGGGAGTTTTCCTTTTTTCCATGCTCCATATCCCCCGACACAGAGCTGACATTGAATTGGTGCTGAGAGGGACTGGGGCATAGATTAGGGGTTTTGGCTGGCTTCCCATTGATGATGGCATCATCGGTCTTTCTCTTGGTGTTATGCCCACCCGGTGGTGCTAAGAGTGGAGATTGGAGTTTATGAACGCAAAGAGGTGACATCTGCAGGGTGGCGTTAACATCATCTGGGTTGGTGTCTGTGCTTATGGAGGGTAAATAGTCAGGGATATATTGAGTTCCACACATGGCATTAAGCTCCTCCCAGATAGACATGGTATGATGCTAAATACCAAACAGTGGGCTAATAGAAGTGGTAAGGGGAATCACAGTACCTCTTTGATGAAATAAAATGGAAAGGGTGGTGGCCCGTCCCGGCCTCTTTGTGCCTCTGAGGGCCACAGAGGGCCCGCCTTTTGCCCAGGCTTAGCCCGGCGCTGCCCCGCGCGCGTCCCGCGGTGCGGGAACTCTAACGCTGTTTAAATGCGCCTCCTGGCGCCAAGACGAGTGGTGGGCGTGGTCGCCCACAGGGATCGCTGGGGGCTGTGGCCTCCTCTCTCGGCGGCCGTGCACCGGTGGAAACGTGCAGCGGCGGCGGAGGAGACCAGCAGGGTGTCCCAAACAGCAGCAGCGTGTGTCCCCAGAAAGTAGGTGGCAAGGAAAGGGAAAATGTTCCGTTTTACAGAGGGCGCCCGCTCCTCTGCAGCCCTAACACTGTTTAAATGCGCCTCCTGGCGCCAAGACGAGTGGTGGGCGTGGTCGCCCGCAGGGATCGCTGGGGGTTGTGGTCTCCTCTCTCGGCGGCCGTGCACCGGTGGAAACGTGCAGCGGCGGCAGAGCAGACCAGCAGGGTGTCCCAAACAGCAGCAGCGTGTGTCCCCAGAAAGTAGGTGGCAAGGAAAGGGAAAATGTTCAGTTTTACAGAGGGCGCCCGCTCCTCTGAAGCCCTAACACTGTTTAAATGCGCCTCCTGGCGCCAAGACGAGTGGTGGGCGTGGTCGCCCGCAGGGATCGCTGGGGGTTGTGGTCTCCTCTCTCGGCGGCCGTGCACCGGTGGAAATGTGCAGCGGCAGGGGAGGAGACCAGCAGGGTGTCCCAAACAGCAGCAGCGTGTGTCCCCAGAAAGTAGGTGGCAAGGAAAGGGAAAATGTTCCGTTTTACAGAGGGCGCCCGCTCCTCTGCAGCCCTAACACTGTTTAAATGCGCCTCCTGGCGCCAAGACGAGTGGTGGGCGTGGTCGCCCGCAGGGATCGCTGGGGGTTGTGGTCTCCACTCTCGGCGGCCGTGCACCGGTGGAAACGTGCAGCGGCGGCGGAGGAGACCAGCAGGGTGTCCCAAACAGCAGCAGTGTGTGTCCCCAGAAAGTAGGTGGCAAGGAAAAGGAAAATGTTCCGTTTTACAGAGGGCGCCCGCTCCTCTGCAGCCCTAACACTGTTTAAATGCGCCTCCTGGCGCCAAGACGAGTGGTGGGCGTGGTCGCCCGCAGGGATCGCTGGGGGTTGTGGTCTCCTCTCTCGGCGGCCGTGCACCGGTGGAAACGTGCAGCGGCGGCGGAGGAGACCAGCAGGCTGTCCCAAACAGCAGCAGCGTGTGTCCCCAGAAAGTAGGTGGCAAGGAAAGGGAAAATGTTCCGTTTTACAGAGGGCGTCCGCTCCTCTGCAGCCCTAACACTGTTTAAATGCGCCTCCTGGCGCCAAGACGAGTGGTGGGCGTGGTCGCCCGCAGGGATCGCTGGGGGTTGTGGTCTCCTCTCTCGGCGGCCGTGCACCGGTGGAAACGTGCAGCGGCGGCGGAGGAGACCAGCAGGGTGTCCCAAACAGCAGCAGCATGTGTCCCCAGAAAGTAGGTGGCAAGGAAAGGGAAAATGTTCCGTTTTACAGAGGGCGCCCGCTCCTCTGCAGCCCTAACACTGTTTAAATGCGCCTCCTGGCGCCAAGACGAGTGGTGGGCGTGGTCGCCCGCTGGGATAGCTGGGGGTTGTGGTCTCCTCTCTCGGCGGCCGTGCACCGGTGGAAACGTGCAGCGGCGGCGGAGGAGACCAGCAGGGTGTCCCAAACAGCAGCAGCGTGTGTCCCCAGAAAGTAGGTGGCAAGGAAAGGGAAAATGTTCCGTTTTACAGAGGGCGCCCGCTCCTCTGCAGCCCCAACACTGTTTAAATGCGCCTCCTGGCGCCAAGACGAGTGGAGGGCGTGGTCGCCCGCAGGGATCGCTGGGGGTTGTGGTCTCCTCTCTCGGCGGCCGTGCACCGGTGGAAACGTGCAGCGGCGGCGGAGGAGACCAGCAGGGTGTCCCAAACAGCAGCAGCGTGTGTCCCCAGAAAGTAGGTGGCAAGGAAAGGGAAAATGTTCCGTTTTACAGAGGGCGCCCGCTCCTCTGCAGCCCTAACACTGTTTAAATGCGCCTCCTGGCGCCAAGACGAGTGGTGGGCGTGGTCGCCCGCAGGGATCGCTGGGGGTTGTGGTCTCCTCTCTCGGCGGCCGTGCACCGGTGGAAACGTGCAGCGGCGGCGGAGGAGACCAGCAGGGTGTCCAAAACAGCAGCAGCGTGTGTCCCCAGAAAGTAGGTGGCAAGGAAAGGGAAAATGTTCTGTTTTACAGAGGGCGCCTATTGCAAATGCCAGTATGAATTTGTAACAAGTACCTAGTCCTGAGAAAAGGGAAAACAGGTATCCTAAATATAGCTAATAGCACCAAGCTCCCTCAGAAAGGTCATCTTTCTGAGTAAGTATGATCTCTCTCAGAAACATGGAAGGTGGTAAGGAATGTGAGACAGTGCTTACTTTGTAGTAAAAGAAGTGCCAGGAACTTGTCAGGAGGCCACTAGAGCTGGCACCATTCCAGTGGCATACCTAGAGCTTTTTCTGCCCTGGGCGGTCCATGAGTTGGCCGGCCAGTGACGGATAGTGCAGTTAAGTGCAAGGGTGAAGTTGACAGACTTTGATGAGGGAAAATGAAACAAAAAAAAATAAACCATTTACCTTGCGCTCACCGAAAATGCACACCTCACCCGCTGCCCCCCAATAAATGCCGCCCTGGGTGACCCAACCCCCTCCAGCTATGCCACTGCACCACCCATTGCCCCTGCCAGTGCTGCCAAAACAAAACTATTAACAATCATACTCCTACAAGTGTGTCAAGTCAGACTGTAACAGGCCCCCAAAACTATAAGAATATCTTAGGCAGCAGGTAATAGTCATTTTAATGAATAATTCATAATAAACACATGTTGTTGTGTACGTCTCTAAAGTAGACACCATATGTCAGACTGTCATATGTACTGGTATTGACAATTAAGTGCTGGTGCAGAGCAATGGAAACCACTGGCTCAAATTAACCACTGATGTAAGAGTATTTTATGATAATGATGATCAGGATTCCACCTTCAGATAATGTGTGTGATTAAAACTGGCAAGTACCGGATACTTACACCAGAAGAATTTAAATGGTGGTCTGAATGTTCAAAGCAGTCTTATGAAAAGTGATTTTTCTTGCCCCCTAGTGTATGGAGTGAGTTTACCAAACAAGACTGCAGAAGATGGAAAGTTATATATGTATCCACAAGAAAATTGTATGTCTTTGCTCTGAGCTGTTTGCCAGGGAAGATAGCCAATGTTCCCTCCGTTAATTCACCTAAAAAATCAGCCACAGGGCCTTCGCCTACTGAATGTTGTCTCTTTTCCCTATGAACAGCCCAGCCATACAGGTATACTTCCTGCTCCAAACACTCCAAATCGAATTGATGTTTTACTAGTATTAGTCAGGATCCTACTGGATGACTGTAAAACAGTGTGTCTTGGTCTTCCTAATTTGGTGCAAAATATACAGAAACATGCAAGAGATCAGTGCTTAATTTGAGCTGGTGGTTGCCGTGAGGGGCACTGGCACTAATCTTTGGAGGCCTGCACATATTTCTTTCTGCATCAGAAATTTACAGAGGAAAAGAAAGGGAAAAACAAAGTGGAAAGATAGAAAAATCACCATAAAGCGAGAAAGCAAGAACCTGCAAGAGTGACATAAAGGGGAAAGGAGTGTATGCTAATGGCTTATAGATGCATGTGGTGGATTCAAGACTAGGCAGCCTTAGTTTTGGGCGCATTCATTTTGTTAGACATGGGGAGATTAAGTGATTTACCCAAAACTACAGGATTTTGAGCTTCCCTTCCAAGTCTCGACCCCGGTTCCCCAGCTTCGAAGTTGACTGCTCTAGACATTAGGCCATATCCTCTCCTACATGGTTTGATGTATCACAAACATGATATTCACTTCCTCCAACCATTAACCTAATAAATTGAATGCTATTATTTACCTATAGTCCAACACTGTTATTTGGAAACAATACCAACATATTAATTCTATTTTCAGGTCATCAATACAATAAGAGTGGGGCATATTATGAAGCATGGGTGATACATTATCGCCGCTTTTATCGGCAGGAAACTGACGATAAAGCGGCGATAATGGGCTTGATAATATGCTCTACGGAATTCCAATTGAAGCCCATGTTAGATGTCTTCATATCTAACATGGGCTTCGATTGGAATCCCATAGAGCATATTATCAAGCCCATTATCACCGCATTATCGGCACTTTCCTGCCGATAAAAGCGGCGATAATGTATCGCCCATCCTTAATAATATGGCCCAGAGTTTCCCTTAAAAAGGACTGGGGTTACAATAGCTGCCAAAGCTGTCAATGTGAGTCTGAAAAACTCAATCAGCCATGTTGTCCACATTGCTGGTTACAATGTGGCAACATGCCACTTGCATTCTGTCGTATACATTGTGAATGCTCCAGTGACATTCAAACTCATATGGCGCTAAAAATTGCTTCATAAATCCGATTCTAATAATAGTCAGCCGTGTATTAAAACTAGTGAAAGTTTGCATAAGTCTATTTGTCACATAATAAAGTTCCTACCATTTTTTTTAAAAGTGAAGAATAATTTTGTGTTCAGGAAAGTAAAATATTTTCAGGGTTTAATTCAAATAAACATTATTACCATGGCTACTTTCGAGATGCTATAATTCACTTCCCTGGAAATGGGGAGCAATCTCTGTTTTAAACACGAATTTCTTTCTCTTTGCATCTGTACGCGTGCAGTGCACATCCTAGCAGCATGTACTTTGTTAGGGCAGTTCAGTGCCATCCTCCATTTTGGATCCGTCTTTGATTATCGGGTTTCTGCTGCACCTGACAGGGTGGACACTGCACGATCCGGAAGCCACCATTTAGCCTCCTCCAGGTGTATCGCGGTCGAACCACTGCGCGCGCAATCTGTCCCAGCAACAGAGGGCAAGAGATAGCGAGTCCAACAATTCTGGCGTGATCTGTTTTTTATCTCCAAAAAAAACAGCCTTATTAGCCGGAATGCAGTCGTGGTTCTGTCAGCCAAAGAGTGACAAACGGTGACAGTTATAGAATTAATAAGATACTAATGCAGCGGTACCTCAGCTTACTGTCAGGATAATTGAAATACGCTGAAGCAAAAGCAATCTCCTGGGTTTTTGCAATTCAATGCTCCATTTTTTAAAACCCTATTATGCCTTTTTTTCATTTTCTTTCAAAAAATGTTATGCCTCTGCCTGTAAGGGCTGACGGAAAAAAAGCTGGTATTAAAATACTCACTTAGCCTGGAAAGTAGCACATTAAACATAATTACCATTAAAAGCCATTACTTATGTTAATTACCATCATCTCAGTTGCCACATTCCAGCAGGCTCTCGTCTATTGTTCGAGGTAATTAATTCTCGCACCGACGTTTGCTGCAGCAGTGTGAAATGAAATTTCTTCACTAGTTCCAAGACAGCCCAGACCACACACGCAGGAGGTCTGAATTCCTCGTGCACTGTTCGCCCCATAAGCAGTGATGTTGTAGGCTGTCGATGCCACGTGAAATTGTATTATTTCAGTCTGTCTTGGAAATAGCCTTAGTTGTTTTGTCAGCCTTATGTCATCAAAAACATAAATAAATCATACACATACAAGGCTTTAAGTGGGATGAAAAACCTGTGGGGGGTGTCTCAAAGGGGCGTGGCTAATGTAATTAGGGGGGTGACTTACAAACTTAAGCTAAAAATCTGTGCTTAGCATAGTGTGCTGTCCCACTTATATTTTGCTGTTTCGGTCATTGCATCCAGATATATGATACAAAAAGTAACATCATACCTACAACAAGTCAGGACCATTGGCTTTGTCAATGACTGTTAGTTGCATAGGATAAATAAGCAGCAACTGTGGCTTGTATATAATATTGAAAAAGCTCCGGTTAAAGCCCTGGTGACACCAAGACGATGTTGCAGCTCCTGAGTTTCAAAAACAGAAGGGAAATCCAGAGAGAAAATGACTCTCTTCAAAGGATTTTTCTTCCTCTTCAACACTCACCTGGCATGATGTCATGCGTAAATTCTCCAGTAGTAAGAAGTGAGTAGTGGGAGCATGCGCATATAATGTGCCTGCTGTCACTGCAGTCCTGAAAAAACTAATTGCCTGTGCCAGGGCACAAAACAGAGCCCAATAGAGACCCGTTTCGAGCCGCCCTTTAAAAAATTGCCGGTGCTCAGACCCGGTGAGACCCGGCCCACTTAAAGCCCTGCACACATATATTCATAATTGATACAAGTGGCCCGTGCACACAGTTGATAAGTAAAAGCAGAGCACATACTGGAAATCTAGAATACAGATCTACAACAACACAACAATCACAGTAGTCCAATGTTGCGTTTGTTCTTTGTTTAATGCCGATCAAATGCCCAGCCAACACGTGTTTCGTCAGGGTAATGGACCCACGACTTCTTCAGGGCTAAAAGATGTACAACAGCATAATGTCAAGCAATGTTATAAGCCCTGTGGGGCAGGGAAATTAGGCGAACACTGTGACTAAGTGCTACCCAACACCCAAAATGCCATCTGCAGGGAGGGTATAAAGCATTCCGGAAAAAAGCAGAAAGGTCGTTTTGTGACAATACGTGGGTCATTGGTAGACCCGTGATGTATGTGCCTAGAGTATTGGCAGCAAATATACAATCTAATAAACAGTACAACGTAATACGTAATCACAAGTACTTACTGCAGTGTGTTAAACAATAGTTAGAGACATTCATGCCTGCACTACAACCCCAACCAAACCACATCTACACACCCTACTATCCCAACTACCACACATATCCACCATCACCTACAAACAGTACACAACTCTATCCTATACTACTAACTAATACAATCATCTCTAGCACAACACCAATCAACACCATACATAACTACATCCCATTCAGACACACTCTCTCTGCTGTAATTGCACATAACAGACCACCTTTTATCACTAACAAACGTCCAACAAACACCCTCCTCTCCCTTCTACCATAACAACACTAACGCACAACACACACACTGCACACCACCACACTTTGTAACTCGTGCAACAAACCAGTCTAAGATAAACACTCTCACCTCTACTTGATTCCCTCCTACACACAACATAAACTCTACTCATAAACACATCACCACCCCCTCTACGTCACATCCTCCTCTCACAAACAATAATACACAACCGAATCCATTGCATGAAACATATACATCAGCACCCTTTTTCACTACTCCTCAAAAGCAAAACATATCACACACACCAGCACAAGATCTTCAAAGCGCAACACCTCATAATACTTACATCACAAAAAACAAACATATATCCATCTTTCAAGCCACACAAAGGAACATACTCCAATGCCAAGCTTTCACTCTTCCACCACACCTAACACAGATACAGCAATACAGCAACTCTCTTCTAACCGCCTCTCATCCATTGGACAATTTAGAACATTACTACATGACCCACATGCTGCACCACCTCCCCTGTCTCATACACCTTCCGCCTTAAACACACAAAAAAAATATAAGCAACATGTCACACCTCAGAACGTTGCTTTCCCATGTCTACTTCACAACAATGTTACACCACAAAAGCAACACAGCACTCCAACTCACTCTCAAACACCATCTCCAACACATACACATGCAGACCCATCAAAATGCCTTCTTAGCATGCTGGATGAGGAACACGGTACAGAACAGCTACACGATTGCTATCCTAATACAGCTAATACCAGCACTAAAAACACACCTGCTCCAAACCCACACAATACTGATCACTAGTGTACAAAACAAAGTCCCACCATCACCAAAGGCCAATCACTAAACTGTCTACTAATAAATGCTCGATCCCTCTCTAAAAACAAGCATCACATCTACAACCTTTTCACTGATGCAAAACCAGACATACTATTCATAACCGAATCATGATTGGGAGAAGATATGGCTCCCGTCCAGCATGAAGCCATTCCTCTAGGCTATCAAATCAACCACCCAAAATCGTATAGCCAAAAAAGGAGTTGGTCTAGCTGTTGTATTCAGACAAACAATACATATCACTGAAATTGACATCTCCATAGAGAATTGTGAGGCTCTTCTAACAAGATGCAATCCTACACCGTCTTCCTCCTGTAACTGCCTGCTCCTTTACAGACCTCCACCTAGCAAGGCCACATTCCCAAATGCACTTCTAGACACAGTTTCAAATCTAATAACAAAGCACTCCAACCTATACGTTCTGGGCGACCTTGACATTTGGTTTGATAAACCCAATATGATCTATCCAAAAACTATATTCATCAGCCTAGACGCATTGAACCTGCATCAGATTGTCCACAATCCTACACACACCGCTGGAAATATCCTAGATGTAATTTTTTGCTAATACTGAACTAGTTACCTTTCAAACTATAACTCCAGTCACATGGACAGACCACCACTTGCTTGCCTTCCAACTTAAAACAACGCTAAGAGACTCACCTAAAACTACCTTACAACCATCCACCTATCGGCCGAGAAACAAACTCAATTTGGAAACACTTGGAAACACAACTAACATCCAGTACAAATCTGGAAAGCATAAATTCTGTTCAAAATCTATGTGAGTGGCTACAGGAAGCTTTTGACATCCTGATACCACTCAAAACCACACAACAGAACAAAAGAAAAAAAGCGTCTTGGAGAAACATAGAAATAAAAGACATAAAACAAATTAGAAAGCTGCAACGTACCTGGCTTAAAGCAAACACCAAACAAGACAAACTTATTAACAGATTATACAAGTCTTCTATCAAAAAAGTTAAGAACAGGTACTATTCAGAAAGAATTCAAAATGCTAAATGTGCAAATAAAGAATTCTATAAAATACTCAATGAATTTCGCAAACCAAATTGCCTAGAAGGAACTCATCCTGTAACTCAAGATTTCACAGACAAACTGGCAAATCATTACATGGACAAAGCAGACACATTGGAATCGTACTTAAAACAGAAACAAAGCACCAGCACTAACCCTTGTACAAAACAACAATCCAAGAATGCTCTAATCAAGCCTCTCCGTTTCTTCCAACACATCTCACAAAATCAATTTATGGACCTGGTCAAAGCAAACAAGACTGCCAGCAGCCCTTCTGATCCCTGTCCACCACAAACTTTCAAGACAATTCTTTTAGCAACCTCTGCTGCCACTCCAGTAAGAAGAATCATCAACGATTCCTTAACTACTGGAATATTTCCAGAAGAACTCAAAAAGTCATACATACATCCCCTTTACTGAAGAAAACAAACTTGGACCCGCTGAACCCTGACAACTACAGAACCATTACAAATGGACCGTTCCTGGCCAAACTGATAGAAAGAGCAGCGTTCGCCCAGATGTCACAATTCATTGAAGAGAATGACATATTTTCAGACTTCCATACAGGATTCCGTCCGGGAAGAGGCACTGAATCAGCCCTCCTTGCCATCTGGGATGACCTTAAGAATACAGTTGACCTCAACGGGGTGGCTGCGCTACTCCTCTTGGACCTCTCAGCTGCCTTTGCCAATGTTGACCATGACACTCTGAAACAAAGACTCTATGAAGCCGGCATAGAGGGAACTGCTTTAGACTGCATAGCGTCCTACCCTCGAAACAGAGCTAATGTCATCCATACCCCACCTTTCTCGTCCAAACCACACTCCACAAAAGCAGGGGTCCCTCAAGGTTCTATCATCTCACCCATGCTTTTCAACATCTACATGAAGTCATTACCACTACTGATCAATACATTTTACCTCATGTGCTATAACTATGCAGATGACATGCAAATACTCCTTCAACTGGAATGCCCTAAAGACATTGGAAAATCACCAATTTTCAGCTGTCTCAGAGCCGTGGCTCAGTGGATGACCTGGAGCCATCTCAAATTGAATGCTTAAAAAAGTGGAATACTCACGTGTGGCGATTGGAAACATTACAACCCGCTTGATGAACTGGAATCACTGCCTAAAGTATCAAAGTAAGTAAGAAACCTTGAAATGACCATAGACTCCAAGCCGTCGATGAAAGCTCAAGTGGATAAACTAGCAAGATCAAGCTTTGCTACTATAAAAACGCTGCAACTAATTTTCTCTCATTTGGGATTTCCACACAAGGTCCAAGCTACCATCTCCCTTGTTCTGTCCAAACTCGATTACGCCAATAGCCTCTACCATAGATCACCTTTAACGACCATGAAAAGACTACAATGGATTCAGAACTCTGCTGCCAGACTACTCTTGCATATCAAACCACAAGACCACATCTCCCCTGCCTTGAAAGCCCTGCATTTGTTACCGGTTGCCAGAAGATCCATGTTCAAGCTGCTTTGTATCACCCACAAAGCAATACATGCAATGGGATCGCTCTTCATCAGGAATAAAAACATCAAACACATTCAACAAAGGAACCTATGCTCTAAAGGATCATCTCGCCTCAAAATCCCACCATACAAGAAAAAACCATGGGTGGCACATCCTTGTCTGTTCAAGCAGCCAAACTATGGAACTCTTTACCCCCCAACATAAGGTCCACCGACAACCACCTTATCTTCAGAAAACTACTCAAGATTTACTCTTCCCCACATAAGCACCATACGCAAACATAAATTTACAGCATATCCCTGTCTACAAGCATTTTTTTTCCTCTATAGATATGTACCTATCTTTGTATATTACTTTGTATAAACATGTAAAATAATTATGTTGTTGAGAGAAACAATAATAATAATAAATAAATAAAAATCATCTTTGGTCTACATGTACATACTTCCATTGTGCATCTATGTACCTTCCATGTACTTGGATCTGTGTGTCTGTTACTTTTCTCCTGAAAAAGCATATCCAATGCACTACCCTATTTCTCATCCTGTGCCTCTATCAAAATCTTTAATCTACATATACTTACTTCCTTTATGTATCTATATACTTTCAATGTAATTATGGATCTACATATTTATCACTTTCTTCTAATTTAGCATTTCCAATGCACTACCCTATTTCTCAGCCTATACTTCGCTCAATATATCTTCTATCCCAACCTTCTGACTCATGTCAAACTTCTTCTACTACTCCTTTCAATGCACTACCCTATCTCTCATTCTATACATCTATCAATATATCCCCTACATCCGCTCTCTCATTTATCCCAAACCCCATACCACTAATATGATTGCCAAAATAACCGTTTCTAGACTCTCTCCTACGCTACCCCTCCTTGTATCATCTGACACCTCTTTTACTATACTGATCCCCTAAAACAAACCTTTCTAAACTCTTTCCTCTGAATCCTCCCCTCCCAAACACCTTTTTACTCAGCGAAAAGACTCCTCCTAGTGCTAAGATCTTAAAAAAATTAATTAATTAAAAAATATATATTTCTCTCTTTTATCCCTCTACTATCCTTTTCAATCGAAATTAACAGACTAACATGTTCACTTCTCAAATTCCATATTAAACTATACTAATATACTACCCAAATAACTGAATAACATATCCACTACTCAAATTACTTCATATTTTTTTACTATACTAATTTTCAACACTAATCCTTTATGGGTTCCGGAGTGGCGTGCTACTCGCCAGAAAAGCGATTCAACACCCATCAGGGGTAGCAAGTGCTATATGAATGCAAATCTTTCTTCCCCTTTTATCCCTTCGCTATCCTTCTCACTCCAAGTAACTGACTAATATCCACCACTGAAATTACTTCATATTTCACCATATTAATTCACCACTAATCCTTTTAGGCTTCCTGAATAGCGTGCGTCAACAAGCGCTATATAAATACAAACCTTTCTCCTCCTTTATCCTTCTGCTATCATTCCAAATCCAAATAACTGACTAACCTATCCACCACTTAAAATGTACTTGCATGTTTCACTGTACTAATTCAACACTAATCCTCTATGGGTCCCCGAGTAGCGTGCTACTTGCCGAAAAAGCGCTTTGACGCCTCGTCAGGGGTAGTAAGCACTATATAAATGCAATTACAATACAATACAATACATTTACTCAGGTATAAGAGCAAGGTAATTGGAATGATAATAAATGAGTGACAAGTGCAATGGAGACAGGATGGCCAATGCAACCGGAAATGTATATTCATACATGGAAGTGGTTTAAGGCAACCCACTTCATTCATTGGTTGGTGCAAGTGTCATTCACACTTTGCTTCGGGCAACCACAGCTTGCTTTAGCGAGACAGACGACTCCGTCCATTGTTTTTCTTGCTTTATAAATCCCAGCATTTTTCCTGATCACATGTGCATATCTGCCTAAAAAAAAGTACACATCAGTGCCAGGGGTGGTGGACCAGTACTTACCTTTACCTAAGGTTTTTTTTTTCTTTCTTTCTTTTATTCTTTATCTTTTTTATTATTTTAGCCATACTTGCATTTTTAAGCAATATATTTAGGTTACATTAATTTAAAGCCAACAATATATTGTCTTGCCTCTTGGGGAGAGGAGTTGGTCTAACAGCTAGGCCAGTCAACATCAAATATAGGGAACCAGGTTCAATTCTCAGCAAGGACGCGCAACATCCTGTAATTCTGGGCAAATCACTTCATCTCTCTGTGCCTAACAAAAATGAACGTGTCCTCATGTAACTCATCTGGTGGTCGTGTAAAGCTCTCTGATACCCGATACCTTCGGGTCAAGTTTGTGCTATATAAACCTTCGTAAAAAAAAAGAGAGAACTCTTTTTTTCCTGTCATATGCAATAAAACTAAAGAGAGGTTCTATATCTTTTTTAAATCTGCTGGAAAGCACGCCTACTGTTCTGTTACAATTGTACGTGATTGTTATTTTTCTTTAGAGAATGAAATTACTATTGCAAGCATATGGCCACTACGTCTAGGTGCAGCAGGTTTTTTTCTTTCAATATTTGTAGCATATGCTTGCAAAAAAATTGTAAAACATAATATTTGCCCCATCTGGCCAAGGCTTGAACTGCTGACTTTGCCAATGCTTCTTTTATATAGCCATCGCCTACTATTGTAAAAAGCAGGCGTTACTATTACACAATCTAAAGTTGCATCCTTTCCTGACTTCAGACAGATAGAAGGCCAGGATTCAAATACGTGATATATCATCTAACGAATGCTTCAGATGCAAGCTTTCAACTCACTGAGCCACCCTACCGGCTATAACATGTGCTGTTTGTATCAGTCCTTGGAAAATTCAGCCAATCAACAATAACCGAAACATACACAACAAATCTTCGAGGTGACCAGTAGAGGTGACTGCCTCTCACAACTTTGTTAAAAATTATTGGCAGCAAGGTGGTATTCTGGCTTAGCCCCTTGTTGGTTGTGTCCAAAGTAACTGGAAATGCAATTGATGCGGGAGGCATCGCTGTTATCAAGGACAGGCGCACTAATAAATTGAATTTCACACCTTTAGGTTACCCAGGGAAAGGGTTTGTGGTTTCCATATGAACTCACACTGGACAAGTGTGTACCAGTGTGTGCTCTAAAATGTACTTGAACTGATAGCTAAATTGCAAATGTTCCCCTTCTTGGAGGTAGTCCTGGGTATCCACATGCTTTCTGCAGAGCGTTTACAATAAACTTATTTTCACTGCCTAGTGATGGAGAACCTTTTGCCATGGCGAGGATGTGGAAACATCTCAAAGTGATGACAGACAATTTCACGGATGGATTATGTGGCATTAGCCAGATAGCGCTTATGTTCATTGCATGTGAAATGACGTTTTCAATTTGTGACATATTAGGAGCTGTACAGAAGTTGCTGGTGAAGAATAGTTTTTTTTGTAGCTTATCTAGAGCTTTTTAGGCAAACAGATTACTAAAAAAGCCAAAGTTCAGCACGTTGTTAATTGTGTGAATGCTAAAGTACTTTCTGCAAATTAAATGCGAAAAAAGTCATGGTTCTCAAACGCAAACGGTGTTAATTGTTTATTTAGGAGTTTTATAGAGTGAAGCAACATTACACCTCTTTCTAAGTGTTTATTTTGAAAAAAGAGGCTCGGGGAGGCATACTAATGGCAAATGGCTTACTGAGCTACACATTTAAAATGAACTGGCTAGGGCATGCTACACACTCACTAGTATCCACTAAAACATTGTCAAGAAATAGGGCCACTCCCTCGGCTCCATGGTTTACCGATGACTTAAGGAAACAGAAACAACTCGGTAGGAACAGGGAAAGGTATTGGCGGAAATCCTACAACTTAGAGAGTAAAGCTAATTACAAGGAAATGCTCGCAATCTATAAATCCATGATTGCAGAGACAAAGAAGAAGTTCTTCACCGAACAAATTGAGAAGGCGAAAAACTCCAGTAAGCAACTCTATGAGATCACAAAGCAGCTTGCTGGAAATTCTCTTCATTTAGCACCACCACCGTCCCAATCACTTTGTGACGCGCTCGCAAATTTCTTTTTCACGAAAGTAAATGATATATATCTAGCTTTCTCCTCCAAAACAGATGTTATCTTAAACTCTACCTGTAACATCCCCCCTCACTCTCTATTGACGCAGTTCACTGATCTCACGGATGATCAAATTATGGATATTATTACATCCATTAAAACTGGATCAGCCCTGGACCCCTGTCCTTTCAAAGTCCTGCGCCCGGTGATGGACTCTCTTGTTATGGTTATTACACAAGTTTGCAACTCCGTGTTTTGATCAGGGATTTACCCCGATATAATGAAAAAGACCCTATTAAAACCACTCTTAAAGAAAACACTCCTGGATAAGGACGAGCTAAAAAATTATCGACCCATAGCGAGTCTCCCATTCCTAGCAAAAGTAGCTGAAAAAGCCATGAACCAACAGCTTTGAGATTTCATCGAGAAACACCATCAGCTGGACAGTACCTAATTTGGATTTCGCAAATTCCATGGTACAGAAACAGCACTAATTAAAGCAGCCGATGGCATTAGAGTCATCCGGGATCAGGGAGGAACAGCTGTCCTGGTACTGCTTGATTTATCTGCAGCTTTCGACACGGTCGACCATAAGATCTTGGTCGACCGTGTCGGAAAAATGGGCATCCAGCGGGTTGCAAAAGACTTGTTGGCCTCATTTCTGGCTGGGAGAACTCAGGCGGTCACCCTGGGATCTTTCAAATCATCTCAGCTGTCCTTGCCCTGCGGGGTTCCTCAAGGCTCATCCCTAAGTTCGACACTGTTTAATATCTATGTGTCGGACCTGGCTAAATTCATCAAAGCCTATGGGATGAGCCTAACCTCCTACGCTGATGATACGCAGTTAGTTCTGGCCATAAACAGTGATGGAGACAGGGTGGCAGAACGCTTTCAAGGAGGTATGGTAGCAATTGGAGAGTGGATGGCTTCCAATTGTCTTAAGCTTAACTCCGAAAAAACGGAGGTGGTCATCTTTGGACCACTCTCGCCAGGCTGGTCTTCAGTCTGGTGGCCCTCATCCTTCGGAGCTCCTCCTGAACCGGTTTCCAGGGTGAGGAACCTGGGTGTGGTTTTTGATGAAGGCCTTAATTTTATGGCCCATGCCAACAAAACAGCAACCACAGCCTGTCATAAACTTAAACTATTAAGAAAAATTATTTCTTTTCTACCTGACACAGCTGGAAAAACTCTAGTAAGCCCCCTAGTGCTATCCGCCCTGGATTACTGTAATGGTCTATTTGTAAATGCCCAGATCCGTGTGACTAATAAAATGCAAACCATACAGAATGCGGCTGCCAGACTCCTTTCCAGAACACCTAAATTCAAACCCATCTCAGATATAATAAGGAACTATCACTGGCTGACGATCCGTAATCCGATTAAGTTCAAGACTCTATGTATAGTCTATAAAGCACTCCACAATCAAGGACCGCAGTTTCTTAAGGACCAACTGACTCCCTATATTCCCTCCAGACAACTCCGTTCCACTACTTTGAATCAACTAGTGGTGCCGCGCACTAAAACAGTTTCCTCTGGCGACTGCCGCTTTCTGCTTTCTGCTCCCAAGCTATGGAATACACTGCCACAGTCAATTAGGACAAGTCCTACACTCTTGCTCTTTCGCAAACAGTTAAAGACTTGGCTCTTTAACCAATTATTTCATAGCGGCACCTTCTGGAAATTCACGTAGTTAGTTTTAGCGCCGAGACGCCTACGGGTATTCGTTCGCGCTTAATAAATAGTAATAATAAATAAATTGCTGAGTCATGTGGAAGGCAACATTATAATCCAGGACAGACACACTATGAAAATTGCACTTCACACCTTTATGTTCCCAGGGAAAAAAAATCTTCCTTTAGAATTGTAGCAAAACAACAATAAATCACCTTTTCGCCCATAAACTGTACTAGAACCCATAGCTGAATTAGAAAGGTCCCTCACGCAAGGGGAAGTTCTTGGGTGTCTACATGCATTCCACAGTGCATTTACAACAGTTTACAAGTGCACTAACACCTCTCGTTAGGTTGAGGTGTGCTATCTTAAAATAGGATCACTGACATAATATAGAATGACAAAATATAGACTTACCAAAATATAGTCACCAAAATATAGAATGCCAAAATATCGAATTCCTATCTACAAACAGGTAAGTACAAAAATATCGAATCCAAAATATAGTCTGTAAAAAATATAGTCAGTCAAAATATCGAATTTTTTTAAATGTCTTAAAAGTAATTTAAAATGAAATACTAAATATAATTAACTAAAACATACTTAAAAATACTCAAATAACCTTAAAATTAAGATATAATTAATTTAAGTTATTAATAAAAATGTACAATATTTTACCGTAGGATAGCAGGAGGGTAACATTTAATATTACCACTCCAGTGAGTGCAACAGTAGTGAAAGCGTTGGATAACGTAGGGGTAAAAATTACTATTCCCACTCAAGAGAGTGCAACAGTAGGGAAAGCGTTGGATAGCGTAAGGGTAAAAATTACTATTCCCACTCCAGAGAGTGCAACAGTAGGGAAAGCGTTGGATAGCGAGAGGATAAAAAATACTATTCCCACTCCAGTGAGTGCAACAGTAGGGAAAGCGTTGGATAGCGTAGTGGTAAAAAATAATATTCCCACTCCAGAAAGAGCAACAGTAGGGAATGCGTTGCATAGCGTAGGGGTAAAAATTAATATTCCCAGTCCAGAGAGTGCAACAGTAGGGAAAGTGTTGGATAGCGTAGGGGTAAAAAATACTATTCCCACTCCAGTGAGTGCAACAGTAGGGAAAGCGTTGGATAGCATAAGGGTAAAAATTACTATTCCCACTCCAGAGAGTGCAACAGTAGGGAAAGCGTTGGATAGCGGGAGGGTACAAGTTACTATTCCAACTCCAGAGCGTGCAACAGTAGGGAAAGCGTTGATTGGCGTAGTGGTAAAAATTACTATTCCCACTCCAGAGAGTGCAACAGTAGGGAAAGCGTTGGATATTCAAAGGGTAAAAATTACTATTTCCACTCCAGAGAGTACAACAGTAGGGAAAGCATTGGATAGCGTAGGGGTAAAAATTACTATTCCCACTCCAGAGAGTGCAACAGTAGGGAAAGCGTTGGATAGCGTAGGGGTAAAAAATACTATTCCCACTCCAGAGAGTGCAGCAGTAGGGAAAGCGTTGGATAGCGAGAGTGTGAAAATTACTATTCCCACTCCAGATAGTGCAACAGTAGGGAAAGCTTTGGATAGCGTAGGGGTAAAAATTACTATTCCCACTCCAGAGAGTGCAACAGTAGGGAAAGCGTTGGATAGCGTAGGGGTAAAAAATACTATTCCCACTCCAGAGAGTGCAACAGTAGGGAAAGCGTTGGATAGCGTGAGGGTGAAAATTACTATTCCCACTCCAGTGAGTTTAACAGAAGGGAAAGTAATGATTTAATATATTATTAAAAATAAATTAAATATCAATCCCAATAAAACATTAATTGAAATTAATAACCAATTTAATATTATGTAATAATTAATTAGAAATACAACTATATATTAGTTATTAAAAATTAATAACCTATTCATAATTATTTAACAACTAATTAATTTTCACTAACAAAAACTGATTAATAATACAAATTAATGCCAATTAAAAATTAACAGTACATTAATTATCAATACACAAAAAGTATTTTTAACATGTAATTAATTACAATTACATTACTTCCCACCCTATTCCCCTATAAACCCACATCCCACTACAGAAAATACATTAATACAATTATCATAATTATCAAATATTTAATTAATACAAAATATTTACCAATTAATAAAAATTAATTGCCAATTAATAGAAATTAATTACCAATTAAAAGTTCATTAACAATACATTTAAAATCAATACCAATGAATGAAAAAAATTATTTACTTAATTACAATTAAATTACTTCCCACCCTATTCCCCTAGAAACCAACAACCCGCTACAGAAAATACATTTAGAAAATTAACATAATTAACAATTAATCAATTAATACAAATTAATTGGCAATTAATAAAAATTAATTACCAATTAAAAAATAACAATAAATTCAAAATGAATACCAATAAATAAATAAAAATATTTAATTCATTACAATTAAATTACTTCCCACCCTATTCCCCTATAAACCCACAACCCGCTAGAGAATTAAAAAGCAAAATTTATTTAAAAATTATTAATAATTGCTAAAAATTAATATTTAATTTAATATAATTAAATTACTTCCCACCCTATTCCCCTATAAACCCACAACCCGCTACAGAATTAAATTACGCAAAAATTAAATAACATAAAATTCATTACTTAAAATACATTAAACATACATTACAAAAATTAATATACATTTTTCACACATATACTAACATACAAAACACTTTAAAAAAATATATATTATTAAAAAATCGATATATTTAATGCCTATATTGTATACTTCGATATTTTGACTTCTATATTTTGAAAATCGATATTACTTACCTTAAATTCGATATTTTTAACCACTATATTGTGTCCATTCGATATTTTGTCCATTCTATATTTTTACTTCGATATTATGTCCATTCTATATTTTGGAATCGATATTATGACTGTTTACCCTTAAAATACAATGTGAACAAAAAAGCTATATAAATAATTCAATAAATGTAATCTAGCAACCCTTATTTGTAAACTTGTTATGCATTATTAACAATAAGGCTTCAGTCTGAGTGTGTTTGTGAGAGTGTGGTGGGGGGTAAAAGCATTAGTCGGTTATGTGGCACACATAGAGTGTAAAATGCCCCTCAATGTGGGTAGATCTCATTAGTTGTGAAATCTCATCAGTTGTGAAATATGTAATGAGCTAGAGCCCTGCTGTTTATATTAGCAGGATTGGTTTATGTGACATTCAACATTTTAATGGGCTAATTTCAGGGGAACCAAAAGGACCCATATCGGTTTCTCTACAGTCATGGTGCTGCAACAAAGTAAGGCCTTTGGGCCAAATTTTCAAGTTTAAAAAAGAAAACATGCCACATTCAGAAATGGGAGCTAACACATCTTCCCGAAAGGAATTCCTGACTACCACTCACTGCAGTAATTTGGATAGGTATTTGGGTAGTAGAACATCTGACATAAAGAGGAGAGTTGCATGACGAATTTAAAAAAGCTCTTCAATTAACTCCTGAACATCACAGATATTTAGTTTCTGATCCATTCCCTGAAAAAACATAAAATGAAACTGAAGAAGTTGTTAAGGGGTTAAATGACGCCCCAAAACAACTGCTGACTGGTGTAAGAGTCCTTTAGAACATTGTTTACAGACCTCTTCAGACCAAAAGTGAGAACAAGTGAGAAAGAAAGAAGTGTGATGCCTTTGAGCAGTGACATATGAAAAAGTTTGCTTAAAGTTTAAAAACAGAATCAGTGTAAGAGACTGATGGGTCTAGGAATAGACAGAGAATGTTGCTTACTTGTCTTGCTAGATTTGTCCTCATCATTGAGCTCCATCAATCATACTGGCTTCTTCTTGCAAATTTAGTCCTGAAGACTTTGCCTCCCCCGTGTTGGCGTGGGAGAAAAACAAGGAAATGGTGGTAGACGGTCTTCTGTCCTTAGGGCCAAAAACGATCTGTCCTCAAGACCTCTTATCTATGATAAAATGTAAAAAATTGAGGATTATATTGGATACCAGACTAACAATGGGCAACTGGTAGCAGAAATCAGAAATGTTGGCTATTACTAAAGCTTTGTGATTTAGAAAGTGATGATATACCTAACCATTCTCCAGGTGCTCCGTTGAATCACAAGATTACTCTTTCCACGATGGAAGTATTCCAGAATACATCGCAAAAAACCTTAAGAGATGCTATAGTTTGTATTTTGAACATGAAATGGTGAGACCATGTAACATCAAAGCACTGGTCAGCTTATTGACTTCTAGTGACCAGAAGCATTCAGTTTGAAATATTGTGCATGATCCATAAACAATAATGATCAGGTCCTTGAATGTCTCATTTAGAGACTCACGCTATGTGACCCAGTTTGCTCTTTGCAATAATCAGGGAAGCTTATATTAGTGGCACGCAGATTATTAACACCAGATTCTGTGGATGCTCCTTATTCTGCATGGAAACTCACGCTTGTAACCGCATCTCTTTGTGCATCATAATGGTAGATTACCTTGAAGCCCTCATGCACAACTTTAAAACACTAAGGACCTTATTTATGAGGCCCTAAAGTCGCATCACTGTTTATGTCGCAGCGGCAGCATAAAAAAATGCACCACGTGGCGCCTTATTTAGCAAGTGACGCATTGCAGCAGATGCGTCACTTTGTAAAGACCTGTGCTACATTATACCTATGTCAGGTAGAATATATGCAGGGTGGGCATTCCCCTGTAAAAAAAGGTTGTAGAAGTGAGGCAATCTATGAGAAATACTACAGCAATTCTAGTACGCCACTGCCTCAAAATCTTGACTGACGCAAGAGCCTTTAACATGGGATTTGCCCATGTGTAATGACCTATTGCTGAAGTAACATCACTTTTGCGACACACTCCGGTAATACGTAATTACTGCACCTACAGATACGCCAGAAATACTGACTTATCTGTAAATCCTTGCGCCATACAGTAAATAGAGCGCATCCATGTTGTCGCAAGGAGGGTGCCCTGAAACGTGTTGCATCTCTGTTTTCACACAGAGATGCAACACAAATGAGGCCCCATGTTTGCATTTGTGTTGGATTGTTTTGCCAGGTGACCAAGAGAGGTGGTAGCTTTTGACCAACCCCTTATCTTTTCAGCCAGAACATGGGACATATTGACAACATTATCTTTAGTAAAAATCCTCTCTTTATTATTCAGGCCATTACTCCTTTTCTTCACTCTCGAATAGTTTATACACCTTTGCCAGTTCACTAATGTTACCATGTTACCCTGAAAAGAGTAGGCACCCTGGCCACATGGATTCAGTAAAGGTTCAATCTTACTATGTATTCTGGCATTCTGGCAAAATAAAATTATCCCTTTAAAGAGGCCTTTAACCTACTTAATTTCTGCGGTAAAGAAGCACTTATTGAACAACTTACTATGATATGCAAATCCAGGACACAGTCTCACATTGCTTTTGTTTTATGTCAAAACGCAAATCTTTACAACAGGATAAGTGATGCTTAGGCACACGCTGATTCAAAAATATATAACTATAATTAAATTAGAATATGCATAAAGCAATATGGAATGGTTTTCAAAGTGGTCCTTTCAGCCTTACATTTCTCTCATCTGTCTATCTCGGTCACATCATCTAAATCGTTTGGTGGCAACCTAAATAATGTGATATTGGTCAAGATTGGTAAATGGCCACTGCCTATTCATGAACCCTCCCTGATGAGTGACATTCCTACCTCTGCCTGTTTATATTTCTCTATGTTCAGCCACAAATTTATCTCCATAAATTATATCAATCAATAAATCAGGGTATTTTGAAAGCACGCTACTCACCCGTGAGGGTCTCAAGGCGTGGGGGGATAGCAGCTCCGTTCAGTCGAAGAGCAAGGTCTTGAGTGTCTTCCTGAAGATGTTCAGGGAAGGGGCGCATCTGATGTAGATCAGGAGCTCATTCCAGGTCTTGGCCATGATGTAGGAGAAGGCTCTGCCACCCGTTCTAGCTTTGCGAATGTGGGGATTTCGGCGAGTGCGAGGTCGGCGGATTGGAGGTTTCTCTTGGGTACGTGGAAGAAAATTCTCTTGTTGCGGTATTGGATTCCGGGGTTGTGGAGGCATTTGTAGGCGTGGGTGAGTATCTTGAAATTTACTCTCTTCTCAATGGGGAGCCAGTGGAGGTTCTGCAGGTGTTGGGTGATGTGTTCGTGTCGAGGGGTGTCGAGGATGAGTCTGGCTGCGGTGTTCTGTATGGTCTGAAGTTTGTGGAGCAGAGACGTGTTGATCCCGGGTGGAGCGTGTATCCGTAGTCCAGTCTGCTGTTTATGAGTGCATGGGTGACGGTCTTCCTTGATCCGGGGAAGGATCCCTTTGATGTTCTTTCGGAGGATGCGGAGGATGTTGAAACAGCTGGAGGTGACGGCACTGACCTTGGGCCATGGATAGGGAGGAGCCAACAGCTACTTCAGGAAGCATACAAAAACGTGATGGATAGAAAGATTGAGTTCATCTCAGCCACTGGTAATTTCTTGGACTGCATCCCAGTCCATCATTATTTTGAAAGTCATGCCATTTCAGTTTTGGCTGCACCATATGCAAATCAGTCTTAACCCTGCTCTAATCAGAACAGTCTAGGGTGGGGATGGAGGGAATGGGGCCCAAAAAAAACCTTACTTCAGCGCCGCCAACGCCCCTGACTTGCACTCTTTCTCCTGGGCACAGGCTCCCAGCTTGCTCTGCGACCAATCCTGACCCTGCATTAAAGCAGTGTTGGGATTGGCATGAGTGCCGGCAAATTGAGCTCCCAGGCAGACTGGGAGCCTGTGCCTGCTCTCTCCAGCCCCAGCAACGCAGCTGGGACTGGAGAGAGCTTCACTCTACATATGAGGAGTTTGGCTGGCCTGAGATGGCCGGCCAAACATCTCATGTGCAGTGAGTCACTCACTCACCAGCAGTGTCATCCCCTGGACCCGCCGAAGACTCGTCAGAGTCCTGGTGGTGGGTTCCGGGTATTAAAATAAAACAATCATAAAATGGGTTTAAACCCTGATTTTTTATATTGTTTTATTTGTGGGTGGTGGCAGGGGAGGGGACATTCCTCAAATGGAGGGTCTGCAGATGCTTGTGCTCCAGTAGTACTGTGAGCATGAGACCCATGTCAGGGCATACCTAGGGGGTCACTTAGGAAGTTACATTAAACACACAAAAAGTAATGGAAGGAATGCTAACAATAACACCAATATCAATCCCAAACAGATAAATTCACCCAACACCTAGGGCCCTTCAGCAGTACATTGTCTTGGGACCAGCTCGCTCTCAAACACTCAAGATGCAGGCCATAGCATTCAAGTGGAAGAGGGTCTTCACTGAAGAGGTTGTCTCTACACACCGTCAGCAGGGTTTAGAAGCAGGCTGTGTGATAGAGCATGGCTAATAGAGTATATGTATTGGATTAAAGGTATGTAGCTTATGGAAAAAAGTAAATGTCAAGACAAGAGGAGATATACTAAGGACAAATACGCCAGAATAATTGTGACAGCTGTACACCGTAGAGATGGCCAATGATCACTCTTCTGTCTCATCCACATGGAGGAACTTATCCTTCATAACATGCACCTCCACCAGCTGTGTGGCCTTCTGTTAGACGTGGCATCCTTGACGTGGTTTTCCCCCTAACATTTTATTTTTCCTTCAGACCTCCTGTTTTTGTTGACTTCGTTTTGCTGTCCGAGGGCTCTGAACTCTTTACCACTGCTTACCGGTGCTAAAGTACATGTGCTCTCTCCTTTAAGATGTGCTAGTTTGGCTTATACTCAAAGGGCATAAAGTGGCCCTGCCTGTGCCCCCGGCCTGTAGATTAAATGCTACTAGTGGGCCTGCAGCACTGATTATACCACACACTTAAGTAGGCTTTTAAAAATTTCTCAGGCCTGCCATGGCAGCCTTTGTGTGTGCAAGTTTAAACTGGCATGTAGACCCTGCAAAGAAAACTCTTTGCAGGCAAAACCTTCCTTTGGATTATCTATAAGTCACACCTAGGTTAGGCCCTGGACAGCCCAGAGTGCAGACAGCAATGTATTTAAAAGGAAGAACATGTACTTTTAAGTTTTAAATGTTTTGGTAGTGAAACACCTTTAAATTCATTTTTTACTACTGCAAAGCTTGCATCTCCCATTGAATGACATCGGAGTTATCTTCTTACCTTTTATAAGTGTCATTTGGAAATAGGAACAGGTAACTAGTTCATATTTTGTGTCATTGGAATTGCAATGAAAAATACTAACTTAGGTCGCATTTTAAATTATAGTTTTGAAAGCCACTTTTAAGAAAGTTTATATTTTCTTGCCCTAGCCATTTGGTTTCTGCAGCCTGTCTCTTGGTCACATGACAGGGTGTAGTTGACAATTAGGCTTTGTGTATTCCTCTTAGACTTCCACACACAGTGTGGAGCTTAGATGTGATTGGATGGGAGATCACTGGCACGGTGGGAGGAAGGAGCTGGGCCCAACACACTTACACATGAATAGGCTGTGTCCTGTCTCCACATAAAGGGCTACATACCCCCTGTGGTTAGTCCAGGAATGGAGGGTACCTGTGTATTTCAAAGGCTTCCCTCTAGAATATTTTCCCCACTAAAAGGCACAGCTGGGTATAAATACTGGAACTCAGACACCAACTCTTGAGTATATTTCTGGACCTGTGGATACTTTGCCAGCAAGAAGGACTGCTGTGCTGCTGAAAGTACTGCTACTCTGCTGCACGGCCAACCTGCTGTGCTGAGCTACTGCCTGCTGCCCTCTTGCTTGGGTGGGAAGGACTAGACCTGCATCTCCTGAACACAGAGTGACTCCAAGGGCTAGTTGGCTGGCTTTCTGATCTGAAGCCTCTGTGACATAACAGGCTTCCAACAACCTTGTTCCTGCACTCTATGCCATCTGTGACTCTACCCTGCCAAGTGGTCTCACCCCAGTCCTGGACCCTTGGAACTGGGCTTAAGGTGCTTTACCAGCCTCTGTGGATCCAGCAGAACCAACACATTTCCACTGCTGCGCGACACAACCCTGAGCAGAAATGATACATCCCTGCTACTGCATGGATTGGAACCATTGCAAAGATCTGCATTACCGGCACATCCCACAATGTCTTCAGAACTGACGCAGCATGACACATCCTCGTCGCAGGCCCTTGCATCCCTCGTCAATGTCAGCCTCTATGATAGATTCTGCATCCCAGCCTAGCAGCTCCTCGGTACCAATTCATCGGCCTGGCTGAGCAACGCATCCTCGACACCGGACTTCGCAATGCGTGCCCCGTCAATGGGATCTTTGACTATGATGCAGGCCTTTGCATCACAGTCTTGGCACATCTGGGCGTAAGTGCGCCCCGTATGCCCAGACGTGGGTCCAGGGCTCACTGTGCCACTGGATTCAAGCTATCCTGGCTGATGAGGGGTGAAACCTCGAAACCAGTCCTAGGATGCTTGTTTCTAGTCTAGGGAGGACCTGGCTTGGCAGTTCGGCTGGACTGTTCCCATGAGGCACAGGGTCAAGACTGATTTGCATATGACCAGGTCTAAACTGGGGTGGCATGGTGAGCAAAAGAATGAAGGGTTTAACCCAGATGTCTTGACTGGAAGTGAATGTTGTGATTTGCTCTGCATTCCGTCCAAAAATTGTGTGTCTTTTGCATTCTCTCCCAAAGTACGCAGGGTATGCTCAGACGTGAGTCCCAGGCTCACTGTGCCACTGGATTCAAGCTATCCTGGCTGATGAGGGGGTTAGACCCCGAAACTGGTTCTATGATGCTTGTTTCTGGTCCTGGGAGGACCTGGCTTGGCAGTTCGGGCTGGACTGTTCCCATGAGGCACAGGATCAAGACTCATTTGCATATGGCCAGGTCTAAACTGGGGTGGCATGGTGAGTAAAAGAATGATGGCTTTAACCCAGATATTTTGACTGGGGGTGAATGTTTAGATTTGCTCTGCATTCCGTCCATCAATTGTGTGTCTTTTGCTTTCTGGCCCAAGTGCGCCGGGCATGCCCAGAAGTGGGTCACGGGCTCACTGTGCCACTGGATTCAAGCTATCCTGGCTGATGAGGGGTGAAACCCTGAAACTGGTCCTAGTCTGCTTTTTTTTCAGTCCAGGGAGGACCTAGCTTGGCAGTTTGGGCTGGACTGTTTCCATGAGGCACAGGGTTGACTGATTTGCATATGGCCATGTCTAAACTGGGGTGGCATGATGAGCAAAAGACTGATGGATTTAACCCAGATCTCTTGACTGGGGGTGGATGTTTTGATTTGCTCTGCATTCCGTCCATCAATTGTGTGTCTACATGTAAAGGCAGCAAATAGTGACTGTCCTGTGCTTAGAGAAAATCATGCCTAGGCATGAAGCACATCAATCACCTTAAAAGACTTCAACTTATTACTTATTGCTTATTACTTTCAGAGATTTCTAGTGTTCTGTTTTCCTTTGAAGCAGTTCATTCATATTTTTACCCTCTGCTTAGTCTTCGATAATGAAGATTGTTTTATTGCTATCTGTTAGAAATGGGGTCTCTGGTCGACAGTGGTTTGAACCCTGTCCAAGTAGGGACCCTCACTCTTGTCCAGGTAAGGTAATCAAACATAAGATAACCCCTGCTCAGCCTCTTGGTAGCTTTACATGAGTAGTCAGGCTTATCTCAGAGGCAATGTGTAACACATTTGTACATACACACACAGTAAGACAGTGAAAATCCAACAAAAAGAGTCCACACTAGTTTAGACAAATATCCAATATTTATCTGAAAAAAAGTAGACCAAAATGACAAAATTCCAATATACACAAGTCAAGGTATCACTTTAAAAAGATTAAGCAAGTTTAGTCTATATAAATCAATGGATGCGTTTGTTTTAGCACAAAGTAACTTAGATGTGTCAAAATCAATGCAATGCGCAGGAGAGGTGAGGTGCCAAAAAAGTAAAGCGATGCGTTGTTTCCTTACTACACAGGTGAAGTGAGGTGATGCATCTGTTTCAAAACACGATACCTCGGTTCCTTACTGTGGTGTAGTGCCAATGAAGAGTCGGAGTTGTGGGATGCTGCATCAAAAGTCCAGGTGCGCTGCATCAAAGCAGCATTGTGATGCAGGCGCTGCATTAATTTTGCAGCAGTGAGGCAGGCGCTGCACAGATTCTTCAGTCATGAGCAGGTGCTGTGTTGGAGTCTGAGTGGGTGCCACAGACATCAGTGACATGGTGTTCGGGACTCACGCTGTGGTGATTTTTCTGGCGCACTTCGACGGTGAGCCGGTGCCTGCGGCGAGAGCCATGGTTGATGCTTACAGCAGGAACCATGCTTCGGTGCAGGCAGCGGCGATGTGACGATCTTGTGCAGCGATGCATTGAGAAAATAGGCTCTGGAAGTCGATGCGTGGATTTTCTCTTTAGATCTCCAGGTTACATTTCCAAGGGCCCGGGAACTGGATTTGGCCTCACTTAGCAAGTCAGGACTCTCAGCAGAAGAGCCCAGGCACTGGTACGTGAAGCCTTTGATGGCCCTGATACTTCTTAATAGGAGGTAAGCATGCACAAGCAGTTGTAGAACCTTGGAATTAGGATTTAAAAAGCAAAGTCCAGTCCTTTCACTCTCATGACAGAAGCAGCAGGCCGCACAACAAAGCAACAGGCAGAGTGGCAGACCCTCCAACAGCATCCAGCTCTTCTTCCTGGCAGAATGTCTTTAACCCAGAAGTGTTCTGCTTTTGGGGTGCCAGAGGTCCAATACTTATACCAGTTTCTGCCTTTGATGTAATCAAACTTCAAAGGAAAGTCATTGTAGTGCACAAGATCCTGCCTCCCCCTGACCTGGGTCTGGACACACTCGAGAGCATTGAGACAGCTTTTTTTGAGGGCAGGCCCAGCCCTATTAGGTGTCTGTGACAACTCCTCCTACCTCTCCAGCCCACGAAGCCTCATCTGCCTCGTGATGGCCCATCCGGATATGCAAGGCACACCTCATCTACTTTTGTGTTACTGTCTAGAGTGAATGGACAAGGGCCCAACTATCAGCCAACCTAATTGTGTATTCTATAGACAGGCAGAGGCACAGAATGGTTAAGCTAGAAAATGTCCACTTTCTAAAAGTGAAAACAAGGAAGGCGTGGGCACTGTACTCCCCAGACTGGACCATCCAAATATTGAAATCACAGAAAGGTGTCAAGGGAGGTTTATTTTAAATATTCACAATAAACCTGAGACCACTAATTCTGTGGTTTTTGAGCATTTATTCTGCTTAGTTTTGATAATTCAAAAAGACTTTCATAAATCAATTGGACAAGTCTTTTAAAAGGAAACACCACATTAGTAAATCACACAATTGCAACACATTTGTATGTGTGATTTAGAAACATTTATTTTGTGAAACAATATATACATCACAAACATAATACCAAAAGTTATTTGTGACAAACATCTATATTAAGCAAACCAATAATCACAAGGCAAACATCGATAAATTATGCGTGCCAGCCTGAAATTAAACCAGTCCTGCATTTCCACTGAAAACACAAGGTGGACAATTGCTCATTCAAAGACACATGTCTACTGTCCTGCCTGTCGGAGGGTGGGGATGCATATCCTACTTAAGGGTGTTGACAACCTACAAAAAGGGGGAAATAATTTATATTCAGTCCCTTCGTGGAACACCCTGTTTTACCTACACCCACACTCAACAGCCAATGCGTTTCGAATCCCCAACAATTCCATGATTCTCTTCAGGACTCGGGACTTGGTTTTGTTTGGGCTCTAAAATAGGAAAAAGAAAATGTTGCTATAAATCTGACGGCCCCTTGTATAACCAGAACTTTATGGCCTGCATATGTATGATAGGTACCTCAATTGTGCTGCAGACAGATGTCCATTATCTGTTCTTCAGTTCCTGTCCAAGTACGTGGATATCTTTCTCAAACTATTCCTGCAAGAAATTCCATCGTACCTACGGTACACCATGGACTTCATTAGTAAATAAAGGGTGTCCCCTTTGGTCCAGAAACCAATCTACTAGTCACAATGGAGTTGTCATAACTATACACTCAGATTCCCCAACAAGATGGCCTTGATGCCATGGAAGTATTTTTGGGATCTAGACCTAGACCTCATCGAGTTCCGACGGAATTCATTCTGAAATTAGCATCAATCTCACTGAAGAAGAATTGTTTCAAATTTGACAATGAATTTTTTATCCAAGTCAAAGGCCTAGCCATGGGCTGTCCATTTGCGCCTGAGATGGCAGTCCTATACATGGCTAAGTACGAGGAGCAATTCCTGTATCAGAACAATTCGTACAGTCCACCCTTGAAACAGTGGTAGAGGCATATCGATGACCTTTGTTGATTGTGGGAGGTGCCCGCCAACATCCTACAAGAATTCCACACATGGTTGAATGATCGCAGCCCAGACATCGCATTTAGCCTTGAATACAGCAATCAGAGTGTGTCATTCCTGGACGTGAGTGTGAAAACGTCACCCAGTGGGGTAATTACCACACTGTGTGTGGCCACGGGGAGTAGAGATCTTGTGTTAGGTGCAACGGCAGCCGGTCTAAACAAACACAAATCGTGTTTACAGGTTTAGCAACATGATCCCGATTCCCATGAGGCACATTAATCTGGGACTTCCAGTGTTTTTTGTCACTCTTTCTTAAACTTTACGAAAGAGCACCAACTGTAAGTATACAGCTTGGCTATTGGTGATCGAGGACAGGGTACACCTTAGCGAGTGTACACCACCCAGATCACTGTCTTTGGTCCTGATGAAAACCTGGCATCTTCCAAACAGGTTGAAACATGTTAACCGTTACTTTTTTACACTTCTTATTTTTTTTAAAGATATTAATGGATCAATAAAATCCATACACCGAGTTATACTAGGACAATTTTGAATCCACTTTTCACACTCACCTCTACACACAAAACCCCCCCCGCTTTACAGTAGTCAGGTGTTGCAGCACACCCGAACGGCACTCGGCTGTTCGGGTGGGACCCCAATGATGAAGCATGTCACCAACCAGGTTGGTGAATGAGGGGTCTTCTTAGAAAAGGAAATGTTCCTTTTCTTTTGCTTCTTATCCCTCCTCTTACTCTAAAGAGACCTCTTCAGGTCCTATGGTGGTACTCCTCCATTTGTTTGTTTAATGACCAAAAAATAATGCCCTCTACTACAGAAGTTACCATCCCAGAAACCTCAAAGACCATTTGCCATTTGGCCAATTTTTGCGCATAAGGCGCAATTGCTCAAGAAGGGAAGACTACGAGTTCCGTGCAGAAGCACTTGTTAACAAACTTCAGTAAAGCGGGTATCCTAATAAATTGTTAAAGCACTCTCTCAAAAGAACATGGGCCATACCTAGGCAACATTTGCTTACCAGAAAAATCAAGTCACCTACTGATCGCATTGTGTGTGTGTCCACGTTCGGGCCATACACACAACCTGTGAAGAAAACCATACGCAACAACTGGCACTTGATTGAAGGTACAATTCCTAACATCAGACCACCCCTCTTCGCTCTGGAAAAAAAACAGAAGTATTGGGCAAAAAATTGCCAATGAAGCGGGCCAAGGTAAAAAACTGTCTATCTTTGCACCATGCTAAATCTTCCACCTGTGCAAGGGCATCACAAATGTAGAACGTGTTCGGTATTCAATTTCACCACTGAGGGTTGCACTTTCACTGATGGACAGAGACATTGGCATCACAATGAATTTACAAATTACAAATTCAAAAACGTGGTTTACGCAGTTACATGCCCGTGCAAAAAGATTTATATTGGAAAAACTTTGCAAGAAGTACGGAATCGGATTGTGCAACACCGCTCACATTTGAAGAATAAAATTCTTACTCCCCGCATGGAGGAACATTTGAACTGTATTGTCTCTGATAACAAAGAACAACTTGAGAGGTGTTGACCCTGAGACAGTATTGACAAAAAGAGAAGCATTTCTCATTATGAAATTTAACATGGCCTTGCACGGCCTGAGTGAGTTATCTGAAATTACTAAACTCTGAAATGTCACTCGTTTTGAATATGGACTACATGGACCACATTCCCCGGGGCCTTTGACCTCACAGTTTCGCTTCCAGGTTGTTTAAGGAAGCATCAGTGGCAGTTACCAAGTGCTGCTGGTTTAAATGAGAGGATCAAGATGATTTTCTAACTGCTTTCGCATGGCTGAAATGAAAGGCAAGTCACAATCTGCTGCTGGAATAGTTGGGGTTTCACATAATCAAGGAGCCTCCTTTCTTGTAGTTTTCCATTCATACTAGAAACAGTCAGGATTATTGCAGAAGAAATTCAAGGCGACGCCCCCTCGAGCTCTAACTACATTTCACAAGCCTCAGGGTAACAATGTAGCGCGAGCCAGCTTTTCACTGTTTAACGCAGAGTCAGTACTGATAATAATTTCACTTACCATTCCTAGATCCTGGACCATTTTAAAATCATTATCAAGAGCTTCCACACACCCATAGAATTTAAGGTAGGAACTCTGTTCCATGATCCTTTTAAATAAGATGTGTTTCCCATGTAGTACATTGTACATTTAATGCCCTGATGTCTATCTTTTGTAGCCTCGATTAATACTATGAATTGAAGAACCGATAATAGACATTTGTCTGCAGCACAATTGAGGTACCTATCATACACGTGCTGACCATTTAGTTCTGGTCATAAAAGGGGTCGTCAGATTTAAACCAACATATTTCCTTTTTTAGAGCCCAAACAAAAACAAGTCCCAGTCCTGAAAAGTATCCTGGAATTGTTGGGGATTCAAAATGCGTTGGCTGTTGAGTGTGGGGGAAGGTGGAACAGGGTGTGCCACGAGGGGACTGAATACAAATTATTTCCCCCTTTTTCTAGGTTGTCAACACCCTTATGTAGGATATGCATCCCCACCCTCCCACCGGCAGGACAGTAGGCATGTGTCTTTGAATGAGCAATTGTCCGTCTTGTGTTTTCAGTGCAAATGCAGGACTGGTTTAATTTCAGGCTGGCACACATAATTTATCGATGTTTGTCTTGTGATCATTGGTTTGCTGTATATATATTTTTGTCTCAAATAACATTTGGTATTATGTATGTGTTGTATATATTGTCTCACAAAAGAAATGGTTCTAAATCATGCATACAAATGTGTTGCAATTGTGTGATTTACTAATGTGGTGTTTCCTTTTAAAAGGCATGTCCAATTGATTTATGAATTTATTTTTGAATGATCAAAACTAAGCAGAATAAATGCTCAAAAATCTCAGAATTAGTGGTCTCAGGATTATCGCCAATATTTAACATAAACCTCCCTTGACACCTTCCTGTGAATTCACTTTCTAAAAGTGGCATTTTTGAACACGCAATTTAAAAGCCAACTTCACCAAAATATATGTTTTTAAATTATGAGTTAAGAGACCCAGACTCCAAATCTCTATCTGTTCCTAATGGGAAATTACACGTAAAAGATTTTTCAAGGCAATCCCCATGTTACCTATGGGAGAGATAGTCCTTGCAATAGTGAAAAAGAAAATTAGCAGTATTTCACTATGTAAAATATGCCAGTAAATGTCCTATCTTTTAAATACACTGCTCCCTGAAAATGGGGCAGCTTTGTGGCTACCTTAGGGATGGCTTAGATGTAGTAAAAGGAAAGGTTTGGACCTAGCAAGTGGGTGCACTTCAAAATGGCACTTTAAATCTGCGCTCATAGACACTGCATTGCCAGGTCTGAGATATGCTTGTAGGGCTACTCATGTGGGTGGCGCAATCAGTGCTGCAGACCCACTAGTAGCATTTGATTTACAGGCCCTGGGCACCTCTGATGCTTTTTACTAGGTACTTAATAGTAACTCAAATATGCCAATCATGGAAAAACCAATCACCAATTCAATTTACACAGCAAGCACTTTCACTTTAGCACTGGTCAGCAGTGGTAAAGTGCCTAGAGTCTTAAAACCAGCTGAAATGAAATGCAGCACACCGTCAAAAACAGGAGGCTAGAAGCAAAAAGACAGGGGAAATCACACCAAAAGAGGATAGGTCTAGCACTATCCTTTAGGACTGTTATTCCAAAATGGCTCTGATCCTGTCCCAATGCAGACTCCAGTTATATAACATGCCGGGGTTCAAAACCTTCACAGAATTGTTCCCATTTGACTTCTTTATCAATATTAATTGCAACATATTGAGTCCACAACTTTATTACATTATTATTTATTATTTGGGAATTAAGAAATAATGCACCAATTGTGTTTTTTAACTCTATGTGTTCCTTGTTGTTTTCACATAAACTACGTGATGGCACATTTGAGCACTGTGCCTGTTCACTAATATATGTTTTTGAAGCACTCGGTATCAAGTTGTTATGGGATTTGTGGTAATATATTAATTTTACGCCTAATGTATTCCTTTGAGTCCTCTATTTTAATTTCTTGTATCGGTAGTGTTCAGATACATGGATCCTGGGATTGCGTTGCCTTGCAATGACTTGAGTCACACAGTGACAACTCAAGTCCATGGTACATCTGCTCCCTATCACATTTCTGTCTATTGTTAGACTATAAAGGTGGGAGCACGAAGCACCCACTTGGTTCAACAGCAATGTTTAAAAAGAGAGAAGATCACCACATCTTCTAGCTGCTGGAGCAAGGACTAGGGACCAAGGTCTGCTAGTCTCTGTGCTAGATGAGGGACAATCACCCAGAAAGTGAAGACCACTTGAAAAAACACCCAATTGCTGTGCAGGGTATTGGTTGGAGGCCGCAGACAATATACATATGTTTTCTAAATGGCCCAACCTAAATACATTTTGGACCTCTCTATTACATAGAAAAGAACTTTCTACAATTACCCTTACCCAGGGCAACTGAAATTTTGCGTCAGAAGAGAGCCAAATTATGCGGCAGGGCTGAGTAAATTATTCGACCAGAAAAGGCAAATTACTAGGTACAATATGACAGCTTTTGTGATACTATTACTTAATTAATTTATCTTTTAAACACTTGTTAAGACTGTCTGGGAATTGGTTACACCTAATTAGTATCAGTTTAACTCCCAAATACATCAATAAGCAACAGAAATGGTCCCAGTCAACCTTTGCCAAGAGCCTTCCACTGTTTCTTCATTGTTATTAACTTTTGAACCGTCTGAGCTAGAAACATTTTTTTGTTAAAATCTGAAGATTATACAGCAGGTGACGAAATATGTGGGAAATGCAGCAATTCTATAACTATGCGAAAATTGCCACGGCTGCACAACCGCATAATTCCAGTGACCCTGCTCTTACACCTGAAATGATTATGCAAGGCAGGACAGAAGACTGCGTTTTTTATGGAATAACTATTGCCAGGTTATAAGTGTAAATCAGAGCTCTCACATACTTGCAAGGAATGGTGGAGGAAATTGGTACAAGTGTATGAACCTGGCACAAATTACAAGGCTCAACTGTTCAATTCCAACGAATTTGGGGGCAAATGAGCCAATATCTAATGTAATGAATGACTATTTGAAAATTCATTTCTCAGTTTTGTTTTACCCTTTTAAGCCTTTGTGTTAAGGTACAGTTTGTGCCCTTGTATTATACGCTCCGAATACAAATACAAATAAAATAAAAAGACCACTTTCTCTGAGCCTGGGCACTAGTCTTGTGCCTGCCTGCCAAGACCAGGGGGCCCTGTCATTAAGAGGACAGCATCTGGAGGGAGAGAGGCCCAGTGGGGATCCTGCCAAGTGGATCCCTGTAAGCAAAGTGTGAGATGCCTGGTCAGGAGAATTTATTTAGTGCCAGTCGGCGACCCCACATATGCAAGGTTGGGGCCACCATGAAGAAAGGGCCATCACCCTTGCGCAGCAGCAGTCTGTGACCCCCCCCCCCCCCATGTGCCAAGTGGGAGCCACTGGAAAGTGATGGTCATTGCCTTTTTGCAGAGACAGTAGCTGATCCCCATATGCCAGCTGGGGGGCACTGTAAACGAAGGACTGTGTCCTGGGACTGTCATGCCCAGGTTCCTAAGAGGAACACTTGCCGATTGTAAAAAGCCATGGAGGAGATTGTCTGACACTGACATTTGTCATTTAGGGACAGAGAGGCCTGATGCATTGTCAGGGAAAGACTGTGAGATGTCATGGACCCTCAGCATTGGGAGACTGGAGCCTGCAGAGATGCCACCCTGCTCTACCGCACTTGCCAGCTGACCTCAGGTCAAGTACTACTGTTCGAGGCCAGCAGGCCTGTTAGAGACTTGTACAAACTTAGCAAGTAGCACTGTTGAAGTTGACTCTGAATGCCAAACCTAGATTTGATCCAATGGGGACTAGCGTGGGCTGAATCTGGGAGTTGTGTCCAGTATTGAATGGGGAATAACCAGTCTCACTAGAAGGGAACTGAGGGTCTTATGGATATCCATGACCTTAAGAGACTGTGGTTATTATTTTACGTGCCCTTCAAAGGACCTTGGAATGCTCGACCCGCACATCACTGAGAGTCAAGTGCTGAAATGGATAGTACTTGCCCCAGTTACTCGGTACCCAAAGTAAGTGGAGCCTCTGGACATCAGAAGTAAATATCTCAAGCCTCATGGTAGGGCCCAGTAACTACTACTTACCCCGTGACTGTGTGTTATTATTTATACTGATCGAGTCTGGAGCATTATCACAGACATGCATGAAAGTTGTCAGACCCTCATAATGTTTGCTTACTCTTGATATATTGGGTTTCATGCAAATCCATCCAGAGGGGGCACAGTAAAATGGGATCATCTAACAATAATTCCGGAACTTGTAAATTAATCAGAATTATATTTGACAGGATGTTAACATGGTAGGCTTAGTACAAGATTCTAAAGTATCCGGCAGATCTGCCTAGAAGAGAAAAGGTAAACGGGGGTACAAAAAGTCTTTGGTTTGCAAAATATCTGTTGTGCTGTATCACAGACCTGTACACAATGATGCTTAGTTTGCTCCTATGTTTCATGCAAATTCATCAAGATGGGAGCTAGAGATATGGAGAAGGGGCAAAAAAATGTAATATGCTAATTACGATAGTGTGGGTTAATGAATCTGCATGGTATTGACCACTTAAGCCCAGTTTAGGGAGAGGAGTGCTGCTGTTGTGGGTGGTGTTAGTGTGAGGGGTGATGGAGGATGTAGCTTTGCTTGAAGTATTTTCATGGATTAGTGAGGGTGTGAGTTTCCCTCAGGTGCTATTGGTGGTGTTGCCATTTTTTGTTATATGCATTTCATACATAACAATCTTTTCTTTATTAGTTTTGTGTTTTCTTTATTGCTTGTTAATCAATAGCATTCAAAGAAAGAAAGGGGAGGATCATCTAACTTTTGATAGAGGCCCAGCTAGAAACCTGGCACATCACAAAGAACAAAGAAATTTGGAGGGAAAAGGCTTAAGCAAGTAATTGTTGAATGTGCAGGTGGATTTGGGGAGGAAGATGACAGTTAAATTAATATAGTTCAAACTGTCTTTAGCAGCTCACACATTCCCAAGTTAGTTACTTAGGTTGGAATGCAAAATACAGAGGGCACACCAAGTTCAGAAATATTTATAATAAATAAAATTAATTCTGTATAAAAATGTAAAAATGATGCAACCTTATTCTGGCATTGCTTGTATTGGGATCAGGGCTAAACCATACAGCAATAGCGCCATGGAGGTTCTTTGCAGAAGAGAAGACATGTTGAGTGAGAAAAGAAAAAGGCACAATTTGAGAGTCAAGTTAAACATGATGTATGATGTCTCAAAGTGAGCAGCATAAGCTGTCCTGTGTAATAACCAGCCGCGGACCGTGCAGGTAACAACGGTGGGGCAGTGGGGCCGCTTTGGGGAGATTTTGAGTGACGATGCAGAGAAAAAATTAAATAAATACTTAATTTTCCCTCTGCATCTTCCCTTGAAATTCCCCCAACACAGCCCAACTGTCATTACCTGCACGGACCGCGCCTGGTAATAACTGAACGCCAGTCTATATTTCAACTCCTAGACAACTAGCTGCAGGCAACCTGAATGACTAAACATTAAAAAGCCAAGCCTAGGTATGCTTTTAATGTCTACCACATTAATCACTTACATTTACCACTCAAGCCACAGGTCAGCATTATCACAAATAAATTACCAGTTACCAGTACATAGCTGTTAGTCTTTCACCAGTGAAGGAGGTAGCTAAAGATAGGTCTGTCTCTTGGATGCTGTTAAATTTGTGTAATAAAGTAACTTTAACTTGTACCCCCATGCAGAGTGTTGTCATCAATTATATCATTTCAGATGTTGCATTGATATTATTATCAATGATGTTATAGAAGATGTCATGAGCAGTATAATATACGAGGTAAATTGTACTGCATGGCGAGGACAAGAGTTATAGTTACTTAAGGGTACAGGTTATAACTATTTGTGATAACTACAACTGTTGAATTTCACAGTTTTGTTTTCATTTAAAAACTGCATGTTTTATCGGTCATGTTCACCTAACTATAATGTTCCTTTAACCATTGTTTTTTAAAGAACGTCTAAGGCATTTTTAAAAATGTAGAGTAAGATATTACAAATCATAGCTATACTGTCACTTTAACTTTTGATTTGTTTGGGGAATTTCTATGTTTTTTTTAATGTAAAGTAGGATGTCCATCACAGTGCATCAGGGGTTGGGCGCAGGGCCTGGCCTGTGACCATGCCCTGCGCCCAACCCTCCAACCAGTCCCCAATACCCATCCGCATGGACCTCTGCCGGCAAACTTACGTCACGCTTGGGTAAAGACCATGTGCGGTAGGGGTCCGGCTGCCCGTGGGGCGTTGGGTGTAGGACCTTCGTCCAACCCCATGCTACACACAGCCATGCACGGCTTGGGGTTGGCATACTTACATATGGCAATAAAATATTACTTTACGTTGAATTCACTGAAAAAAACAAATGTTAAAGAGATGTTATAGTTAGGTCGTAAAATAGTATCTTACTTTACATTTTAAAAAACCTCAGAAATTCACTGGAAAAAGCAAAGCGTAAGGTGACATTATAATTAGGTGAAATTGTCAATTTAGACATATAATTCTACACAGAAAAAATACTCTTGAACCTTACACTACTTCTTTCTTTTCTCAGGGAAATTCTCATATCCCGGAGGGCTACTGAGCAGCCCTTTATGAGTTACCAAAATCTTAATTTTGGCAAATGTACAAAGGTTTAGAATCATTAAGGGTATAGACAGTGTCCTACTTGACTTTTCTATGGTGCAAAACCGCAAGTAATTCCCCATTTTTTACACATATTTTGTTATAAAGCCAAATTATAGTGTCCTCAATTATCTTAATCATATCTAAGGAAACCAGCCTTAATTGAATTAGATCATTGGAAAAAGTGCCACAGGCTTGTAATTGGAATATTACTTGGTCATCATTTTTGTTTTACTGCTGTGCCTTACTGAGGTACATTGTGGCACCAGTTGTACGGCACTATACACACAAAGCCTGTCATTACAATGCATTCATCTACACAGTTAACTAGGAGAGTTGAAAGTGGTCACCTAGATGTATGCACTTTACTGTACTGTACTAGTCAGCATTTTAAAAATGTGAAATGCTCTGTCAGCTGTCCTAGCTTATGTCGCTCATAATATGGTAGATTCAGAAACATTTATAAAGCAGCACCTGTAGGGTTACTTCTTTCCATGGTTGCAGATTTTGAATTTTTTGAAATTCACAAATGTTTTCAGATCTGCTCCTATAAGCCTGGGACTATCGCAGGTTTCTATGAGCACTGCTTGAAAAGGTTTGAGATTGTGTAAGTACCTTTTTTATTGTTTATTTGAAATTTGGTAATGGTCCATTGTACAACTGCCTACTTTTCAACAAACGTGTCTTTTTTTATTCCACAGAGGGGAAAAAGTCCTAAGGGGACCAGTTTCCTTTGTTGAATGCATTACAAACCCAACGTTGGGATCTGTACATTTCATTTCTTTTGTGACAGGATTTCAGTTGCAAAACATTGATATATATGATACTGATTCAGTATTTGGACAAAACAGCTATAACACACACACTTTCATATACTGAATCGGTGTCCATTTGGAATCCATGTTTAGAGTCTGGAAATCTTTTTCTACAGCTAAAATGGATTTAGCACATAGTAAAAAGCATTTTAGTGGTTGCCAATGCCGAATCAGAGCATTTGCAACATCAAAATGCTTCATACAACTGTGTATGTTAGCATTCCTAAATTATTTGGTTGCAACTCGAGGAACAACCTCATTGGTTCCCTAGAACACAGCACTTTGAGCAGAAATCACATACCCATGGTGACTCAAAGTGACACTAAAGAAATATGAAGAGTAATTATATGTGACCGAAACACAGACTAACAGCAGCAATCAGAACTATTCAATACAAGGATATGAAAAAGTTTTGATACCAAGGGGCAATTACAGCTATTGATACAAATGAGTTCACATCCTGAATGTATAGATAGCCATAACAATAAATCTGCCATGCCCTGGATACATACAGCCTGATTCATCAAGCTGAATTGCACTCGCAAAGGGCCAGATTCTCAGAATCTGGCCCATTGCGAGTGCGATTTTTGCATTTGGGATTCATCATCCCAAATGCAAAAATCGGTAATAGCGATTTCGCTATTTTGCGAGGAATTACATTTAAGGAATCTCTATTTTAAATAGGGAATTCGCAATTTCGGCCCGCTATTTATCGCGAAGTCAAACCTCGTGGTAAATAGCGAAAACTTAGAAAAATGCTTTTAAAAGCATTTTTTTAAGTTGCATGTTGCACACACACATGTCATTTGGACATGGGTGTGCGCAACACCTGTTTATATTTGCATTTAGGGGTGCTACAGGGTGTCCTTTGGACACCCCTGGCACCCTTTCAGTCGCTTTCTTATTTGCGATTAGCAAATTGCTAATCGCAAATAAGGAATACTCCCCATTCATTCCTATGGAATAGGAATGAATGGGGATGCCTACATGAATCCCGTTTTGCGAGCCTGTAATAGCGATACCTTATGAATCGCTATTATAACTCGCAAAACGGGTCGTTGATGAATCAGGCTAATAGGGCCTGATTCACAAAGGAAAACTCAGATGAAAGTCTAACTTTACGACTTTTGTTAGTCAGAAAGGGCATTTACGAGTAGCAACGTTAGACTTTTGTCTCAGTTAACTTAAGTTTAACTGAGATCAAAACTGGGACAAAAGTCTAGTGTTACTACTCGAAAATGCCCTTTGTGAATACTGACAGTTGTGAAGTTAGACTTTCGTCTCAGTTACCCATAGTCCTTAAATATGTGAATAAAATGTAAACCTATATAAAATAGGTCAACCCCATTGGTTTCATGTGGTAATATTCTTTCAGAAATACAGGAATCACAATGGCCTACAAACATGTTAAACCTTAGTCTTATTCAGAGATAAATCAGGAATCGTTCAACGTTTGCCTCATGTTTTCTTGAACACAGGATTTGTCCTTTGAGATTTGTCCTTTCAAAATACTTCAAAAACGTGTGCTTGTTCTTTTGTGCTCTTGGCTATTGTCTGTATGTTTTCAATTCTGCCGCTTTCCACAATGGGTACTTCAGAAATGCTTCAATCATCAGTGGAGGCCCATCAAGAAATCTGAAGCACCTCCTTTGGAGGGTTTCTCAGAAACATTTGTCATACATTACTGCATTTTAGAGCAGCCTTCTTCAAATGGATATCAGGCAGTTTTACAGTCCTTTGTAATTGTCTCCCAGTATAGTGATATAATGCAATTCGAAAGCAGACAATATTTCTTTCGGAATTGCTAATGTTGGTTTTGTAGTGCATTTTCAGAACACTCAGAATCAATGGAATGGAAACATGCCAGAGCACCGCTTAGAAACCTTCTGTTTTAAAAGGATTTAGGCAATTTATTGATTTGTCATGTGTTTCATCAGTTTGGTGCAGGCCAGGTCATGCCCTCTTCTAGCTAGTATATGCAACAAATGTTTGCCTGAAATTCTCAAATATTTTGACATTAAGTACCTTACTTTCACAACATCATGATAAGGCACTTTGTTGTCCTTTTCATGCAGTTATTAAAAAACACAACTACCTTTTCACGGCTGCCGTCTCTCTTCTGTCGCTGCTCCTCTTCCTGGCGAGTCCCAAAAGCAGGAAGCACACAGGTTCCCCCAAGCCAATCACAATGCTGCAATGCAGTATTGTGATTGGTCTGAGCGCCATGGTTCGGTATTCAGATGGGGACTGGGAACCTGCACATGTTCCCCAGGCTGTGCATTACAGCTTGGTGGGAAACATGGAAAGTGTGCTTGATGGTTTGGCCGGCCAAACAGTCAGGCACACTTAGAATGTGCCCACCACTCTTGCATCTATGACCCCAGCCCCCGCCCTAATCTAACCCCATAGCTACTAAAAATAAACTTTGTTATGATAATTTAAAATGTTTCTTTTTTCACTGCTCTATGAGCAGTAGCAACAATAGAATAGAGCCACCCACTAATCCCCCTGGGACTGGGTATTGTTAATAACAAAAGCAAAATGTCCAGGAAGGAAACATTCAAATACTAATTCCCTTTCTGCAAATGGTGTCATAAATATGAACACTTAATTGATTGTAATCATAGGGATTCAATGCAAGACACTATTACTGTATCAAAAATATAAATTTTAATTCTCACTATATATGTAGCTTTTCTCCAAGGTAAAAGTCTGGCAACAAAATACTACCGATATAATCATAATACATACAAAGGTAGTATGAAAAACACCTTTCACATAAAATATGGACATTTGATTCAACCACATTTGCGTGAATTAACACAATAGATTTGGTAAATTAAACTCCAATTAATTTAGTATTTATGCAAAAACAGCGTCGTGCGTCAACGTTTCGGTCCCCCGTTGGTCTAGCAGATCCTTAGGACCATCTTCAGGACAACACGGTTGCACAAGAATATCTAATATAAACACAATAAGAAAAACATATAAATAATACCCTATGGTACAAAGAGAATTATGTAGTCTGCTCACACCACAAAGAAAACAAACCAATGTCATGCCACCACATAATTCAAACAGTGTCATGCCACCACAAAATTAAAATCAAAAATACCAGTCACCACACCATCACTACAGTGAGTGATTCAAACTAATAACTTAAGAAAAACTTTACAAAAACCTCCATAAATGCCCGGTGGGAGTGTATAAGTCGCCAAACAGGCTCCAATTACTCACAGGTCTCAAAAATCAGACTTAGTCGCAATCTAATGGGGATGAGATAATATATTTAACAAACAACAGTAAGTTAGTGGACACTGACAAATTCACCACTGAAATTTAATACTCACATGAAGACAAGCCAGACTGATCATCTACAAGATAACGACAAAAGCCCTAGTTACCAAAGTCTACATCAAACTTAATCATTATCACTGCTTAAGCAACACCCATGTGTGATCCAATAGTACTTAAAAACACTTACGTCATGAAAAGCCACAATACAACTTAGGAATGTAAAATATTGCATGCCACTTAGAATGTGCCCACTACTCTTCCCTCTATGACCCCAACCCCCGCCCTAATCTAACCCCATAGCTTCTAAAAATAAACTTTGTTATGATCATTTAAAATGTTCCTTTTTTCACTGCTCTATGAGCAGTAGGGCAACCCTCCTCAGCCTTAGCGTAGGAGCTGCCCCTGTTTTCATGTTCAAAAATCTATTGGGCTTGAAAACGAGTGCGGCAGAATCCAGTAAGTATTTACCATGCACAGTAAATAGCAATTAACAGCCATTATGTCACTGAAAAGGGACAATGAAAACAGCACTGTTGCCCACACTGGCATATATACAACAAAATGTTGATGTTTCGACCCCTGACAGACGTAGGTGACCTTGATCCTTACAATGGGGTCTTTCTCAGGACTGTGAAGGAGCACCTGAGAATTTAACAAAGGAAATACTTAGAACTTATTATAGTTTATACTGTAAGCTCTAAATGTAGAAGGGAAACTAAATTACTGTGAACCACCATTGGCTAGGTTGTTGAAGTGATAGTAGTGGGCCCGTGGGTTCCTAGGTCAGAGAACGGACAGATGGCAACATAAAAAAGAGGGGAGGGTTGAGCGCCATCAATTATTTGCAAAAGGATTTAATTTGGGCTTGATAAGGTGTATGCAACACATAACGTAGAAGAAAGTTCAGCATAATTTCCTAAGTAATCCACTAGGTTATGACATTTTTATATTCTTTACTTCTAACTCACAAAAGCAAAGATATGCCTACAGTTTGGAAATTACAATAGTCTCTTCCCTTACTCAGCTGATAAAAAGCAAATCTGTAAAGAAAGAGCATCCATGACATAATGTATAATGTATTATCAGTCGCACTATGTGTAATCAATGCCATCCAGTTATTAAGGTGCATTCATTTTGCATAATAAAACTAAGAGCTCAACGAAAAATATAACCATTTGACTTCGAACTGACTTAGACCTTAGGTAAGAGTTATGCCTTAGTAGGTTGGACTGTATAAATGAAAGTTAAAAGACTTGTGTAAGTGAATTGAGTGCTATCTTAGAAGCATATGGGTAGGTTATACAATCAAAGTTTCACTTGTGGACGTAGTCAGAGGTGTGTCAAGAGAGTAGTCAGGGAAATACAATATAATAGTGAATTACCAAAAAGGACAGAATGCGGCTGACCACGGTTCAGCACATCAATTCCTAGGTAAGGATAAACAATTAGAAAGTCTGTGCAACTGCTTCCAGAGTTCGCCTCACTTCCACTCCACTGGAAACAGGATAAGCAAATTTGTATAAGAAGGAAGGTGCACCAGAACAAAGTCATTGAACTCCAAGTGTATGCCAAATATATTTTATTGTAGTTGAAGCAAAAATTGGACATCAGCCAACGCGTTTCGTTCTACAACTGGAACTTCATCAGGGCTTAGCTATTTTAATCCGGATCCGACGAGCCTGTGTACTTCATTCAATGTACCCCAAGATCAAACCAAATAGAGACAATCCTAAATAATCCTAAATAAATCGCTACAATAAATGTAGTGGGCTTATAAGTTTCTGTAGTGTCCCACAATCGTCCAAGCTCATATATTCACTGTGATGGCCCAAATAGTAGCCTGAGTCCGCAAGTAATAAATATGTGTGTAGATTCTGTAGTGCCCCGCAAACATCCAACCTTATAGAATCGCGGTGGTGGCCAAAGTGGTGGCTGAGTCCTCCACATCCAATGTAACCCAGTAACATAATAGAAAGTATCTCTCAGCATCCCATATTTCTTATTGCCAATGTAGCGGCCAATAACCTGGTCAAAATAGACGCCAGCAAAAGCTTGGATGAGGGATTGCTTTTGCTGGCTTCTGTTTCGGAGTTCTGGTTGGATAGGGTATACACCTAAGACAGGCAGAATCCACCACTCTAATCAGGGTAAGGGGGTTACACATCCAAGATAACCTCTGCTTCCCTCCATGGTAGCTTGGCAGAGCAGTCAGGCTTATTCCAGAGGCAATGTGTAAAGCGTTTGCCCAACACACAAGCACACCAGTGACATTCTAGGCACACCAAAAAAGAGACTCTTCACAATATATAAAACTATCCTTTGTATTATTCATAAACACACATTAGACCACAATCACATAAATCACTGCACCAGAAGGCGCACATGAAGTCACATAGATCATAAACCACTTGGCAGTATGTAAAGCACATTTAGACCACCACTCACATAAATCACTCTGCCGCTAGGCACTTGTCATAAAGATGCATAGAACATGAATTACTTTGCCGCAAGGGAATTGTCATAAACATATTTAGTGCACTGAAGGAAATAATGGCAGGGTGCACATGTCATGAAACCATTATCACCGTTCATGGATACCCCCTCACGTATTCACTATACATATCCATGCAGATATTTTATAATGTTAGGGCACAAATGCAGCCTTTGGGTAGGGAGAAAAACACATATCTCCCCCCAAAACATCACCATTAAATGCAGGTTATGCAGTTATAACTGATAGGCCACAAGAGCACATGCGCACCTACTACAGGTATTACTGTAATTCTGCAGACTCAACAGGATCGGGACCTCCGTCAATTGTTTACCAAGTTCTGCGACGACAATTGGTAACCAGTGCCCACCCCTAGGTGTTCGTCCCCACCAGGCGCTTTCCAGCGGCCAAAGGGGAAAACACCAATTGCTGAGCAAATGCGTGGAGATCTCACTCGGTCTTCCCCTGTGATCAAAGATTCAAGATTACCCTCCTCGTACTGTTCAGAAAATGCCCACAAAACGCCGGGCGGTGATTGGTGCTCCTACGCGGCCTGAGTGGGAAAGGTTGGCTGGGGCTTATACGGCAGTCTCCTCCAGAAAAAAACAGATGGGGCCTTCCTTGGCTGCTGCAACAGCCAGCCCCTTCCACCTGGACTTTGGTGTTCTTCACTAATGCTGGGGACTCCAGCCAGGATTCCTTCCTGCTTGGGGATTCCCTCCGATCATGGCTCTCAGCGCTGCACTGCCTCGAGGTGAGCCGCTCCGTAAGCTGAGCCCCATCAGTAATTTTCAAGGGTACAACGTGGCACAGGCAGGAAGCTGGTACAGAGCCTTTCAATTAAAACAGTGCTCTCCACATGAGCTGATCAGGGTGCAGAGCAAAAAGCGCTCCTTCCGTCAGGAAAAATAAAGCGCTCAATCCTCACTAGCTTTTACAAATACATGGGTGAAGAACACAGCGCTAACAGTGCACTGCTTTTGCAACTTGAGGAAGAGACAGGCCAGTCCTTTCCCTGTCCCAGGCAGGAAAGATTAGTGTAGGCCGTCCTACCCCAAACAATTTAGAGCCAGCAGCACTCTTCACACCACTCTTCACACAGCTTCTCCAGCTTGCCTCCGAGGCAGGTTCTTTTTAAGCATAGCAAGTATCCTTCTTGAAGTCTTTCATTTCCATGAGACTTCCAATAGGAGGCGAGCACACCCAAACCCTTGGAGATTCTTCCCAAGCAGGAAAAGCACAAAAGAATCAGCGCTTTTCCTCCTCCACAGACAGAAGCAGCAACTGCAGTCCAACCAACCGCTCGCGCAGAAAAAGCAGAGCTCCTCACACAGTCCTTCCACTCTTCTTCTTGGCAGGGTACTCTTGTTCCTTGATGTAATCTAAAGTCCTGGGTTTTAGGTGTAATACTTATACCCCAACATGTCATTGTTCTCTTTGTGGCACTGGCCTCTGAACCCAGTCTAAATATGTCCTGTCCTCCCTTGTATAGCATGACCACAGGGGGCGGAGCCAGCATTGTGCAAAAGGAGACACAGCCTATTCAGGTGAAAGTGAACCTCCTCCCAGCACTATAAAAAATAAAGACCAGCTCTATTCAGCCCTCTGATGAGCCACCCAGGAAAGGCTGAGCACACCTCAACCCCCCAGTGACTTTCTAGAGTGAATACACATCTCAGCGCCGCCCACTCACACACCAAACACTGAATACACAAACAGCCAGAGGCACACAGAATGGTACAGTAAGAAAATGTCCACTTTCTAAAAGTGGCATTTTCATACACAGAATTTCAAAACCACCTTTAACAAGAGTTGTGTTAATAAATCCCGAGTACAGCGAGCCTAAACTCAATTTTCCTACCTTGTCCCTATGGAAAGCTGCATATGTAAAATGTTAGAGTACAGCCCCAATGATAAGCCTATGGGACAGATAGTTTTTCAAGAGTGAAAAACGAAATACACAGAATTTCACTATCAGGACATGTCAGACACACAAGTACATGTCCTACCTTTCACATACACAGCACCCTACCCATGGGGGTACCTAGGGCCTACCTTAGGGGTGCCTTACATGTAATGAAAGGGAAGGTTTGGGCCTGGTAAGTGGGTGCACTTGCCAGGACAACATGGCACTGGTAGGTCTGAGACACATTTACAGGGCTGCTCATGTGGGTGGCACAACCAGTGCTGCAAGCCCCATAGTAGCATTTGATTTACAGGTCCGGCACACAACGTGTACTTTACTAGGGACTTACCTGCAAAACAAATATGCCAATTATGGATAACGAATCATATCATAATTTACTAATATGCCAATTATGGATAATGCATCACATCATAATTTATTCAGAGAGCATATGCAGTTTAACACTGATCAGCAGTGGTAAAGTGCCCAGAATCCAATAGATAACAGAAACAGGGTCAAAAAAATAGGAGGCAAAAAGTTTTGGGATAAACCTGTCAAAAGGGCTAGGTGTAACAGCGACTGTATACAAAAACATACAAATAGAAATATAGTTAAATATTACATAACCTATGGACAGCTTATTTTTATGACACAAGCAAAATTATTATGTTGAGTGCTGTCCTTTGTTGCGTCTTTAAAAAAAACAAATTAGGAAATTGTTTGAATCTTTTGAAGGCAATTTTGCCCAGCCATCTGAAGATATACATGTAGGTCATTTCAGAGTACATTTTCAGCGACAGGAAATGATCAATGACCAACCATGGGCAAATCATAGCATGAGAAAAAGAATAAATGGAAGCCAGAAAAGTTAAACAGAGTGGAGAGAAATCGGGGTATCCTAAAAGGCATGATCACAAATTAGTGACAGTGAGATGTGTCCTTCTCCACACAAAGTAAATGGAAAGTTGTTAAATAGAAATGGAGAGAGCACAAAGAGCTTTTAAGATGGGAATAACGTGGACAGAAAATGTTGGTTGCATATCAGCAGAGATGCGAACTGTAGAAGGAATTATTTTTTTTTCAACAATTGTACTGTAGACTGCATTAGTTTAATATATATCAGGAATATTTATTTTCCGGTTTTTATAGAGCGCATCAATCATCCCGAAGGATATCACGGCGCTAAGAGCCAGAGAAGCTACTGGGGTGACCGCTGGGATTTATAGTTTAGTATAGAGATACGTTTTAAGATCCCTTCTGAACTGAGGATAATTGGAGGTGTGTCTTAGCTTGGGGGGAAGCTCGTTCCATCTCTTAGCTGCTAGGTGGGAAAAGGAACGTCCACCTGTTCTGACCTTGTGGATGCGTTTAGGTTTCGCCAATGCAGATTGGCAAGAACGCAGAGTTCTGTTAGGCTTGTAGAATTCGATCCTTCCTTGCAGTATCGAAGGGCCAGTTCCATGTAGGGTCTTATGAGCATGACTAAGTAACTTGAAGGCAGCCCTCTGACGCATTGGGAGCCAGTGAAGTTTATTTAGGCACTCTGATGCTGAGTCGCGCTTACTTTTGTTAAGGACGAGTTTAGCCGCCTGGTTTTGCACAATCTGCAGACGTGAGAATAGATGTTCATTCATCCCATTAAAAAGTGCATTACCATAATCCAGGCGACTGACCAGTAGTGCCTGCGTGACGGACCGTCTGCAGTCCAGAGGTAACCAGGGGAATATTTTGGCAAGGAGTTTGAGTATGGCAAAACTTTTCCCGCAGAGTGATCTGACATGATCTTTCATGGAAAGAGTATCATCCATGATAATTCCCAGGTTCCTGGCGTGTTGACTGGGAGAGGGGGCCGTTCCCAGTGAAGGGGGCCACCATGTGGCATCCCATACATGTTTTGCTCCCCCAAATAGTAGGATTTCTGATTTCCCGGCATTCAGCTTCAGGGAATGCTTGTGCATCCAGTAGGCCATTTCTCCTAGACAGTTGTGTAATTTGGATTTAGTTACCTCAGGGCCTTCATCCATAGTCACCACCAGCTGTGTGTCGTCAGCGTATGAGCAGACTCCAATGCCCCACTTCCTCCCAATGTCGGCTAAAGATGAAACATAGACATTGAAGAGGGTGGGGCTCAGAGAGGCACCCTGTGGTACCCCACAGCCGATGGTGCTTGGTTTGGAGTGATACTGTCCCATGTGTACAGCTTGGGTACGGTTGGATAAGAAGGAGTGGAGCCAGCCCAAAGCTTTAGACTGTACTCCCTTGCTTCGAAGTATATGAAGCAGGTGTTCATGGGAGACCGTATCAAACGCCGCTGACAGGTCGAGCAATATCAGCGCCACCGCCCCACCCTGGTCGGTGGTTGATCTGATACTGTCCGACACTGCCAGCAACGTTGCTTCAGTACTGTTATTGGCTCTAAACCCTGTTTGGGACGGGTCTAGAAGGGAGTTGGTCTCTAGGTATTTGGTCAGCTGTATGTTGACCAGTTTCTCCAGGGCTTTTGAGAGAAAAGGAAGCTCTGATATTGGTCTGTAGTTTTCGGGATTTAAGATGTCAGTTCCAGCTTTCTTTAGTAAGGGAGTGACAGAGGCATGCTTCCAGGCTTGTGGGAAGGTAGCTGTAGTTAATGATTTGTTGAACAGTTGGGTGATGAGGGGACAGAGCACGGATATAATTTTTGAGAACACAAAATGGGGGCAGGGATCTGAAGGGGATCCAGATTTGATTGTGTTCAGTACTGCCAGGACCTCTTCGGTTGAAAATAATTCAAAGCTGGTGAGATGGGGCCCGGTATCTAGGTCTGAGGAATTTAGGGAGTCTATACGGGATTCTGATGGGGGGACATTTGTGGAAGAAAAATCGGACAAATTGATGTTTTGAGGGATGAAGGAGGAGTAAATCTTTTTGATTTTATCCGAAAAGAATGTACTAATACGTTCACAGGCCTCAGTGGAGGGGATTAGAGTTTGTGACGTACTGGGGGGTTTGCCTAGTTCTTTAACTATTTTAAATAACTCTTTTGTTGAGTTGCAGTTATCCTGTATTCGTTGTGTGAAGTAGTCCTTTTTTGCTTGTTTTATGGCAAGGATGTATTGTTTCCGAGCATTGACGTAGTTTAATCTGGCTTCACTGTCTTTGGACTTTCTCCACAGATGTTCCTTTATTTGGCAGTTTTTTTTTAGGCTTTTTAGGTTGGGAGTATACCATTTCTCAGATATGGTTTTGGTTCTGGCTGTTCTTAGTGGGGCTAATACATTCAGTGTTTGCAGTATGCCCTCCTCAAGTAAAGCGGCGTTCAAGCAGATAGAAGAGTCCTCCGGAAATATGACCTTGTCTTTAGGGAAATTAGAATCAAAATTTGTTTCATTAATCAACCTCCAAGCTCGTTTGGATATCTGTTGAACGGATTTGGTTTTAGGGGGTCGGGCAGGAAGGGAGAGAGAAAAATCTATAAGAGAGTGGTCTGACCAGAGCAGTGGGTTGATTTCTTTAATACTGGTAGAAGTAATGTTGGAGAATAGGAGGTCTAGTGTGTGGCCCGCAGAGTGCGTCGGGCCCACGATACACTGTTTAAGTTGAAGGATTTCCATGTCTGATTTGAGTTCAGTAGATCCTGGGGCATCTGTTTTTTCAAAATGGATATTAAAATCGCCGACTATCATGTAATTTCTGTGTTTTAAACATATTGGCAGGAGTTGCTTTAATAGGTTTGCCCCGATATTTGTCTGATGTCCTGGGGGGTTGTAAACCACTGCACCGGCTAGCATGGTATAGCCGTCCAGGAGAATTTTGAACGGTAAGATTTCGTGTTCTGGTTGGGCGGTTGTTGTTTCGACCAGGCAGGTTAAGTGCTCTCTAAATATAACAGCAACCCCGCCACCTCTCTTTTTGCCGGCTCTGTCTTTGGAGATGATTTTATAGTTAGGTGGGATGGCAATCGCCAGATCAGGAGCGTTGGATTCAGATAGCCATGTTTCTGTTACAAAAACCAGGTCCGGTGACTTAGATGTTAATAGCTCCCAGATATCTAGAGCATGTCCCGGTAAAGATCTGGCATTGAAATATAGACAATTTAGTGTAAGGTTGTTATTCGTGGGGGGTGATTGACTATTGAGTTGGGCTGGAGCCATACTGGACCAGTGACAAGCCCTGCACGAGATGGGTCCATGGATAAGGCCTGGTGTCAGGCGGGTGCATTGTTGGCTTACGGCAACTGTGTTGTTTTTCTGGTAAGTAAGCAGTTCACTACGAGAGTAGTGAATAGGTGTCTGCAGGCATTGGGTAGAGCTTGCAGGGGGTGTCGCCCCTGGCCCCGGTCGGACGCGGACGGGCGCAGACGGGCTTGTTCTCCCGTGCCAACCTTACTTCATATAGCAACTTTTAATGCAAAGTGTGATGCACAATTTATGCTGGTGATCCAAAGCCAATCTTTTAAACTAAGGGGCATATTTACAAGCCCCTTGTGACACTTTTGCGCAATGCGGCCAATTTACAACGTGATACATCTAGGGAGATGCATCACGTTGTAAAGCCCTGCATCACATTATACCTGCATCAGATATAATTTATGCAGGATGGGCGTTCCCATGCATTAAAGCCTCGTAGAAGTGATGCAGTGAAATCTACAAGATTTCACTGCGCCGCTACTAGGATGCCACAGCGTCATAACCTTACGCCGGCTTGAAGCAGGCGTAAGGAGTGACGCAGTGTATTAAGTATAGGCCTCACACAATTATTGCTAGAGTTGCGTTGTGCTTGCGACACGGCTCCAGGAATTTGTGACTTTTGGGCCAACAGATGAATCACAATTTATGACGCATCTGTCAATTCTTGCGCCATTGTGCACCATATTGTAAATACGGCGCATCCATGGTGGCGCAATGGTATCACAGGCTGGTGCAGGGAAACGGACGCATCTCTACAGATGTGTCAGTGTCTCATAAATCTGCCCCTAAGTGTGAATCAATTTGGTTTTTATGTGCGGAATGCATTCAGGAGTCAGAAATACCAAGGTAACTCATATATCACCAAATATATTTGCAGTGCTATTCAACTATGCACACACACACACTCACCCCACACACGCACACACACACACACACTCACTTACACACACTCTATATCAATGAAACAATCAGAATATGTAAATGCATTGCAAAAACGTACTTACCAACTCTTTGGTCTCCATTCCTACCCACGGGGTGTAGTATTTCATCTAGAGGTACCACCCTGCATGATTCTTTATTTTAGAAGGTGCAGGTGCATATTTTGTGGGACAGAGGGCGTGAAACATTGCTGATGACCACTATGCCTGTGGCTATTTCGTGGCTTACTGATATTTAGACAGTGAAGCTAGATTCAACCTCAGCTGCCTATTGTTTGTTTTTAGGGTAAGTAGTATTGCAGAATCACTGTGTCTGTTTTGCATTGCAGCTGGACTGTTCTGCAGATAAAGACGTACCTAGCAGACCTTCTCAGAGAGTTATACTTATCTTGGTCTTGAATAAAGTTTTTGGGTGGTCCGTGGGCACATATAGGAGGAGCTTTCATTATTATTATTTATTTTTTGTATTTCATAAATTATTGCATGTATAAGGCAGAAATTCACTTAAGTTTACATTTACGTACCATGATTATTGGCAGGAAAATTATAGCTTCAGTTAATGTGGCCTATTAGTGTTTTATTTGTTTGTATGTATGTAGCAAAGTTTTTCCTCAACCATTTGAGGCCCCCCCAAGCAGAAATTCGTAAAACTTCACCAGCATAACAGGGAGCGCCTGGGCATGAATCACTTTATGGACTATTGGTTGTAATGTACAAGGTAATCCCTTTTGTACAATATGAAGCTTCAACAATGGACTCATTTGAATTGACACTGTTTTTCGTAACAGCTCTCCAAGTAGAAGTTGGCATAAATTCACTTGTAAATACTTAGGCATGCAGCACCTTACCGAAGTATTGGTCTTAATGTTTTACATCATTTTTTTTGCATAGCATGATGTTTTTAACTATGAACTCCTTTTAATCCGCAATGTTTTTAGTAATAAAATTCCCTGTGTGGCTTCAATTTGTAATGATTTTAATTAATCAAGAAATAAACAACTTCCTTACAAAGGGCACGATTCACAGAACTAACTTACTATGAAATTCTAAACTTACTACCATTTTGATATTCACGGAAGTCACTTACTCATTTTGGTATTCACAGAAGGTCCTTACTCATTTTGGTAAGGTACTTACTCATTTTAGGATTCACAGAAGGCCCTTACTCATTTTGGTATTCACAGAATGCACTTACTCATTTTGATATTCAAAGAATGCATTTACTCATACTAACTTTATTTCCTCACTCGGCCTGTTGGTGGAGATTCCTGCCCGGTGGTGGAGATTCCGGCCCTGTGGTGGAAATTCTGGCCCAGAGGTGGGGTTTCCGGCCCAGAGTTGGAGATTCCAACCCGATGGTGGAGATTCCGGCCTGTGGTGGGGATTCTGGCCGGTGGCAGAGTTTCCGAAATCTCTGCCACTGGGCCAGAATCTCCACCATCGGGCAGATTGGACTACGGGAATGTCCTCTATGCCAGAATCAACAAGTCTCTGCTCCAAAAACTCCAGACCGTCCAGAACCACGTAGCAAGTCTCGTCCACAGCATCCGATGACAAGAACACATCACCCAGCACCCATGAGACCTCCACTGGCTCCCCATCGAAAAGAGAGTGACTTTCGAGCTGCACACACGCGTCTACAAATCCCTCCAAAACACCGGACCCAATACCTTAATGAAAGAATCTCCTTCTATGCCCCCAGGAGAAACCTCCACTTCGTCAACCTTGCCCTGGCCAAAATCCCTTGCATCCGCAAAGCCAGGAGGAAGTGCCTTCTCCTACATCACGGCCAAGACCTGGAATGAACTCCCCCTCAGCATCGGACAAATCCCCACACTGCAACCATTCAGGAAGAACCTAAAGACCTTGCTCTTTGGATCAATCGAAGCGGCCCAAATCTTCCCCCTCCCCCCAACACCTTGAGACCCTCACAGGTGAGTAGTGTGCTTTACAAATTCCTGATTGATTGATTGATTCATTGAAATCCCTGACTGATTGTAAATCAGTGTAAAAAGAAGGTTCATGTCTGATTCATTCTAATCCCCAAAATCTCAAAAATTATCTAACCACCTGGCTCCATTGACTGTAGTCCTTTTGAAAGGCCCATACAAATGTGCATGTTTTTGATATGTCAAAATATGTTGCCCACTTCAGGGTTGCAGAAGGAATGTTTGCTGAAAGATATGAATAAATAAATGCTGTAAAAGCAAGAGAAAATCCCCATAGTGAAGAGATGATATCCCCGTGCATAAAATATGGACGGCAAAATAACTTTAGACATGCTTACAGTTTGGGTCCTTTTCTTTTTTATTGTAAATTAAGTAATTACCATATTAAATATGCTGTAACTAATGTAGGTAACGTTATGCAAATGTACAGGGTATGCAGATCCATGCAAGTTGTCATTCATACAAAGTAAAAAAATCACTCAGCTGTGGAACTGAAACATTTTCAATGATATATTTGAAAACGTTACAATTAAAAAGAAATTCTTGCCTAAAATAATGTGCTTGCTGTTATTACTCAGATGACTGCATAAATGAATAGGAGTAAGACATTAAATTTTAATTCCATAAATAGGCAATAATTACATTAATCATGTCTAAACCATGGTTCATATTCGTCATTCAATCTTTTATTATCCTCCCAATCATATAGATATGTACTGCATGTACCTAACATCATATTAGTGAACAGCCCTTTTTAAAACAGCAGCATAATGGAGCCCTACAGTTGTGCAAATGTCAATAACTTTTGAGGGGGCACTGAGTAATGAGAGCTGAGGTGTAATAGTTTGGATTTTGTTACTCAGTTGACACCAATATTAAAGCATAAAGGTAATTTAGTATGAAAAGTCAAATTTGTGAATAGAACTGCTTTTTTGTAGTTTGTAGTTTTTTAGTTGACCCAAATGTAGTCATTTAATTGGCTACAATTTTACCATTGATACTTGCAAACCAATCCATACTATCCAATGATCTTTCTTAAGGCAAGCTTGCGCGCCAGTCTACAACCTGCACACAAGGAGGAGGGAGTTAACCTGAGCTCCTTGCCTCTGGATCTGTTAGTGAAGCACCCTCCCACTCTAAGATCCTGTTAGAACAGGGTCTCAGCAGACTCTCTGTTTTGACTGCTCTGCAGGATAATCTGGGATAATGCCAGCATGAGTTGCTGTACTGTCTTTTACGTGGACTGGGTTGATCTGGTTCATGGGGATTTGAGCAGAAGGGGTAGGACCAGTCTCTAAGCCATGGAACTATCATCGGTTATATTAGATTTTAGTCTTCAAAAAATGTCAATTTTTAGGGATCGGTGTATGAGACCTACAATTCTGTGTTTTAAAAAAGTAAGTGGGTGGTTTGTGGTTGTGTAACGGCTTATTAATTCCCTGTTGCAAGACTGCATGGAGTTTTCTGACAAGAGTAAGGAGGTTGCAGGCTGAGTTCCTTTCAATTGCAAAGAAACTGAGAGATGACTGAAAATATCCTCTTAGCATATGTTTTCAGTATTTTATCCCTCATAATACAAGGGTGCACATTCATCCTCCTCTTAATCCCATTTACATATGTGTGGCCTGATGTAGAGTTCTGGACAAGGGAGAAGCCAGAAAATAAAAAATACCCCTCAGTTTGATCCATACCTCGAATGCCATTGGGTGAACAAAGCAAAAAAGCCTTAGCCACTCTAAAAGAGGTCCCCTCATCCCAACTTCCATCAATCGATCTCTACACCCTTTAAACCTTTCATGCATCCATTCATCTATCCATCTCTTTATTCATTCATTCGGAAATCTTTATTCAGCTATATTCCAAGCCATAAAAGAATACAATATAAAAACTAAGATTTCTAATTTAGAAAAATAAACAGTATAAACAATATTTCTTGAAAAGAAAAAAGAGACATTTCATATCACCACCCCAGACACAACAATAATTATACTGAGACAGAAAAGAATCTATCCATCTCTTCATGCTTCCATCCATCCTTCCTTCACCATTCTTTCTATGCACCCTTTCATCATTACTCTTTCATCCTTTCGTCTATACCTCCACTCACAATTCCAGGCATTCATTCATACATCCTTGAATATATAATTGTATTCTCATTTTATCAATCAATGTATCATCCATCAATCTGTCCATCCATTCATCCACCCATCCATTAATCCAACCTTTCATCATCCCAGCCATTTTTTCTTCCACCCACCCATGCAGTGTTTTTTTATATTCCATTCATTAATTATTTCACCCTTGCATTAATCTTTTCATGCTTTTAGCCCTTTCTTCCTGTCACCATTTGTTTTATTCTTTTCATATGTTCTCCATTTCATTCTTCATTCAAACCTTCTCTTTCACACTCTCAGTAACCAGTGTTTTGTGGGCCCTAGTTCATGAACGGAAGTGGGTCCAGTTAATATTTGAATGATAACACAGTAATAAAAAGTGGGCCCCTTCGGCCCCAGTGTCACTGTACCTACTGAACCAATCGAAGCAACATCCCTGCACAGTCTTTCTTTCTCTCACCTTTTAGGCCTCTTTTACTATGACTGGCTTGGCCTCTGTTATGATTCTCCATTTCTTTGTGGGTTTTTTAAACCATTTTTCTGCACAGCTGCAGACAGAACAGGCCCATAAATAATGGTGTGCCAACATCACCCCTGCTTAGGCTGTGAAAGCAGGTGGTTAAAGATGCCAGTGGTTGTGGAGTACTTGAAAATCCTGTGATTTATGGAGCACATGCTAAATTTATCAGAGACTCTCCAACCCATGTACTTTCCTCCACTTCACTGTCTCACCGCTGGAAGCAATTTTCCCATAAGAGTTCCATCTGGAATTATCTCTTCCTTCAGAAGACTAAGCATTTTTCATTACGACCCACCTCAATCTAGCCCTTACCCTTGGTGTCTTGCTCTTTGCTGATTCTATACTGTTAAACACACCAACATTCAGCTTCTAATTTGTGCAACAAGCAGTGTTGCCCATTTCATGCACTTGTGTGACTTTTAGATATTACCAAAGGAAAGGTAGATGTTTCTGTGTCCCTTTTGTAATACCAACTGTGCAGGAGCCCAGTTTTCACCCAAGTAGTGAAGATCATATGTCTCCTCGCTTTCACTGGGGTGTGGTTCTTACAAAAGATGGCATGCCTTTGAGTAAGCTTTAGCAACTCTGACTGCTCTATAGTTTACAGAAGTTGGCGCATGTGTAAAAAGACCCTTGAATTTGAATGTGTCAAAGAGGGTCATAGTCATAGATAGGTTTGCTGAACCCTTTTATTAGGAGCCTGCTCTCCGCTCCTCAGGGATATAGAAATTGTAGCAAGAGCCATTCAATTTCTATTGCCCCCTCACTCGCCCCTATTCCAGAAGTCAACCCCAAAGGCCTACTTCCCCATGAGTTATTACAACCAGAGGCTTCTGCCCCAACCCAAGCGTTAGCCACGTGCTGATGGGTTCCCAACATCATTTGCAGTTTCTGACTTTGGTGCATGAGTAAAGATTTCCTCGTGGAGGCCTGCCTGACACCAAAATGGCGCCCGCGCTGGGTGCTGTCTTCTTCTTCTTGGTCCTGTCACTACATCTTTGGGATCACAGGAGCTACTGTAGGCTGGGCACCCCTTTCCATGTGACCCTTCCAGGACTGGGACTATTATTCTCTGCGGCCGATGTCCTGGATACTGACACTAGCTACCTGTTGCCTGACCTTAGGATGGCCACCCGTGTATAGTACGGTCCCCTGCCTGACCCCAAGATGGCTTCCAAAGGGGTCCCCTCCACGTCGTTTTACTTCCCTGAGAAAACAATTGGACATTGACCAGACCGTGAACCTATCCCCTAACCTGCTTACACATCAGTACTTGGAACCTGCGGAACTTACCCCAGACTGTGGAGACCAAGCGATTTGGCGGATGCCCAGTGGAGCTACCACATAGCTAAAGAGGAGATGGGTTGTGGTCTCCCCCCACCGCTGTCACCTACCCAGCCGGACCTTGGGAAGATTTTCCCCTTGTCTCTATGTCCTATCTTCCTCCTACCCCTTTACCCTATCCCCTTACCCTTCTTTGCTCCACTCCTCGTGTAAAGCGCTTTGATTCCTTCGGGTCTAGCCATTGCTATATAATAACTCATTAATTAAATATGTTCCCATTTAGTACTCTTTCCCTCTTTGTCTACTTCCCTAGCTCCTATCCCCTCCCCTCTGAATCTCTCCCCTTGCCTGCTAATCTGCCTAGATCCTTGTCCTTTGTGCCCTTTGACTAAGCACCCCTACTCCCCTTGTTGGGGAAAGATCCAATATTTATACTCTGGAGTCTTAGCGCACCCGCTGATAGAGTCCACTGCACCAAAGGAGCCACTCACAGCTGAGGTATGGTATGGCACCCCTTGCCAAAGCACTCCCTCTCCCCTTTTTGGGGAAGGATCCGGTATGTAGGCCTTCAAGTCTCGAAGACCGCTCTGAGAGAGTCCAGTGCATAATGGGAGCCTCTCGCAACAGAGATAGGGAAGTGATACCACTTCCCCTGGGATCACAGCTTACTGGACTTTGGACGTTGCCTTGACTCGTCTACCAGTTTGTGTCCCCGTCGCCCTTCCCCTCCTCTTTCCATGCGGTGTCTCTCACCATCTCCTCCTCTTTCCCACCTTCATTATCTGTCTACTTCCCCTGCTCCTACCCTCCTCCCCTGAATCTCTCCCCTTGCCTGATTTTCCCCTTACGTATTTGTGCTTATTGTTTATCTCGACCTTACAAGTAACTATGGTGCCATGCTCTTATAACTTTGTAACCTTCGTAATCAATGTAACTTGTAACTATGACCTGATACTCATGTAAAGCGCTCTAATACCTCCGGGTCTAGCCAGTGCTATGTAAAACCTTTAAAATAAATAAAAAATAAAGAAAGAAACATGAAGAATCACGTTACCCCCTGGTTTTTTATTTCTTTTCTGTGCTACCTCAGGTGCAAAAAACTAATGTGACAACATATGTTTTAGCCATGGAGTGCCTGCATCTTCTCCTGGCAAACATGCTGAACGTGTGCTCAGTGCAAAGCAGGGTTGTTAGTACTTTTCCTTCTTGCCATATAACACAAGCAGCAAAACCGGAGGAAACATTTTTGGTCTCTTTATTTTGGACCTGGACAAAGTGCACTTATTTTTGCTGTATTTCAATCCTAGTGACCACATTTGCCTGACTAAATTCCCCTTGGCAGGGCAAAGGGCATTATGCCACAGGTAAAATATTTTTTAAAGGAGACACATTCATGTTTTTAAGTCATCTGGTTCATTTGCATTCAGACCTGGCGCCCTATTTCCAGGGGTAGAAGAAATCGGTAGCCACAGCTAGTAATTTCTACCCCTGGTCCAGAGGCAGCTGGTATTTAACGGCGGTGAAGGGTGGGTTACGGAGGAGGGAGCGAAAATAAAATTGTACCTACCTGACTGCCACCCCCGCTGTCGCCGTCTCCTCCTCCCACCCGGCTCGCAGCCTCCCGATTGCCAATCACAATGCTTAAATGTAGCTTTGTGATTGGTCTGAGCGCCATGGATCAACGCTCAGCCAGAGAATGGGAGGCTGGGCATGTCCTCCATGCAAGCTGTAATGCAGCCTGCACGAAGAACACACAAAGTGCGCCTGACAGTTCGGTCAGCCAAAGCATCCGACGCACTAGGAGTGGGCGAACCACCCCTCCCCTGTACTGCTCTGTGAGCAGAGCAGACTAGCCCCACACCGCATCACCCCAGCTGAGAATTTATCATCATTTTATTTTGACCTCTTTGACCTTCTCAATAGGGCGACGGTCATCCGCCTTAGCAGAGGAGCCGCCACTGCGCCTGGTCCCCTTTGGAATGACTGTACCTCGGTATATGATGGCTTTGCCGCTGGCATATGATGCGTGCACACCAGTTAATATATGCAGGCTGTTTTTTTGCTGCATAGTTGTTACTTTAATCGTGCAATTATTTTATCATTTTAGCTTCAGTGATTTCTCTTGCTGCACTACCATCAGGGCCAAAGACTCACAACAGCACTGCTTGTTGTGGCATCAAAGGTCAATGTGATGCTACTTCCTGTGTTGTCATCAAGGGTCAAAAAGTACATAATGTCACTTCTGCTCCGCCTGGCAGTTATGTGAATCAACATTCATGTGTGATTTGCATCTTTAGTGATCAGCTGAATGACCCATAGTTCTACACTCTTCCATTTATTTATAATTATTTATTGTCTTTTTCCCTGCCTCTTTTGCTTGTGTAGAGGTTTAGATTTTTTCACATGCGGATAATTTAAAGCCAAATTAAACACGTGTGTTTATGTTTTATCAGAACACTAAACTTAACTTTATAATCAGTATTTCTATATTGTGAATGTACCTTGTATGGGCCTGCAGTCGAACATGGGGCTGCAGATAGCAGGCTTTTAAATCTGAAAAGGGGAATATATCATGGTATTTGACAGCAAATGGATGACTAGAGCGAAACTAACGCTTTTTATCTTTTATATTCATAGACTTTTTTTATTACTTTATGTTGCCCTCGCCTGCTCCCTTTTCCAGAACAACAAAATAAAACCTCTTTGATGCAAACGGTGAAATCGGAAATGTCAGCCCCTTCCCGTCTTATTTTCGTCTTTACAAGGCCGAATGCTCTGTCAAAAGATAATGGAGTGAGTAATCTAAAACTTTTAAGTTCTGAGGAAGAGATTGCTCAGTGTCCTTAGACAAGCGAAATCGGTGCAGACAAATCCATGTAGACAGCTTCGAATTGGTCTTTTTAATGACTGATTCTTTGCAGGAGCCAGGCACCGTAATCGTTTACTCTGCCAGCAAAATGTCTTAGTTAAGCCTTCGGTGTGAATGTCAACCACATAAATACCTTCAAAGCCTTCGCAAGTATGTACGCAGAAGTTTCAATTTCCGTGCTTTTAGATGCAAATGGCATTTGTCTGATTTGCTTGTTTTTGTCACCTTTGGCAGAGAGACCACAGTGACATTCTCTCACCGGAAAAAGCACGCATTGGTGAATTTCGAATTGAAGGACAAAGTGGCTTCCATTAGAAACGCGTGGTAAATTCTTTGACCCATAAAATTCGTATATCAGTTCTCCATTGTGGCACACATTTTAAAGCAGGAGTGTGCCACAACACAAAGGCACAGATTGACTAAGGGCTTTCTTTACACTTGGGTCACACGAAGTGTTGCAAGGCAAGGCTTTAAGTCAGATTTACTAAGCAATGGAAAGATACATTGCGTGGTTCTGCATGGCTTAGTAAAGTTAGAGTAACTCAAGTTGCTGCCTTGCATTACTCTGCGTTGGGAAGGCGTTCCGTGGGTGGAATGTGGACACTCCCACACACCCACCCATACATTTTGGCGCATTCCCTGATCTACTAAGAATGATAAACGTGGGACTGCGTCAACATGGCATGCCATCCAAACAGAGGCATGAGAAGGGAGATATGTTTACTTCTCTTCATTATTTCATCTTTCTAAGTGTGCTGCATTCTACATCACGCATTGGTGGCTCTGTTGACTAATGCATCTCCTGCAGGGGCCTGTGTTCAACCTCATGGTCACAGGTTCAAATCCCAGCAGGTCCACTCAGCCTTTCATCTATCTGAGGTCGATAAAATGAGAACCATTGAGTTAGGTAACAATAAACATCTCTTATTCAGTGCCAAGATACCCTGGTTGGGGTGAACGTATGCTTTACAAATACACGTTATGATATTTACAGAGGAAAAGGCCACTAGGGTTTGTCCCTATCTGCACAAATACAATCCTGCCTGAAACGCAGGCACCCTTGCATCATGGGACCAGGGTGTCTTATTTGGCTCTAGACATCACTCAGAACAGGATTACCTCATATCTTAGTAGATATGACACATTCCTGCTCTCTACCTCTCAGGCAGCGTAGCACTGAAAGCTGTTTTGATGTGTTTGCAACTCGGTTCCTGAATGCCTTACACTGAGAAATTAGCCATGGATCTATTAAAATTCGTATTTGAAAGACTGTTGAGATTGTTTAGGTTCCATCCCTGTTAGACCTGTAAGACCTGTCATCAAATCCCAGTGAATGTAAACCTGCATACCATGCTAGTAGTGCTTGCATTCGGTCAAAGACTTCAGATTCTACTGGTTTCTTTTGTTCTTTCTGTATAGGAATGGGCTTGAAAGAAAAGGTGTTGCATTAACATGCTTTGAATCTGTATAGAAGGGTATCCTGTCCCTGATGAGAAGGGGGGTGCTGCCCTGGCTGGGACCTGTTTTAAGAGCCAAGTTTCCAGTTTTAACAGAATTTCAGGATTTATGCCCAGAACCTGCCTCAATGCAAATGATCGACGCAAACACGTTTGACTGCCTTTGAAGATTAGTTTCCAGATATTCCTAAAGATGATTCACCACGAACCAGGATTTTTGGCATATGTGAGGCCCACACACACCCAATGGCCATCTAGCATTCTCCCTTTTGTGCTCTGCTGATAAGTACTTGTAAATCAAAGAGATTTCCCTAAGGGATTCTAGATAGTCTTCTGGGAACACACCTTTCCTTGATCATTTGTGGACTTGCCCCGGAGACCAGGAAAAAGGCTTGTATATATGCTCTCTACCATGACTGCCTGTTTTAATCTAGCATATATATACTATTGGCTGTGGCTTGCCACAGGTACCCCCAGCTTTCCATAAACACTGTTCTCCTTAACCCAGTAATTGTATTTATCTTGACTCCTGGAGAAGCTCTGCTGCACCAGCATTGAGGGACATCTTCACTGGAATAGGTTTCTGGAAGATGTTGTTTTCCAACAGGCCGGAAAAAAACCTTAAAATCTGGAGTAAGGTGTGACATGCTTTAAAGAGGAGAAAGCCTTGCTGCTGGATGTGTGAAGGGAAGAAGATTTTGAACCACATGGACAAAGTGCATGGCCCAGTGTGCTAAAGCCTTTGTGTATTTATTCTCAATAAACTGAGACACCCGGAGGCTAGAGGACCTCACAGCTCAGCTGTCTAGGTCCGAACTGAGAGAATTTGCTTCCCATCAGAGTCAAGAACCTATAGGAAATTTTCAGAGATTGCTATTGTGTTAAACAAACATTTTTCCAGCCTTCCTTGTACCATCCTTCTCAGCATCAAACCTGTTTAAAAGCATTTCCAGCCTGAAAGGGGTACAGGAGACTTTCCTCTTTAGTCTAGAGTCCCACTGGCTCATCCTGGTTCTGAAACCATTCAAATCATTTCTCTATTGCTTATAGTTCAGAAACTTTTGGAGTTTAAAAATATAACCGAACGCAAGTCCATTATGGCTACTGGGAACTCGTACATGCAGTGAGAATTACAGGTATAAAGAGTGTCAAGGAATGTAGACCATGATTAATGATTCAAAAGACACAGGCCTACAGGTTGGATTTCTTGTTGTGGATCTACAGCTGATGGGATTCTATTTAAAGTATGTATATCACCATTGTAAGAATGGAGACCAGCTCTAGTTGGTTAATGGAACTTGGTGCCCCTTTGTTTTAGACCATCAAAGTCTGATAACCTTGGTACACTTGGATACTCGAACTTTGTCTCTGGACCATAAAGTACATTTTGGATCCCAAAATCCAATATTTTGCTTTGGGCGGGAAACCCCCTCTACTTTGGACCAGTACATTTTGGATTCCAAAATCCAATATTTTGCTTTAGGTTGGAAAGTCACTCTAACTTTAGGTGTTCTTTTTTTAGGTTGTTTAAAAGGTAGCTTTATAGCACTTTTGGCAGAGTGTAAGCTTAAACAAAGCAAACCCAACAATTACGCCAATTTGTTTTTTAAGCTACTGAGAAACTGGGATATAAGAGAACATATAGAATTCATGATAAATTTGTCAATATCTGTTTGCTGCATTTTTTGACACATCAGGATCCTCCCCCGTGCTGGCTAATAATGTTCGTAAGAGTCTAGTTTTTTTATCCTGATGTCTGGCCACTTTAAGCAGTAGAAGACATTTCCAGTGACTGTTTTATTGTTCCTTCCTTTAACAGATTTTCATTTCCCACTTGTACATAAAGGCTTTGTTTCAACTAACTATGGATGGAGAGTCAAGAGTACAAAGGAAATAGCTTGGTTAACTAAATAGAAAGCAAACGCGTCTGTAAACATGAGATGCCAGTGGTTTACAATAGGTTCCACAATGGATAGTGCCCTTTAACCACAAACTACCACAGGGCCTTGTGAAATGGTTCCATAACCGTTCAACACACATTATAGGTGTTGCCTGTTGTGTAAAGGAGTATAAAATATTCAGAGCATAGTTTGAGAAGAAGTAAGTCCCCCCTGCCCGGAACCATAATCGAGGTTATATTTTTATGTGATGTCCTGAGAGTAAATGAGGAAATGAAAGTATGTGTGTGCTTATATGTGTGTGTATGTGTAACAGTTGTGACATGATAACATTTTTGTAATTGCTCAACTCACCTCCCCAAAGACATTCCGAGACTACTTTCAGTCTTCCAGACCATTATTTTGTCTCTTTCCATATATTCTTCCTTGCTGAGGGGGACAAGGAAAGTATCCACTGTGTTTATGAGAGTTTTATTTAGGCCTAGATTCACCAAGGCTTTGCGCTGGTTTAAAGCAACGTAGTCTCATAAGCATATTTATTATCTAGTCCAAAAGGTGTTTTGTGCTGAGAAGGTGTCCTTTTATCAGCACAAAAACAACTTTGCTCTGCTTTGCATCGTTTTGCATCAAGGAGGTGTGAATGAAGAATTTTTGGGGCCGATCATCACAACCGCACTGGGGGCATATTAACAAGAGCATTGCACCACAGGAGTGTCTCTTTTTGGGATATTTACTTTGCATGGGTTAATGCTACCGTGTAAATATGGTCCTATTCGACGTAGTTTTTGTAGAAAAAGGGCGTGCAATGGGTGTTGCTGAGGGCATTTCCTCAGGGTGCTGACAGTGGTGATAGTATGCATTAAGAGCGATCTCTGTTGACTGTTTAATTATAAGATCAGAAAAGATCGTTAACCCGTTGCGCTCAACTTTGAATACATTTTGATTAGAACATAAAAAATTTACTTCAAGTGGCTCCCATGCTGGACTTGCAGCATGGACACTCACCTCACAATAGCTGCTGCAGATGTGGCTACACAGTGGCAAAAGAAATAGGGAATACACCAGATGTACTTATGCAGACTCTAGAGGCACAAGATGGCTTGAAGGTTTTACAGTGGTTTAATGTGAAACAAGCTGAATGTAATCCTCTCTACTCCCTTCCGACTTACAACTGATAACTCCTTGCAACAAATACCCCACATTCTAGAATCGCCCACAGCATAGCAACTAGCTAAACAAGATACCATTAATCCGCCCTCTTAATAATACTTAAGACCGAATATAAACAAAATCAATACCACAACCCCATGAGAGCAGATCTAAATCTGATATTATGCTATATTATAAAGCAATAGAAAACAGCCTCAGAAACTCAAACTTAAAAAAAACAGCTTCACACCCATCATAAGAACCTTAAACTTCACAGGAAGAGCAGTTGACCTCCCAACTCGAGTAGAGACTCCAGGTTCTGCAGGAAAAAACAATTGGTCCATCAACTTTCGACTACGTGGAGACTTTTAACAGGTTACGCCCTGTAAAACTATTATCATTCCTTACAGTGTCAGCACACCCTTTACTAGGTACAATATGGTCGTCCCCATCCACAGCATCCTCAGACATCACATCCTTATTCACCACATGCTGATCCTAATCCCACAACCACACATTAGGTTTAATTACATCCTTGTGAAGATTTGTTTCCAGTTTTCATGTTAAAACCTTGTTACATTTAGACATTCTCCCAACGTGCCCTACCTTCCCATCACTCAACAATGCTGAACTCAAGTAAACTTCTCTCACTTGCAGAAGTTCAGAGAATGTACTAATGCCTAGTTTAACTCTCACCCAATCACCTTGCGCCAAATTGCTACTTCTTCACACCATGTTTCTTATCAAAGTAATATTTGTACACTCTCTGTGCCCTCAACACGATTCTCTTGACAAATCCTATTAGCCTAAATCATGCTTTCCAGCTCCTTTTCCCAATCCAGTCCTGCATTAAAGGCAACTTGCACAATAATGGTAACTCTGTTAAACCGTTCCATGACACAGTTTCCTGAATGGTGATTATTTGGCGTGAGTTTCCCTTTGATACCATACCTAAATAAAAATCCCTCCAACTTGTCAACTGTAAACCAGTGACCATTGTCACCCAGCAAGGATTTAGGAATCCCTTTCCTCAATAAAATCCTCTCAAGAAAGGAAACTACCATTGCTGAGTCTACCTTGTTACAAATTTCAAACTCCAGCCATTTAGAATACAAGTCCAAGAGAACAAGTATATATTTAGGTACACTTCAGAAGTCTAAAATTCGTCCAAAAACATCAATACCCAACTCCTCCCAGGGATTCTCTGGGCACTTTTTGATTGTGGGGCAACGTCTGATACATAGACCACAGGAAGCTATGATGGTGCGGGTCAGGCATGCGGCACAGTGTCATGATGCAAGCAAAGGAGCTTGTGGTCTTCACTTGTGCAGGATAAATCAAGGCTCACACAGGAATCCATCATGGGCCTGTGCAGTACTAGGTCACTGAAATTCATAAAATCAAGTCCCCCTTTTGTTCCTGCTGGTAGTAGCTTCAAATCTCGCTTGCTTCCACTGACACAGCAGACACCCAATGAAGATCCACAACAGGGAAAAACACATAACAGTCCACTGAAGAAGCACTGATCCTGCAGTGTACACCAGAAGATGTGCAAGTCACCAATTTTTATAGACACAAGACGGCTTGAAGGTTGTAGAGTGGTTTAATGTGAGAGCAAGCTGAATGTAATCCTCTCTACTCCTGTCCAACTTCCAACTGACAACTCCTTATGACAAATGCTCCACATCTAGAATCTCCCACACCATGGCAACCAGCTATCCCAAATGGCACACAGACAAACCCAGCAGTGGCTAGTGAAGGTCATGGAGGCGGTATGCAGTGACAGAGACTCCTCCGTGGACTGTGAGCTGACAGCAACAGAAGGATTCTGGTAGACACAAAATCTATCTCATCTAGATGAGCTAAGTCTGTGAAACAAATGTTCCCAGGAGCAGGGCTTTAAGTGAGATGAAAAAACTGTGGGGGGGGGGTCTCTCAAATGGGCGTGGCCAGTGCAATTAGGGGCGTGGCTTTAAAACACTTGCTAAAAATCTGTGTTTAGCATAGTGTGCCGCACGACTTGTATTTTGGTGTTGCTGTCATTGCATCCAGATATGTGAGACAAGTAACATCATACCTACAAAAAGTAAGGACCTTTGGCTTTGTCAGTGGTTATTAGTTGCATAAAATAAATAAGCTACAACTATGGCTCGTTACAAAAATTATTGAAAAAGCTTTCAATTAAAGCCCTGGTGACCCTACCACAATGTTGCTGCTCTTGCGTTTTCAGAAAGAGAAGGGAAATCCAGAAATAAAATTACTCTCTTTAAAGGATTTCCCTTCCCCCACAACGCTCACCTGGCATTCCGTCATTCCGTAACTTCTCCACTATTGGGAAGGGAGCAGTGTGAGCAACACACATCGATGTGCTTGATGGCTCGAAACAGGTCTCTATCTGGCTGTTTTGCGCCCTGGCACTTTTTTTTCTTCCTGACTACAGGGACATCAAACTGCTGTCACTGCAGTCTGGAAAAAAAAGGGAGACCCTGTGCTAGGGCTCAAAACAGAGCCCGATAGAGACCCGTTTCCAGTACCCCTTTAAAAAATCGCGGTGCTCAGATCCCTTGAGACCCGGACCACTTAAAGCCCAGCCCAGGAGTGTCACAAGCAAAGAGTCTTGCCCCCCAAACATAATGAGGCAGCAGAATCAGCAGAAGCAGCAAAAGCTAGGAAGGAAAATAACAGTTACCTGTTACTCAGAACTTGGCCAGAGAGGGCGCACTAGGAGAAGCAATGACGGACACAGAGAAAGTAGGGCAATGTCATTTGATTTAGTTCTAACTTGAAGTACACTGGGAGCTATTGCTCCATGTAGGAAATTAAAGTATGCGAAAAGAAAGAGCGGGGAGCAGAGATCACCGCTGAAGATGCTGTCACAATGATTTACCGGCATTTAGCTAAGGTAGAACTGACTTGGAAATAACGACCTTCTGTTTATTTTATATATCTGTGAAAGCCGACTACATGCATAAAGAGGCCTTTATTTAACACATTTTGTATGAACTTTGGACGAAATGAAGGCACCACATGTCCATATCTCTAATGGCGAAAGCACTTTAAGACATTTTGAAAGGAAGCACCGAATTGGGCCACAGAAAGTGGGGAGTGTTTGAATTTCAAAAGTATAATGAAAAATAATATAGTGTAAGCAACTATGTGTCAAACACCTTCTAATTTCCTAGTGCATACTGACAGTGTTTACCAAGCACCTGTCTGTAGGAAAATGTTATAGCCTTGGTCCGGTGTCACCTCCCCATTGACATCAATAACAATCACTGCTTGCATCCCTCATCTGCTGCATTGTTTTTTTTAATTTCCGTAATTTTTTTATTGTAGAAAAATATATATTTCTCTTACATAGCTGGAGCAATGACGGATCCATATCTCATTTACAATTATGGAATTGAAAAGTAAAAATGAACTTTAAAATACAATAAGATTTATTCTTTCAATTTCTTTTACATTTTTGCTTTTTTATTTCACCAATATTTTCTCTTTTACTTCCAATCCGTTTTTACTAAAGAGCAGCACTCGTTCACACTATCACTGTCTGACTTCTCCCCCGTCAAGAACTCACACCTATCAGGAGTATAGCGCAGGCCCATACAAGCCCTGCAGGGCAGGTAGACCCCAACCTTCCAGGGGCCGTAAAACCCTTCAGGAGACTCCATTCAGCCTAAGGCTAATATCTATCTGGAAGGTATTGGAGACGGGGGGCCCTTCACAGTGCGCAGGTGGGCTCCATCATTTTGCGTTTTGACACTGGGTTCCATATCCTAACTCTCCAGGCTTTTAGTCCCCTTATCTCACACCCCACAAGTACAGGCCTTTGGGCCATATGTATGAATCTTTGGTTTTGCGATTCTCAAATAGCGATTTTTAGAGAATCGCTATTTGAGAATCGCAAAACGCTATGTATGTAGGATTTGCAAAGAATTTTGCGAATCCTACATATTCCTTAATTGTTAATCGCAGATTGCGATTCGCATTTAAGGAATACCTCCCCATTCATTTCTATGGACCTAGAGGCCCATATGATTTAATGGGAAGACATTCTCAATTTGCGATTCTCAATTAGAGAATCGCAAATTGAGAATGCTTTTCAAGGGTGCCAAAAGGACACCCTGTTTCACCCCTGTAATGTGCATGTGTGCACATGTGGCACACATACATGCTCTAAGGGAATGTATGTGTGCCACATGGCACTTTGAAAACTGCAAAAAGTGCATTTTTCAAAGAAATGGCTAATTACAACTAACTTTAAGTTGGTGGTAATTTGCGAATCCTTATGGCCAAATTGCACTTTTTTTGTGCCTCTTACATTGCATTTAAGGAATCGCAATTTGCGATTCCTTAAATGCAATCGTAAAATAGGGAGTCGCAAAATTTGCGATTCCTTTTTTTGCGAGGCTGTTTTCCTCTCATACATCCCACTTAGCTAAATTGTGATCACAAACGTGCGATTGCAATTTTGAATGATACATATGGCCCTTTATCTTTGAATAATCGCTGCGAGGCCTAGCGTTACCTAAGATCTTTTAATTTAATTAAAATGAAGCATGTAATATGTTTACTTATAGCGGCAGTCATCCAGTCCTCTTCATCTATTTGTCTATTATTATATTGATCACTTTTTACCGACACCCTCAACAGCATACAATACAGGGCAATGGGTCAGCCCGCTGGCTAGCTTTACTGTGAGTGATGGCATTCTTCTCTTTTACAAGGAGCACATCTGTACACAATGTGTGCAAAAATTGTTTTGCTGTTACACAATTGGTTTTTGTATTAGAGGAGGCCGTTCAGCTTCCACGACAATAAAGCTTTACAAAGCCATGCCAAAAATAAAAAAGCATTTACAAGGTCAAAAGGCTGGCAACCACGATAGACGTATTGACTGTTCCAATGCTTGTTTTTTAGATTCAGTCCAGCTTCCAGTATAATAAATTAAAGAGGTTTGTGCAGGGGAGGTTAAGGGCAGGGCAGCTTTTAGATGGAGACCAGAGAGAAGATTCAGACGGTAAAGATCATTGGTGCTAGTAGGCTGTGGGAGGTATCAAAGGCCATAACAATAAGCTGTGATGGTCACAATGGTGCTGTGGGAGGGCTAAGCAGTAACTGTGGAGTGTTTCTGGTGAAGTTAGCAGGAGAGAAAGAACCTGCTTATCTTCTGAAAAGACTACAGCTGGTGCAGAACGCTGCAGCTAGGCTTCTTTGGAGATTCTCTAGGGGGACCCACATCCAACCTTACCTGAAATAACTTCACTGACTTCCTATTAACCCCCTCCATGCAGTACACTGCTCGTGTGCTCATGCATGACGAGCTGAGCTCGTCATGAACAATAGGATTCAAGGGAGTGCAGCATCCAAGATGAATCACTGTAGCATTGAAGGTATTAAGGAACAGGTGAGGTTTAAAGGCTTAGCCCTGACAGGCAGAGCCTTCTATAACTCTGGCCCTCAATACCTAACTAAAAGGATCACCCCTACCAAACATCCAGACCACTCCGTTCCTTCAGTTCCCTATTGGTGGCGATTCCCAAATTCAGAAGGAAAAAGTGGGACAGTAGCTCCTATTCCTATCTGGTTGATAAAGATTGGAACGCCCGCCCACAGCAGCTCTGCACCACAGAGGGTATTCAGGCCTGCAAGTGCCTTCTTAAAACTTCCCCTTTTTGATCTTGCATTTTAATTACAGGCCACTCAGGATCAGTCTTACCTAGAGTGCCCGGACACTCAATGAGTAGCTGCTGCACTTTATATATCAGATAGATAGATAGATAGATAGATAGATAGATAGATAGATAGATAGATAGATAGATAGATAGATAGATAGATAGATAGATAGATAGATAGATAGATGGATGGATGGATGGATGGATGGATGGATGGATGGATGGATGGATGGATGGATGGATGGATGGATGGATGGATGGATGGATGGATGGATGGATGGATGGATGGATGGATGGATGGATGGATGGATGGATAGATAGATAGATGTAATCAGATTACTGATGGCAAGCTGTAAAGTGATTTCCTGAATGATGTGAACAGTGGGGGTTTTAAACAGTTAGTTCACAATGAGTCTTTGAGAAAGGACAAACCCTAGGGTTAAAGTAGGGAACACTTTAGAGCAAGTGCTGCATAGAGAGGCCCAGTGTATGGGAGGAGAGTGGCCTACAATGAAGTCTTGTGCATGTTGTGCTCTGTAAATGGGTCCTGGAGAAGGTATTGTGAAGGCATAAAGGTGTATCTGAAGAAAGTTGTGATAGAACCATAGGAGGCAGCTGTGTGGGTGTTCACTTTCATCATTAGCTATGGAAAGAAGCTACCTGGCTTCCTTGCAAATACTGCTGTTAGATGTGTGGTACCAGAGTGTGAATACCATCACTGCCTTGATGTGGGGTACCGGGGCGCAACTACCATCACTGCCTTTGACCTTCAGCTCATGCATGAAATCCTTTTAATCGACAGTGTCACACATGTAAGGGCAGATGTCGCGCAGTGGATATCTTTGACTGTGGAATTTAAACCACTTTTGCTAACTTCTGGCAGAGTCCTGCTTCAGTGTATCCACGTCAATACTTGCATGTCACTCACATTATCTTTTTTATGTGGATTTCATTTGTGAAATTACTTTTTTTTGGTGGAACATGCCTAACCTGGGGATCCTTCGCCATTCTAAATCTTGAACTGATTAGCTATGTTGGAGGTCGGTGTGGGCAACTGTAGCAAGTATTTTGTGGAGGATGGGTGAGAGATGCGAAGAGTGAATAGCTGCTTGCAGATGGGTTTTAGAGACAAATGTGGGACATAAATATTTGTCTTGTGTTAGCATGGCAGCTGGTAAAGGGCTAGAATTATTTTTCCTTGGGATTAGAATTTGTTGAAAAAATGTCATAGATTTGAGTGGTGAGTGCGTCAGTGAATTTCGTGACCATGTAGGTCTTACTTCGCATCTGATCTGCCTGTTCCAGTGCTTAATTTTTAGAAGGATAAGTGCCAGGGCCCAGAGTTTTGTATAAAAGAGTGTGGCTAGATCTATTAAAAGTTGGGGTGCCAAATATCAAGGCTGCTTCGTCTTGATTCTACTTGACATCTCTTTAATCCTCCACCAGACACTCCTTGCCCATTTATCTCATCCTTCCTGGTTCCTGCTTTCTCCCTTTGTCACGGCTTGTCCTTCTTTCTTTTTCATCCTTTTTTCCCTTTGTGTGTTTTTCACTCTTTTGCTCTAGATAGAAAAGTGAGTGCAGTTCTCAAAAATGAGTGCTGATGGGCCTCCACCTGCAACTACCAGCTCAAGTTAAGCACTGCCCTGTCTCCTTTGGAGAGTTGAAACAGGAAAGCTTTGAAGGATGCCCATAAATGGAGCTGTGAGGCACGGATGTGTTTGTTGTAGTACTTTTACGAGAAGTGTGAAGTGACTCCTTAACCCCTCCCCTGCTGATGACGGAACCGCTCCGTCATCAGCCGCGGTGGAGCTGTGCTGATGATGGAACCGCTCCATCATCAGCCGCGGTGGCGCTGTGCTGATGACGGAGCGGCTCCGTCAGGGCCCGCCCGCCGCTCATGCGCGGTGCGAATTCCGCGCCTGTGCTGAGCGTTCTATTGAGCGGGTGGGGCCATGACGGAACTGCTCCGTCATAAGCTCAGTGCAACCGACGCTGGTGACGGAGCGGTCCCGTCACCAGCATGCGCCCGCCGCATTTCCACCCCGCCCCCTTAGCACTGCGGCGGAATAGCCGCCGCAGTGAAGGAGTTAAGGAGGCATCAAGAGTCAATGGATGTTTATGAGGAATTTAAAGGTCATGGTGAAGCTTCTGGTGACAAGAGAAGAGATTTGATGAGGGTAAAGAAAAAACCATGTTGGCTTTTGTAAGACTTGTAACAGTAATCTGTACGTATATATGAGTTGGTATTTGTAGAGCAAGAACTTAGCTTGAGAACGATGGAACACTGAACAAGGGACTGCAAGCCTTGCAAATGAGCCTTGTTAGAGTGCCAGGAGTGAGGATGACAGCTGCGGCAAATACATTTTAATAGCTATGGCCCTGTGCTGTTATTTTTTGTCTTGTGCAATGCAGCATATCAGATTTGGTTGCCGCACTGCATTGCGTGAAACATTTGTAAAATCTGAACCCACACGTTTTATACAAAATATTTACCATGGAAGTCAGAATGTATATTGTGGTAAAAGAGTGGTGTCCCCTTGCTTCCTAGTAAGACATGATCATTTGTTGGTGAGTAAAATTTCCAATAGACTTTGGTGAATGTATATACTTTTTATTCTTATGAAAATGTTCTATTTTAAACAGTTTTGCAATCTCTTTTCTATAATTTTTAGTTCCATGCCTCATACTTTAGTCAAATGTGATGCATATTTTGGTCCTGTCTTGTCACATAATTCAACTGTCCCAAATGTATTTACTAGTTATGCAGGCCTGATGCTGTTCTCTAAGAGAAGCAACTTGACAAAGACAGGGTATTTCTAGTTCTCGCCATATACAGCAAGGGCATATCCACAGGCCTCCGGCATGGTTGTACTACTGAATATCGACCACCAGAATATCATGGGACAAGAATATCGCTGAGCTAATATCAAGGGACAAAATATCAAACATAAATGCCAGTGGCGGCTGCTACTCAACCTGGGTGGTGAGCAGGGAACGCAGGGGGGGGGAGTACATTTTTTGTTTTTAAATCACTTACCTGCAGACCGACTTCCTCCTCTTAGTCCTCTTTGTTCGACTAACTCCAGAAGCAGAAAGCACACCGGCTCCCAGACTACCCAAGCTAATCATCCTGTAGCTGTCACTAGCAAGACATCAGCCAGTTGATTGGTCTGAGCACCGTGGTTCGGTACTCAGACAGGAACCAGGAGCCTGTGCATGCTAAGTGTGCATTACTGTTTGATCGGCCCAAGGCAGCCGGCCAAAACGTCACGCACACTTAAGAGATTGCCAGCCACTTCTCCTTGTGATCTGGACAGACCAGCCCCACACTGGGGCAAGTATTACAAAATAAAATGATAATACCATTGCGTTATTATCATTTTATTTTTCCTTTTTGAACTGCTCACAGAGCAGTGGGGTGACGCTGCTCCACCTTAGCGGAGGAGACTCCACTGGTAAATGTATGTAAGTAAGTAGAGATTTACTATTCCCAACTCCCCATCTATGTAACTTGAAGATATATATATATTCCATTGGACCGCCAGCTGTCACGGGAAAATCCGGGGAGACAAAGGTATTTTACCTATTGGTGCATAGTCCGCATTGACTGCCCCTGCCCCGCCTGTATTCCTGTGGAGCTGAAAGTTGCGGAGTAAGGGGACCAAGGGAGCCGGCCGTGGATGTTCTTCGTGATGGATGTGCACACAACCTACATGTAACCAGCGCGGACCCATTGTTTTGCCTCACTCCGCCACACCACCCACCCAGGCTGGACGTTACAGTGCCTGCTGGGATTTGCAGTTTATTGATCTACACTAAGCTGCTACGGGTGTGACAACTTCATTAGGGGGAGGAGCAGCGAGCGCTGAGAAGTACTTTACACAGGTGGAGATTGATGGGTGTGTTCTGTGTTGGGCGCTGAGGAAGGCTGTCAAAGCCGAAATGCATTCGCCACCGCTATATATATATATATATATATATATATATATATATATATATATATATATATATATATATATATATATATATATATATATATATATATATATATATATATTCCAAGAAGTCCAGTATCTTCCCCTGCAATCCTCCAGGAACAACGAACTTGGACCCAGCAGGTACTTTGCAAAATTTGATTCCGTGTACAACACAATTGCCACCATAACGCGTTTCGGCTCTGTGAGCCCTTGATAACATGACATTGTTTTGCCCGTCCCCACCCTTTAAAGTGCAAATGCAAATCATCTGACAACAGGGACTAAGGAAATGAACAACAGACTTAGGCATAACTTCAAAAATCCTATTGATGACAGGTACTTCTACATTAATAAATAATGAGTATTTCCTTAATGAAACCTTTCCATCATTATCCCATTTTCAACCGATCCACATGTTATCCGCTAATCCATTTATGTGCAAACATTGCATTATGTGCAAAACTCCACAAATATATAAATAGATTAAAATAGAATACATAAGTAAATGCAAACATAATAATATATAAATATATAACTATGTCACACTCTATTTTCAGTACTACTTTGTGCAAACTTGCTTGTCAATGTGCAGAAATGCGCTTATAACATGTATATATATATATATATATATATATATATATATATATATATATATATATATATATATATATATATATATATATATATATGTGGAGTTAAGTATAGAAAATCTAGACTTAGTTACCTGTCGGTATATTATATTCAGTGCTTTCTCCTCGAGGTTGTGTGCGATCGATATTGTGGTGTCAATATTAAGGTTGCATCCGCTCCCGCATGATACCTGAATTTTATATAAACTTGTATGACAAGGGAAACCCTCCCCATCGAAAAATATGTAACAGCCTTGGTACTTCACAGACAGACTTGTCCTTTAAACATCTTTGTTAACATGCACCCACCGCCCAACAGCTGGCAGAGAATAATTTGCTTTTAGCCCACCGCTTTAGCACTTTCTGCTTCTGATTTCCATGCTATGGCAGATAGACCTATCAGTGAAGGAGCTTAGATTGGTCTTTTGGAAGGCAAAGCACAGCGCAATTTTCTCAGCAGAACAATTTACATATGTCAGAGACAGTAGTTCCTGCCACACTGAATATTCATTCAAAGGAAGTCCTGGCGGGAATGGCTCCCAGACACTTAAAAGAGAAGGTCACGTCAACATTTTAACTCTGCCGAATTCCAGAATACAAGTCAAACACAGACTAGTGTTTTACATAATTAGTTTTCAAAAGCTGCAGCCTGCTACATCTCGATTTATGTAGGACTTCCGGCATCGTTCACGGTTTTAGGTGAAATGTTATAGTTATCTTAACCAGTCTTAATTAAAAAAGTGAAGCAGAGGATAGTTAGTTGGTTTAGGGCTACTTTCCAGTGCCAAACATCTGTAAACGGGTAGATTGTATTAGAGACTGAAAAGTGATTCTTGTGAATGTTTTTATTCCTATGCAACAGTGTGGACAAGTTACTGGGCACAAAGGAGTAATGGCGGTAACACAGTGAAATTAAATCAAGGACTAGTATATATTTTTTTACTTTCTAGTGTTTTCAACTTTATTTTTTAAGCATGTGCCACTTTTAGTCTGAGGTAGACCTTCAAAGGAATGGTAAAACCACTTTTGTTTTCTCTAAGTTATGTCGTAAGAGTGATAGGTTTATCAAATCTGCATCCTATAGCCAACTGTGTCTAGGACTCAAGGTGCGCCCTAGATTTAGCCCAATAGGGTTCGAATCTGTCCGAGGTTGTTTGTGTTCAAATGTAGGAGGTGTGGCCTTGTAATTCAAGCTGGGCTACCTCTTTTGGACCGGGACAAAATCCGATTTGCACATTTGGCCACTATCTTTAGTGGCGCACTTATCAAAAATATAACAGACTGACATGTAGCCCCGGGTTATAATCAGTTGCTAGGATTCATTCAAGCATTCCACCAATCACTTTTTAATTTTCTTAATGGTAAAATCGCCTTGGCAGGGACACTATTTGTATAGTTCTCAACGCAGGAGTGCCGCCAGTATCATGGAGGGAGATGTATGACAGTACAGCGTGATCATTTTGATCGTAGTACTTTATGTCGCGGTTTTTACAATGCAAGTCGTTACAATGACTTGCGTTGGAGGGCGCTGGATAGAGGATTAATATGATTTTCTATTCGAACTCAAGCCTACGTAACAGTAGGGAAGGTGTTGGAATAGAAAATCCCACTATTCCATAACCAAGAGCGCCATCCAGCGCAAGTCGTAGTAATGACTTGCGTTGTAATGGCTGCGTGGTAAAGGCCACACTCTTCTACAATACACTGCCTACTAGTATTCATGACATTTAATTCCTACACCTTGTAATCCTCATTGTTTTATGTAACATTTTCTTTAGACTGGTTTACACACATATGATGCATTGTCTCTGTGTAATGTGTGTGATGTAAAGTGCTATGATACCCAACACATACACTGGTATGAGTAGCGCTATATTACAAATTACATGCATTTGAGAGAGGGGCTATACAAAGATGCAGGGCACTGTTGGAAGATGGTAGTGACGGAATCTGTGGGGAAGGACTTCATTGGGGGGTGCCAATAAGATTGTCACACCAGGCACTACAAGCACTAAAGCCAACCCTGGTTGAATATGTTAGTATCATATTACCCACAATCTATTTTTTAACCTTTTAAAACAGTCAGCCATTTCAGCAGTGCTGCCTTCACTGGTGTACGGGGAGGTGACTACCTCCCCTTTGCTCTTACCTGCAGCATCGCCAGCACCCGCCTGCTCCTACATTCAGCTGCCACATGGACCCCCAAGGGCGGCAACTAGTCTACCTACGCCACTGGCTGCCTTTGACAGTGTTTAATGTAAGCTAGTGGTTGTCGGTGGGGACCACTGGCATTATCTTTTTTTCATCATGTACTGAATGCAAGAGAGAGAAGAACATAGCAGAAAGACTAAGGAAGAGAAAGATGGAAAAACATCATAAAGGAAGAAAGCGGTAACCTGAGAGAGTGAGATAATAGGGACAGTGAGTGTCTGGTAATGAATTAAAGACGCACACGGTGAAATAAAGACTGCCCCAGGGGCGTAACACAGGCCCACGCAGCCCCGCGGTGCGAGGGGGCCACGACGCTCCAGGGGCCCCGGGCCCCCCTCACTGTCTCTGACTCTCTGGAAGACGGCTGCAAAGTGCAAGCAAGCCTATAAACAGTGCGCGCGCCGCACACCACGGACGGACGATGACGACCTTAATGTATTGTAAAAATTAATTATCGGGGGGACGGGTGTATTAACACAGACCCCCGCAGGGGGCCCCCACGCTCCAGCCAGGAGCCCCACCCTCAGTCTCAGCAGAGGAAGGCTGACAGCAGATGCTACAGTAAGAAAGGCAAGGCAGGTCTATAAACACGGAAGGTGACGTGCCTCGGCCTCGCTCTATTTTAAACTTTAATTATGGTGCCGTGCATGCGAGCAGCGCATGCCCTGCCGGCCGGGCCTGCCTGTGTCTTTTTAAATTAATTAAATAGTCAGTGAGCACTGCGCAGTTCGGCTCGGGCTCAAAATGGTCCGTGGGCGTGGCGGTGCGCAGTTGTTGTCTATGCGTCTGCGCGCTGCGGTCTTAAGGATGGGGGCGGGCTCGTGACTAATGCCAAGTTTGTCATGCGCATTGTAAAAGAGTGCGTTTCTTTAGTACTGACTTAGAAGAATCCAGAAGGGTACGGCCGCCGTGGTACTAAAACAGTACTAGCCCCTGCCTAGCCTTGGCTTGCCCAGTCAGTCGCCCTGTCTTCTGCTGCCCATCCCGGCCCTCGCTCACCTTCAAAGCTGCAGGCAAGCCAGGCCTAAGGTGAGCGACGAGCGTGCGAGTATGTCATGTCCTGCTCAGGACTCGGAGCTAATGATTATGAAGCCTGCCGGCATTGGTATAGAGAGGGGCGCAGATTGCAGAAGGGAGATGGTGGGAAGAACCGTTAAGGAAATATTCCTTTTAGCACTGGCAGGGCTGGATGTCGATGAGATGATTGGGAGGGTGGCGAACGAGTACCGCAGTAGTATCATATAGTCAAGAAATGCACAACTGTGGTGGACGGGTGATAAGAACAGTGGCTGTCTGGTGTTGTCAAAATGTCTGTGTTGTGTTTCACACAAAACAAGATCCTGATAAGCGGCCTCTTACAGACTCAATATATAACCGACTGAAGCAGAAAGCGATGGGTGTCAGGATCAGTTATGTGTTCACTGGCGGAGGGAGTGGTGTCCTGATGGGCCTGCAGAATGCCGTGTAAATGTTGCCCACAACAATCTAGGACATATTTTAGAATCGATTTTTTCACTATTTCCAGTTTCCACATAGCTCGAGCGATGCATAGTCTTCCTTGTAGTCTTTTCTTGTCCTAGGCATCTGGGACTTGAGCATCACCTGCCTGCTTCTAGCTCACCAGTTCCATGCATGCATGTGCCTCTTGATAGCTGAACACTCTAACTGTGGGCATGTGCCATCCTGGTTCTATCTGTTTCCTTTACCAGCTGGGCACTATTTTTCTCTACCTGTTGGCAACGCTAGCTAGAACAACAGAATGGTAGGTGTGGCACCATCAGCCAGTCCTTGTTTTTTCATACATGAGGCCCTTGTTGTTTAGGCCTCATTCCTTTGCGATTGTGTTGCTGCCTGTTGTTGCCTGTGAGTACATCCGGTATTAATTTAGTGTGTTCCTTCTTGGGGTGATTTACCTTAATTTCTGCTTACCTCGGTACTGAACTGTAAAAGTGTTAACAAGTGCTGTGTTCTGTCCTTCGAGACCAGCCGAGAGGCGCGAATGTAAGCGAGACAAATTACCAGTGGCTAATCTCTATTCAAACAGTCAAACCATCTATCACATGTGTGTTTTTCTCAGTCAGACACCCATGAGTCCCATCGCTTGCAGTGTCACAGGGCTCGAGCTGCACCTTGCTGATGTGGCCACACAATGCCTTCTGAGGTATGGGGCTCCATGTGTTCCTGCTTGTGTGGCCTAACAGTTCAAGGTGCAGCCTTCCTATTAGAGTAGGATAGGACTGATTTTCATAGGGCTGGTCCCTGTCTGCAGTGGCACAGTGGGGAAAACCATCATGCACTGGAGTGTGGTCTAAAATATTTAACAGTGACTAAGATTAATTCAAGCATTCCACTCCTCCCATTTTAACTTTTCTCAGTGGGATGCCCTGCCTATGGCATGTATGCCCAGTCAAGGTTGGGCATGCACCTAGCTCACTATCCCACAGGACCCAATCGGTACCTCACTAACAATTCCAAAACAGACCAAAGCTGATGTGAGTTTGCTTGTGATCCATTGGAGCAGGGATGTGGTCTGGTCTGCTCGTTTGGGTTGGACTGTTCCTGTTGGAACGAGGCTGATTTGCATAGGATTGTCTCTGTATTTAGTGGCACAGTGAGAATAAAATCATACATTGAAATATGACTCAGAGTAATTAACTGTGACTAAGATTAAGTCACATGTATCACTTTTCTCTTTTTTTTGTGTGTACCAACTTCAAAAAGTTCAGGATTTTTATCTCAGGGCTTGTAAGACCATAGCGCAATGCAACCACAAAGACATAGCAATGGCAAGTGCCCGTTACACAAATTCTATGCACCACTGCATACCTTAATTTTCACCATGCCATATCATGTTGTCAAGCAAGACGTGGGCATTAGGCAGCGATGCAACTTGTCTAGGTCTGCATCTACCCTTCTTAATGCCAGTTTGCTAATCTCCTCTGATTGGACCACATTAGTACTTGTTGTTTAGTCGCATTTCCTGTGCAGCCTGCTTTTGCTTGTTGATAATTAATCCCAGGGGCGGCTGGTGACATTTGAAAGTGGTGAGGCGTAAACTAATTTGCATATTGCACCGCAGCGAGCGAGCGAGCCCGAACCACCTTGCATCCATCCATACATCATTCATGCATCCACCCATCCATCCACCCACCCATCCTGCATCCATACATCATTCATTCATTCATGCATCCACCCATCCACCCATCCATCCTGCATCCATCCTGCATCCATCATTCATTCATGCATCCACCCACCCATCCATCCTGCATCCATCCTGCATCCATCATTCATTCATGCATCTACCCATCCATCCATCCACCCACCAATTCTGCATCCATCATTCATTCATGCATCCACCCATCCATCCACCCATCCATCCTATATCCATCCTGCATCCATCATTCATTCATGCATCCACCCATCCATCCACCCATCCACCCACACATCCATCCACCCATCCATCCTGCATCCATCCTGCACCCATCATGCATTCATGCATCCATCCACCCATCCGCCCATCCATCCACCCATCCATCATCCATCCTGCATCCATTCATCCATCCATCCATCCATCCTGCATCCATCATTCATTCAAGCATCCACCCATCCATCCACCCACCCACCCATCCATCCTGCATCCATCATTCATTCATGCATCCACCCATCCATCCAGCCATCCCTCCTGCATCCATCCTGCATCCATCATTCATTCATGCATCCACCCATCCATCCAGCCATCCACCCTGCATCCATCCTGCATCCTTCATTCATTCATGCATCCACCCATCCATCCTGCATCCATCCTGCATCCATCATTCATTCATGCATCCACCCCTCCATCCATCCATCCACCCATCCATCCTGCATCCATCATTCATTCATGCATCCATCCATCCATCCACCCATCCATCCTGCACCCATCATTCATTCATGCATCCACCCATCATTCATCCTGCATCCATTCATGCATCCACCCATCCACCCACCCATCATCCATCCTGCATCCATCCATCATTCATGTATTTTTATGACCATATAACTTGCACACAGCTTGTCAGTGTTCAATACCAGTCTCGAACCTTGTACTCCAGCACCAATGATACATGATTAATATTCATTGTTTTTAAAACATGTATTTATTCAACACCAATTTCACACCTTAGTCGGAACATCATTTTTATTTGTTTTTTAAAATATCTATTTATTTAACACAAAAGTAAGTCATGTATACATTTTTATGGCTCAATAAGAGGCTCGAACCTGGTTTCCCAGCACCAAAGTCAGCCGCACTAACCGTCAGACCACATCCTCTCCCCTTTGGTGTGGCCCTGCAGTTTTGATGGTATATATTCACACCAAAGTCATGTATACATTTTTACAACTTCACACCAAAATCGGAACATACATATTGAGCCCAAAGTCATGTATACATTTCTACAACTGAACTACACACCAAAATGGGAATCCACGCTTTCTCCCATGCGAGCTCAATTTTGAAATGCGTTGATAGTCACTAAAGAGGGCAGCGTCTGATGCTGCTTGGGAGGCAGAAGCGAACCCCCCTCCCCCCCCACACACACACACACAATACATCCTGCTATGCACATGCTGCCCCATAAACAGATGTGGTACCCAGGCACATGCGAAGCAACCAAGTACCTCGTTGTCAAAGACTTAACAGACACAGGCATGAACCACTTGCCCCCAGCCAGTAGCAGAAAAAAGGCTTGCCCTCCAGCTTACAATTCAGCACTGCAGCAATTGTTAACTTATGGACATCCAGTGAGCAGTCAGCAGACAGTGGTCACGCTTGAAATGGAAAGTGCACATGGAATAGGCCCTCACAAGAGGCAGGAGCACCATAGTGCACATTCATTATTTATGTGGCGGTGATGGGGTTCGGCGGGGCCGTATCCTAGCACTTTGAATTCTGATCATACCTGAGTTGAGTGTGAACGCCGGGTCTCCCTGGCCGAGCGGTTCCTTCGGGACTTGTCCCGAAGGAACTTGCCCCCTCAAGTTTCATTACGCCACTGGACTACCCAGCTCGGTATTGGGTGCAGAAGAATTTATTTGCACCAGACTCAGACTTCTGAGCAGAGCTTTGGGCACTCATTCTTTTACAAATTTAGCACTGACCCATTGTCTATACTTACGATGCCGCGTTAGTAATGCAACATGAGTCTTAATAGAAAATGACGCACGACTTCAAAAAGCCAATTTCCATTTAGATCCGCTGCCGTACATAATGTTCGTGGTGGACACCGTTGTTGGCGAACTCTTCACCGTTGACACGCGCCAGGTGACTCACAGAACCGCTTGGGCGCCTGAAACCCCGAAGCAAATACAATCATGTTTCATTCTGCACAAACGACCCCTTTCATTTAAAAGCAACGTGTTATGTCCATGAGCTGGCTAGAGGGCTTACAGAAAAGCTGGGAAAAACAAGGGCTGGGTGGTGGAGTAAGCGGTTCTCGCGCATCCTGTGGCTGCTGCGCTTCTCCATTTTGGGGACTGTTTGTTCTCGGTCGGTGGCGTCGCACGCGCTGCGCTGCCGCCTCAAGCTCGAGCCCTGGATGACGAATGCTATCTGCGTGTGTGATTGCCAGTGGCCTCATCCTGTCACAGCGTCTGATGGCTAAATTACAGTTTCTGTCTATTGTGTCAAGGGGGCAGGATTTAAATTTCCCAAAGCTACGACTATTCTGTTTTTGGATCAGCGGACAACTTTGTTTCATTGGCCTTTTTTCAGATGATATGTCACTTTTTGAGGCAATGATTGGCATGTGTCACATTCCTTGCAACGTTGCGTCACAAGAAAGCTGCAGTGTGTGTGGGGACTCTGTCTTACTATCATACAATCATTGTTTTTTGTACAAAGAGAAATAACGTTTATTTTTAAAAAATCGTCAATGAATAACAATAATGTATGTATTTCGTACCATTATGTAAAACAATTTGCACTGCACAAAATCCGAAACGTTTAATTTCTTTCCAATTTTGTTAAATGAATCAGTACTCACAAAATGTACAAAGATTGCCAAAGACAGCCCTTTGCATCGTTTTAGTGATGCAACGTTCATTGAATGCGAAACATTGGGCTGGCTATGTGGCTATCCAGTCTGGTGGGTTTGAATGTCTGCAGGTTTACCGGTCACACATAACTGAGGCCTATTACAGAACCCCAATTATTGGCATATGTTTTTCAACTTCAAAACGAAACCTCTTACATGTGTGGCAACTATGCGCTTCTGTGACTTAAAAAACATGTCACCAATTACTGCACTAGTCTAAGAGGCATCTCAGGGAGCAGTGTTGGGCCCATGTCGTTATGTGCGTGCTGCTGCAATTATTTATCAAAGACATGACGTGACTAGATGCCAATCAGGCCTAAAAAATACGTTCAATTAGGCCCTGTGAACGTGGGATTTTTTTGTTTTAGAAAAGTGGCTACTGTTAGAGAGCCATTGCATTATTTTAATGGTTTTGGCTTCTAAACGTTGGAGTTTTTATCTTTCTCAAAGAATGAGTCATTTTAAGTTGTGTCAGGCTTCAAACAAGTGTGCCTCTATTGCAGTGCTTAATTTGAACCAGTGTTTTCGGGTGCTTGGCACCACACCTAATTGTCAGCACCGGAGCTTGCCAGACATGCTGCTACAAGGTGGTGCTGTCTGGCTAATGCACAGAAGACCACAGCAACAGTTAGTTATTTATTCAATATCCATTAAAATGACTATACCTGCCACCCAAGTCATTCTTGTAGCTTTGGGGGCCTGGAATAGTCCAAATTGTCACACTTGTAGGAGTGTGATGCTTTGTAGTTGTGTTGTTACTATCATTGGCAGCATGGTAGGAGCAATGTGTGCGACATGCTGCAGTGTCCTCCTGACGAGAGCCCTGGCCCTTATATTTTCACAAATTAAGCACTGCTCTATTGTATTAGTAAATGACAGCCGTCATTACAATCACGAAGAAGGTTAGAGGACATGTTTGTAAACTGTGGCCAATGTAGTTTCCAAGTCCATACATCGTTATTGTAATACTTACAATGTAGAACACACAATAATCTAATTAAGGGAAGATTCCCAACTCTTTCAGAGAAAAAATTAAAAATTTAATCCTGAAAAACGTGATTAGTTGATTAAAAATTATCAAATAAATATTGCGAATTTTTCTTTTGGATTGTATGTAAGAATATCAGGCATTAACATCATCACACAAGAATACTGAAACCCAATAATAAACTACCAAGATATTAAAAAGGTAACTATATATAGGTAAAATAGATTTTCTATTCTTAACTCTTAAGATGTGTTATATATGTTTTCAGGCTGCATATGTGTTGTGTGGAGCTAAGTATGGTAAACCTTCACTTCATTCCTTATACGTGCCTTGACAATAATTTTGTAGTCCATATTCTAGCTAAGATATTGTTCTCTACCAATATTTCTGTAGGACGATATGAAATCCACAATATTCTTGTACTATATCTGCATTTTGTGAGGACAATTTTGCTAAATCATGAGTCAGAAATGGGGAATAATTCATACCTATTAGTGCTTCCGAAGGGTAATGCTTTCTATCTACCTATCTGCCCACTTATAGTAGCTGTCAAATGTAGTTATTCAGTCAACCAGCCTTTTCAGGACTTTCTCTCGATTGTTAGTGTTTGTAATATAATTCTTTGTTGAACCTCATATGCTCACTGGGATATTTGAAAGATCCAATTTGGACTATTCAATGGCTGTTGGCATAAGTAGGTTCCTTTCGATTCCGACTTGTGGAGGGCAGGTCATCTCTTCTTATGCAGAGGTGAGTCCCACCATGGATGTATAGCGAATCTTTGACACTGCATATAGAAAAGGTTGATGATCTGGTAAAAAGCCCAGCCTAGTTCTGCTTTCTTTCTGACCTGAGATACAAGGCTGTTGAAAGCACATCTCTCGTTTGTTTGTCCAGCTTATGCCCTTCCTCGTAGAACTTGGTTAGCACCCACCTGTCGGCTATCAGGCATGTACAGCCACTCTTTCGCTCTTCGTATTTTGAGATCGGATGGTAGTTTAATTTACGCTATCACAGTAGCCAAGTTCTTGGGTGCCATGTGAATACTCCGAAGAAGGTACTCCTCTCCTATTAGCTTCAAATCAAATCATATAAATCTTTATTTGTATTTTTCAGATCCATAAAGAGCATAACATATACAAGATAAAATCATATACTACTAATATACGAACACAGTAGGTGAAACATACATGGAATCTAGTCATTGAAGTGCAAAAATGCAACACGTGCAGACAGATGTGAACACGGTGTCCTGTAATACAGGCTAGACATAAAAGTACATAGAGGTGCAGTCTAATATATATGTAATCCAATATAATATATTAATATAATACAACTAATATGTGCCTTTTGTTGTGCTTCTGCATCTCATTGCATTTCTAGGCCTATTGTCCCTGTTAATCTTTCTCGTGAGTCATGCCATCTGGGTTGTTAAGCAGTTTCCTTCTAAAGATTGCTTGTGCAATATAGGCAGAGGCAGCATGGCAAACAACATCAGAATCCAATTAACCTAAAAAGTTCAGGGCATCTTTGGAAAATAACAATTTCTTGGTTAAAAAGAGACATTGAAAAATCTTTCTAAAATCAATATAAAACCTGCAAAACTAGAAAATGTACAGTTGATTAGGTGGCTTTCCCATCTCATGGACATGTAGGCACATTTTTTGACCATGCCTCTTTTTTTTGAAAAGCAACTGAATGATGCATGATGCCCAACCTCAATCTTGTGAGGTAAAATCTCTCCTGGACATTTGTTACCCTAATCAAATAGCCTGGTAGGCTCTGGTGTAAGTGCCCTGACAAATACCTTGATACCACTGATTGTTGGCGTTCTCTCCTTTCTCTTTCGCCCCCTTTTCCTCATATAGATAATTTTCAGCTCTTTCTTGCTAAACTATAAGCTACTGACAGGACTCCTTAGGGAGATATTGTTATCTCTTTATTTAAGTAGTTTATTCAGATAGACCAACCAGGGAATCATATCATAGCGCTCGAGTGTAAGACAGTCTTTAATAACTTCTCTTGTAAATTTTGTTCCGGTCTTGCTCCATATGTTATACCAACTAACGATTGCACTTCGGTGAATTGTGTCTTCCAGATGTAATACAATTAATTCTGTGTGGGTAACATGTGCTGGTACCGAGCGAGGGACAGCCCAAAGTCTACAAAGGAAAGTGTTTTCCTGAGTTTGCAATAGTGTATTCTCTGTCATGCCCCATAGTGCCGCCCCTTAAGTGGCAGTTGTAATGCATTTGCTCTTGTACAATTGCCCCATTTCGCATACCGGTGTGTGACCCGTCTTTTGGTAATTCTAAAAAGAGCCTCGATTGGCCCTATGTATTTTAGCTTAGCCATTTCTGTGTGTGGACCCCAGGTGCCAGAGAGTCATTAAAGCACACCCAGATAGGAAAAGTTTTGAACTTCTTCTAGCTTATAGTCTCTCACAAAGTGGGACTTTGTCCTCATTTTCCTCCTTCCGCATATCATCACAAAGATTTTAGTCAAATTGATCTTTTTGATCTTTTTGCTGTATATAAGTTACAAATTTGTTATCAACTTTTGAAGGCCATTGGCGGTTCTAGAAATGAATACTGTATCATCTTCTTAAAGGAGTTTTGGTGTTGGGCAAGAGCCTATTCTTGGCACATCAGCATCCACCTCTTGTAGCACGGTGTCCACCCCACTTATGTATAAAGAGAATGAAAAAGGGGCAAAGACGCAGCCTGGTCTAAACCCCTAGTAAGTCTAAAGCTTGAGGTTCAATCAATCAATCAATCAAACCATTTATAGAGCACACTACTCACCCGGAGGGTCTCAAGGCGCTAGGGGAGGGGGGTCCGCTACTGCTCGAACAGCCAGGTCTTGAGCTGCTTCCTGAAGGCGAGGTGGTCCTGGGTCAGGCGGAGGTGGGTCGGGAGGGAGTTCCAAGTCTTGGCGGCGAGGTAGGAGAAGGACCTTCCCCCTGTGGTGGCTCTTCAGAAGCGGGGGACGGCGGCGAGGGCATGGCCGGTCGATCGAAGCTGGCGTTTGGGAGCGTAGAAGTTGAGGCGGCTGTTGAGTTATCCTGGGCCTTGGTTGTGTAGGGCTTTGTGTGTGTGGGTGAGGAGGCGGAAGGTGATTCTCTTGTTGACCGGAAGCCAGTGCAGGTCTCTCAGGTGTCCGGAGATGTGGTTGCGGCGGGGGATGTCCAGGATGAGTCATGCTGAGGCGTTCTGGATCCGCTGGAGTCTCTTCTGGAGTTTGGCGGTGGTTCCGGCGTAGAGGGAGTTGCCGTAGTCCAGATGGCTGGTGACGAGGGCCTGGGTGACCGTCTTCCTGGTCTCGGTGGGGATCCACCGGAAGATCTTCCGTAGCATGTGCAGGATGTTGAAGCACGACGAGGAGACGGCGTTGACTTGTCTGGTCATGAAGAGGGAGGTGTCCAGGATGAAGCCCAGGCTGCGTGCGTGGTCGGTCGGTTTGGGTGCGGTGCCCAGGGCGGGGGGCCACCAGGAGTCGTCCCAGGCGGAGGGCGCGGAGCCCAGGATGAAGACTTCCGTCTTGTCTGAGTTCAGTTTCAGGCGGCTGTTCTTCATCCATTCGGCTACCTCTTTCATCCCTTCGTGTAGGTTGGCTCTGGCGGTGGCGGGGTCGTTGGTGAGGTTCATTCCCCGACTAGCCGGTATCTTACCCTTGCTGTTAAAGAGGAATACATTTGTGACAGAAGAGATACGATTTTCTCTGGGGCACCCATTTCAATCAAGGTCGCCCTCAATTTGCCATAATTCACACGATCGAGGGCACTACTTAGATCTGCGAAGCACAAAGGAGTATGTCTCTTTTATGCTAGTGTATACTTCCCAATAATAAGATTGAGATGAATGCATTGCTCCAGAGTGCCAATGTCCCTCCTAAATCCCCACTGGGGAATCTGTTACCACTTAATTCTCTGTTGCCTAGGTGTCTAGTCTAGGTAGTACAAGTCTCTCCTTTATCTTTGCAGATGAGTCTAGGAAGGATATTGGGCCATAGCATTTAGTGCCCCCATGCCCCCTTTTTTTATATTGAGACAATTAAGCTGCCAGTTCAAGTAGGAGGAATACATCTTCATTCCACAGCATTACAAATCTGCCTCATTTTTGGGGGCCATACGGCTGTATAGGATTTAAAAGCATCTACGGAACCCCACTGAAGGTGGGGGTTTCCCACTGGCAGATTTTTCAATAGTAATTGTGACTTCGTCTAAGCTAGCCAACTGTACATCAGTGGAAGTTATGTGCTCATTCTGGGGATTAAAGATGCTTCCTTAGTGAGTTATCCAGTCAGACAGTGAGACAGATGCCTCCACCCTCGGCTCTTGATCATCTCTCAGGAACAGGGAGTTTATTATCTTCCGGAAAATAATGGAATCTCTTGTTGCTGCTGCGTGTTCCAAACTGGCCCACGCTTGTTCTAGTAATTCTCTCTCTTTCTGTGTCCTAAGGCTTGTTTGTAGATGTATCTAACAGCCTGATTCATGAAAGGTAATTGCGCTCGCAAAGGGCCAGATTCTGAGAATCTGGCCCTTTGCGAGTGCAATTTTTGCATTTGGGATTCATCATCCCAAATGCAAAATTCGCTATTTCAGAACTCGCATATTTGCGAGGAATAGCATTTAAGGAATCTCTATTAGAGATTCCTTAAATGCTATTCTTGAAACATTTAAAAATTGCGATTTTGCAATTTTGGGCCGCTATTTACCGCGAGGTCAAACCTCATGGTAAATAGCGAAAACTTAGAAAAATGCTTTTAAAAGCATTTTTCTAAGTTGCATGTTACACACACACATGTCTTTTGGACATGTGTGTGTGCAACATCTGTGTAATTTGACATTTCAGGGTTGGTACAGGGTGTCCTTTGGACTCCCCTGCACCCTTGAAATCGCAATCTCATTTGCGATTAGCTAATTGCTAATCGCAAATAAGGAATGTCTCCCCGTGCATTCCTATGGGCCAAAATTAGCTAATCGCAAATAAGGAATCTGTAGGAATCGCAAAGAAAATTGCTATTCCTACATGAATCCCGTTTTGCGAGTCTGGAATAGCGTTTCCTTATGAATCGCTATTTCAGACTCGCAAAACTTCCCAATGATGAATCAGGCTGTAAGTGATTTAGCTTCCACTCTGTCCCTAGGTATTTGCTGTACGGCCTTTATTAGGTTCTTGTTGGCCAGTGAGCACCAATGAACAGACCAATCTGTGTTTTTGGCCTTTATTGGCCGCTTTGAGGTTGGTTGCTATCGCAGATGTATTATTGCTTAAGGCAACCACAATTAAATCCGGGGGAGCCACATGTCGGTACGGATTATGAAGTTCTCCTTATTGTCATTCACAACCATTTTCAAAATGGCTGATTCATTAATACCTGTGCATTTTAAGCTGTTTCCATTTTGCTCGCAAGAGCAATTCTTGCTGCTAACTGGGCTGCTTTAGGGTACTTTATTTTTTATTTCAAGGTTAAAGTGAGTATGGAATGGTCTCTAAAACTGGAGGATATTACTATAAAAGAACTAAATAGTTCCTTACGTTCATTTAAAGTAATATGTGATTGATGCATGATGAACTCTTATTCCCTAAGAAGGTAGAAGTGAGATATTATCAACATCACTATCCTGTTTCAATAATTCTAAATTAATGTTTGCATAATACTTTGTTAATGGAATTGCCATATTTGTTATGAGGAAAGTGGGCCTGATTGTTCCCTAGGTCATCGACGAATCCACATACCTCCTGCATTGGAGAATGACACTTGTTAATATTAAAGTCACCGCCATATATAAAGACTTTCAACCTCTATTCCTCTTGTGAATTTCACCAGTTATTAATCAAGGTCCTCTACTACCTCAAATTTTGTACTGTTAAAAAAAAATTAATATAGAAGTTAATCAATAAAATACAATTGCTTCAAATCAGAATGTGAGAGAGCCAATTAGAAAAAAGGGACTCGGTATATGCCTTTTTTAAACTCACCAGTGCTGTGGCTGATATCAGGATCAGAAGGCCTCCCCTTGCCCGGCCGTGCACTGAAGGTGTTGCATGTGTAATATTTCTCACCTAGCCATCTATAGCAAATGTTTGTGGATGCCATGTTTCTTGCAGACATAGTAACTGTGACTTTGCAATTCCTTATTGGTAATTTTATTTTCTATCCCCACAACATTCCAAGATCTAATTACTAATGTATAGTCAAAATACACCTCACCTGTTAGCTGCCCCTGAGCCACATTCATCCTTCTTAGGTCCCCCAGCCGTGTGTGCTCTTTCATTTCCCCACAATCCTCCAGATGTCAGTCCTGTTCGCTAAGACTCGAAAGGGGCCAAATCTGTTCATGCAAGTTACTGGGGTGCCCATTCTGTAGTTGCTGTAGTGAAGCGTCATCAATGGACCCTGTGGCCTCAGAATGGTTGCTGGTTTGTAGATAAAACCCTAAGGTACAGAAACAATAGGGCATTTTAGCAAGAACCTCAATAAAATTATTGCTGTTTTAGCGTTAGGAAACTGCCGCTAAAAAGGCGATAAAGGGCTTGCTAATATGCGTCATAGAATCCCAATAGAAGCCCAGGTTAGACGTAAAGGACATCTAACCTGGTCTTCTATTGGCGTTCTATAACGTATATTAGCAAGCCCATTATCGCCGTTTTAGCGGTAGTTTCCTGCCGCTAAAACGGCGATAATTTTACTGAGGTTCTTACTAATATGCCCCAATCTTCTCTTTGTGGTTATTGGAAAACTGTTGACTATGTAGAAGATTAAAGGAAGGAATTTTACCATGGGAGGATGTTGAAAATTCATAATGATGCAATCAGTGTGTTCTATTTTCTGGCATGTCCAACTCATTTGACCCTTCTGACATCAAATATTTTTTGGCACAGAAAATTAATATTATTACTTTATTCTGACATCCAGTGGACCACTTTGTTCTTTAAGATGCCCCAGTTTTCATTAGCATATGGCTCTAATTTGGGAACGCCCCTCAGAACAATGACGTATGAAGCAGTATCGGGTGGCTGATTTATTGTATCTGGGGTAGTTGTCCATATTTGTGTCCTATCTCTGTTATGTTGTCATAATGTAAAACCTGCCCTATCCAGAGGAGGTATCTGTAAAGTGCCCTCACAAGGTATGATTCCGTTGTCAAGTCTATTTGTAGATTCAGGCGGGCATGTCATTTGGGCAGGATTTGTTAATACGTCTTGTTCACTTCTGTAGGGCTCATTTACTTTAGTAGCAAATGGTTCTATGTCTGTAGTGTCACAGATCTGTGGTGTCCCTGCAGGGTTCTTGACTATGGTATTAAGTGCTACCACTCTATTTTTGATGTTATTGAGTTCCGCAAGGATCTTTCTTTCAATGTTATCAAGTTTCTTATATAATTTGTTTGACAGAACCTCAAGTATCTAATCTCAAAGGTATCTTGGTCTTTTGTGCACCCTTTACAATTGATGCTATTCTTCGTTGCACTAACTTGAGGAACCCTGGTCATCTTTTTAAAAGATTACTTCAGGCAGTCCCCCTGGATGTTCACTCTTCTTAAATGGAGGTGAATTTGAGTCTTACATAAGTGATAGTTCAATTAGGTCAAGTGACTGGTAGCACAAGGTGCAGATTTTACGTTAGATAAACTGTTTGTAAACTTGGTGGTGTCTATGATTGTTTTCTTATTCACCGCGCCTTTGTTTTTAAATCCCACATGGTTCCCTCACTAAATAAAGTTATATTGGGGAACATTTGATGGCTTTTTAAACTCACCATTCCTTTCGGGCCCCCACTCTCTTTAGATAAGTGCATCCCTGTCGTCAGGTGTATGCTCGTCCACCACCAAACTGGGTTTCTGGAGGGCGAGAACTGGCAGATGATGAAGCATGACACCAGGTGGTGTGTGATGCCAGTCCATCACTTTTTGTGAGATGCCCTTGTAACTACTCGGCACCTCACATTAACTTGGTCACATTCTAGAAGTGGTCTTCATTTGTGATATATGATTTTGACTGGAGGCTGGCCACCTTCTAGAGCCCTATTGCCTCTTGTTCCCCCCTCTGGTCATTGCCTGAGCTTTCTTGTGTTTTTTATTTTTCAAAATGACAACTTTTGTACACATTGTCTTTCATTTGGAAGGCAGAAATGCATTGAAAGTCAATAGGTAATAACATTTGCTTTACAAATCTGAATTACCCATAGTCTCCAGATAAAAATGGTACCTCACTTCTGTGTGTAGGCATAGTGCCTACAACAGGAAACGGCTTAAAGCACAACGTGAACACAACACAATTTCACAAAGAAAAATTACCCTATTTTTATGAAGTGCTTAGCTGTAGTTTTTTAACCCTAGCTCTGCCAACACCTAGGGAAACCTAGCAAACCTATTCATTTTTTACCCAGAATCCCTTGCAAACCAAAAAAATTGTCCAAAAAAAACATCTTTTCCTCACATTTCTGTTGTGGAAAGTTCTGGGATCTTCATGGATCCACAAATTTCTACCCACCTTGCATTCCCCAGTCTGCAGAGAAAAACGTACTTCACTTGTGTGGGTAGGTATAGTGCCCGAGAGAGGAAACCGTGCAAAACGCAACGTGGACAAACCACAATTTCACAGTGACAAAATGACCCTTTTTTGGCAAAGTGCCTAGCTGTAGTTTTTGAACCCTAGCTCTGGCGGCACAAGGGGAAACCTAGAAAACCTATACATTTTTGAAAACTAGACAGCCAGGGGAATCTAGGATTGGGTGACTTAACTGCCTCTCACCAGGTTCTGGTACCCAGAATCCCTTGCAAACCTAAAACATTGTCCAAAAAACAAAATTTCCTCACATTTCTGTGGTGAAAAGTTCTGAAATCTGCATGGATCCTCAAATTTCTACCCACTCTGCGTCCCGCAGAGTCTTCCAAGAAAAATGGTACCTCACTTGTGTGGGTAGGCCTAGTTCCAGTGACAGTAAACAGCGCAAAACACAACAGGGACACACCACAATTTCACAGTGAAAAATTACCCTTTTTGGCAAAGTGTCTAGCTGTAGATTTTTAACCCTAGCTCTGCCGGCACTTAGGGAAACCTAGCAAACCTATGCATTTCTGAAAACTAGACACCCAAGGAAATTCAGGATGGGGTGACTTCACTGCCTCTCACCAGGTTCCGTTACCCAGAATCCCTTGCAAACCTAAAAAATTGTAAAGAAAAACACATTTTCCTCACATTTATGTGGTGGAAAGCTCTTGAATCTGCGTGGATCCACAAATTTCCATTTACCCCGTGTTCCCCAAAGTGTTCTGAGAAAAAAGGTACCTCACTTGTATGGGTGGGTCAAGGACCCGTGACAGTCAAGGGCCCAAAACCTATTGAGACAACATCAAAATTACCTATCACAAACCAACCTGGTTTTGGAAGGGGGGGTCCCATGAGTTTTTGGCCCTGGGCTCGGCAGCATCTAGATAAACCTACCAAACCCACACATTTCTGGAAACTAGACACCCAGGAGAGTCCAGCGAGGTATGGCTTGCGCGGGTCCCCTAAAGCTTTCCTAACCACAATCCCCTGCAAACCTCAAATTTAGCTGAAAAAATCATTTTTTCTGAAATTTCTGTGTTGGAAAATTCTGGAATCTACGTGGATCCACAAATTTTCTCCCACCCAGCGTTCCCCAAGGTCTCCCAATAAAAATTAGACCTCACTCGCGTGGGTGGGTCAAGTACCCATGACAGGCAAGGGCCCAAAACCTATTGAGGCGACATCAAAATTACCTATCACAAAACAACAGTGATTTTGCAAGGGGGGACCCATGAGTTTTTGGCCCCGGGCTCGGCGGCCATCTAGGGAAACCTACAAAACCCACACATTTCTCAAAACTAGACGCCTAGGGGAGTCCAGAGAGGTATGGCTTGCATGGTTCCCCTAAAGTTTTACTACCCAGAATACCCTGCAAACCTCAAATTTAGCTGAAAAAATCACTTTTTTTCTCAAATTTCTAAGTGGGAAATGTGGGAATCTATGTGGATCCACACATTTCCTCCCACCCAGCATTCCCCCAGGTCTCTTGATAAAAATTATACCTCACTCATGTGGGTGGGTCAAGTACCCGTGACAGGCAAGGGCCCAAAACCTATTGAGGCAACATCAGAATTACCATCACAAAACAACCTGGTTTTGCAAGGGGGTCCCATGAGGTTTTGGCCCTGGGCTCGGCAGCCATCTAGGGAAACCTACCAAACCCACACATTTCTGAAAACTAGACACCCGGGGCAGACCAGAGAGGTATGGCTTGCGTGGTACCCCTAACACTTTCCTACCCAGAATCCCCTGCAAACCTCAAATTTAGCTGGAAAAAATCACTTTTTTCTCAAATTTCTGTGTGGGAAAGTTTTATAATCTACGTGGATCTACAAATTTCCTCCCACCCAGTGTTTCCTCAGGTCTTCCGATAAAAATGATACCTCACTCGTGTGGGTGGGTCAAGTACCCATGACAGGCAAGGGCCCAAAACCTATTGAGGTGACATCAAAATTACCTATCACGAAACAACCTGGTTTTGCAAAGGGTGCCCCATCACTTTTTGGCCCCGGGCTCGGTGGCCATCTAGGAAAACCTACCAAACCCACACATTTCTGAAAACTAGACATCTGGGGGAGTCCAGCGAGTTATGGCTTGCATGGGTCCTACCCAGAATCCCCTGCAAACCCCAAATTTAGCTGAAAAAAACACTTAGGGCCAGATGTAGGTGGCCAAATACCGGTCGGTAACTGGTATTTGGAGTTTTAGATGTAGGGGGCCTTAAAAATTACCGATTTGGTAAATTTATCGAATAGGTAAATTTACAGATTCTGCAAATACCGGCAAATTTACTGATTCTGTAAATTACCGATTTGGTACATTTACCGAATCGGTAATATGAGATGTAGGTGGCACTGAAAACAGTGCCACAGGGCCTTAAGGATTTGTTATTTACCACCAACTATTAGTTGGTGGTAAATAACGAATACCTGTGTTCATGCAAACCTCTGCATGTACACCTGTGCCATGTGGCACACATACATGCCCTAAGGGCATGTATGTGTGTCACATGGCACACAAGCCTGAATCAGGGGTGTAACAGGGTGTCAAAGTGACACCCTGCCAATCTTGACTATTCGGTAATGTTACTGATTCGGTAATTACTAAATCTTAACAATTCGGTAATTGTTACCGAATATTTACCTACATGGCATTTACCGAATTGTAAATACCGAATCGGTAAAATTCGGTATTTACGAATTGGTAAATGCCATTTACCTACATCTAGCCCTTATTTTCTCAAAGTTCTGTGTGGGAAAGTTCTGGAATCTCTGTGGATCCACAAATTTCCTTCAACCCAGTGTCCCCCCGGTCTCCCAATAAAAATGGTATCTCACTTGTGTGGGTAGGCAAAGTGGCTTAAACAGGATATGGCCCAAATCGTATTGTGGAGACTTCAAAATTACCTATAACAAAACAATCTGGTTTTGGGGGGGCACCTGGTTTTTGGCCCCAGACTCGCCGCCATCTAGTCGAAACCCACCAAATCCACACGTTTCTGAAAACTAGACACCCTGGGGAGACCAATGAGGTATGGCTTGCATGGATCCCCCTATATTTGCTTGCCCAGAATCCCCTGCAAACCTCAAATTTAGCTACAAAAACATATTTTCCACACATTTTTGTGTGAAATCACCTTGCTGGCACAAATGTCCTACCACCCAGCCTTCCCCTTGTTGTGCCGAGTAAAATGATACCTCACTTGTGTAGGTGTCCACAGCAGAATTGGTTAAAAACGTATTTTTAAAAAAATGTAGCGCTTAGAATTCTTGGTGCTATACTTTAAATCCCTATGTTTTGGGCTCTTCCTAGTCACAAGCCTTTGGCCCACCCACACAAGTGAGGTATCATTTTACTCGGGAGAACATGGGGAACCCTGGGTGGTAGGACATTTGTGCCGAGACGGTGATCCCATGGAAAAATGTATGGAAAAGGTGTTTTTTTAGCTAAATTTGAGGTTTGCAGGGGATTCTCCCCTTTCCAATGATACCTCCCGTCTTTCTCTGTTCCCAGGTGGCTGAGATAGCTCCCTGAACACACAGAAAGTGAAACTGAAATGAGCCTAAAGGCTCATAACAGTTTTGGTTTCTGTGCCATGAGGACAGCGCGACGTGCGCGCTGATCCCCTTGGCACAGAAACAAGGGAGGGGGCCTCGGGAGCTGGGGAAGCTCTTACCCAGCTCCCAAGCTCACAGGGGTGAAATAGAAATCCCTCTGCTGTCTGCACCAGAGGGATTTCGTGCCCCTGGCCGCATAACGGAATGGTTCCATCATGAGCACAGGGGCACTGATGCTCATGACGGACCTATTCCGTCATGAGCATTGTAGGGGTTAAATGCAGAGTCCCAAAGGGTCTAAGCTGAGAAAGATCACTCCCGCCTGACCTCGGTCTCCCAGGGCCATTAAATGTTACCCGGTAATGTCCAATTTTGCAAAGAGTGGTTTGGTATTTGCAGGCAGAGAATCTTAAAGCTCCTTGATTTTCAAAGTACAATAGCATTCAGAGTATAATTCAAGCTGAGAGTAGCAGCAGGCCCTGACACTCCTTAGAAAAAAGGCTTACAAATTCACTCAATCATTTTGTCCTTAATACAGCAGTCAATGAGTATGAGCGGTGAGTCAGTAAGTCACACAAAAGGAAGCTTCAAAGGGGGGACGTGCAGTATTTGTCCCAGGATTATAGACTTTGGAAGGAAACTCAAGGGGGGGCTGGCCCTACCCTTGATCTACCTGGTAGTGACAGGCAAGGATGGGCCCGCCCTTGGCCCATGGTGCAGACAATGAAGGGTACAGGGACCTCCTCCTAGGGTCCTGTTGCAGACTGGTCCTCGTAGTTTCACCCCCAATGTAGTCGCTTTCAGTCTCAGAGATCCCTCGTGGTGGAATGGGTAAATATGCTATATAGTGCTTGGTTGGAAAACCAGGTGCTCTTGATGAAAGGTACAGGGACCGCATCCAGGGGATCTGTAGCACACTTGTCTTCATTGTTTCACCCCCAATTTAACCACTGTCGGTCTGAGAGCTGCCACGCATTGGAATGGGGAAATGCGCTATATAGTGTTTGCTTGGCAAAACCGGTACAGGCGATGAAAGGGACAGGGACTGCTTATTGGGGCCCTGTAGCAAACTGGTCCTCGTAGTTTTGCCCCCAATGTAGCTGCTGTCAGTCTGAGAGATCTCTATTAACTTTGTGTTGGTATCTGTGTTTTATTCAAGTTTTTACATCTTGTGTGTCAGTACACCAATAGTCCTCTTTGTACATATTTGCATTTTGCATGTGTTTAATGATATTTCATAATTTTACTGAATCAATGCTGGCCTTTATTTTACATTAATTATTAGCCCTTTTATGCTCAAATGTATTGTCTTGTTTATTTATTATGTATTTTTATCTGTATCTGTACTTTTAATGCCGCTGCAGCTGAAAATAAATTATTTGACTGGCTGAGACCATATCTCAGATACCCTTCTGAGCTTATATTAGGCTAGGCAGACTCAGGTCAATAAAACTAATCATGGGTACATAACCAAATTAACATGAAAAGATGATCCCGAGCTGTGTAATCTAATAGTTTATGACTGGAAGACAGGACAGACAAACATTTAGAGCATCCACGTGTAGCAATGATCAGTCTTTGGTGTGGTGCTGTGATAAATGAAGATGATTATTGCATTTGACTAGTTCATTTTCATTGGACCGGTCAAGCAAAGGCCAACCTCAGTTACTTAAAACTGCCATTTTCATTTGATAGTCCCTCAAACAGTGAGACTGCTAACAAGTGGATTCTTTGTTGGTTTATCAGAATTAACCTGTAAACATGAATTGTTGCTGCATTAGACAAAATCAACATAGCTCGAGTGTGTCAAATATGTTTGCCAGTCTTATCTACCCAAGAAGCACAGCTGTCACAAGTGTCACAATCATCTGGAGGATTCCCAGGGGGTTAAACAAAGAAGAAGCAAAAACTGAAGTTATTCTATGGGCACATCTGCTGCGAGTGCGGACCTGAGTGGTCCCTCGTCTCCCTGCCTTCCCACAGGAAAGCCCCCCTGTGATGAGGGACCCCTTGTGTGGTATTCCCCCAAGTTGGGCCAGTTAGCCTGAAGGTACTGTCTAGCATTCTGGGGCGAGGCTTGGAGGGAGGCATGAAAAGACAACGTCCCACACTCCTTCGCGAGCGGCCTTACCTAGCTCAAGGGGGGCTCGCCAGGGCTCTGGGACATTGCCTCTGCTGACTCCAGGGGCGAGACCTGGGGGGAGGCGTGTGACCGCCTCCCGAGGCCAAATCACCCAGAGCTTTGTGAATATTGTTCACCGTGCAGCATTGTTCTTCGGCACCTAGGAGTTCTTTCCCAGATCCCCAGGGAGATCATTGTAATTGCATGGACAGGTGCCCTTAAGAGGGCTTATAGGAAGCGAAGGGTTGTTCAATATTTATGATTATTGGATACATTTTCTGTGCGCTACCCTTCATGCCTGTGTGTCATTATTTTCACTGGGCTCACTATAATACTGTATAACATGTAAAACGAGCGAAGATGCGCGGTATCTATGTGTTCCCTGCATTTGTATGTGATTTACCCTAAACATGATGCATTACCTGCTTGGTATTTACTGACGTATGTCATTTTGATTCCTGCGTTGTCCAGGATAACAAGCACTCCCTTAGTATTTGCATAATGTGCACAGTATTTGGGATTCATGTCGTTTTGGTCTTGTTTATGTATAATGTACTGTATGTATTTTGATATAATGCTGGGGGGAGTCCCTTTTGTGGTGTATTCATTTTGTTATTTTATGAATGTGTTGTGCAAATGCTTTACACAATGCCACTGATGATAAGCCTGCCTGCTCTGTGTAAGCTGCCAGAGGGTGAGCACAGGTTATCTTTGGTGTGTAACTTACTTGCCCTGACTGGAGTGGGGGGTTCTGCATGGCTTAGGTGCAAACCCTAGACAACCTGAAAACGCATTTCTCACTATCAGTGACAGCTTCATAGGGCTTAGTTCAGCTTGGAGATCCCTCTGCTTTGTATGTGTTGGTGCAGAAAAAGGGCAGCGTCTTATAGTTAGTTGCATTACACCTTTTAGCATCAAAAAAATTAGATGGAGTATGTGTGTCTGTTTTTTACTTGCAGAAGGAAAACAGTTGGAAAATGCTAAAGTGACAAACATGTATATGCAAGTTGTTTTTCTATCTTTCATGTGCCTGTTAATTTCAGGCCTTGCTACAATAAATTTGTAGCGTGGATGCATTCTGTAGACCCTCAGAAAAAGTCTCTGGCGAATTTTTGTGACACCAAAAGAAACAAACACTGATAACCAATGATTTTCAAAATTTGGGAACACATTGAAAAATGCCCAGCATAATTCATGACAAATAAACACAGAAAACAGGAAAGTCTATCTTTACATACCATGGCCCTGCACCCGGCCCCCATATCTCACAGCCCTTGGACCCTTCTATATCCTAGCTGCAAGATTCTGTTCTGTCTTCCAGGTTTACCTTATTCTCCAGGTCTTTCGTGCGCCCACTCCTGTTCTTTACCTTTCTATTCTATTTGCTCTGCCACAAACCTACTTTCCTTGTCTTTGTCCTGATAAATCTTCTGTCATTCGCTCTTCGTCAGTTCGTCATCGACGGCCTCTGGTTTTACACTTTCGTCTGAACTCTCTACATTTAGAACTTTTTCAAAAGTACTACATAAATTATTACAAATAAGTGAACATTGTATTTGTGGTTTCGCTTTTCATATTTTCTATGTGGTGTGTACGCAACACGTTTTTGAATGCCAATGCACAGGTTTAAGATGCTTATACCTCCATGTTTTAACTGATCATTTTATCTATCCCATATTTTTCTGTGGTTTTATACGTTATTTTAATGTTTGTATTATGTCATATATTTGTTTTTATTAATATTTCAGATTTGTACTTATTGCTGTATGGGGTATAGGCTCTAAAATACGGTATTTATCAATTTGGTAGTGGACCCTGTGTTCCCAAGGATTATTTTTACTTGTATAATGAAATGTTACTAAGCAGATGTACTTTAATGGTCTGTCGACCAAATGAAGTTTCTTTAAATTGAATAAACACGTTACAATGCGAACACATGTAATCAAATCTAACATAATAAGCTAGAATAAGATAGAGTAATGAAGACTAGCTGCGATATATATATTTTGGTTAACAACACAGGCTACGAAATCATTGTGCCACTTACCAACAGGCAAATACAATTTAAAATACGCGCAATCCAATATGCCTACACGCTCTTTCTGATATCCCAGTGGGCCACCTGTTCACTAATGACACGACTTAACTAAGATTCTCTCAATTTTATTATTTCTCTGCAAATCTTGATGATATATTACATTAGGTTTTATAGATATTCAGCTTCGGGCTCGGTTTGCCGCCATTTTTCGTGATGATATATTTAGACATGTGGACTGACGGGTATTACCAACACAGCGCTCACGTTTCGAACGTGGGCTGCGGCCTGTCGGCACATATTACTGTGGGCTGGAGATATTTGCTCAAATTAATTTTGCCAAGAAAAAAAAAATCATTATGGGAAACATCTTGTTTATAAGTCTGTCCTGGGGAAAGAAAGCGGCAGCAACTTGGTAAAATACATTGCAGAAACAAAACAACTTAACTCCCCTAATAAAACCGATACCGCGTAAATGCACCAGTATTGTACAAATCAAGCAGAAATGCAATCCAAATTGAATTGTTTCAGCCGGCTTATAGCCGCTGCAGCACACAGTGTGAAATGATTTACAAATTGTACTTTCGAGCTGCGTTGAACAGTTTCCATGAAAGATGGCGCCTGAAATGTGATTTGCTGCCAGAAGAAACAATCTAGAGTGGTATCTGCAAATATCGCCCAAAAAGCACTTCAATTTGAGAGCCGGGTAATAAGAAGCTTTATTGTTTGCACATTTTTAAATTGTATATCGAAGTCGGGATGAATGGGGGAGGGGGGTGGGGGAGTTGGGCTCGGCAGTATGGTGTGTGTGAAAGAGGGGGGTGGGGGTTCGGAGAGTGATAAAAACACATTTTATCACGGCAACAAAATGAATGATTATAAAAGATTTAAGCAAGGGTACATGGGTAGGGCAGCCGAGACAGGATCCTGTTTATCATAGCAATAAGGAATGCAGTGTCGGAAGGGAGGCTGCTGAGAAAGTGCACATACATACCTCGGAGGGTTTGTAAAACTCACAAATACAACCAAAGATAGAATGGGCCATAAACCTAAATAGGAAATATTTACTTCTCATAAATACTCCAAAGCACAGTTAGGTGTCAACTGTTAGTCAGGAAAGCCCTAACCAGTGGCGTAACGAATCTTGAAGGGGGCCCCCCAGCAAAGTACAATGAGGGGCCCCCGAGCGGCCCGGCCCACCACCTACTACAGTCCACCAATTAGTTATTGTAAGGGCCCGTGTGGATAATTGGCACCAGGGTTTAGGACATATGTGGGCAGGCACTCTTAGCATGCACAGGGTGACACAATAATGAGACACAGACTCTAGCTATGCTGAGGTGGACCTGAAAACCAGTGCTATTCCCGTCCGTTTATTTATAGCCTTCTGGCCACGCCTGGCCAGAAGGTGCTACAATGTGTGGTAGTGCTTCCGGGGCTCCGTGGAGACCCTTGGAACACTAGAGCGCTACATCCCTTGCCAAATTGGTCTTTTGAAGAAAACAGTTCAACACTTAACATGCAAAGTCAGCAAGTCTTTGATTTGGCCTTGGATTGGGCCTGAGGCTGTAACGCCACTTCCCCCTCACAGGAGTGTGTCTTTGACTGCCTAACTGTGGCGATGATGGTGTTGCCACTGGTGTGCTCATAGGCGATGGAGGGGTAGTGTCTTCGGGTCTATTCTCTGTTTCTGCCCCGACTGTAGACTCACCAGGGGGCTCTGTGTGTCCTGGGGTAGACGGTATGCTCAATGCCAAGGAAACTCCTTACCTCGGACGCTGTTGTGGGTGCTGGAGCATGTTTGATTGCTTGGGATTTTCGGGGATCTACCTTTATCCCTTCGGAATCAAATACGTATCCGAAGAACTCTATGGATTTCTTGAAGAACTGGCACTTTTCTTTGTGTAATGTTACTCCATGCTCGGTCAGCCTCTGAAGTGTAGCTTTCAACCTGTGATGATGTTCTTCACTCGTCTTGGCATGTATCAAAATGTCATCACTGACATTGAGCACCCCTTGTAGTCATGATAAAATCTCTTTGATGGTATTTTGAAATATTTCTGCAGCGGATGATATGCCAAAGTTTAACCTCTTATATCTCCTTAGGCCCAAATGTGTCAAAAATGTTATGTACCGGCTCTCTTCTGCCAGCCTTAGTTGGTGATATCCCGCGTTGAGGTCTAACTTGGAGAACCACTGGGCTCCATTGAGGTCTGTCAGGATATCATCGACTGTGGGTGTGAGATGTCTTTCTCTCTCTATGGCCTTGTTGGGCATCCTCATGTCTATGCATATTCTTATCTTGCCTGGCTGTCAGGGTTTTTTTGCTATCACCATGGGGGATACCCACGGGGTCGGGCCCGTCCCCTTCTCTATGACTCCTTGGTCTTCTAGTTGTGCTAGCTCTTGTTCCACTGCTGCTAGCAGGTGGAATGGAATCCTTCGATGTCTTAATGCAACAGGCTGTATGGCGTTGTCGATGTGGAGCCTTACGGGCGGTCTTTTGATTGTCCCAAGGCCTTTGAACAGTGAGGGAAACATCTGTAGGATGTCTTCTGTTTGCAGAGCTTTCACGGCATTGGCAAACGCAATGAGTCGGAGGTCTTCTGCAGTGTTGCTTCCAACCAGCAGGTCAGCTTCTTTGTCGATTACGTGAAATGTTGTCATCACTTCTTGTTCTTCTGCTTTGACTTGTACTACTATTTTTCCTCGTAGCAGAAGTGGCTCTTGACTGCCATACGTCAGGATTCGCGCTTTGGAGGGTACCAGTCGTGGTCTTGGTTTCAGAGACTTGTAGTGCTGTATGCCCATCACATTTACTGTGGCTCCAGTGTCAATGACTCCGGTCACTGGTGATCCATCGATCTGTATCTGACACTTGGGTTGTGGTCTTCGCCTTCTTTTCAACTCGCTGATGAATGACACGTAGTAGCACTCGTCATCCTCTTCGGTGGATGATTCATCAAACTGTTGTTGGCGATGCTGTTGTGTTTTGGGACACCGTGAAGTCGGGGTGTCATCTAGGGACAGCTGCCTGACAGCTCCAGTGATTGTTTTCCTCCCTGAGAAACCTCGTCCGCTAAAACCACCTCTACATACGCTTGCAAAATGGTTCTGCACCCCACATTTGGAGCAGGTCTTGCCTCGTGCTGGGCAGCCATCTTGATTGTGCTCATCGCGTCCGCAGTAGCCGCATGGCGTTTTGCGTTGTGTTCTGGTCGGCCATCTTCCTCGTTCCCCTCGACCGACATTCCGAGCTGCATCTACTCTCTCGGTCTTTATCACGGCTCCAGCTTCTGTCTGTTGATTAAGAGCGGCTTCCATCGCCGTGGCTCGGGCATTTGATAGCTCGTGCGACCGGGCCAGGATTAGAATCTCTTCGAGTGTGATCCGGGGTTGGCGTAGTATCAGGGTCCTTAGATGTTTGTTACGACACCCTTGGATTAGTTGCGCAGTTACTTCTTTTGTTTGGTCATCGTCTCAGCAGGAGCTTATTAGGTCTCTTAGCCGCGCATGAAATGCATCCATCGTTTCTCCTTCCCTTTGTCTCGATTGTCTGAACTTGAAACATTCGTAGTGTGGGTTTAATTGAGGATCAAAGTGTGTATTTAGTGCTTGGACGGCGGCGTCATAGTCTGTGTCTGCTCCTGTGTTCGGCAGGTGTTTGAATAGTTTGTACAGTTCTGTTCCTCCAAAATGCAGGAGTAGTGATCTTTTCACCTCGTTGTCTTTTTCTCTGGTGGCGGTAAAATAGTTGTTTAGTTGTCCCAACCAGATTGACTATCGTGTCGCTGCTGTACCCGGTTCAATCAGTTCGCTAAACGGCGGTAGGTTTTGAATTTGGGAGTGAGCTGAAAGAGTTGGGAGTTGTACCGGGGGTATTGCCACCTGTGCTGGGGGTACTGCTTGCTGTGCCATTCCTGCATTAGCATTTGGTGAGTTGGACATTGCTGCGTGATTTACCTCTTTTGCTCTCTCTTCTTGCCTTTACTAGTGCTTATTTACTTAGGTGTTGCTCTCACTTTTCCTGCCACATGTATCTTCTCGCTTGTTGGTACTTGCTAGTCTGTGTTAGCACTGCATGTGAGTTACTCTCTTTGCTGTGCCTTTTTGTCTATGCCACTGCTTGTTTATTTTCTGTATGCTCTTGTTTCGGGTGCAGTGTGTGGCTTTTCGCTGGTTAAGCTGTCTCCTCTTTGTTTCCTGGGCGTCCGCGTGCTTTGGACGCTGTTTCAGGGCCTTCTTAGGCAGTGCGTGCTTCGTTCGTGTGTCGCCTCTCTTTGGGCTGGGCTCGGCCGCTTCTGCGCATGCGCGTGCCTCTGACTCCGCCGGTCTGCCTGTTTCTGCCCGGCTCTTCAGCGCTATCGTCCTAGCGGTCGGGCGCTTTCTCCTGCCGATGCCCCATGCAGCTTCTGACATACGCTGCTTACCGGTGAGTGCTGCTTCCTCCGAGGGCCGGTCCCGGCTTCACCACTCGTCGCACTCTCGTCCGATCGTCTGGGGCATGCGTCGTCTCACGATCAGGGTGGCAGATGATGATCCCGCCACTCGTCGCCAGTGTAAGGGCCCGTGTGGATAATTGGCACCAGGGTTTAGGACATATGTGGGCAGGCACTCTTAGCATGCACAGGGTGACACAATAATGAGACACAGACTCTAGCTATGCTAAGGTGGACCTGAAGTCTCGTGCTACTCCCGTCCGTTTATTTATAGCCTTCTGGCCACGCCGGGCCAGAAGGTGCTACAATGTGTGGTAGTGCCTCCGGGGCTCCGTGGAGGCCCTCGGAGCACTAGAGCGCTACAGTTATCACTAATATGCATCTCACATGGGAGTCATGGAGGTCCACGAGAAGGGTGTGTGGGGCATATTTACGGGGTCTTTATGGCCATAGAAATGAGCTTGCCCCCCACCCGACAGAATGTGCATGGCATGTGAAATGTCACACTCTTACAAACAGAGATGGTAAAAAAAAAGAAATCTCGATCCTTAAACACAAAGAGTGTCTTGTGTGTGAGTGCATGTCAAAATAAGTGCACAGAGGTTTATTTACATGATCCTCTGCAGACGTGATCATAATGAGTAATTACGTGTCTGGCCATGCAGGTTATACGACCAACATACAGGATCCTCATCAGCTAATTTGGACGCTAATCATCGCTTCTCATGTTTATTGTATTGTATGAGGTTCTTACATAGCGCGGCTGCCACCCAACCGATATCCTGGCGCTGGGATTACCATTAAAGGACACTTTGCATGACTGAAGATCTAGTCAGAGGGGCTGAGAGTTAGTTTCTCGCAAAAAGTCAGTTTTTCTGATTCTTCTTAAACCTCAGCAAAGTGGTACTTTGTCTAATCTCAATAGGCACTGAGTTCCAAAGTCTGTATGCTACCAGACTGATTGATCTGCCTCCTAATCGGGCCTTGTTGAAATGTGGAGTGCATATTAAATTAGCCGAGGAAGAGAGGAGGTTTCTAGTTGGAAAATGCCATAGGAATTTCCTCTGCAGAGGCTTAGGCCCCATTTTGTGAGCTGCCCTGTAGACAATGCAGCGTGCCTTAAACTGGACTCTCTGTGCCATAGGTAGCCAATGGAGAACCTTTAAGGCAAGCGAAGCAGAGGCTCTGCGTTGTCTATTTAATGCAAGCTTGGCTGCAATCACTTGAATCCTTTGTAGCTTTTTTAACAGAGAGTCAGGGGCTCCCAGTAATAGCGCATTGCAGTAGTCTCATCTGCTCATAATAATGCTCCTTACTACTTGTGGTCTAGCTAAAGTTGGTAAAAAAGAGAGAATTTTTCACAAAGCTCGGAGCAGGGATAGACAGGTGCTCATTGTTTTATTCACTTGAGAGTCCAGCTGTAGATTGCTATCTAGTAATACTCCCAAGTTTCTGTACCGTGTCCCGGGCAGAACCCAAATTTAACTTCATCTAGAAGTTTATTTTCTTCCGCAAATTACAAGATGGCCTTACTTACTATTCTTTCCAGGACCTTTATCGGATATGGTAACAGGGAGATTGGCCTATAATTAGATGGACACAGAAGGTCCAATGAAGCTTTCTTAAAAAAAGGGGACACAACTGCCTTTTTCCAACACTTTGAGACTAAGCCATTAGTTAGAGATTGGTAGCATAATTGATGTAGATACAGAAAAATCTCCATTCCGAACGCTTTCCACAACTTATGTGGGAGTCGGTCCAAGGGAGAGCCTGAGGAGATTACAGCCGCAAATATGTTAAACTCCTCTTGTGTTGGGATCTGAAAGATCTCCTAAGTCGGCATGTGTTCTCTTGTGGTTCTTTCATATAGGGTACTGCTACTAGACAATATTTGAGTAACGACTGTACTATCCTTCTCTCCTTCACTAGGGGTATTTAGTCCAATTAGAATTTTATTGATTTTTTCTTCAAAAAACACTGCCAGATTGCCACACAGCTCTTGCGAGGCCGAAGTCTGTATGCTTTGTGCAGTCAGGGTTAGCCATATCCTTTACTATGTTAAATAACGTTTTTGATTCTTTAGGATAGTTTCCTCGAGATATTTAGCTTTGGTCTTACCCACCATTTCATTATAGATATGTGACAGTTTTTTCAACGCAGCTTTATCAACCTCCCTATAATTCCTTATGCATTTCCTTTCTGCCTGCTTGCATTCAGTTTTCATCAGCCTCAACTCCTCATTGTACCAAGGAGCAGACAGCTTCTCTTTGCTTTTGATTTTTTTCAGCGGGCCACTAGATCTAATGTGTTAGTAATCTGATTGTTAAGATTCTCATGGTTCACAGCCACTGTATTATTAATATAAAAGCAGTCGTCATTGATAAGTCGGGGGAGCTCTTTCAGTTTTAATAGTTTGGACCATTCCCTACCCATACGGGTATGGGACGGGTTAGGAGTTATCTTGGCATTGTTTCACTCAGCGCGCCCCACCTGTGTTGTTTTACAAGGTTATCCAGCTTGCACGCTCCCATGGTGCATATGTAGAACCCCTGAAGGGTTGTGTTGGGTGGGATGTGGGGGCTCTACACAGTGTAAGAGGCCAGCTGAAGGGGCCCATGCACCATCGGAGGCACCTGTTGAAACAGGTGCTTGGCTGACAGAAGTATTGTAAATGCAGCGGTGAAAACTGCTATAAGTGCCACAGCTGCAAGTGCAGGTTGCCCCAAGCTTCCCGATGAAGTGTGCTGCGAAGTACTGACTGGTAGGGTATCTTATACTACAAGTTGTGTAAGTGCTGGAGCAGCGCCATTGTGCCAACTCTTGGAAGCACAGTCAAGTACTCATGCTGCAAGTATGTGTGAGCGCTCCTCCTGCAAGAACCCTGACACTTAACGAAACAGGGGAGGTTGCTGTTAGTGCTGGAGGCAGGCATTCTCTGGGGTTTTGGGGCGCTCCTTGGTGCTTTTAGTGCCACAACACTCACTGTGCAAGACATAGAGGAAGTGCAGCTGCTGAAAGTGACTGAGACAGGAGACTTGCTGCAAAATTGCAGATAATGCAGGTTGCCTTTGTGCTAAATTGTGGAACTGTAAGCCCCTCTGTTCCTTGCAGTGCAGTTTGCCTTAACTGCTGCTTCTGCACCCCGCGAAGGCTACTACTTTACCTTTCAGTGGCACCAAAGTGCCCAGACACCATAATTGCCACCACTGTGTTTCAACAAAGCGCCTACTGCAGTAAGTGACATTGTGAACGTGGTGTAGGCAAAGCATCACAGCAGTTTGTTACAAATATATCTATGTTATCTGCTTTTCCAATATGTTTACTATGTAACTTGCCATGGTACCAGCCTCTCCATTGTTAGTGTTCCCTATTTACCTTGATCTTTGGGTCGCTCCCTTCTTATCCAAACTCTATTATACTCCCTCCACCCCCGGGTCCCTTCTTCCGAACCACCTTGTATGAAGCACTCAAAAGTAGCAGCAATGTGCAGTGCACTTTAAATACAACTGTGAAAGGAAAAGGGCCTCTCAAGCCTCAAGACAGAGATCTGTCTTTGGGTCAGCTTGAGGGCCTCTGAATTTCAATCCAAACTTCCTATGTGGTTTCTGTTCCTGCACTACTTGCCTTAGTTACAATTTTCTTGAAAATACCTTAATTCACCATCCATAGCTGTCAAGGTTTAAGATTGCTATGTGTGACAGTTTTCTAATTTCAATGTAAATATGAGTGACATTTCAATGACTATGAGTGCCACTTTCTCGTAAGTAAAATCAAGCAATGAAGATGAGGGAAACACCTAAATATAAGAAATTACATCAATTTGAGCAACAAGAAACTAAGTTAACTGCTGCAGAGAATAAGAAATAATTGTTTAACGGCTTTCATGTATCACACTCTAGCCAAAATTGCAGAAAATAGATAAAGCGGTATGGAGGATATTCATTATTTATTTATAATCAACTGAGTGACTCTCAGACTCACTCGACTGCTGCTGACGATATGAGCACTAAGCACCGCAGCATTGGAAAATTGAGAGCGAGAGGAACTCATTTAGGTCACAGCTAGACAGGCTTAAAGCACATTTTATTTTTCCCTTAAATTAACAGTCTCCAGAGGCTCACTGTCTCCCACTGAACAAAGAAAAGCTTGTAAATGTGTGCACCACAACAACTAGCTAGCCCCAATGCCAGGTCCAAGCAGAGAGAATCCCTACCCCTATCTCCTAGCTGGGGCTGGTGGCTCAGTGCACTAATGCATCCACTATTCTATGATTCATCTCATGGTCAAAAGTTCAAATATTGGCAGGTTCGCTCAGTATTTCTTTGCTCTGGGTTGGGTGGCATACGTACCCTTGAGATGAGTATCAATAAACATCTATCATTAAAGGCCATGGGGTGAACATTTGCATTACAAATATACATGTTATGGTGTGTTATAGTGCATCACATATGCGAGGCAAAACACTGCTATTAATTTAACGGAATGAGCTGATTTTTTACTTGTTTGTTTGGAAAGCACATGCTTAATAAAAGAGATTTGTAAACAAGCCCCTCGGTGGGAGTAAGGCATGTTCAGCCTCATTGCTCCCTAGTTAAACTTTCACCGTGATTTAATTTACATATAAGAAGGGACAGCAAGTTTTATACTTGATGGTTCAGCTTTCATGTCACAAGAAGTAACTCATTTGCGCAACACCATCACCTAAATAAACTGATACCACCTTGTAAACATATATGGAGTCAAACACGCTGCAAGATTAGAACCACCACAGGGAAAGCACCGCAGAGGGGGAGGCCTATCCACAAGGACCAGCAGACTTTGATTTACGCTGGAGACAGCCTGGGAGGGCACAGCTGTGGCGTGCAGAGGCTGGTGCCCCATGACATTTGTGGCAAGGTGCTCTGGAAGGTGTCAGTGCGCATAGGAGGCCCCTGGAGCTCGGGCCCCCCGCACTGCGGGGGCTGCGGGGGCTTTTGTTACGACCCTGAGCCTAACCCATGGATATCCACAGATTACACATTTGTATACTTCTAATCTATATTGAATTCCTTTACATATTGGTGGTACACCTCAAAGCTGTCCACTCTTTTTACACGTCACAGAATAAGACAGAAAATGAACACTGAGAGGAGAATTGAACGTGCACTTAGCACGTTTCATACTAGATTCAATGATGATGAAAAAGTTGCACTCAATATTACCAGTAAAGAGTGCATTTCTTGTAGAATCAGAGAATCTACTCATAAGTATGCATTTATCTATGCTGATTAAGATGTTTGATTGAAGCTTGGCTAATGGAAAAACCATCCTCGTTTAATAAATAATTAACTTTTACTGATGAAAAAAACAGACTTTTCCAAACGCGTGCTATATTGTCTGTAAAACATATAATCAATGGAGAATTCAATATTAACTGTCCTAATGTGTAGTATACCATTTCAATTGAAAAGTTAATTCATATGTAATGTATGCACTAATGTTACATGTATGTACATTCAAACATAGTTCTCAGTTGTTAGAAATGGGGTTCTGTGGTTGGCAGAGGTAGGTACCCTTGTCCAAGTAGGGACCCTTCTTCCTAGTCAGGGTAAGGGGAATACACTACTAAAATAACCCCTGCTCACTACCTTGGTAGCTTGGCACAAGCAGACAGGATTATCTCAGAGGCAGTGTGTAAAGCATTTGTGAACATATACAGTAACACAGTGAAAACACTACAAATGAACACCATGCTAATTTAGAAAAATAAGTAAAACTTTATCTAAACGAACAAGACCAGAAATGACAAACATCCAACTTACAATACTGTAAAAATTGTTACTGTGCAAAATAACCTTTAAATTGCATGAATAACATGAAAACACAGTTCCTCCGACTAGGTAGCTCCTTGCGGGGATACCGCGATACTGTACATAACAGAGTCTAACAATTCCAACCAACTGCGTTAGCTAAAGCATCGCCAGACTCGGAGACTGTACCGTTCTTGTTGCGGGTGACACAATGGTATGAGCCGGTATGGGGCAACCGTTGCGGTTGCGAAGTAAGATGGAAGCGTTGCAGCGCGTGGTGTCCTCAGGGCTTGGTGCAGGCAGTGGCTCAATTACAGAGTTAATGAGACCAAGGCTTGCATTGCAGGGTGAGGCGGTGCTTAATGTGGTGCTGGCAGGTCATGGTGCAGCGACGGAGCCAGTTGATGGTTGAGCTGGGCAGCGACAGAGTCGGTGACGTCTGTGCAGCATGTAGCGAAGCAGTATGGAGTGCTGTGCCCACAGGACGCGGAGCAAGCACCGGCTCGTTGGCGGAGTCAAGGACACCGGGATTGCGTATCGAAGCGAGGCGGTGCTCTCTGTGGTGCCTACAGGACACAGAGTCTGCGACGGACTCAGTGATGGAGTCGGTTGCCCTTTTCTTCTGTGGGGACTGGAACCAGCAGAACCAGAGACGGTACCCGGAAGGATGGTGAGGTTTTTGCTGTTCCTGAGACCTCTTCAACAGGGGGCAAGCTCCACTTCAAGCCATTGAAGATACTTCCTCAAGCAGGATGCACACATGGTTCCTCTCCTTGGCAGAACCAGCCACTGCAGGCCCACCCCAGACATCACACAGCAAAGGGGCAGTACTCCTCCTCCATCTCTTATCCTTGGCAGAGGTTTCTCTTGAAGTTCAAAAGTGATCTAAAGTTCTGGGGTCTGGGCCCCAATATTTATACAGCAAAATCATTTGTTCTCTTGTGGCAGAGAAGCCCTGTGCTCAGTCAAAACCAGTTCTGTCCTCTTTGGTGCATCTTGCTGGCAGGAGGTGAACACAGCCTTGTGGGAGGCAGACCAGGCCCATTCAGATGAAAGGAAATCTCCTCCCCCTACTCTGAATGCATACCATGTCATTTCAGCTCAGTCCTGACTCTTCCAGACTCCCTGGAGCCACTGCACATCCCCAGCCCCTGTCACTCCAAAGCCAGATAGTCAATAAACATCCTGGCAGAGGCACCCTTGATTGCAAAGCAGGAAAATACCTACTTTCTGAAAGTGGTATATAAAAACACAGAATGTAAAAATCACCCTCACTAAAAGATGCATTTTAACATTTGGAGGTCAGGCATACTAACCTTTATTTCCCTACCTTGTTCCCAGGGGTAGTTATGTTTATAAGATGTTAAAAGCGAACTCCCCATTCTATCCTATGGGAACAGGTAGCCTTGCAATAGTGAAAAGCGAAATTGGCAGTGTTTCACTATCAGGACATGCCACACACACCAGGGCATGTTCTACCTTTCACATACACTGCACCCTGCCCACAGGGGTACCTTGGGCCTACCTTAGGGGTGACTAACATGTAAGAAAAGGGAAGGTTAGGGCCTGGCAAGTGGGTGCCCTTGCCAGGTCGACATGGCAGTACCAGACTGAACACAGGCTCTGCAATGGCAGGCCTGAGTTACATTTACAGGCTGCTTATGTGGGTGGCACAATCAGTGCTGCAGCCCACTAGCAGCTTTTGATTTACAGGCCCTGAGCACACAGAGTGCACTCTACTAGAGACTGACTAGTAAATCAAATATGATCATGGAATCGCCAATCCATAACAAACATTTACAAAGGGAGCACTTGCACTTTGGCACTGAACAGCAGTGGCAAAGTGCCCAAAGCATCTAGACCAGCAAAACGAAGTCCAACCTACCGCAAAAACACAGAAGGCATAGGCAAAAATACAGGGGAAACCCACGGCAATTATGCCAGGTCTAACATCAGTCACACTTGGCTTTGAGTAATTTGATAACTTACAATATGTCTTATGCAATATGAACTGAATGTGTTAAAGAGTGTATATTTGTTTATACTAATTTGTGCACACGCATATTAACTGTGCACCATAACATTTACTGATTAACTTGACTTAATAGTTAGGCCTGTGTTTCACCATGCTGCATTTTTTAAAAGACTGTATTCCAGTTTCTGCTAATGTGGCTTTCTTGAAGGTATTCACACGCATTATTAGTTTAAAATAGATATATTTGTCTACTAGTGATAGATACATAGCCTGAAAAACAAACTTTGACGAAAGTACATGAGAAACCAGAAGGCAAATGAAAGGACTATTATTTACAGATTTGGGTATAACAAAAGATGCCATTCCCATGTCTTGTGTTTGACTTTCTATTGCTGTTTCAGTCTGCATTGTGGGAAATGGAACAAAGACAATGGACACATGACAATGATGTGACCAAAGGGTTGTCTCCTAAGGACTTATTTTATATTGACAGCCCATTAGAAAGATGAGATGTCTTTGTGCCCTTTGAGGAGGCTAACTCTATTGATCCTTTCTGGGCTTCTTTGCTGTACCTCTTGCTACAGACTCTGTGCAGAACTTTCATTGGACTCCTTGCTAACTCATTTTATGATTCCCAACTGCCCCTTGAATGGACCTTTAGAAGTTTAGACCTCTATGTTTCCTTTGAATCTTGCCCTAAGTGTGGCTTATTCTAACCCTTACTCATGACCTACTGAACTGAGTTTCTGAGATGCTAACGCTTGTCCTACTTAAGCATCCTTGCCTTGTCCCTATTCCTTACATGGAACTCTTTGATTTCTGAAACTCTTTAGATAATCGAACCATACCTTGCATTGCAAGTTGCTTGGATGATTAAGATTACCAATGTATATAAGGTAGAACTTAAGAATGTTTTCTGAGCATCACATTCTAATGTTATTGTCTTGCATCACAGGCACTGAATTGCTGTCTGTTTAATATTGGTCTGCCTCAATTTCCTTCAGAGGCTTGGACTTCAAGTTGTCATTTTGTATCTTTATAGCATGGTCGTAAGACTGGCGTATTTGAATTTGATTACTTATTTGTAAAACACTTTCTTAATCTTGGCTACGGATTTCTGGTACTCGTTGTGTATTTGATTTGATAGGATATTAAATACTAACTCCCTTTCCCCTTGGTGCAACAAGCAAGGTCCATCAGAGGATCAAGAGTAAGTAGAGAGAGAAAGTAAAATTGTGGGCCCAGAAAAACTGGATAAGTGGTTATCCTGAAACTACAACATGGGTGTGTTACATCTTGGACCTACTTTTGACATACAGGATTTACAGCATGCTGCTACTGAAATTTGAATAACTCATGCCAAAACACGCATACATACACCATAGTAGGCATTGCTTACTAGTCTCTTACAGGTTACCAGTAGAATAGGAGGCTTACGGAAATGTATGAAAGTGACATAAAATAAATAACATTTTGGCACAGGCCCTAACTCATGGGTGTCCAATGTTGGTTCTAGGAGGCAGAACACAGATTATCAGGATAATAACTGGTTCAGTAAATCAGTTCCATTTAAGTAGATTGCCTATATATTTATGTTAGGATAGCACAAAAAGCAGACTCCAATCCGACACGTCTGCAACTGCATTGGATATCCCTTCTCTAACTCATGTACAAAGCAGTTACTTTGCACATGATCACTCACAAAGTGACAAAAAGGTATTTTTTCACATACGTTTAAAAGTAGACTTTTTCAATGGGAGCAACGTTTGTTAAATGTGAATTTAAATACAAAGTTATTATCCTCATACTTAAACAAGTAAAGTTCCTGTCTTACACAAGGTTGGACAAAAAGATCTACCAGGAATCACAGGTACAAATCTCATACCTGACTTTGTGTATCATAAAACTTGCTGTGAGATATATTATTTTAGGATTTAGACATTTACATTTTCTACTATTGGTCATTCTCTGAGGCCCCTGTTGATATTCCTCTCAGTACACCAGCCGTTTCACACAGTATGTTAAGTGTGAGTAAGTAACGTTGACTTAGCACATATTATGATAGTAAAACACACACTTGCACTTCTGTTTTGCTTTGCAAATCATGCATATTTCTTACACCAAATTAGACAACCATTGGGTCATTTTCTGGATCAATATTCCGGAGCACAGCCCTGGAGCTAGGTTTACTAGCTCCCCTGGCTCTAAGGACTTTGCAATGTGCGAGCCCGAGACAGAAAGCCAGTTGGGCTGCAACCACTCTGCAGCCCAATCAGCAATATTTATGTGAGATGCAACAATCAATTTCATTAGATATCACATGGAAAATTTGTGGAATGCAAAGCCCTTTTAATTTAGGGAAGACACACTCAAGAATACTAGGAAACTCTAGGTATGTTTTAAAAGAATACCTTAAATAAATCACACCCATATCCTAGTGCACACAATATGAATAGTAACTATTATGAATATAAACAATATAGTATCCACACAATTTACTAGAATTGTGTAAGTAAACATCTAGGTTAAATCTTAAATCCTTTCTTTATGTCACTATTTACAATCTCACCCTCACTTCTTTGGCTAACTAAACTGACTCTGGCCCCACAAAAACGGCCTTATTAGCGTTTCAAAAATGGTTTACACCCACATACCTCTTCTGGACACAGAAGTTATCTTCAGTATTATACCAGCATCTGCTATTCTCATCTGCTTCCTTCAGCAAAAGGAAGTGATATAGCTCGGCATAGCCTCGGTCCTTGGGTCTACGAAGTTCCTCTCTATCTCTTACATTCTGGTCTTAGATTTTATAAGATATCTGTTCCTTGTTGAGTCTTTTTAAAATAAACGATTAGCAGAAAAAGGCCTTCAAAACCTTTTATACAGATTATGTGAAACCATCCTCATTGTTTAATAATAATAAACAATAAGCAAGATTATCTGCTTTCAATAAATCTCGTTCACCATCTCAAAACAATAATTCAAACTGAGAACATCATTCAGATAGAATAACTTGAATATATTCAAGCATACTTGGTTATCACATTGGAGTGAATGGCGACATAGATAAATGTGGATTTCACATTATTTATAATCAAAAGCTAACATATCTAATTAAAAAACGAGGATAGCTGAAAGGGAAATAAATATGATAATTCCAACACTATGGTGTGCATAAATCCTTTTGGGAACAATATATCCTCTTGTGAGTTGGATTGCCCTGTGTCATCATATCTCACCACCTTGCTTTTGTCATTTTCTCCTAGCTTTTGGATAGTACATGTTCCAGCAATATGCGGAAACCTTTAACCTAAACCTATAGGACAGATTCAGAAAGGCACTCACATCGGTAAATCAAAATTCCAAGTGCAAATGATAGGAAGGAATTTACAAAAGGTGACATTGCTGTTGTAAAACCGTTGACACCTACAGAATATCATTCCACAATTGTGTAATATTAAGCAGGGTTATATCCAACGCATGAGGATGAAAAGTGGTGTTCCAAGGCATAATTAGCTTGAATAGTTTGGAATACCACAACAATAATTTTGCATGTTTTCACAAACGCCTCATGACAGTGCTTTGGATAAGGTCAGTAGTTTCAAGAACAGGAATACATCTCTTTCTGGGGAGGCAAAGGAAGGAGACCACACCCACATTTTAAGCAAGCATAGGTGAAGGGATTTCCCCCTTGAGCACAAAAGTAAATGTTCAGTTGTACCATACATAGAATTTGGCATTTAGGATAAGCTCACACAAAAAAATAACTCACTTGACTTTTACGGTATTATGATTGGAAAGCTGCATGCACATTAGTATACAGAGCCTAACCTGGGAAAGGGTTATTGTTGCATTTGGCCCTTTTTACAGGGACATCCCTGAACTTTTTGCCTTCCTCCTTGTCTTTTTCCTGACACGATGTTGGTGGTTTTAGGACTCTGGGCACTTTATCACTGTGTCCAGTGTACAGTGAGTGTGCTCTGTATGGTAAAATGTGGTAAGATTGGTCTTCATCTGTTTGGCTAATTTAATTTGCCTATCAGTCCTCAGTAATGTGGTATCTCATATACCCTGGGCCACTAAATTAAATGCTACTGGTGGGCTTGCAGCACTGATTGTGCCAACCACCAAAGTAGCCTTACAAACCTGTCAGGCCTCTTGCATAGCAGGGCCTGCACGCACAGTTTAGTGCTGCTGTGACGTGGCACATAAAGCAGGTGCCACGTCTGTGACTCCCCTTTTTACTGCATATCAGTCACCCCTAAGGTAGTCCCTAAATAGCCTATGGGCAGGGTCCATTGTAGGTAAAAGGTAGGGCATGTGCCTTAACTGTATTGCATGTTCAGGTAGTGACAAACAGCCATTTTGGTTTCTCACTGCTGTGAGGCTGCCCTCTCATAGGAATGCTTCGGGGATTCCCTGATAAGTGTTTCAGTGGTAATTCCTGATATGAGAGGGACAGCGTGGTCATGTTTGGTATGTTTGGAATAGTGGTAATAAATGCTGCATAACAGAGTGCGCAGATTTATTATCACTATTTTAGAAATGCCACTTTTAGAAGTGGGCATTTCTGTGTGCTATGTGTCTTTGTGCCTGCCTGATGTGTACTGCATGTCTGGCTCTGGAGTGACAGGGGCTAGTGAGGTACAGTGGCTCCAGAGGGGCTGGGAGAATCAGTGCTAGGATGAATAGGCAGATCTGCATTTGGAGTAGTGGGAGGAGTAGCCCCTGACCCTGAATAGGTACGGGCCTGCCTTTTACAATGCTGGCTCCGTCCCCCTGTAGTGTGTCAGGGGCCAGAGCCTTACCTAACAATAAGGGGTGTGAGCAATATAAAGAAATGTTGGAGTGCCCCCCAGAACTGGTTTGGACCGGACACTAAGCCTGTGCCAGGAGGAAGAATAAAGACAATAATGGTATAAATATTGGGGCTGTGACCCCATGTAAAGGTGTTGTATCTGCTTGGAGCTGAAGGACTGCTGGGTGCCAAGAGGAACTGCCACCCCCTCTGCTGGAGGGCCCCCATGAGCTGTCCTGCCTGAACCCAGGCATTCCCAACGTCAAACCTAGCGCGAGGGGAGCACTGTGCTGTCTGCCTCCCCTCACTGACCATGGTGTAGTGGGCGCTTTAATCCATCCCAGGAGCTAAGAGTGAGGAGGGAGCTGCGAGTCACCCCCGCCTCTCGATGTGCCTTGATCTCAAGAGTACTGCAGGTGCTTCCCCAGCTGTTGGGGAACATGTGGAGCCCTTCGTGGTTTTCTTTGCGCTCACGAGCGCTGTGCCTGCAGAGAGGGAAGGAAGTCAGGCAGCTGTTGCCTGGTTGGGGGTGGGGCAGTGACAGAGAGCGGAAGCCGAGCCTTGTGCGCTTGTATCCAACTTGGGCTGTGAGGAGTGTGGGACGGGAATTCTGGGCCCCATTTTCCTGAGCCCCAGAAGTGAAACTCTTGCTGCACTGCGGTGAGAAGCAGCCGCTAACGTGAACCAGAAGTCAGGCACCCGTTGCCTGACCAGGGGCGAGGCTGACTAAGAAGGAGAAGTCAATCATACATGATGCAGCCGGAAGTCAGGCAACCTTGTGCCTGAAGGAGGGCGGGACTCCTGTAGATGTCGGTGAGAGCCCCGCGTGCTGCCTACGTGGAAACAGGAGACCGAGCAAGGTCAGAAGAGGTCCTGTGAGAGGAGTCCGTAGGGCACACTGTTGATGCCTACCGCCACTTCGAACTGGTTGCCAGAAGGAAGAAAGGCCCTGGTGAGTGAGGCACATAAAGAGCACTGCGGAGGCAGGGATCTGCTTACAGCTACACTGCCAGATCGTGTGTAGCTGCCATGAATGAGGAGAATCCCCGGTGAGTGGGGCTCGCACGGCACACTGGTGGTGCCTCCTTGGGCCGATTCTCTCCCAAAGAGGAGCCCCGGTGAGAGGGGCTCCCAACGCACCCGGTTGGTGCCTACCTGTCCCACAGCAGTACCGCCCGAATGTGGCAGCTGCAACGTTGGGGGAATTTTGTGTCTCAGGATCGACAAGGGTGAGTTGCACCCTAGCAACCCCATTTCTGGTACCGGCCTGTTTTCCTGTCCCCTGCTGCAGTGGCAACCTGGTGGCAAAGCGAGTGCTGCAACGGCAGCCAAGAGAACCCTGACTATTTGGACAAAGGGCATGCGGGACAGCCCAGACTGGCAACCGGGGAAGGCCAGTTGGCCTGGGAGCACCTTGTGTTCTGGTGGGGCGCAAGGCCCAAAGAGGATGAATGCACCTTGTTAGTCTTACTGTGGTGCCTTGCTAAGATGATTCAAGCATAATGCAGTTTTGCCTAACATACTTAACTACAATAGGTTTGTGCTGAGGGCCTGAACCAGTAGTTACTGGTTGTTTTATTTCCACTGCTTGTGATCCTAATGGTGATGACAATGGCCCGATTGGCCCTGTCCTGTATAAAATCCCCTGTAAAGTTATATCTAGTGCCAGGTGGCACAGTGTACATATTTGTGATTCTGCTCTAATGTGTTTGTGAGCAATGCAAATGCTATTTTGTATATAACCTTGTGTGGAGTTTTTTTTTGTGGTGAGCCTAGTTTATAGCTGCTGTGTGTGTGAGTTGCGCAAATGCTTTACACATTGCCTCTAGGATAAGCCAGACTGCTCATGGCAAGCTACCAAGGGGGTGAGAGGTTATCTTTGGTGTGTAACTCCCTTGCCCTGACTAGAGTGAAGGTTTCTGCCTGGCTTAGGCGCTTGCCCTAGCCAACCAGAAATCCCATTTTTAACAGTTATGAATCTTTGAAATGTGTTAAATTAGGAACAAAAATATCTGTTCATACTTTTAATGCTTTTCGTTGTGAATCGGACACAGAGGGGCTGATTCTCAAATTCTTCGCACACAAAAATCAGATTTACTTAAGTGAATGTGAATCATAGTTACAGATTTGCAGAAACCTAAGCTGGCAGAATGGAGTAACTATTGCAATAAAATAAGTTGATACTTATAGGATAATAGAAGGAATACCAGATTAACCCAATCCATATGGTAAACACTTGTTTTACACCATCAAATTCCATAAATTCTAAATAAATAAGAAATGTTGTGTCTACTGTCGTTCCAGCAAGCCATTGGAATAAGAACTTTCAGAGGAAGCTACATTTTTAATGATGGCCTGGGATTGATTTATTTGTTTGATTTACTCAATGCTTCATGTGTAATCAAAGGCAACTTCCCAGCTCTAAGTAACAAGGATTAGTCTCATTCAAAATAAATAGTCCACTATTGGAGAGAAGACAAACACAAAGCCTCCTTGGGAATTATGTTGAATTGAAGGTTGTGTCAAGTGACCCTATCCCTGCTGGTACTGAAATCCTGCTAGAAAGAGCTGGGTCTCAATGCTCTTTTAACTGATGTTAACTTAGGCAGTGTGCTCAGATAAGTGTCAAGGGGTTCTAATTCTGTGTGCCCTAATCTCTAATGTTTTTCCATTGTTTTTCTTTCCTTTATTTGAACTGTCTGATCAGCCTTGTGTTTCTAGACATAAGGTTCTGAACGAGTGTACATTTAGGGGTCACTGTTTGTGGGTAATAAAATCCTGTTCCAACATGGATTTGGAGATGATGCACAGAACTTTGAATGTTATCCTATGTTCTACTGGGTGTCGGTGAAGCTCATATAGAGCTGCAGGTATGTGGTCATATTTCCATACATTTAGGAAGCTTTTGTCTAGTGGATTGATTCTGGGTCTGGTGGGGTTGCAGAATGTTGGTTTTTGGTACAGTGATGTAGCTTGTATTGTAAAGGTCTACTGATGGTGTAAGCTTTAATCAGTACTGCAACTGCAGCAGCAGCAAGGTTTTTTCCCAAGCATCATGAACTTTAAGTTATTCTTAACACTTGTGTGACCTGTTTGATTGACGGAACATTCTCCGAGCCAAGCCATACTTCAAGGTATTTTTACTGTCATATGGACATAGTGCCTCCTCCCAGTTTTGTTAATCAGACTGATGGTTAGGGGGACTCAACTGAGTGTCTTGTAATCATGTCCCCAATCTCTGGACCTGTCAGATATGTGCAGTTCTCCATCTTCCCTAATAGATGTAACTAGAGAAGTTTGATATACATTTCAAATTGTAGATGTTGTTCTACCATGTCAGTCAAATGTCACATATCAATGATAAATGTTACAGGTTTATTTCATGAAGTAACATTGCCAGTTCTTACTCACTGACTTTATATCACCATGAAAGAATTCGTCAGCGGTTAGGCTGATGTGATGATTCCAGACAATTGGTAGAAAATATATGATGAATTATTCAGAGAATTTTTATCATGGCCAGGGAAAATAAAAAAATAATTCAATCTCTTTGTGGTTCAATGGTGAGTGCTCCTTACGTCATTGCAGGTGAAAAGTCTCGACGGTGAGGATCTTCGTTATAACAGTTAACATGCATTGTCCCCATTTATTATTAGGTATTTTGTTATTACCACACTTTTGTTTGTGGTCCCTTTCAGAAGCACTAGAGCGTTCAGCATCCTGAAATAAGGGATCCAAACTTCACTCTGTATTGTTCTGGAGATACCTTCAGTTTACAGGCAGATTGTTTACCTAATGACAGAAATACTAATTCATAAACATTGAGCATCAGAAACGTGGATGATGGTCACCTGGAATGCCATCCATGGCTGGCTATTCATCACTTTAGGCACTGTGACTCAACATCCTGTAGAATGAGGTAACTCATGGCACACCAGCGTTCTGACCAAATAAAACCTCTACTACCATTTTCTATGTCACAGGTAATGTTCATATTAATTCTTACTCAGATACAGCAATTTCAAGTACAAAATTTAGATTACCTAAAGAAAAATGATTTTGTGTTCAAGCAAGCCCACCATCAGCAAAAGAGTGACATTTTCTGTGCAAGGGAATGGCCAATCCTTCTACTTCAAACAGTGAAGACAATAACTTTTTTTCAAGAACTTTGTGTCCGCAACTGCTTTATTTCTTCTAGCGCTTGAGAAGGACTGCTCCACTCTTTTGGTAGGGGGATATGTTAACATATTTCCCAGGAACTTTGTGGAGAAGTTGGAGTAACAGATTTGTTCCTATGACAACAAATATAGTGCCCAAATTCTGGATCTCCTGACTCAGAAAATGGATTTTGAAAAAAGGGATGGAGAAACAGGAAACCCAGGCCCTCATTTATGAAAAGTGACGCATTGTGCGAGAATACAACGATGCACCACTTTTCATTGTGCCCTCCTTGCGACACCAATGATGCATCATATTTACAGTATGACGCATCATGTCACAAGGAGTTACAGATATGCCAGTATTTCTGACGTATCTGTAGGCGCAAAAATGACTCATTGCTAAAGTGTGTCACAAAAGTGACGCAACTCCGGCAATAGGTCATTACACATGGGCAAGTCCCATGTTAAATGTGCCTGTGTCAGTCTTACGCCTGTCATGAGGCAGGCGTAAAATATTGACGCATTTGCGTCCTAGAAGGGGTGCAGTGAAATCTCATAGATTACACTGCGTCACTTCTACGACCATTTCTTGCGTCGGAACGCCCCCCCGCATACATTATATCTAGTGCAGGTATAATGTAGCACAGGGGTTTACAAAGTGACCTATCTACCTTGATGCGTCACTTTGTAAACAAGATGCAACATGGCACATTTTGTACACTGCTGGTGCGTCACAAAAAGTGACGCACCAGCGGCGTAAAAGTGACGCAAAGCCCCATAAATAAGGCCTCCAGATTTTAAAATTTGCCAACATGTGAACACATACACTCCCTCACTCGCACAACACATGGTTGCCTTGCATAGCATATGTAGCACCAACACTAACTGCACTGGAGGCTACATGCAAAAAACCTATCAGTGCATTCAAGAAATGCAACAGTTGAGAAAGGAAACTTATGAACAAAATATTCTCTGAGGCACAATCCAGAATAGTGTGATAAGTTCTCATATATAACTTAAAAGTAGTTCCTCCTTCATCTGGGCAGAAGTACTTTAATGCAGTCAAAATTTAGAAATAATAAATGTCGATGGATCAGGGGCAGATGGTTATGATCATAATATCCTTTCTAGAATTCATAACATATATAGCTCTTCAAGGCATCTGAAAGATGCTTTGGTTTTTATTGAACAATATATTTTTCAAACTTACAAGTACTCCAATACTGTATGATTTTTAATATTAGTGGAGCTGTTATTCTGAGGAAATGAACTGTGAAAGTAAAGGAGAAGCTATGATAGCCAGTGTCACTCTCAATAGTGCATATGTGTGGTCTATCATGTTATTTCTATCACTTTTCATCTTCCTCGCTCTTACTCTGTCTGCCCTTTTCTCTCCTCTTTCTTCTTCCGTTCCCTTCCTTTCTCTTTCATTTCGTGGGTCCTTTCTCTATGTACTTTTCTGTCTTTCTGTGTCGCTCTTTCTCCTTGTCTCATTCTCTGTCTTTGTTCTTCTCTCATCAACCCTCTTTTCCTGTTTTTGTTTCTCATTCTTTTTCTGTAGCTTTTTCTCTCTCTGTCACTCTGCACTTTTTTCATCTCCCCCTGTATCTGCTATTCTGTTTCTCTCTGGATTTCCTTCTGTCTTATTCCCTTTTCTCTTTTAGTCCCCTGTTTTCTCATCACAGAGTGTTCCTTCGTGTTGATTTTTCCTGACAGGGTTTAACTTGTTTTACGCTGTGGTGCCTGTGCAGAGATTGATAGCAGACTAACTTAATGTTCTTCTGCAGCTGCACTTCCCATTAAGTGCTTTACAACAGCAGATTTTGTGTGATGATAATAGTGTGTGCAGTAGGCAATAGCAAGGAACATATCACAGAAGTAAAGTGGTTGACTAATTCTAACTTTTGATTGTTTCTGCTACAGTATTCCGACAAAATATTGTGTAAAATATTGTGGTTTGTAAATATTGAGTCAGAAATATTGTGATGTCAAGAATATCATGGAATAGAATATAGAAGGCAAGAATATGGTCCTTTTAGTTATTTCACAACTTTTGTTTTAAATATAGCTGTATATAATATTTTTACTTAATATAGTTGTATGACATATTTTTAATAGTTTTAATAAATATGAATTAAGTACTATAATTTATTACTATAATATTTATATTTAATTTGAGTATAGTTAGTACATTTTAGATTATTAAAAAATTATAAAAAAAATTATAATTAGAAATTGTTTATTTAGCAGCAGGTTCTTAGGTTTGTAAGGGATTAACATATGCAACCTGTGGTGTAGGTGGCACACAGCCTCACCTTTAAAGTACTGTTACTTTAGAGATTTGCTCTCATACACTATTTCACACCTGTCGCCACAATGTGCCTAAGTGTGATCCCAACAAATTGGCGATCTCTGCTCAAGTCATATCAACAATAAATAGTGGAGCACTTGTTATACGTTTAAATAAATACACGTTTAATATTGCACCCTGATAAGTTAAGATTCCGCCATTCAGTGGCATTTTGGTTCTTGTCAACTCCTCTTGAAATCAATAGTCAGTAATTCATATAAAATTGTAAGTTGTTTCTTTACTCAGTCTTGACACAATCAAACATGGAATACAGTTGGTTCAATTATACAAGATACAGATGATTTAGTTGACATGTGTTTCGTCCAACCTCTGACTTTCTCAATGCTATATTAAGGAGATATTGCTCCAGAAGTGCGATAGTACACCAAAGAAAGTGTGTCCACTCCAAATGTTACACCCAACTTAATTGAGAAAGTGACCTATTGTCAACTGTACAACTTCCAAAAGAATAAATAGTGCTTCTATACCAGTTCATAAAAAGTTATTATCTTTTTTTTAGTCCTAAAGGCTTTGAATTCATACTCAGCTGCTCCCATATAAGTACAGCGAAAAAGTATGTATTGGATCTATTTACATCTATCTCTGTCTGTAGGGGAGAACAAATCCAGTATTTGCACGTTTGCACATGTGTTCATCGATCAGTTCCATAATATCTAGACTAATAAGTCAATAAAAGTCTTGGACTTTGGGAAGTCCTAGGTGTACCATAGACACACAGTGAATGCTCACCTGTAGAGTTTTCTGAAAAGGGGATTAGAGTGGAAGGTTTTCAAACTGTGAATGTTTGCTTTTAATTTGCAGTTCATTTGTATGCAATTTAATTTCAAATTTGTAATAAATAATTATGTCGATTAATGAACTGGTCATTTTGTTTTTACATTTTTTGGGTACTTCGCGAATGGGCCCGTTCACATAGAGACCTTGTCAATTGCAACATAATTCAACATGGAGCTCTGTCAGCCTGGCTCTTCACACTGCAGCATCGACCACTCACAGGAACCACCACTGTGAAGCTCCAGAAATGTGTGCCTGACTGACTCCTTGTGCTTTGGCCAATAGCATCCTGTGACACTCTCATTGCTCCTTGCAAGCCTCTGCAACATGAACAGGACTCTTGACACCAACTTGAGAGGGTAAACCTTCAGCAGAACTAACCTGCAACTGTATCCAACCTGCGCTCCATCGCCGTCAGCCTGAACTTTTGACTTTGACTTGGTTCAGCACAGCCAGATATCCCAAGTTGGCTTTTTGTGCTTTTTGGTCTTATAGTCATTTTTTTCTTTAAAAATTCTAAACTCCGGATTTACTGATTAGAATTTTGTAATTTTGATCTTGTTTTATTTATTACATTTTGCTCTAGTTTTCTCACTTCTTTTGGGGCCTTTTTTTGCGTGGAGTTTTGACTGTTTTACTGTTTAAAATGTTGTACAAATAATTTACACTCGAAGTTAAACCTAACTGCTCTGTGCCAAGATACTGACGGGATGGGGAGGGGGGGGTGAGCACGTTAATGTGGGGTGTGCATGTGTCTCAGCCTGACAGGGTTTGTGGTTGCTGCTTGACATGGGCTCACACCCAGTCAACTAGTAAGCCTATTTCTCACAGAGGGTGAATCTTGACTACAGATCCTGCACAAGGCAGTTTGTCTGTTTGGGATAGCGCAACACTTTCTTACCCTAAGTGTGGCTAATGACCTCATCGGCATCTGACTCTGGGAAACGCCCGGTGTCCGCTACAGCCAGTCTGGCCCTGCACTAGCAGTAGGATATGTTGAGTGGCCATAGGTGTGCACCTATTTGCTTTTTTCCACTGGTTTTTGACAATATTGTTATTGATTGATACAGATGTACATTTAACACTAGCGGATTGAGATGCAGTTAGTCTGGGCTATAGCTGAAGCTACTGAAAAGGCTGACAGCAAGTTTTTCGTGAAAGTAGTGGTACAAGGTGTGGCTTTCAGAAGGGTATCCTGGCAACCTGTGCGTGACTACCCTGTACCTGGATGTTTTTGCTTCTGCTCGTGATCTGTCTGAATTCAGTCTGAAGGATCATCTTTGGGATGCTGGATCTGATGTTCCAGGTTTGGGGAGGGGATGTAATGTGGGGAGCAGCTTGTAAGTATTTTGTCAATGCATATGCGTAATCCCAGCCACGAGCAAGCTACACAAATGAGAGAGATAAAAATGCATCAGTAGATGGACGAGAAAGAGGTGGGGTTTGACGAGGTAAGGTGAGATCCAGAAAGAGAGGGAGGTAGGTGGGGCCGATTGCAGGTCCTGCAGCAGTGGCAATTTGTAGAAACCATGAGGCGGGGACTCTTCGTGGGTAAAGGAGGAGGTTGCCAACATCGGTTTCAGGGTGTACTGCTCGGAAACATCTGCTTTGGAGAGCATTTGGACTTTATGCTCCTGTGCATTCTTTTAGTGGCTCTCTGCTCCAACATAAGACATCAGGGGGTTTCTCAATGGATGACTGTCGATTCTAAGGGCCTCATTTATGAGAAATGACGCATCGCTGCGTGAAAGCAGCGATGCGTCTCTTCTCAGTGCGCACTCCTTGTGTCATGACTGATGCGTCATATTTATAATATGACGCATCATGTCGCAAGGAGTTACAGATATGTCAGTATTTCTGACGTATCTGTAGGAGCAAAAGTGACGCATTGCTGGAGTGTGTCACAAAAGTGACGCAACTCCAGCAATGTGTACTTTCACATGGGCAAGTCCCATGTTGTTAGTGCCTGCGTCAGTCTTACCACGCCATGCCATGAAGCAGGCGTAAGATTTTGACGCATTAGTGGCCAAGAAATGAAGCAGTGAAATCTTATAGATTTCACTGCGTCACTTCCATGACCCTTTCTTGCGTCAAAACACCCCCCTCGCATACATTATACCTGGCGCAGGCATAATGTGGCGCAGGCGTTTGCAAAGTGACGCATCTACCTAGATGCATCACTCTGTAACCATGGCGCAACAAGGCGCATTTTTTACGCCACTGGTGCGTCACAAAAAGTGACGCCCCAGCGGCGTAAAAGTTATGCACTGCCTCATTAATGAGGCCCTAAACACTTATTCAAATTCATAGGACTTCAGTGTATTTAATGTCTTAGTATTCTTTATATGTTTTATTACAGATACCTGTGTACACTAGCTTGAGATCACTTACATTACAGAAAGCCCCGTGTACATTAGCATGTCAGCAATTAGATTACATTTAGCTTTATGTATATTATGCTGACAGAAAATATATTAACTGTTTTAAATTTGAAAAACACTTGTCTAACTCCTACCACACGGTGCCGATTTGGCCCCAGGACAGTTCATATTTTCAACTGGGATACACCATGCCATTTCGGTTTCACCGGGCAGTAAAGCTGATGTTTTCCCCTTTTCAACTGCGTTATCTATGCAAAGTCCTCTACATTATATTGGGAGAAAATTGTGCAGGTAAAAATCGTGGCATCGAGCGCAGTTTGACAGGAACTTCAAATTTAAAATCGAGGATAAGTATCATTTGCGCCCGATATTAGATATACCGCGTATTGAAGACAGGCCTTACTGTTCCTCTTACAGACAGTGCAAGTAAAATAATTGTTTTCCAGTACAGCACCCTTCTCTTGGTGATGGTATCACCCTTCCACTCCCCCCGCCTCTCCAATCCCGCATCATGGCACCTAATAATAGAGAAGCACTTTAATATTGTCTTTCACATGTTCGACTCTGCGATTTCACACGTCCTTATAGCAGAACGTTACTTCCAAATGCATTAAGTTTCTAAAGATAGCAAATAGACTTTTGGGTAATGCATTTTAAATAGTCTCTGGTTTCAGAAAATAACTCGTGTTCATTTTACTGAACATCATAATAGCTTTTGCAACATATTGTGCCCTGTTGGTATTTTATAACACTTTCCCTGGGATTCAGCAACACAAAAAAATCAATTTTCAAGTCTGTTTATGTTACAGTCTGCACCTGGCGCACTCTCTCAAGAAACGTTGTGGTTTACAATAGATGAAATGAATCTCGTTCACTTTGTGGTCTTCTGTTAACGCTCAATGGAGTGTGCTATGCAGTCCTGCTTGACACAGCTTCGGTGCAATGCACAAATAGAAATTCATTCTGAAAGAAAGCACAGAGAAGACATGGTCAGGGAGCATTGGAGCATTTTAGCAGTGGTGTAACGTAAAATGATTGCACCCACCTGCAGAATGTGATGAGAGACCCCTGAGTCACCCATATCTCACATATATACATTGGTCTTGCGCTGAATGAGAACTTTCAGAAGGGTTGGGGCCCCTTGAAGGGCTGGGGACCCCCTTGTCTGCCCCTTGTTGTGTTGCCCCACCCCTTTTAGTTACTGCAGGGCCTTGCATTACGCTCCTGCATTTTTGTGCTATATAGACAGCGATATATATATATATATATATATATATATATATATATATATATATATATATATATATATATATATATATATATATATATATATATATATATATATATATATATATTCCTGTGCGATACTCCTCCTATTCCCCTGAAGCAAAAATTGAGGCGCACTCAAGGGGTACTTTTCAAAGTTTAATGATCACAAATCAAAACTACCCGACAGTAGGTATATATAGTTAGGACCTAGTTACCATAGGAACCCCAACTTTCTATTGGGAATAACTTTGGCACCGATTAAGGAATCTGCGTGTAATTCTCCTTAAAATTGCTTCGCTCCGCTCCGCTCCTTCCCTGAAAGTTTCGCGGGGATTCGTCAAGCGGGGGCCGAGAAAAAAGGGGGGTCCCAAAACGTGTTTTTCCCATGTTAATTTCCATAGGGACCTTTAGAGACGGTTACAGCCCGAACGGCTGAATGGAATTACACCAAACTTGGCAAATTGGTAGGGCCTGGTATGCAGATGTGCCTTTGCTATGTTTGGTGAACATCCCTCCAGTAATTCTTGAGAAAATTGAATTTGAAATTTTTCAAATGGCATTTTCTATGGGACCTTTAGACACAGCTACAGCCGAATGACTGAACGGAATTACACCAAACTTGGCAAAATGGTAGGGACAGGTACGCAGTAGTGCCTTTTCTATATTTGGTGAAAATCTCTCCAGTAGTTGTTGAGAAAATTTAATTTGAGCAAATTATATATCTATATGCCCGCAACATTCTATTGGGAATAACTTTGGCGCCGATTGAGGAATCTGTGTGTAATTTGCCAGAATTTTGGCCAGCTCCGCTCCGCTCCTTCACTGAAATTTTCGGGGGGATTTAGTCACTAACCCATGCATTTAGTAAGACACATTTAATCCCTAACTCATACAGTCAGTCATGCACCTACTAAATCCTTCATCCAGACACTTATACATCCACTCATTCTTCAATATGTAAAACTTATTTAAACTTTACAGAAACACACAGTCGCTGGATGATGTCATCAGTGATGTCAAATGAGATGTCATCCGTGATGTCATCAGTGATGTCATTTGAGATGTCATCAGTGATGTCATCAGTGATGTCACTGACCATGTCATGAATGATGTAATATGTGACATCATCAGCAGTGGATTGCGGGTGCGCGAAATATAGTTAGTACAACTAACTATATAGAAGCAATTTCAATGGTTTTTTAAATGCTAATTCCTAACTATATAAGGCCTGAAACCTATGGTTTTTAAGTCAATATATATATAAATATATATATATATATATATATATTCACTGAAAAAAACATATGTTTCAGGGGCGTTATAGTTAGTTGGACATTTCACTTGTACAAAACCATTGAAATTCCCCCATTATAGTTAGTTCAGCTAACTATAACTCGCGCCCGCAATGCACTGCTTATGGCGTCACATATTACATCACTCATGACATGGTCAGTGACATCACTCATGACATCACTGATGGATACTGGTGGTAACTGACTCTGACTAACCAGTCATAGAGCCAGTGCTATGCTAAAAGACACTTAGAATACAGTTAAAACACCTACATACACTAGGGAACACTATGTGTGGGGGCACCCCTGTGATTACCATCAATATACCTGAGCCATAGTACCACCTGGCTGAAGTCACTCTCAAAATTGGTATCTCTTCTGATCTCTTCCTCCCATGCACCCAGGAACAGATTCACAAAACTTGGAGCGAAGTATGTTCCCATCGCAGTTCCTAAGATCTATTTGTATATACTAGCATTGAACATGTAAAACGTTTTTATGGAGGAAATATCTGATCATGTTGATATGCATATTAGTGTGGTCCATGTGCCCGATAGATATACTGGATAGATATCTGGCACATGCAGATATCATTTGTTCATGTTCAATGATAGTATACAGGGAGTTAACATCCATGGTGATAAGAAGTAATTCTTTCTGCCACTGGATATGGTGAATCTTGTTGAGAAAGTCTATTGTATCTCTAACATAAGGGTCCCTGAGGAAGTGATCAACAAATCTGGATACATTCTCCAGTGAGCTGCCTCTGCAGGACGCGATGGGTCTGCCTGGGGGATTGGATCTGTCTTTGTGTACTTTCGGGAGAAGGTACAGTACTGGGAGTTTCGAATAGACTTTTTTAAGCAAGCAGTACTCCTCCCATTCTAGAAGGCATTTGTTCTTTCAGTTCACTAATCTACTCCAAATGCCTGTTATAATGTCACTTTATTCTATTTTACTGGTAATCACATACTGGATCATTACATTGACGCATGGCTTTGTCAATGTACATACTCCTACTCAGGATACCTATAGTCCCTCCCTTGTCTGCAGGTCTAATGACTATTCTGGTGTCCCCAGGCAGATCTTTAATGGCATTCCTTTGAGCAAGGGTGAGGTTATGTGAAAAAACGGTTCATTTGGAAAACCAATTTTTCTGTCTGAATTTAAGTAGTTGTCATGGACAGGCAGCAGCGCAGGCTCACACACGCCACTAACCTTTGTGCAGGGTGTCCGGCAGAAACGACTTCGGATGCTAAGCTCTCCTCCCCCAGCCAACCACGAAACCCACAGTGGAAGCAAAACTCACTGTGCGCCCTCGTACCTAGCCGGGAAAGGGGAAGTGGATAAAATAATAAATGGGCAGCGATGATTCGTTGGGATCCCCCGGGAGTCTGGTCACCAAGATGCGGAAGACAGCAAGAAAGGGCCCATCTAATTAGGGAAGAGTAATGAACACCATTAATACTATATTTCATGTGTCTCGGGTCGTATACCAAACAATTCTTAGGCACCTCACTTACCGGAATCATACACAACCCAGGCCGTGAAAGAAAAGCCCCACAGCAATCCTGCTTGACCAATAATAGTCTTGCCAAGTGTTCAGGACTGCAACAGGCAGTAGTCGTAAAGAAAGGAATTAATCGCGGTTGTTAAGAAGCACAAACCGCCCTCAAAGGTTTGCCACGAAATGAAGACAAGAAACCAGCTAAACGAACTTCACAGGAAATATGTCTCTGTCTCTTATGGCAATATTGTCCGTGGAATCAAAAACAAAAGCAACTTGGAACTACATCTCCCAGAATCCTTCTCTTGGGGAGATCAAACACGGAATATCAGCGCAGCGCGTCTTCCAGCAGAACGCTCCCTGATAATGAAGTACAAAACAAACGATATGTCCCAGAACCGCCCTAATCTAACTAACTAGGGACGAACAATCATGAAGGAAGAAAACGAAAGCGAGCCCGCTTTCGTTACATGAGTACTTAGCCGCAGAGCGCCGTCATCAGCCAAGCGCTGGGGGAATCACGGGTTTTTCTCCTGGAAACTTCTTTCTTCTCACTGGGATCCGGCGGGGAACACCTTCCGCCACTCCGATCGACTCTAGAATCACATTGACAAGCACCGTCCGTGAGGATGGGAGGTGCTAATATGCCTTTGGGCTCGTGGCTCTTCCTGCTTGCCCCTTGGAATGCTGGTCACTGTAGTTCGCTCTACTCCTCCTACACACATCCCCGCAGGCATACCATCTCCTAGATCTTGAAAGTAGAATCATTCCTCGTCCCCCGGGCACCACAATCGCTACAGAACCCCCTCTCGAGGACTGCCGACTCGGCGGTCGACCCGGCTTACCCGGATGTAGGGCATGGAAACGGTCAACTAGCTCTGGACAGTGCAGATTCCCCAGAGGTTCCCAGGATCGGTCCTCAGGGCCATAACCTTTCCACTCCACCAAGTACTGGATTCTGCCCCTCACCATACGGGAATCTAGAATGGACTGCACCTCAAATTCCTCCTGACCATCCACATCAATCGGAAGTGGAGCTACCGGTACTCTCATAGTGGGAGGGCAAGGAACCAGGAGGGAGACATGGAACACTGGATGTATCTTCCAACCCACCGGGAGCAGGAGTTTCACAGCAACAGGATTAATCACTTCTACTATACTGTAGGGTCCTACATATTTAGGTGTCAGTTTAGTATGCCCTTTAATGTGGAGATTCTTGGTGGAGAGCCACACCTTGTCTCCCACTCCATACGATGGTTCTATCCTCCTTTTCCTATCAGCGAAGCGTTTCTGCGCGGACTGGGCATCGGCCAGGCTGTTACGTGCATCCAACAACACCGCTCTTAGATGTGCGTGGTGTTCGTGGATGCTAGGAACAGGGGAATGGACAGGCCACTCAAAGGGAAGTATGTTTGGATGATACCCATGGAGGCAAAAAAATGGTGAACAACCCAGTGTTGAGTGCACAGCATTATTATATGCGAATTCGGCCATCCAGAGTAACACAGTCCATTCCATATCATTCCTCAACGAGAAACAACGAAGATATTGCTCCAGGGTTTGGTTCAGGCGTTCTGTCTTGCCATCCGTCTGAGGGTGGTAGCTGGAGGACAGACGGGCATCAATGTTCAAGGTGGTACATAACGCCTTCCAGAACCGGGAAGTGAACTGAGAACCCCTGTCGGTGATCAATACACAAGGAAGACCGTGAGCCCTGACGATATGTTGAAGAAACACTTCTGCCAATTCCACTGACGTGGGTACATCCTTCAGAGGTATGAAATGGCCCATCTTCGTCAAGTGATCGACGACAACCAATATCACTGTCATTCCATTACACGGGGGCATCTCAACGATAAAATCCATGGAGAGAGTGTGCCAAGGTTGGGGAGGTATGGGCAAAGGTCTCAGCAGACCCACCGGGCGAGCATGCACAGCTTTTCCTTGCGTACAGATGGCACAATTCCTCACATAAGACCGGACTTCTTCTCTTAGCTGGGGCCACCAGAAGGAACGTTCCACAATGGCAATGGTTTTGTACATTCCCATATGACCTCCCAGGACCGAATCATGAGACCAAACCAATACTTGTTGCCGTAGGGCTTCAGTGGGAATGAATAATGCAGTATCCTGATAGGCGAGATCATCCTTTATAGTGCGATGCTCCGGATCTTCTTGTATCCATTCAGGTATGTTCATATCTGCAAGGGCTATTTTCACGTCTTCAAGAAAGTTGCTTGATGACAGGAGAGCTACAGCCCCTACGCTGGCAGTTGTTTCCTGAAGGATCAAAGGTGTTTCTACCTCTTCGGTCTTTCTCTGTTCGCCATCCTCCAAACGTGATAGAGCATCTGCCTTCCCATTTTGGGTTCCAGGTTTGTATTTTATTATGAAGTCATAGTCGGAGAAGAAAAGAGACCACCGTAATTGTCGGGGAGTGAGGGCCTTCGCTGTCTTCAAAAATAGCAAATTCCGGTGATCCGTGTAGATCTCCACTGTATGGACCGCTCCTAGTAGATAGAGACGCCATTCCTCACATGCCCTTTTAATGGCTAAGAGTTCTTTATCCGTTATGGCATAATTCACCTCACAGGGTGTGAGCTTCTTGGAGAAGAAGGCAACAGGATGTACTTGGCCTGTACTAGGGTGTCTTTGGGAAAGCACTCCTCCCACAGCATATTGTGACGCGTCGGTCTCCAGTATAAATGGCAATTGCGGGTCAGGGTGACGAAGAATGGGAGCTTGAGTAAATTGCTTCTTCAGGTATTGAAATGATGTATCAGCCTCCTTACTCCACACAAAAGGCATATTTTTCCTTAACAAACAAGAAATCGGATGAATGATTTTGGAGAAATCCTTGATAAACCTACGATAGTAGTTTGCAAAACCGAGAAAGCTTTGTACTGCTTTCACAGTCTTCGGTGTAGTCCATGTGAGTATCGCTTCCACTTTGTTCGAGTCCATTTGAAAACCCTTCTCGTTAATGACGTACCCAAGAAAAGACACTTCCTGGACGTGGAATAAGCATTTCTCCAACTTGGCGTATAGAGAGTTTCGTTGTAAACGGTCCAGCACAGACTTCACATGTCCGACATGTTCCGAAAGAGTGGAGGAATACACAAGGATGTCATCGATGTACACAATGCAGTAGGTTTCCAGGCATCCCCGCAGAACCTCATCCATAAAAAACTGAAATGCTGCGGGGGCGTTGCACAACCCAAAGGGCATTACCCTGTATTCGAACAGGCCCAGCTTTGTTCGAAACGCCGTCTTCCACTCATCCCCTTTTTTGACACGCACCAGATGATATGCTCCACGAAGATCGAGTTTAGTGAAGTATTTGGCTCCTTTGAGTTGGTCCATGAGCACTGGTATTAAGGGGAGAGGGTACCGGTTTTTGATGGTCACACGGTTAATGGCTCGATAGTCGATACAGGGCCTTAGTTCTGCGCAGTCCTTCTTTGGAATGAAAAACATAGGGGATGAGGGCGAGGCAGGAGATGTAGAGTGCCTGATGAATCCCGAGGCGAGGTTCTCTTCAATGTACGTTTTCAGATAATCTGTCTCCTTCTCGGTCATGGCATAGACCCTGCTACAGGGAATATCGGCTCCTGGTATGAGATCGATTCTGCAGTCGTATGCCCTGTGTGGAGGCAAATGAGTAGCCTGTTGTTTGTCAAACACAGGGGAGAACGACTGATACTCCGAGGGGAGTCTGGTAGCACAACAGTATTTTTCTGGAAAACATGAAGCCGCCAGACAGAGAGAAGACGAGAGTTCTGGAATGCAGGGAACAGCAGAAACCTGAGTACAATGCTCCTGACAGTATGCAGATGACAAGGTGATAGTGCGCGCTGCCCAACAGACCTTTGGATCGTGGAGAGTTAACCAGGGCATTCCCAAGATGAGCCGGAATTGGGGTGCATCAATGAGATCAAACTGGATATATTCCTGATGATCTTTTCCAGTTTGCATTAGCATAGGACAGGTGTGATAGGCCACTGGACCCGATGATAAGACCGTACCATCCACTGCTTTCACCAACTCCGGTTTTTCTTTTTTCTCACAAGCAATCCCGATCTTCAGGGCGAATTCCTGATCAATGTAGTTTCCGGTGGCTCCTGAATCTACTAAGGCGTCAATATTCAATGATTTCTGAGGGGTGACCCAGAGGATGATTTGAAGGTTCATATGCGCCACTGCAGGATGCAAGGTATTTGCAAGACAGGGGGAGATCATTTGCGGCAAACAACCCAAGACAGAGACCTCTTCCTGATTTGGGTTCTTCAGTTTTCCGTCGGTTGATCGGACTCTACTAGGGCTTGCACCCTTGGAACGGGGTTTCTGGCTGGGACTGTATTCCTGGCTCTACAGTCCTTTATGAAGTGGCCCCCTTTTCCACAATAAAGACATTGCTTCAAACGACGTCTTTTCTCCTTCTCTTCCGGTGTTAGTGGTCCACGGATACCACCGATTTGCATGGGTTCAGGGCCTTCGGAGGGTTTAGCACGTTCTTCAATAGGACCCCTAAAGCGAGGGTAGAAAGGGCGAGTGTCTCCTCTTGATCTATCCCCTCTCCTCTCTAGGAGCCTGTGATCCAATTGGACTGTTAAATCGATGAACTCTTCACAGGTATCGGGCAACTGTACCACTTGTGCAAGGACGTCCTTTAATTCTCCACGAAGGCCTTGATAAAACAATGAGATACGTTTTGCAGAGGGCCAATCGGTCTCTACCACCAACCTGTTGAATGAGGTGATATAAGACAACAAGTCCTGAGAACCTTGACGTATGGTGAGTAGTTCTCTATCCAGGGTCAGCATATGGGATTTACGATCAAAAAGCTTGCGCAACTCAACACAAAAAGCAGAAAAATCGTGCAACACTGGGTCATTCTTCTCCAGCAATGGGATATTCCAACTGGCAGCATTACCCCCCATATAAGACATCATAAAAGCTGTCTTCGCCGAATCATCTTGGAAAACCCCGGGTTTACATAAAAAATGTAACCTGCACTGATTCAAGAATGTTTCAAATTTGCGGGGGTCTCCGTAAAAGCGTTCAGGGGAAGCTAAAGGAACGCCTACGGTCTGTACCACATGTACAGTATGAGCAGCTTCAGCCGATGAGGCACTAGAGGTGGCTAATTGAGGGGGAACAGAGAACCCACCCCCTTCTGCTTCCACAGAATTTTTTGCACCAGGGGGAGGTAATGTAGCTGGTTTAATATAAGGACTACCTCCTGTTCCTTTCTGGACTAGTCCTGCGACTTCCCTTCTTAAGGTACCGACTTCTTTATACAGGGTCTGGTTTTCTGCTCTAGATGTGGCTACTTCCTGTTGTAAAGAGGCCATGCCTTCCACCAGGGAAGCCAAGATTGCTTCAACATTCATCGTTCGGGCCGGTGTGTAAACTTGGGCTTGTCAATCTGTCATGGACAGGCAGCAGCGCAGGCTCACACACGCCACTAACCTTTGTGCAGGGTGTCCGGCAGAAACGACTTTGGATGCTAAGCTCTCCTCCCCCAGCCAACCACGAAACCCACAGTGGAAGCAAAACTCACTGTGCGCCCTCGTACCTAGCCGGTAAAGGGGAAGTGCATAAAATAATAAATGGGCAGCGATGATTCGTTGGGATCCCCCGGGAGTCTGGTCACCAAGATGCGGAAGACAGCAAGGAAGGGCCCATCTAATTAGGGAAGAGTAATGAACACCATTAATACTATATTTCATGTGTCTCGGTCGTATACTAAAAAATTCTTAGGCACCTCACTTACCGGAATCATACACAACCCAGGCCGTGAAAGAAAAGCCCCACAGCAATCCTGCTTGACCAATAATAGTCTTGCCAAGTGTTCAGGACTGCAACAGGCAGTAGTCGTAAATAAAGGAATTAATCGCGGTTGTTAAGAAGCACAAACCGCCCTCAAAGGTTTGCCACGAAATGAAGACAAGAAACCAGCTAAACGAACTTCACAGGAAATATGTCTCTGTCTCTTATGGCAATATTGTCCGTGGAATCAAAAACAAAAGCAACTTGGAACTACATCTCCCAGAATCCTTCTCTTGGGGAGATCAAACACGGAATATCAGCGCAGCGCGTCTTCCAGCAGAACGCTCCCTGATAATGAAGTACAAAACAAACGATATGTCCCAGAACCGCCCTAATCTAACTAACTAGGGACGAACAATCACGAAGGAAGAAAACGAAAGCGAGCCCGCTTTCGTTACATGAGTACTTAGCCGCAGAGCGCCGTCATCAGCCAAGCGCTGGGGGAATCACGGGTTTTTCTCCTGGAAACTTCTTTCTTCTCGCTGGGATCCGGCGGGGAACACCTTCCGCCACTCCGATCGACTCTAGAATCACATTGACAAGCACCGTCCGTGAGGATGGGAGGTGCTAATATGCCTTTGGTCTCGTGGCTCTTCCTGCTTGCCCCTTGGAATGCTGGTCACTGTAGTTCGCTCTACTCCTCCTACACACATCCCCGCAGGCATACCATCTCCTAGATCTTGAAAGTAGAATCATTCCTCGTCCCCTGGGCACCACAATCGCTACAGTAGTTGACCAGTTGCCATATCCTGAAAGGGATCAAAGCTGTTGTGTGACATATTGGGTAGGAATATGGATATAGGTTTGAAACTGGTGGTTGTAGCCTTATCATTTGATATGTCCAAATCATCCAGCATTTGATATACATTTTCAGCCACTTTGGAACCCCACCCTCCAATTCATGCAGGGTTACGGAAGTGTCAATATCCCCAATTATGAGTTGACTGCAAACATTGACCCCTATAGCGTTGCTAGCTTCCTTGTTGGAGACTGGTTTCAGTTTGTGCCATTTCTTAAGTTTCAATTTACGACAACATTTAAAAAGGTAAATGCGTGTGTCAACATAGTTTATGGCTTAACCCAGACAGAAAGACAGACCCAAACAAAGGGTTCTCTTTTCCAAATCACTGAGGTATCTTCCAAAGAGGTTAATGATCGTACTTTTTACTATGCTTTCATCCATCATGATGTTGTTTTGGAGCGTGTTACTTTGTTTTCCATGCGCTCCGTATCGCTCCCTCTTACTTCTCCTCTGTTTTATTCTTTTCCTCCTCTTGTGTTGGTACCCCAGCCTCTACCTTGCCCTCTTCCTGTTTGGGTCGGTTGTTTGGGTTTGGCTTTTGGTTTCGTAGTCAGTCTGGTAGTCTCCCGGCCACTGCGAAGGAGCTGGTATTTGTCTAAAGAAGCTTTTGTTCTCAGCGTGCTATCACTCCCAGAGGCAGAGCTTTCAGATGTTCTGGATGTCACTTATATATCACTGTCTGCAACACTGGAACAGGCTTGCTCTTCTTCCGGTGTCACCCATACCCTTGTGGTATTAGCAGTGGTATTGTAGGGGATTTCGTATATGATAATCTTTGCGACGGTATGTGAGAATCCTCCCAGATTTATTGTCCAAGCAGATGTGGTGTAGCTTTCTTTGTTTTCTTGCCTTAATATCGTCTTCAAAATTCTCTAGCCATGATTTCATTTCATCCAGGAACTTAACAATGGTATCCTGTTCTTGCTTTTATTCATTTTCTCCTTAAGACGCTTGATTTCCTCTTTCACAGTATCTCTATCTGCCCACGCATATTTCACCCAAATTTCCAGCATAGCCCTGAGCTCTTGACTGAATTAGCTGCCCATTCCTCAAGCATGCATGGATTTGGGGAATCATAAGATGGGGTGATATAAATCCTCAATCCCTTGGGTACCATTTCTTTGTCAATGTAGTCCTGGAGGGAGATGGCCTCCCACCATTTGGAGATCTCAGTTTTATTTAATTTCTTAAGTTTCCTCAATAGATCAATTACTGTTGATTCCCTTTCCCCTGTATTATTTCTGTTGCGCTCCTTTCCTGGTCTTATAAGACTCTTTACAGGGGACATAGCAGGCAGCAGTAAGAACTCTGTAATAGACAGAGGGGCTTTCCAGTCATATTGACAGGACATGCAGGGTGCTTAACCATCAGCTACACCACATGATGGATGAGGACAGTGAAAGATGTGCAGCAGAACATACTTTATTCTCACTTGCACCAGGAAAGGGGCACACAATTTCCGAACCTCTTTCTTAAAATTCAGCAATGGAAGGCAGCGAATAGTTTACAAATGATCACCTTCAAAACTGAGTACATATTATGTAGCACTAGTGCTATGACAGGAAGAACCCTTCTCCCTATCCTAAACCTTTTTGGCCACAATTTTACTGTATCAACTAAAGTAAACCTGGGATTCCGCTTTGAGGCTGTCGCAAAACTTTATTAAGCAGCTACCTTCTCCAATTTAAGAGATTAATGGATTTCATCCCTGTTCTTTTGGTAGATTTTAAAGCATTGGTATTATGTGCCGAAGAGATCAGCAGTTGTTTTTATAGGAAGAATCATGGAGTTGCCCATTTTTGTCTGTTGACAATTTTTAACCATTTTTTCTTTTAGTTTGTTTAGCCCTCAGAAAAGCATGCAGTAATTCTAAGGTTGGAGTAGCATGCTGCATGGGGGATCATGTCTGTTTTCAGAGTTTCAGTAGGTATCACTTCCCAAATTGCAAACAAATGCCCTCATGTGTGAAATCGAGGGAATTCATTGCTTCTGGTAAAATTTCAGAATACAAAGCTTAGACAAAACAGATAGCAGGGGTGTTGTGACGTTTTCAATAAGATACCAACCTAATTTCATCTTTCTATTCCACCAAAGAACCAGAATTCTGAAGATGTGTTGTGTTTAGAAACAATACCCTAGGATGTCAGCAGGGGCTGCCATGTGCCAAGCAAATGTGTTGCATCAGATCTGGCTGTTGCCTGCATGTGGGCAGTTGCAGCGTACCTGCGTGCTATTCCAGAGCAAGGAAGAAAAGACTTAGGGCCCTATTACGAGTTTGACTGTCCGAGGACCATCAAACTCATGGTGGTGCGGTGGTGGCAGATCAACCAATCGCTGCACCAGTGGTCTGACTGTCCTATTACGAGTTGGGCAGTCAGACCACTGGCTTCGCCAGGGAATCGCCATTCCCGGTCATTGGAGCAGTGTTCAAAGGCCACAATATGCTTTGTGGGACCTCAGTGGTCCAACCAAGCATATTACGAGTTTCCTCTCATCCAGGGTTTACATGGAGGTTCTCAACTGCATTTGGATGCACACAGGGGTGCATAACATGTGCCCCCCTGTGTGCATGTACATAGGTTCCTGCATGACAGGGACTTTCGAGTCCATTCTGTGCAGGAACCTTGTAGTGCAGTCCTATTGCAGTGCCTTTTTCAAAGGCACCACAGCCTTTAAAAGAGGAACCGCCATGGGACTACCTCGCCACTTGCCTGCCAGACTACTGAAAAGTTGTAATCTGGTGGGTGAGCGGCAGCCACCTTTATTGGAGCAGTGTCACAGTGATTTGCAAAGCCATGACATCGCCCTGCCAAAAAGTGAGCCTCTGCCCCTTACTGTGTGTGGCTGGAGCCAGAGCAACTCTAAACATCAGGACACCGGTGTGCCATAACTACATGCAGCAGCAACATTGGATCCCTCTGCTATGATTAATTTAGGAACAGCAGAACAGTACAGGCTAACCTACCATTATTCGAATCCAGCAGTTGCTCCACAGAGTATATCCAGTGTTACTCCACTGCTCCTGTGGGGCATGGCGAACCCGTTTGGGCCTCCACGACCGAGCCAACCTCCGAATTGGCCTCAGGCATCTGTAACCCAACAACCAATGATTCCCATGCCCTCTCTGCCTCCAGTGCTTTTTCATTATTAGTCCTCACGGCCTGTTGAAGCCTGATTATACTTTCACTCAGAACCCATTTGAGCAAGTCTGCCCTCCACCTCCCAAGATTAGGTCCTCGCTCTGATTTCAAACGCGCAGTGATCTCTCTTTTAGCCAACAATAGACCTAAATCTATGAACTTACTTGTCACTTTTGTTATAGAGGTATGCGGAAACCAGTGTAATAAACATGTGCCAAGTCAGGTTCCACACAACGTTCTGTGATTCCACAGAGTAGTGGTAGTAGAAGTAGTAGTAGTAGTAACTGGTTACACTAGCCAGTGTGTCCCCGCACTGTACCGCTGAGGAACCCATCTTGGCCTGTTCCTGTTAGGTGCCCAATCCTGGGCACCCCAAGGTGAAGCCAGGCATCCTTAGCGATTAGGGCTGGTGTGGAGATTAAGCAAGCTATTGCCCAGAGTTGCAGAGTGGGACCCATGATTAGAGTAGGCACCGTGGCGAGAATTATCGGGTCTGCGGACATTGAGCCCAAGACCCTGACGCGACGGGAATTGCTTCCTGGTCCCGGGTCAGATCTCTGCATCAGGGTCTGCTGCTCTAACCAGTGAGCCACACTTCTCAGAGGAGATCAACCACTTCCACCCTATAAGTTCCTAGCTGCGGGAAACCCCACATTATATGTTGAAAATGTGCCCCTTCCAGTCTGCAACGTGTGCACTGGGCAGTATCCATTTTAAAATATTGGTTTATCTTAGCAGGAGTCAAATAAGCCCTGTGCAAAATAAGAAAATTAGCCAATTGGAATCTGGCATTCCTAGTGCTTTTCCAGGCTCTGCTAACTAAGTGGCCCCATGTCATCTCAAGGATCTCCTTGCCTAGGCCCGCCTCCCATTTCCCTTGCAACTCCTGCAATGGCTCTAGGCCCTCAGTCAGCATACGTCTATAAAGGCACGTAATGGCCTTGAATGTTACCGCTGCCATCACCACATACTGGCATGCCATTGACGTCTGTGGTTCCGACAGCCCCACCTTCCAGTAACGTATTGCCGAGATTAGGGTGGAGTGCAACAAATAATCTCACAGAGGGAGGTCATATCTATCCTGCAGGTCCTGAAACGGCAACAAGACTCCGTCTTCGTACTGGTCCCTCAGGACCTGCACACCCCAGCGCCTCCCATTCACTCAAGGGGGACTGTGTTATTTCTTTTTTAATGTTGATTGCCTTTGCATGTGTAGAATTTGAATTAGATTACTTCTTATATACAAAATAAGTATTACACTGGGCATTGATTTCTTGTGGGAACTACATGCACATTGAGTTAAGAGTCGTGTTCACTGATCTACAATTCCCTCCAAGGGAGCCTTAATCGCTCGAGCGACACTACCTAACTGAGAGTCAAGTGAAGAAGGAGGTGCTTGACCGAGTTGAGTGGGATCCATAGTAGGGTCAGCCCTGGAGCACCAGGGGAAAAAGGCTTCAACCATCTTGGTTGGGCTCAGTAACCCCTGCTTGCCCTGTGGACCTTTGAATGGATTTCTCACACTCTGATATCATTGAGGGTCACCTGTGTGAGCAACAAATCTGTACAACACTGTAGTACATCAATGTCATTGGGCTGAGAGGTGCTTGAAGTGCCATTATGAAATTGAAATCCAATGCTCACTACGTGTAGGTGGTAGCATTTATTTTCAATTATGTGGCATTGCTTGCAACAAAAAATACAATCATCACACAAGCATGCCAAGGCGAGACATTTTGGCTCTACTAATGCTTGTTCTGAGCATGAGCATTTTAACACCTCACACTTTAGAACCAGCCATACCCAGCAACCCAATAGCAAGATTGGTCATAGGCAGCTGATCATTAACTAGAACTAAAGTCACATTTTCTTGAAGACTTATATGGTACAGCATTTGAAAGGTTCCCTTGTCCAGTGTCAGGCCACATTCAAAGACTTGATAAGCCTGACAGGAATATACTGAGCATCTTCCATGCTAGCCTGTGCAGCAGAAAGATTTTTGGAGATGTTAAGGTCCAGATTTATCACAGTTTTGTGTCACCTGTGCGCCACCTAAGGGAGGTTTATCAAGCTACGAATTTCACCTTGCGTGGCCCTATCTGACGTGATAAATTTCAAGTAACGCGAGGCAGCGCAAATCACTGCCTTGCGTTACTCTGCCCCAGGGAGGCGTTTCATAGGTGATGGGTGGGTGTTCACACGCATCCACCCTTGGATTTTGGTGCATTCCCAGATTTACCATTAGTGGTAGACCTGGGAATGCGATAAAATACTACTACTCCCCGGGTGAGGTCTAATGAGGACAAATATCTTTATTTCTTCTCATGTTTTCCTCTTTCTACGTGTGCTGAATTCTGCAGCACACATGGAAAGAGGAAAATTCCTCTGAGGATTGTTTTTGTGCAAGAAGGTGTTCCCTTCCTGCACAAAACAGTCCTACCACCAACTCAGGCACCCTTGCACCATTTTGCAAGAGTGTCTGCATTGATGCAAGGCAGAACTTTGTGGTCCAGCACTAGGAAAGGACTAGGATCCACCGCCTAATATTAAATACAGTGCATTCCGGTCCTTTCCCTTTCAAACAGCGCAACAAGGTGTCTTGCTGCGTTGCGTTGCGTTGCATGAAAGTTGGATAACTCTGGGTGTAGGAAGATATTTCAGGCCTTTGGTTGCCATTAACTCTAGAGCAGGAAAACATGTTTGCTTTTACAGGAAGCCTGTTATCACTTGAGTGCATTGTAGATAATAGTAGTAAGTGACTCTTCCACCCACTGTAAAACCTTTTTCAGACAGCAAATGTCATCTGTATCTTCAGGAAGCAAAATACAATGTACTTTCTGAAGACAGCATGCCTTTCAATGTCAATCAGAAATAAATGTTTTGGTGGCAGCCTCTATTTAACTCCGCCCTTGAATAAAAAGCCATGATTTATTTTTTCCCAAAAGACATTAAGTTGTTTTGCCAAATGCCAAAGCTGTTTGCCCCAATGGGTGTGTGGAGCGTGTTATTTCAGACAATTTGACATTAGCCAACTAATACGATGTGGATAAAGCACTTCATTCTTCCAAATACACAGAATAATATGATCAGATGTATTTAAGGGAAAGGTAACGTGGGATTTGCTATGTTTATTACTTGAAAGTGATCGCCCTTGCTTTTTAGTAGAGATATGTTTTTTGGCAGATACATTTTTCCACTGATTATTTCATCTGTATTTAGCATTTAGTTTGAAGATAAAGAATAAATAATGCTATAGTAGTTTAAAGGTGGTGCGTTAATTATCAATTACAGGTCTAAATGTAAGTGTGGAATTTGTAATGTTTGTTTGTATAGAAATAATAAATAAAGTTTTCCTAACTATAACAAAAGTTCAACCTTTGATTTTTTATTTAAAAAATAAATAAATAAATAATTATATATATATATATATATATATATATATATATATATATATATATATATATATATATATATATATATATATATATATATATATATGCGCAAATGCAGTTCTCTCCCCAAACCAGCGCAGCAGCCGCCACAGCAATGAAAGGAAAGAAAGCCACGCCACTCCAACGTCCGTTATGGGCTAAAACGATTTATTGTGCGTTCAAGGCCACCAGATCTTACGCGTTTCGGGCGTCCGCCCTTGTTCACAGATCATCAGTCAGTAAGTTCGAAATGGCTTAAATACAAAAAGTTTTTCCCGGGCATTTTTTTCTCACAGCCACGTGATAAAGTGACATAAAAGACACACTACCTAGCTTAGGCTCAGGCAGTCTTTCCTCCAAATCAGTGCCACAATAAACGAATACATAAGTGGAATAACAGCATAAATGCGCTATTGAAATCACAATCAAAATACAATTCATTTTTTGATTAAAAAAATAAATATATGTAATCTATAGAAATATATATACATTTTTATAAAAAACATGTAAGTTGAGACATTGTTCAAACATCGCAATTTTCCGTGGTGCTGACACTCGATCACTGAGAATTGGATGGCATGTTATATACAAAAAGAAAATAATGGTAAATCATTAAAATCTAATGCCAATATGTTACACCAATGCAGTCTCAAGATAATCAGACAAAAAGTCTGTCTGATGTAATACCAGCATGAATGCTTGTTGTATTGATTGTGATTAATTATGTGTGTCACGGCCACCAGATTACATCGTAAAATACGAAGGAGTTGAATGACTGCCTCTAATCACGCCCCATAAGTCTGTGTCCAAAATTAGAAGTGCTAAGAAAAGTTTGGGAATGTGTGTGCCCCCCAAAAAGGAAGGGAAACAAGGGAAAAATAATTTTTGTAGTAACAATTTTATTTGTTTTTGTCTATTTTTTTCTATTTTTTTCTTGTTTTTTTCATTTCATCTATTGAGGATCCAAATGTGTAAGGAGTCAAGAACTCCTAATCACAATTCAACATGGAAACCAAGATGAAATGAAATTGATTCAGTGAATGTAAAACTGTACAGAAACTGGGAAGGAAGCAGGAAGGTTATGCACTGGCATACTGAGTGAAAATCAATATCATTTGGCCAACAAAAGGACGTTACAGGAACACATGCAGGTCTTCCGTGGTGTTAAGACCATTCGGAAAGCGGCTATCCAGTTCAAGAATGAACTGCGATTCCAATCTCCTGAGCATGAGATCCCTGTCCCCCCCCCTAATAGATTTAGGTACTGAGGCAATGACAAAGTATGTCAAACAGTCAAGATTATTCTGGTGGATGGCTTTGAAATGGCGGGCCACAGGATATGAGCTGTCGTTGTTCACGATTGCTCGCAGATGTTGCAGAATTCTGACATGCACCTGCTTACCTGTACTACCTACATATCTGAGGCCACAGGTGCATGTCAGAACATATACTGCAAAATCTGTTTTGCAATTGTGTTTCCCTTTGATCTCAACAGGATCAGGTCTAAAGGGTGTAGAGTATTTGGTGGTGTTGATCCCAAATTTGCATGCTCTACAACTAGAACAACGCGTGAAGCCAGGCCTGGCCATCCAGTTGTCCTGTTTAATTAGTTCAGGAAAATCTCGATTCAGTTGGGTTCTCATGCTTGGTCCTTTCCTGTAGGTGATGTTAGGTCTATCCGCTATTTTGGGGGCCAGTACTAAGTCAGTTTTTAAGGCTGGCCATCTCTGGTTAATGATAGACCTTATTTTGCGTTCCTGTCTATTGAAAGTCAGAATCAATCTGGGTGGACTATTGCTTGATTCTGTGCTTGTTTCAGAACTAGATTCTGAACTAGATAGAAGAGATTCCCTGGGTCTGCCGTTAGCTTTCGCAAAGGATTGTTTGAGCACTGATTCTTTATATCCCCTTTCTCTGAATCTGTCAAGAGCTTCAGTAGCGCAAAGTTGATAATCATCATCACTACTGCAAATTCGTTTGAGCCTTAACAGTTCTCCAAAGGGGATGTTATCGATGACGTGCCGGGGGTGGGAGCTGCTGGCATGGAGTATGCTGTTACCAGCAGTACTTTTGCGATGTAGTTTGGTACACAACTTAGAGTTACGCACAAAGACCTTAACATCAAGGAACTCCGCCTCTAATTCGTCAATGTGTGATGTAAAATGTAAATTCTCATTGTTGTTGTTAATCGATTGTAAGAAATTTTCTGCATCGATCCAATCCCCCCTCCAAATTATAAAAACATCATCGATAAAACGTAACCAATGCAATACATTGTTGGACATGATGTCACTAAAAGTGACATTGAGTACCCGCTCCTCCCACCAGCCAACGTGTAAACACGCATAGCTGGGGGAGAAGCAGGCGCCCATAGCCACTCCTCTCTGTTGTAAATACAATTCTTTACCAAAAATAAAGAAATTGTGATGCAAACACCAATTTGTCAATTCTATTAACATCTTGTTATGAGTATAACAATTAATAGATCTAGTTCCCAAAAAATGTTCAAGGGCTCTAAGTCCAGCCTGATGGTTAATGCTGGTATAGAGTGACTCTATATCAAGAGTGATTAGTAGTAAATCATCACTCCAGGGAACATTTTTGATTTTATTCAGGAAATGACCAGTGTCTTTGATGTATGATGGTAATTTTTGCACCAGATTTTGGAGGAAATAGTCAATGTATTCACCAATGTGTTCAGCTACACTGGAAATAGCAGAAGTAATCGGTCTACCAGGGACCGGGCTCACCATCTTGTGCACTTTGGGCAATAAGTATAGTTTTGGCAGTACAGGGTTATCCACATTAAGAAAATTAAATTCCTCTTTGGAGAGCATATTTTCCCTCCTCCATTTGAATAACAGTTTTTTGAGACTTTCTTTTGATTCAATGTATGATTTCATGTTGGATTTGTTGTAACAAGTTCCATTATTTAATTGTCGCAGGGCTTCAGCAAGATAGTCTTTCTGTGGCCAGATGACCACGTTGCCGCCTTTATCTGCCATGGTCACTATAATGCTCTGATCTTTACTAAGCTTATTAACTAGTGTGGCATATGATAGTTCTTGATTACTTCTGTATCTTTTCTTGTGTTTTACCTTGTGATACAGTTCTTTAAGATCCTCAATGACCATGTCATGAAATGTGTCTATTGAATCACGAGGCATATTTGGAATGAAGGTCGACTTGGGTTTGAATGGACTTAAATTCATTCCTACCTGAGATATTTGTGCTGTTTGGAGTTCCTCTTGAGTTGACGTTGCTTCAGCAGCCGGTACATCATTCATTGCCAGTTGGTGCAGTGTTAGAAAGGCTCTTGTTTCTCCAGCTGGTACATTAAGAAAATTTGTTGCAGTTCCAGGCTGTTTGGAAGGATTATTTTTATTACCATCCTTGATGTCAAAGAATTTCATTAGTTTTAATTTCCGAATGTAAAGAAAAATATCCACACGTGTTTTCGTGTAGCTGAAGTTTGACACCGGACAGTAACTAAGACCCAAGCTCAAGAGCTGGTTTTCAGCCTCAGTCAATACAACGGTGGATAAATTAATGATAGTATTCTTTACTGTTTGTTTTTTCGCCAATACTGCTTCTTTTGTTTTTTTGGAGATTTTTTGTTTTTGTTTTTTGCGGCGTTCTCTACGGCGTTTGTTGCGTCTTGTTTTGATGCCTTGTTCTGGGGCTGCTGTTTCCGATTCCTGGGCCTCAATGTTTGTATTCGGTCCGAGCATAAAAAATCAACTTCTTCTCCCAGATTTAAAATGGCCATTTCTGTTGTATCTGATTGCTCACTTCTGTTCTCCCAAGATGAGCCGCTGGTGAGAGATTCATTGTCGCTGCTGCTTTCCAGCGTTATGCCCGTGCCTGCTGAAGTAGAGGCTGCTGCTGGAGTTTCTGCAGAGGATACAGGTTTCTTAAATGCCTGTTGTGCCAGTCTCGTTTTTTTGGCATTTTCATATTTCTTTGCGAATGTAAATATTCGCCCCTGGGCGTAGTCCTCCTTGTCACGGGCAAACTTGTAGATTTTCCGGTTTTTAATTTTCTCCTCTTGCTGCTTAAGACGCTCGTCAATCTCTTTGCGTAGTTTATCAATTAACTCATTGGGTTCGAAAGTGGCAAGTAATTCATTGATGGATTCGATTTCTTTCATTATGGCATCTCTGTCAATTACAGCATATTTGACAAGTAACTGTATTAGCTTACTGGAAGAGTCAAGGTTGATTTGTCCCCATTCCTTTAACATCTCCGGATTGGGATTTTCATAACTCGGAGCCAAGAGGATACGAAGGCCACGGGGCACCCGCCCCTCCTCCAGATATTTGGAGAGTGAGTATATATATATGTAGCAATCCCCGCTACCTCTCGCCCGGAGCCCAGTCCTGGATACCGCAGCGCAGGAAGGAGAGAGGAGACCTCAGGTGCAGGTGAGCATTATATTTTTATTTTCTCGAGGAGACGGCACACCTCAGCATGACGTTTCGGCCTTCACAGAGGCCTTGATCACATGACGCATGCTAGGGAGGAGGCAATTTTTAAAGTGCTAGTGCTCAGTTACGTGCAATATCATTGGTGGGTCAAGGTCACATGTGGCATGGTCAGTATCATGGACATAAACAACAGTTAAAGGCACAACGCATCGCGGGATAATATATATATATATATATAGCAACAAGCTTCTGAAGAGGAGAAGGTGAGCCGCACACATTAGATGAAACGAAATTCATTTATTCAGATGTAATGCGCTGGCATTTTTATTCCTGATGCATTCCGGTCAACATTGACCTTTCTCAAAGGAAGCCAGAAGCATCTGAACACTGAAGGGTAAATTGTCCCAATTGTTGTTTTTAGGTTGTTTGCCCCCTGGTGTACGCCACAATGGGCGTGAATAAGGCATGCTGGTATGTGGAGTTCCCTTCTGTCCCGCAGTTCTTTTCCTTCGGTGGGCGATGCTTCTATTATTTCAGCCTTTAAGCGCAACACCTAATCCCCATGCATCCCGTCTTTAGAGTTGCTCGGGGGCCAATCCAAGGTCCAGTCCCTGGCGGCTACCTCTGCCCTAATTGCTTCCACAAACCAAAACAAAGAGGTCCGTTTTCGGGCAGTAGTTGGCGCTCCTTTTGTTGGTGGTGCAGGCTCACGGCAGGACCACGCTGTAAAACATAGCAACAAGCTTCTGAAGAGAAGAAGGTGAGCCGCACACATTAGATGAAGCGAAATTCATTTATTCCGATGAAATGCGCTGGCGCTGGCATTTTTATTCCTGATGCATTTCGGTCAACATTGACCTTTCTCAAAGGAAGCCAGAAGCATCGGAACACTGAAGGGTAAATTGTCCCAATTGTTGTTTTTAAGTTGTTTGCCCCCTGGTAGACGCCACGATGGGCGTGAATGAGGCATGCTGGTATGTGGAGTTCCCTTCAGTCCCGCAGTTTTTTTCCTTCGGTGGGCGATGCTTCTATTATTTCAGCCTTTAAGCGCAACACCTATTCCCCATGCATCCCGTCTTTAGAGTTGCTCGGGGGCCAATCCAATGTATATATATATACACACACACACACACACACACAAACACATATTCATGACTGTAAGTTATTTTGAATTTTAATGTCTTTAGTTTGATGCTCAAACTCAATGTTTATTTTGCTGTATTGACACACACATGTAGTAGTGAGATCTGTAAGAGGCAGCTGATGATTAACTACATGTAATGATAGCATTTTGTTGAAGCCTCTTATATTCCAGTAGTTAAAAGTTCTTTTGTCCAGTGTTCGGCAACATTCAATGTTTTGATAAACATAACTAGAATATGCTGAGCATCTTCCATGCATGCTGGTGCAGCGGGAGAGTTTCCGGAGATATGAAGAACATATTTTTAACCTCTGGTTGCCATTAACTCTAGAGCAGGAAAAAATGTTTGGTTTTGTAGGAAATCTGTTATCACTTTGAGTACATAGAAGATAATAGTAGTAAGTGACTTGTCCACTCGCTTGTAGTTAAACGTTTTTCAGTCAGAAATTTAATCTGGATCTTCTGGAAATAAAATACATGTACTTTCTGCAGACAGCATGCCTTTCAATGTCAGTAACAAATAAATATGTTGTAGTGAGCCCAAATTTAACTAGTCCCTTCAATAAAAACGTATTCTTTTTTTCCCCAAAAGACATTAAGGGGCCTATTAGGATGGCGGGCGGACCTGAGTCCGCCCGCCATCCTAGCGGTAACGGGACCGCCCGCCTGCCATGCGGTGGTCCCACACCCCTGATCATGATGCAACTGCAACCGCTGTGGTCGCATCTCGCATTTTAACATTGCGGCGAGTGCTGCTGGCTGCAGCACCTGCCACAATGGTAAAATGCCATGTTGTGCATTTCCATGCACAATGTGGCAGGCACCGCACAGTGCCTGCCACCTTGTGCATGAAATGTAGGGGGGTACTATAGGTACCCCCAAGTGCACCCCCCACCGCCCCCAGGGGCCCGCAACAGGCCCCCAAAGCCAAGTCCCTGCCAGCCTTTCCATGGCCAGTCTTTTTGATTCACCCCTTGAGAATGAGGTCCCAAGGAACCAACCCCAGGGAGGATAAACTCGGAAAGGAATATGATATCCCTGACTCAAAACTACCAGGACCCTATAGTATGAAATCATAGCATGCCAACGAGGATAGAATGACGTAGGCGCACCCCTACCCTGTAATATTCATTTGGGTGGTTGGTCACTTCCAGGCTGGAATTTATTTCTGGATTTTGCGGGAAAGCAGCCCCGACTTCGCACAAAAGTCTGCAGGAGCTTTGTTTGAAGAAAAAATGCCTGCCCACAGGCAATTGGAAAGGATTCTAGATCTTCCTCTCCATTGGAGCATTTTTTGCACAAGTATATCCAGTTCTGGACCAAAAAACTTCTGACCAGTAAAACGAAGCTTAATAACCAGGGCACACTTGCTAGCCTTCAGCTTCTAAGACTTTAACCACAATAACTGCCAGACAGTAATTGAATCTCCAGGTAAGGAGGATGCCGCCCACATGCTAGCAAAAGTAATATCTGACAAGAACTGGAATAGAACTCCATATTTGCCAGGACTGACGTGCAGTCCTCGTCAGACTGCATTAGATTATATAAAGCCTGGAAATCCTTAAGCAGGGCATGAGATGCATGTCCTGGATATGTACTGGCCTGTATGGAGGAATTTGCAGCTGCATGGCACTGTTGAAGGGAAGCCTCAACCTTTTTCCCAACCACACCCGACAATGTGGAATCCTCAGAAACCAAATTGAAAGATTATTATTATTAGCGGGTTTGTAAAGCGCTAGAACCGACTCCACAAGGGAGTATTTCTGCGCTGTTGGAGCCTTCCTAAACGGTAACTATGCATACAAATGACTAAGACAAAAGAGCACAAAGAAAAAAAGAGAGTATCAAAGACAGATAGGTAATCACAGAGGGTCAGTAGTGCCCAAGGAAATAAGAGAACAAGAAATTTCAAATCAGCACTGGAACAAAGAAGTTTTCAGTTTACTTCTAAAGCTGGAATGGTTCACACATTGTCTGAGGGAAAGAGGAAGATCATTCCAGAGCGTAGGACCAATGACAGACAGCGCCTTGCCTTTTTTATCCTAGGCACCTTCAGAAGCAGCTGATTGCTAGATCGTAGACACCTCATAGCAGCATACGAAACAAATTTTTTTGCTAAATAGGAGGGCCCTAAACCATGGATTCCTTTATGGACAATACAACAGAGTTGTAAAAGGGAAAAGCAGTTGAGTGTCGTCAGCATATGAGACTGGACTGAAGCCAAAAGCTCTCATGATCTTAGCAAGGGGGGGCCACATAGATGTTAAAAAGAATGGGGCTCAGACAGGAACCCTGTGGCACCCCCTTAGAGATCATGGCCTCAGAAGAATGAAATTCCCCCATACTGACACGCTGGGAGCGTTCAGAGAGGAAACTCCTCAACCAGTCCTGTGCAGTGTCCTCCAGTCTACTCTCAGCAAGGCGATCGATAAGAATAGTGTGGGATACCGTATCGAACGCTGCCGATGACAGAATGCCAAAAATGAAACAGTAAAACATTGGGGTATATTTACAAGAGGATAGCACCACCAAAATGTCGCTTTTAGCAACATTCTGGTGGCGCTATGCTCTTCTCCATATTTACAAAGGGGCTTTAAGGTAATTTTTCTGGTTTAAAGCCGTCTGGTAAATATTGCCCCTTTACAAGCACCTCTTGAAAGGTCATGCAATGGGTGTTGCTGCAACTGTTCCACCGCAACACCCATTGCTTTTTGATGCTGCCCCAGATGTGTAAATCTGAGGCAGCACCAAAAACGAATGCCATGAAAAAGCAGGATTTAAGAATGGTAAAACGAGGAGAAATACTTTTATTTCTCCTTGTTTGTATTTCCATGTGTTCTGCAGTCTGATGTGCAGGCAGGAAGGGACACATCACATAATAAATCTTTCTCTGCAATGCAGGCACCCTTGCACTATAGTGAAAGCGTGCCTGAGTTCCCACTAGACAGCTAATTTTAGCACCAGCGCTAGGGAAAACACAGGGGTGTGCCATATTGTTGTAAATACTGTGCATCCCTGCATTTTGGAAATGTCAGAGCATGGTGCTGCCAAATTTGGTGCTCCGACAGTTCGTTGTAAGCCTACCCCATAGCATGACTCACATCTGATCCGAAGGACAAAGAAAAAAAAAAGAGGATGGGCAGGAGGGGTGGGGCTTTATGCTTTTATCATAGAGATAGAAGACAGCTTCAGGCTAGAGGGATTTATGAACCCCTAGCGTGTACAATCTCTGTCGGAGGGGGAAACATCTCACAAAGTCAGGATTGGCATGAGGACAAGACAGTAATCAAGAGGAGATTTCTTCAGCAACTAGATTCTCTATAGGGAAAGTACACACTAATTAGCCCACCATTAAGCATTATGTTCAGCACCGAGATGTCTCGCATTTTGCCCCAAGAATGGGATAGCGTGGGTGACTTTGCAATTGTTTAGCAAGACGTACACCATAGCCATCCCACCAAGAGAGAGATCTGTTGAAAGTAAAAACAGATTATTAGATCTCACAACTGGGGGAAGAGGGTTAACAAATCAGTGAGTGCGGTGAATTAAGGAAACTTTCATTGAGGGGGACGGCATTCATCAGTCATGGAAAAGAGATGACAGCTGAGTTAACTTATTCTAAAAGTCTATAACAGACCAGTACCTAGAATGGTATGAAACATAGGGAAGACACAGATTTTCAAATATGTTTAGTAATTAAAAGTGATACTGGATAAAAATAGAGCAACTGCATGCTGCCATTGTCCTTAGAAAATACTTATTGAATGAGAAAAGGGAGTGAAAATTATATTTGAAAATCGAGATAAACATGGTACGCAAAGACTCAGAGGAAGGAGCATAAACTGGTAACTAACTAAGGGAGAGGATGTGGCATTACAGCCAAAGAGGTTGACATTGGAACTGGCAAGTCGCGTTCAAGTCCCAGTTCAACATCCTATGATTCTTGGCAAATTTCTTAGTTTCCCCATGCACAAACAAATTAATGAATGTGACTTTGTGTAATGTAAGTGCTCCAATAACTTCAGGTCGAGTTTGCTTTATATAAAACTGCAAAAAAAAACTAGAAGGCCAATCTTCCACACAACGAGAAATCTAGCTTCATTTACCTAGAATGACTGATCACGGAAACAATAAAAAGTCAAGTATAGATATGCTCATTGTGTCCACAACATGAATCACTTAGGATTTGCCACTCAAGACACTAGTCAGCATTATTCTACATAAATCCTTACTTTCTAGTCCAAAGGGAAGGCACTTGAGGCTTTCTTTTTGCTGTAAAATAAAGTAGTGTAGTCCTTGTAGTTCCTAGTAAGTAGTTTATTTAGGTAAGATGGTAAGTTAAGAAGAAGGGGATAAAAACCCCACCAGGAGCAGCCTCCTGCCACTCAGACCTCCATGCAACTGACAGTCTCACACACTCAACATTCTAACAAGCTCTCACACCAAAAATTCTAGGCTGAGCAGCAGGAATAAGTACAACACTTTTCCATAGAAGTATTTAATGCTTCCTTTTCTCTGATGTTGCTGAGGGGGACATGGAAAGGTAATTTTCTTACAAAAAGAGATAGACCTGTTGAACAAGAAAAGGAAAAGAAATTGAGATATAGATTCATGGTAATGACTGGAGGTCTCAGAAAAACCACGATTCTTGTGTGCAGTTACAGACAGACCAATCAAGTAACACTCACAGAGTCAATCTGAAGCGGGCACCCAGAATCATCTCCCAAATGTTAAAAATATCAAGTTTACCTAAGCCACTTCCATCGGTTGCATTTTCGTAATTTTTAATAAATGCAAGTCGTCTGCTCCAACGCAGTGAGGTATCTAGGTGTTGCTTTTACATGGAAGTCACACATAAAAACAGTGCAGTCATTTGAATCTTCATTGACAGCCAAGCGTGAAAGGTTTGGCATGAGAGACACTTTGTTCTTTAACGAAATGTAAGCATCCATTGCAGACTTGAGGCTGTTGATCATTGAAAAATCTACGGGTGATGCTGAGTTTAAATAGTTTTTTTTATTTATCACCCATCAGTTATTAGGCTAAAATGGCTTTGCTCTCCTTGATTATCACTCTGTGAGTTGTGCACTGGTTAATTTAAGTTTATTTATATTTCTAGATAAAATCAAATATTAAAAGAAAAATACATGTTTTTCTTTTTTTCTTCTTCTGTTTTTAGAGCAGATATTTTTGTCATGGTACGAGTGTATTTTTTATACCAGTTAAAAATGTAGAGTTGATCTTCGTATTAAGGGAATTCATGTAAAAGATGGTCATTTCCTACAATTGAGATGTCTGAAAAATTGCCTCACCCACCGAGTGTCTTCTAAAAACATTGAATTCACATACTTTGGGCCTATTTACAACTTTGGCTGTCCTACAGTGGATAGCGCAATGCACCTTTCGATGTAGGACCACCAAACCTGTGGTGAGACTGCATGTCAAATTAGGAGTTGCGGCGGTCTGATGATGGTGGTCTGCTAGGCTCATAGAAGAGTCTATCATGCAGACCCTGCAGTCAGAAAGCCGACTGCATCTTCTTGCACAGTGTGGCATTGTGTTGGAAGGGGTACTTCAAATCCAGGGGGCACTACATGTGCACCCCAGGGGGAACAGCCTTTACGACGCGGCTGTTACACCGCATGCCGTTACAACACAGTTTTTAAAGCGCAAGTCGTTACCACGACTTGCGCTGGAGGGCGCTGCATGACAAGGAATTTTTTTATTTACTATCCAACACCTTCCCTACTGTACGTAGGCTGGTGTTGGAATAGTAAATTAAAAAATTCCTAAGTCCGCACCCCCTCCAACACAAGTCGTGGTAACGACTTGCGTTGAAAAAAACGCGTTGTAACAGCACGTGGTGTAATAGCACGCGCTGTAAAGCCGTTCATCCGCACCCTAGACCAAAATCCGGCAGTGGACCCTGTTGCCATTCCGCCACCCTTTTTATGGCGGGTTAGGGATGTGAAATGTCAACTCAGAATAAGCTTGGCACTGCCGGCTGCTGCATCGACAGCATATTCCTGCCGGTTAAAAAAACCCAGCCCAGCAGTCCGACTGCGGCAGTCATAATACATTGGGCGGCAACGCAGTGTGGCAGCCATTGGACCGCCACCACGGGTACGGCGGTCCTAATGACTGATGCACTTGCAATCATACCCTACATATGTAAAATCATAAATCGTGATAAAAAAAATATAGACCTCAAGATTGTCAAAATTTGGTAAGTACATTCAAATTTAAATTTTATATGCTATATTAACCTTAAACCATATAAAAGGTTTAAAAACTATTATGAGATTAAAAACATATTTATAATATATAAAAATACATAAATAATGTGTAAAAAATAAATACATATACTTTAAAATAGTAGCAAAAAATATTTTAAAATAGTTATTGTTGCAAACACCAGCTATTGAAAATGTAAAAATGTTTACAACATAACAAAATATGAACAGCCAAACTAGAAAAATGATTAATAAAACAGAATTTACGTTAAACAAACATTTAAAATTAAAACATTCATATATTAGGACAATTTTAAGAAATAACATAAATTAATTAGATTTGAAGGGGTCGAAATTCCTACTCCTACTCCAAGCTGATCAACAGTAGTAAAAGTGTTGGACTTTGGAGGGATCAGATTTACTATTACCAAAGTAAGCAACAGTATGCAAAATTGTTGGCCTTTGGAGGAGTCAGATTTATTATTACCACTCCAACTTGAGCAGTGGTAGGGAAAGTGTTAAACTTTGGAGGTGTTCTCTCTACTATCCCCAATCTAACATAATCAACAGTAGGGAAAGTGTTGTGTTTTGGAAGAGTCAGAAGTAACATTCCCACTTTAATATAAGCAACAGTAGGGAAAATGTAAATACTGGAGAACTCAGAGCTAATTTTCCCTGTTCTAAGTTAATACAAAATAAATTGCACACCCACACACACATATATTTATATATATGCATATCTAGGATAGGATAGGATAGGATGAGTTTTTATAAAGCGCACTAATACTCATAGGTGCAATGGCGCTGGACGGTCGAGGAGAGAAAGGAGAACACAGAGCTGTAGACTATGTTGAGTAAATCCATGAAACAGCAGTTTTCTAAACACCCGGAGCGAATCCGCATGAGAGATAGAGGGGGGTAGGGTATTCCAAAGTTTTGCAGCCGCCACAGGGAAGGTGAGTCCACCCCATCTGACCTTGCAGGATTTCGGAGAGATCAATTTTCTCTGGGAGGAGGATCTCAAGGTCCTCCCAGGAATGTACCATTTAAACATGGTATTCAGCTGCTGCAAGCCTTTGCTGTGCAAGGCCTTATAGACCGTGCTAAGGTCTTTAAATGGGATGCAGTCCTAATAGGGAGCCAATGCAGAGTACAGAGCCCTTCCCTCGCTGACTGATGCTTAGGGATATTGATGATAAACCTGGCTGCCGCGTTCTGGATGACCTGAAGCCTGTTCAGGGAGGCCATGCACAAGGCATTGCATTATTCAAGCCAGGAGGTGACTAGTGCAATGATGGTGGGCCGGTGCAGTTCTGCTGGATTATACGGGATCACCTTTCTGAGGGTTTTCACAATATAGGAGCAGGTGATAAAAGTGCGACTGCCCTGAGAATCGAAGATCAGACCCTCATCAAAAATGACCCCCAGGTTTTTAACTGTCCTAGCCGGAACGGGGAGAGGACCACAGTCTGCTGGCCGCCAAGTTTTCGACCATATTCAGTTCTGCAGACCAAAAACTAGCACCTCAGTTTTCTCAGCAATGATCTTAAGGGAGTTGTTCTGCATCCAGCCGATGGTGCTAGTCATGCAGTGGTTAGATGTTTCTGCGACCAGTTGCAAATCATTGGAGATGGAAACAATGATCTGTGTGTCGTCAGCATACGAGATCACCTGGAACCCAAAAGATCTTGTCAGCTTAGCCAGAGGAGTCACATACACTTTAGAGAGGGTGGGGCTCAGAGATGAGCCCTGGGGAACTCCACAGGGAGGCTGAAGGCCTTAGATCTGAAATCCCCGCTGCTGATGATGTTTGTTCTCCCTGAAAGGATAATCTGCAAGGCCTTTCCTGAGACTCCCACCTCCCACAGTCGTTGGACCGTCAGCGTCGGATATACGGCATCGAAAGCAGCCGACACATCAAGCATAATCATAATATGTATATATGTGTACATGTATGTGTGTGTATATATATGTATGTGTGCATACATATATATATATATATATATATATATGTATATATATATATATATATATATATATATATATATATATAAACAATAGGTTTCAGGGTCGTTACAGTTAGAAATTAGCATTTAAAAAACCTTTGAAATTCATTGAAAAACCATAGGTTTCAGGGACGTTACAGTTAGAAATTAGCATTTAAAAAAAACCTTAGAAATCACTGAAAAAAACATTAGGTTTCAGGGACGTTATAGTTAATTGGACATTTCACTCAGAAGAAATTCAGCTGTTATAGTTAGTATCCCTTGGTGGTGAACTCCGCTCCGCTCGCAGAGTTTGCAGAGTTTGTTACGCGGAGTTCTGAAAAACTCGTGGAGCTGAGTTTTTTTCCTCGCTCGCATTCGTCAACGTCAAGTTGGCAACCGCGAGCGAGGAAAATCAACCTCCCGGCGACATTTTTCCTCATTTACGGTTCTCAACATCAAGTTGAGACACTGAAACACTATTGTACATTACATTTTGAAAATCGGATATTGCAAATTGTAAGGGTCGTACATCTGGCCCCTAGCTTCCATCGGAAAAGCGTTTTTTGACTCGCCTATATCTTTAGCACCGTTTGACGAATCCTCACAATTCTTTTTAAATAAAGTGTGATGGTTCACCTTATAGTGTCTGGAAACTTTTGGGGAGATCCGTCGAGAGGGATCCAAGGACCTCCTTGTCTTTCGCATCTAACATGGGCTTCAATTGGAATGCCATAGAGCATATTACCAAGCCCATTATCGCCGTTTTAGTGGCAGTTTTCTGCCGCTAAAACTGCGATAATTTTATCGCCTGTCTTGATAATATGCCTCCTGGTTATTCCAGCAATAATATTTCAACCTGGTTTCAACAGCACATGGCCACATCACCACAACGCTGTCCACGCCTGGACACTCTATCGAGAAGCTGCACGCTTTATAAAATACCCATTTAACATAACATAACACGAAAAAAGGGAGTCAAAAAATGTGTGTTCTCATGTTAATTCAAGTCGAGATTTTAGACATGACTACAGCCTGAACTGCTGGATGGAATTAAACCAAATATGGCAGAAAGATTGCTCTTGGTTCAGAAAGCGCCCTTTTTGTTATGTGGTGTAAATCTGTTCAGTAGTTTTGGGAATATTAAAGAACAACCAAATTTGTATATCTAGATATGCAAATAATCTAATAATACTCTAGATCTCATGCAGAGATCTGATTGTTTGCCAACAATTCAACCAAGAAGTGCTGGCAGCCATTTTGAGATTTGGGGCAGAGTAGGAATACCCTAACCGCCTGGTCTTGGTGCCTGGGACCCTCAGGTATCCCACCAGGGGTAAAAAGCTTTTTTTTTTATATGTTTGCATCAAAATTGTTATATTTGTGAATTTACTTAAAAAAAGCAGTCTACCCACTGGTTTTTAATTAAGCCCCTTGGTGTGCCAGGTCCAGGAGAACGGCTTTAAAATAGTGAGGAGGTGCAAGCGGCCTCCCCTCCTGGTGCTCTTTTAAGCCACATGGAGCACCACCTCCCCAGGGCTTTATTGACATATTGGAGGGTGGCTGTGGGCTGAAATCGGTACGGGAAGGGTGCAGCGGGCCACGTCCCCCATTAAGTTTTGGCCAGGCCCTGAGAGATAGGAGTCCTGGGGCCGAATTGGCCCGGACAGGGTGACCCCCTTCCCTGTTTAAATAACTGTAAGTATTGAAATATAGAAAATTACGTGAAGCTCCACCCATTTGGCCATGTCCAGTCCACCTTAGTTGTATGCAATGGTCTTTCCACCTTTTGCCAGGATGATAGAAAGCTAACCAAAAAGCCCACCAGCCGATTCTGTTGGTGCATTGTTGACGCAAAGGAAAATGAGGCTATCTCCACCAAATATTGAAGCACTTGCATCTTATAGTTAAGAGGAAGTTCCCCCTTTTTTGGTGGAGATTCACCTCTTTGAATTCGCAGTGTCTTATCTATAGGAGGAATAATTTTACAATTACAATTGAATTGAGCTCCACAGCAACTCTCACAGTCTGTGCTGTGTTGCCTTAATTACACTTGCCAACCTTTAGAAAATTACTTCCTTATTAATTTGCAAAAACACAACATCTACAGGGCAGTCTTGTTGGTTAAAAAAAAGAATAAAACAGGTGACTGTGTCTTTATCCCCTGGTAGAGACACTCCTCCAAAAGGGAAACAATGACTGGCTTACTGGGAGCTTGTCAAAGGCCTTGCCTTTTTTGTCCACCACTCTGCAAATGTGCCTCCTGGCATACTACTTGTTGGGGGATGAAGTCCCCTTGGATTCTGAGAGTCCTTGGGGCCAAGAACCCCTCCTGTTACCACTAGTAAGTCTCACACAGTGAGATTGCTAGGAGCTCGTCAGAGGCACTACCCCCTTTTATAACTACTCTGCAAACGCATCTCCTGGTGCACTACTCATTGGGGATGAAGTACACCCTGATGTCCTTGGGGGCCAAGAACCCCTCCTGTAACCACCAGTAAGTCCCACACAGCAGAATTGCTGAGAGCTTGTTGAGGTCCCACCCTTTGTGTCCACCACTGTGCAAGCATGCCTCCAGATGCACTAGTAGTTGGGGGATGACGTCCTCTCGGATTCTGAGGGCCCTTGGGAGCCAAGAACCCCTCCTGTTACTACCAGTAAGTCCCACAAAGCGGTATTGCTGAGAATTCATTGGCGGCCCCACCCCCTTTCTTAAGCACTCTGCAAATGCACCTCTTTGCACACTATTCGTTGAAAAGATGAAGTCCCCTTGGATGTTGAGGGTCGTTGGGGTCCAAGAACCCCTCCTGTTACCACTAGTAAGCCCCACACAGTGGAAGTGCTGAGAGCTCATAGGAGGTCCTGTCCCCTCATTCCAGCACTCTGTAAACGTGCCTCCTGGTGCACTACTTGTTGGGGGATGTTGAGGGTCGTTGGGGTCCAAGAACCCCTCCTGTTACCACTAGTAAGCCCCACACAGTGGAAGTGCTGAGAGCTCATCAGAGGTCCTGTCCCCTTTGTCCAGCACTCTGTAAACGTGCCTCCTGGTGCACTACTTGTTGGGGGGTGAAGTCCCCATGGATGCTGAGCATCCTTAGGGGCCTATAACCCTTCCTGTTATCACCAGTAAGTCCCACACAGCAGGGTTTATTAAATCTCATTAGAGTTCCGGCCCCCTCTGTCCAAAACTCTGCAAATATCTCTCCTGGTGCACTACTCATTGGAGAGGAAGTCCCCTTGGATGCTGAGGACTTGGATATGGGTCTGTGACACACCCAGTCACAGACCCATACAGCCACTCACACACCTACTCATCGACCTGTATAGCCACTCAACACATGCTCATCGACCTATACAGCCACTCACACACCTACTCTGAAAAGTTACAGGTTATAGTTAGGAAATAAAATCTAAAAAAACCTTTGAAATTCACTGAAAAAATCAAAGGTTTGAGGGTCATTATAGTTAGGAAAAAGTATTTATAAAAACGTTGTAAATTCACTAAAAATAAACAAAGATTACAAGGATGTTATATTTAGGAAATAGAATTTTTAAAAACCTTAGAAATTCACTGAGAAAAAAAAGGTTACAGGAAAGTTAGATTCACATTTCACTCATACAAAACCATAGCAATTCAGCGGTTATAGTTACCTGAGCTACCTACAGCTTAAACCCCACAATGCACTTCACTCATGACATTTTCAGTGACATCTCTCATGACATCACTGATAACACCATCCACAGAATCACTCACACACCCACTCACACTGCAAACAGCCTCTCATACACCCACAAACATACCCACACTCACAAACCTATTCACTCACCCATATTGCCATTCACACAATCACACACCATACATCTACTCACACACCCAGTTATACACCTACATAGCCACTCACTCACCCATACAGCTACTCACACACGCACTTATTCACCTATACATCGACTTACACACCCCATTCACTCACCCGTATGGCCTCTCAACACAGCTACCAACTCACCCATACAACCCCTCACACACCCATATAACCACTAACATACCAATTCACACATCCATACCAACACTCACACATCTGCTCATCCACCCATATAGCCACTCACACAGACAAATACTGTCCGATACAGCCATTCACTCTTAAACAAACACCCTCCCAAACAGCCATTCGCTCACTCATACAGCGACTCACACACATAGACACACACTCATACAGCTGTCCAGACACCCACTCACTCACTCATACATTAACTCACACACCCACTCACCCACCTATACAGTCACTCACACACCCACTTACCCACCTATACAGCCACTGACACAACCACTCACTCACCAAAACAGCAACTCACACCGTCACTCACTCACCCACACAGATACTCACACACCAACTTATACACCCATACAGCAACTTACACAACCACTCACACACCCATACAGCCACTTAGACACCCTCTTACACATGGATACACGCAGTCACGCAGCCACTCACAAAATATATGTTAGAAATAGTATCACTCATTAGTAGTACACAAAATATACTAATTTAACTTTTGTGGTACCTTGGTATATATGTTTTATACTCATAAACTTTTATCAAAAACATTAGCACTCACTGGAGGATGTCATCAGTGATGTCATTTAAGATGTTATCAGTGATGTCACTGACCATGTCATGAGTGATGTAATATGTGATGACAGCATCTGATGTGCCCCCAAAGGATTCGTCACACCCATATATCGGTTGCATTTCTTGATTTTTAACTCTTTACTTTTTTTCTCTCTCTTACCTCCCTGTCCTCCCTCCAACTTGCCATTGATAGCTTTTACACTCTCGACTGTCCTGAGAGTGCCCAGCTGCTCCCCTGCAACCACCTTGCCCTTCCCTGCACCTACTCTGGACTCTATCACCTCCTATCCCCCCCCCCTCATGTGCCACCCTTCGCTTCACTGGCCTGCATCAGTACATCTGTGCCAACCCCTGAGTCCTTCACATACCATCCCTTTTGCAGCCATGTGCCTTCATTCTCCTGCTCCAGCCAGGCATCCACACCTTTCAATACCATAGTAGGTGCCTTTTCCACCCCCACCCACCTTTCCTTGTGTTAAGGTCACTGTGCTTCCCGAAGCCTGCTGCCTAGGCAGCTGAACTTTACACCTCTGCAATTTCTTGCTGCTGGGCACCACCCGGTGGTCACCACCAAGTCACCACCTGCAACACACTGGGCAGGGAAAGGTTATCTGACCTCCACCCACCCTGTGCGTATTTTGCTGCCACCTCACTTTCACCTCCCCAATTGTGTCACCGTTCACTACCTCTCCCTCTTCCAAACTTTCCTTTTCATAGTCTATTATTGTATGGCCATTAACCTCGTCTTTCACTACCCAGCTTGGCCCTAATTGCTCATGACACTGCTGTCTCTCTCTATTCGCTGTGAACGGTCTAGGCTTGGAGTTGTCCCTCACAGGCACTGCAGGCCAACCTGGTCACTCCTCAGAATCAGGATGACTCGACCCGTGCAGTTCTTTATAGGAAACTGCACTTAATCTTCCCACATGAATCACTGACAAGGCCTCACTGGACCTTCTTTTGTCAGCGATCACTATCTCCCACAGTATCATCTGGCTAGCCTTGTGTTACCTGCAACCAGGAAAGGCCAAGATAGGTCTGGTGTACTATCCTCACTAACCCCTGACCTGCGAATCAACCTTAATTCCAGCACCCATACCCACCCACTATGGTCTGAAACCTTTTCCACTGGAGACCCAACCTCTGGATGTGATGCCCCACCCTGAGTGAGAGCCTCCCTGAAAAAACGTTTTGCTTCATCCGCCGACAATTCCTTCCCAGTATACCCCTCTTAGACACCTGGGACTCCTTCTTGCCTCGCCCTACCTGTGTGTACATCTTCCTGGGCCACTGCACTTCTTCCACCTGCTCAGTCTCATGCAACCCTCCCCCATGCAAAAACACCCCCTCCCCCTTCTTCAGTCTCCTTCTCATCACTCCATTCCAGCCAGGCTGCGATTAATCCAGATGCCGGACCACTGCTGGTTGAGGGGGCCTGGACATGGCCTTGTATCCTCTCTCTGCCATCCCGCATCTCCAACACCCTGACATGCAATGCCCCCCCCCCCCTTGCCACTTGCCGCTCGCTGCTCTCCCCTCTTCCCCATCTAGAGAAACCTTCCCACTCTTTCAGCATATCCTGTGGGGCCCTTCACAGCCAATCTCTCATTTGTAATGAGGCTTCCAGTCTTCTTTCAGTCCCTAACCCTCCCCAATTTTCCCCACAGCTCATGGCCCCCCACTACTGTCTTTGTGGTCAGCGCTCCCAGCACAAACTGTTATGCCCCTCCTCCCACCTCCTGAACTCCACCCCCCTCCCCTGGCTTTATCTAAAGATGCTACATGTGCGACTACATGTGGGCATGGGCCTCCATCTGCCTTTCCCCAATCCTGCCTCTGCTGCACAGCACACTCCATTCACGCTAATGTTCTCCTCACCCTTACTGAGCGCTGCAGGCTTCGGCTCTTCAGGCACCTGCTTCGCTCCAAGCACCATTGCTCTGCCACGTCACGTTGCAGGTCCCACCGTACACCCGCTGTCAGGCGCCACCCAATCCCCGCCAAAAATCACCCTTGCCGCCAACCGCCCCTTCCGCCTGCACCTGTTGCAAGGCGTGCTGGTCACACTCGCGAATAGCCCCTCTAAACCCTCACACCTGCTGCCCATTGTTCCGCAGTGGCAAACAAGCCCATACCACTACTGCTACCCTCGCGGAGGCTCTACTAGCCAGGCAGCCGGAGCCCACCACCCCCCACTCCATGCGCCCGCTTAGTGCAACAAGTTCAACACCTGCACCACCTTCACATCCTCGATGTCACTGATACCCACAAAAATGTTCTTAACATTTTTCCTTCCTTAAAACACCTACCAGCAACCAGGTAACTTATCATAAAATGGCTGATAGAAGCCTAGACTGCCCCACAGCTGTAACTTTGTGCTGCAGTCCACATATTGCCCAAAATCTGTATACCAGTCGCTTGGACTATAACACCCCTCCAAACATCTTGGGGGGCATATCTCCCCCTGGTCAGCTGACCCCCAAACCCCTAATGACCCCTGCTTCCTGGCTCTACAACTTTCCTTCTAGTTTATCCAGATGAAAGACACTGAGAGGTTAAGTGGTTTCTTCATGCAAGCGGAGTAAAATAGTGCTTCGTTCAGACAGCAGCATGGCTCTAAACAAGCTGAAGGTTTCCGAGTCGGACGGCAGCGGCCTAGCATTCGTTTATGTCATCAGTAATGACTTTAGCGCTATGCAAGAGCTCCTTTGTAAGCCGTGACTCCCTGAAGGATTCCTACAAACAAGGTCTGCTCCATCAGAGCTCTGTAGTGATAGATGTATCTATCTGTATTTCGACATGCGGCGACCTTACGCACCACACAAGTCTTGCATTCAGACATCTCTTTTACTTTCATGAAATGTATAACTTGAATGTAGTTTTCCCGTAAATTATGGTCTCATTTGCGTCAGTACCGTAGCACCATTTTCTGACCTTGTCATATTTTTCTCTACTACATTTTTTAAGTATCCAAGCATGAAGAGGTAATATTTTTAGCCTGTTGCTATGTCTTCTTAAGACTTAATTGACCATGATAAAAATGTATCCGCTGTGCTTACAGAGGTCTGGGTGCTAGTGAGATACTTTTAACAATAACTGGGAGAAATGTTTCCAGTAGTTGGCGTAAAAGGACGAGGATTTATTGTCAGATGTATGCAACCCTCGGGCGGATGTTTTCTGCCTTTCTTAGCTGCAATGTCTTTTGGCACGACTGAACACATCCATTCCACCTAGAGAAGTGTGACTTGCTTGAGTCGACTCAGCAGTAAGGGCCAGATTTACAAACCCCTTGCGCCACGTTTACGCCGCCTTGCGTGACACAACAGCGGCGTAAACGTGGTGCATCCCTGCGAGGCATTTACAACCTGACGCATGTAGGGAGATGCGTCACGTTATAAAGCCCAGCGCCACAATGGGGGCGTTCCCACGCAGAGTGGACGTTCCGGCGCCTGTGCGCCTCGCAAAAGTGCCTGCGTGAAATCTACAAGATTTCACGCAGGCACTTCCGCGACACGGCTACGTCAATTCCTTACGCCTGCTTGAAGGAGGCGTAAGTACTGACGCAGCATGTTAAGTATTGGGCGGCCGTGAGCATTGCTGGAGTAGCGTCGCGCTTGCGACGCGACTCCAGCGATGCGCCGCCCTTACGTCACGAGATGCGTCAAGCATCTGCCTACCCTTGCGCCACGGCGCGCCGCATTGTAAATGCGGCGCATCTGCCGTGACGCAAGGGTAGTTTCGCGTGACGCATTTGTTCTGGCGCATCTCTGCTGATATGCAGAGATGCGCCAGAACTCGTAAATATGCCCCTACGTATTTATCGACTACCCATGCATTTTTGTTCAAGTGCCCAAAACTAATCTTCTTCAACCCCAACAAATGTACATATTGAAAAATAACGTTTCAGCTGGGTCCAGTAATGCTTTTTATAAGTATGTGAGCTACCGTTAAACGCTCATTTATAGTTCAAAAATTGGCACAGTTTATTTGAGTGCCCTTTTTTGATATATGCTTTTTGCGTTCTCTGGGGCAGATTTACAAGCCCCTTGCGCCACGTTTGCGTCACTTTTAACATGGCAAAAGTGACGCACAAGTGGCACAAGGGGCTTGTAAATCTGCCCTCTGTAATTAGCAATCCCTGCTACGAAAAGCGTTTGAGCTACCTGTGACAGTAAGTACAAAGCTTGGAAAAGGTAGCAATATGGCCTGCAAAATGGATTGGAAAACCCCTTGTGCACAGTATTCCTCATTTTAAGCCCAGGCTGCTGTAAATTGGTTGTAAACACCTGTGGGTTCACAAAGTCACATATGCTTTGGCAGTTTTCAGGCCATAATTTGCTGCAACTTGCTCCTCATATCCGGAAAGCCACAGCCAGCGGCAGATCCTTCTCCTACCTCGCCGCCAAGACCTGGAACGCTCTCCCCACGAGCCTACAACAGACTCAGGAACTGCTGGCCTTGAGAAGACTTCTCAAGACCTGGCTCATTGATCAGTAGTAGCCCCCCCTTTCCCCCCCCCAGCGCCTTGAGACCCTCACGGGTATGTAGCGCGCTTTATAAATACAGTGATTGATTGATTGATTGCTTCAGGAATAGTGGGAGACTGCTGCCATCTCAGAGGTGTGTTCAGCGGCTGTTGGTGGTGCCTGCATTGTTGGAACCCGGAAGTGAGGGCCATAGATGTGGCGGCTGAGGATGCAGACGGTCCTCTAAGATGCAGCAGTAGATGAGCTGTGCTAGACCTGACCTATTTGCATTGGCTAGGCCTGTTAAGGTGACATGCCCTGCATGCATTAGTCCATGGAAACTATTGCCCCTTTTGTGGGCAAGTCTGGAAGTGGACAGAGTGAGATCTGCGTCCGCGTGTGTGTACAAAAGGAAAGAAGAGTAGGATACACTACAGTAAGGTGTTTTGTACCTGACAGCTAAATGTTCCCTTGACCCTCATCAGGGTTTAGTAACAATTATATTGTTTTTAGTTGTTTAGAAGCTGCTGACACTTACCCAATATGCCCCTCCGATTCCATGTGCCTCTTCCTTTTCATTACCTGTTATTGTCTAGAGTTGGTATCAGCAGCACCTTACACTCCTGTCTGGGGGATCATGTTAGCAGTCACCTACTGCTCATATGACAAGAGGGGAGAAGAAGAGTCGCTGAGAGCCAGAAATAAGCCTGAAAACAGTTAGATGACTATTGAGGTAGTTGATCACAACCAAGCAGCTAAACAAAGCCAGGTTAGAACTACTAAACAGAATAAAAGAGTAGGAGGCACATAGTTCCCATCCTATCCAATGCAGACGGAAAGCAGAACACCCGAAATGCAAGATGGTGGAACATTTGAGAAACATTAATTGAAATTTCCGCTCCCAAAATTCCAACTACAACAGCACAAATAGGGAGCTATTTACAAACAAACAATATCAGAACTTAATAAAAACTGAGAACCTGGATTCATGGAAGGTGCGTTATGATGTGTGACCGCAGATTTATTTTTATTTACTTCCCGTCTAATCAAAGCTGCTCTCGCTAAAAATGTCTCCTTTAGTCTCGCCTTTCTGAATATCAGACATGTGGAGGGGGTATTAAACAAATCATGCAACCCTAAATCATCCATAGCGCCCTTTACATATTGTAAACATGGTATCTTTAGCGCAAAATGGAGGTTTATACTGTCCGCCAATATCTGTTGATTCAAAAAACCGGTTACCCTCCTCCATATCCAATGGGAAAGCAAAATTGGAGCTAGCGTAATTGTGTTCGTAATAAAAGGTAAGCCCAGCTCACTAGGACATGTAACAAAGGAACAGCTGCGGTGTAATGCTAGAAGCCTTTTAGTGAACGCATCCTTGACCCACTGAACATCGCCCACTTCCACCATTCCTCAAACCATAGCCCCATAGGTGGTTGTTGACATGGCTTTTGCTGCGTAAATATTCGGGATCTCAGGAATGGGTTTTGCAATACGTTTCTTAGTAAAGTTAAACATGGCCAATCTTGGCTTTTTTTTTTTAGCATTAAGGCCCTGTTAGAGACCATCTGTTTCCAAGCCTATTTGGTATCAAAAAGTAGCCCCAAGTATGATATAAGTTTTGCCTCTTCCACTCTAAGATTTTCAATATGAAACAGAGGAAATTTATTTGGTCATTTCCCACAGATAAGTACGAAGGTTTTAATTTTGTTTACCAGGAGAACCAATTCCCCCATAAATGATATATAGTCTTCTATTGAACTCTGCAGTGCTTAGCCAGTCCTGGCTATCAGCACTGCATCGTCTGCATAGAAGAGGATAGGTAGGGGTGGGATCTAATGTATGGGACATCATTAGAGCTCCCCACCAAAGGTGACTCCACTCTGTTGGTGTATGGGGAGAATAAGAAAGGGGCAAGGGGGGGGCGTGGCCAAGATGGCGTCGGAGTAGGACGCATCTTTGAGCCTCTCCGACGCCGCATCGAATTAGCCTCTGATAGCGGGGTCCCGGGAGTGCTGCACGGCGCTGTCTTGCAGGTGAAGACTGGCGGAGAGCTCCGGTGCCGACAGCGGGGCGATTTGGTGCCTGCGCATCCCCCCGGAGCCGAACTGAGCTGCGGCCTGTGGAGCAGCGGCCTCGCGTGCTGGGAGGTCCGGCCCGGCTGGAGCGTCGCCTGGCCCTTCTGGGGCCCAACCTGTGCTGACGGCCCCGGCGTAGGCCTGGAGAGAGCGGAGTGCACTCTGCCTGTGGCGGCGCTGGTCACAGCAGCGCGGTGTAGTGGAAGACTCGTCGGTAACGGCGCTGAAGGGCCGAGGACGGGCGGACCGAGCTCCGGCGGAGGCAGACTGGACGGGAGCGTGGTTCGCTCTCCCACCGCCATGACACGTCTGAGGTGAGCCGGCGCGACTGTGGAGTGAGCGGAGCCGGCGGATGGCGTGAGGAGAGTCGCAGCAGCCGTGACCTGGCCCGGTTGTGGATCTGAGGCGGCGCCCTCGACTGGTTGGACGGTGGCTTGACCGGCGGCGGCTCTATCGACCTACCTGCATCCTGTGCTGAGGTGGGCTCACCCTGAAAGTTGCTGGGCATTGAGCGATGAGCCCCATGGACTGGTCCAAGTGACCAGGACGCTGTTGCCTGTGGTGGACGGACTCGGCGGGCGGGCCGGCACCGCCATTTTGGAGGTTCCCTGGTGGGCGATTGGCCTGCTTATCTCAGGCGCGGACTGCTGCCGAGGGGGAAGCCCGGAGTGGCCCCCCACGATCACAGCTGGCTGAGCAGTGGGGCCGTGGTGGTGACTCACGCGTCCAGGCATAGCGGAAGGGACTCGGCTGGAGAACGAGGGGACCGAACTGCTGGGGCCGAGGACCTGCTTCTCCCCGCGACAACACATGAGACGGCCTCTTGGAGGGACCCTGCTTGGCGGCCGGTGGGGGAGAGCGCCACGTTATTGAGGTATCCTCATCCTGGGGGAAGATCGGTGCATGGAGGAAAACATTTGGTGACTGCCTTCAAGGACGCTCCTCGTCCCATGGGTGCTGCCACGTGGGTGCTTAATGAAACAATTCACTAGCTTCCCTGAGAGTCCTTCGCTTATCACAATTTCTGCGAACAGGGGCGCTCCCTCAACGTTGCTTGGCTTTGCCCGGAGGAGCACTTTGCACGCACCGGCAGTCGGGACGATTAGCTGCCTGAGGTGGGTGTCCCGCCGTGCAGGCTGGCGCCGCCATCTTGGTGAACCCCTGTTTGGCGCTCGTCCTCGCGGTCTCTCTGGCTTGAGCTGCTGGCTGGAGACGCCCACCGCGTTCTCCCCACACCTGCGACCGGCTGACCGCTAAACCTGTGGGTCTGCCCCTTGCACCCTAAAGTAGACGAGGGGACGCAGCTGGAGGACACGGAGACCGGATGGTGGCGAACTGCATTCACTGACCACCGGGAGGAGGTCTCTTCCCGCGACGGCCCGCGTGGTCCTGTGGGCGCTGGAGGTGGGTGCCTAACTCCAGCACCGACGTGCAGTAAACGCCCTGAGAGGAGGAAGCCGCCCTGCCGCCTGGGCATGCCTGCATGAACACGGGAAGAGGTGAACTACACCGCCGACAGGAGGCCCGACACTGTGAGTCCCTTGTCTGTAACTTGTCCTCCCGATTGCGTCTGTCTAGAGTTTGGTGGAAGGAGTGTGACGGAGTTCACGGCCATGTCCAACTCACAGCGCAGAGGAGGGAATAAGGGGAAGGAGGGGGCCCCCAAATCATCGCAGCAACCTGCGTCGCCGGGAGCCAGTGGTTCCTCCAAACAGTCGGACGATGAGGCACCGGCGACTAAGGCTTTCATGAAGGAGCTCTTCGCTACCATCAAGGAGGACATTACCGAACTTCGTACACAGCTGGCCTCGGACCTCAGGGAGGTGCGGAGGGATGTCGATGGGATCGGCGAGAGGGTGGCGACACTGGAGGACCATGACCTTAGCATGGCGAATGATGTTCACCAACTCCAGCAGGACATCCTACGTCTCACGGAGCAGAATCTGGACTTGCAAACCCACGCAGAGGACTTGGAAAACCGCTCCAGAAGGAACAACATCCGTATTAAGGCGGTGCCGTGGGATGGTGAGGCGGGGGACCTGCGTGGGTACGTCCAAGCCTTGTTCCTTCAGATCCTAGAGGATGAAGAAGTGCGGGATATCCTGATGGACAGAGTGCATAGAGTGGGGCTGCCCAGGAGGGGTGGGGGCCCACCGCCGGACATCCTTGTCTGTGTGCATGACTTTCAGATGAAGGAGAAGATATTGAGGAAGGCTAGAACCATTTCCTCATTACAATTCAGGGGCCACCACCCCCAGCTTTACCAGGATCTAGCGGCGACAACCTTGCAGAAGCGGAGGGACTTCCGACCTGTGACCGCCTTCCTCCGGGAGCGCGGGGTGTCCTACTCCTGGGGTCACCCTTTCCGGATCATCTTTCGGTGGGAGAATAGACTGAGACAGATCAACTCCCTGCAGGTGGCAAAGGAGCTGCTGGGCATCGAAGAGACGGAACCATCGCAGGAGGCACGTGGCTCGCCATTCCGTAGGCGGCGGCGCTCTTCCTCGTGGCACAGGGTGGGCCCATCCCCGGAGCGGCGGCGACCAGATTCGGCGACTAGTGCACAGGAGAGGGATGCAGCGGTAGCATCAGTGGCCTCCGCCACTGTGGCGGACTCCCAGCTGGGCTCTGGAGCAGCTTGACCCCACATCAGCGAAGTGGCGTCGGAGAGGGCTCTTGGCCTGAGGTCCTCGGGGTACTAAGGTACTTTTGGAGAAGACACCCCGGATTTCGGACCTGGGGGTCCCTAGGTGGACTCCCCTGCCCCTACTACAGTCCAGTGGGGGACTTTTGAACCGTGACCTGCTGGAACTGAAGACTGCGAGGTTCAGGTTCAGTGCCTTGAGTGGCATTTTGTTGTTCTTTGTTCTTGGGGGGGTGCTGGGGGGGATTGTTGGTGCTCTGATTATGGGTGAGATAGCGGGGTGTTTTGGGTTGGGGTTGGGAGTTCGAGGGGTGGCGGCGACATTGTGTGGTGAATGTGAGATGACGGGTTCATTATCGTTCTTTTCATTTGTGTTTTACGTAGTGCTCTGGGAACTGCCCTTGCTGACCCTTATGTGCCTTAGGGATGTGGTTGCCTCATGGGATTCGCGGGGTGGCCGGGGGGGCCTCCTGAGTTGGTTGTGGCTGGGTCTCTTCCCTGAAGACCCCGTGGTTGTTCTTTTTCCTTGGGCTTGGCTTGTGGGGCAAGTACGAGTCTGGAGCGGGCCCCGTGGCTGTTTGACTGTGAGCATGGCGTGGAATATGTGTGAGCCCTTATGTCTGTCAGCGTAGGGACTTGGAATGTCAAGGGCCTTAACTCCCCGCAGAAGAGGCAGAAGCTCTGGAAGTACATCATAGATCACCATCTGGATGTAGTGGCCCTCCAGGAGACCCACCTGGCTAGGAAAGATGAATTGAGGCTTCGACATCGGCAGTTCCCCCTTATCTACAGGGCCTCTGCGGCCACGAAGCACAGAGGGGTGGCCCTACTCTTTCGGGCTTCCCTTCATTTTCAGCCCATGGGTGTGAGTGCGGATAGAGACGGTCGTTGGCTTTTGGTGAAAGGTCTGTTGCGGGACCGCCTGTGTACCTTTGCTGTCTTGTATGCCCCTAATGCGGGTCAGAATAGCTTTCTGCAGGATCTGCTGGACAGAATGGGGGACTTTGTGGAGGGTCACTTAATACTGCTAGGCGATTTCAATATGGTGTGGGACAGAGGGCAGGATAGCTCTGGGGGCCGCAGGGCGGACACAGGCGTCTTCTCGGACAAAACTAAGCAGCAATTGGGAGATCTAGGGTTGTTTGACGGTTGGCGCTTTCTTCATACACAGACCAGAGACTACACCTTCTTTTCCAACGTACACCACACATACTCCCGTATTGATTATATCTTGCTCAGCCAGGCTCTTCGGGGGGATATGCAACTGGCGAATATTTTTCCACTTTCGCTATCGGATCACAGCCTTGTTGTTCTGGGACTGCGCTGGGCTGCTGGGGGGGATGGTTGGCGTAAGTGGTATTTTCCAGCGGCTCTGGTCCGGGATGAGACGTCGTGTAAGGCACTACGTAAGGCAATTGGTGATTTCTTCCTCCTTAACCCGCCCTCGGACACGTCGGTGTATACCACGTGGGACGCGTGCAAGGCCTCACTGCGGGGCACGTGCCTCGCTCTCAACGCGAACCTGAATAAATTGCGGCGCGAGGAGAGGGAGGCTCTGGAGTTAGAATTGACTACCTTGGAGCAGGCACACAAGGCGAACCCATCCAGGGTGACCCTACGCCCCCTAACAGCGATCCGAGGGAAACTGAGAGCCCATTACAATAACAGGGCGGAATTCGCCCTTCTGCGACTCAGGCGTACCTCCTATTCCCAGGGCAACAAGATCGGGCGTCATTTGGCCCGACAACTGCGGGACAAGCACGAGAAGGACTATGTCGGGGGTATTCGCGATCAGGCGGGCTCTGTCCAGCATAGAGACGCGGACAAAGCGGCCATCTTCGGGCGCTTTTACGCGGCACTCTATTCGAGTGATACTCTCGATCCCGGCGCACAGTCCAAATTCCTGGAGGGCCTGTCTCTCCCGAAGGTTTCTAGAGAATGGAACGAATCACTGTCCTCCCCCATCACCCGTGAGGAGATCTTGGAGGCCATTAAAAACCTGAAGCTGCACAAGGCCCCCGGGCCTGACGGCTACACGGCCCTCTTTTACAAAACATTTGCTTCCGAAATTTGCGACTACCTGGTTTCCCTCTTCAACGCAATGGCGATTGATGGCAGAACCTCAGATTCTATGGCTGAAGCACTAATCAGCATTATTCCCAAATCGGGGAAGGATCCTACCCTTTGTTCATCCTACCGCCCGATAGCACTTCTCAATTTGGACGCCAAACTGTATTCCTCTATCTTGGCGAATAGGCTACAGGACCTGATGCCGGCCCTGATCCATCCTGATCAATCGGGATTTATCAAGGGCAGACAGACCCATGATAACCTGCGCCGCGTCATACACCTCATCGAGAAGGCGGAGCGATTCCGCATACCTGCGGTGCTCGTGGGGCTCGACGCAGAGAAGGCTTTCGACCGCGTCGACTGGGGCTTTTTGCATCGGACTCTAGTGGCTTTCGGCTTCTCACCTGCGTTCGTGAAGATGATTGAGGCTAATTACAGCGGGCCCACATCCCGTGTATTGGTCAATGGCCATAGATCCACGACTTTTCGCCATTCCCGAGGGACGCGCCAGGGATGTCCCCTCTCACCCCTTCTCTTTGCTCTGAGTATTGAGCCATTAGCATTAGCGGTCCGAGATGATGAGGGGATTTTGGGTCTTCCCTTTACGGGCGAACAGCACAAGATCTCGCTCTTTGCGGACGATGTTCTGCTGTCCATCAGGGATCCAGCGCTGTCGCTGCCGCATGTCCACTCAGTGCTCTCGGCCTACGAGGAAGTGGCGGGCTTTAAGGTTAATTTCGATAAATCCTACATCCTCAACCTGACTCTCCCAGCGGGGGAGGTGCACGCGACCGGGCTGCTCACTCCACTGGCCTGGGCATCAGAGTCCTTGCTCTACTTGGGCGTACGGCTGACCTCTACCGTGAACGCCCTGTTCCACGCTAATTTCCCCCCGATGCTATCCTCCGTGAGGGCTGAGCTGGAACGCTGGAAGCCTAAATACATCTCGTGGTTGGGCAGGGTACAAGCCCTTAAAATGGTGCTCCTTCCCAAATTGTTGTATTTATTTCAGGCTTTACCTGTTCCGATAGGGCTGGACTACTTCCGCCAATTGAAGACCATGATGCTCCGTTATGTCTGGCAGGGTGGCCGAGCAAGGCTCCCATTCCACGTCCTGAGGCGCCCACGGTTGGAGGGGGGGGTGGGCTTCCCGGACATGCATTTATACTACAAAGCCGCCCAGCTGCGGGTCATTGTAGAGTGGTCCCAACAGCAGTCGGAGAAGCACTGGCTCCACATGGACCGTAGCGTGGCGGGCCGCTCCATTTGGGACTTGGCCTGGAAACCTAAGGCGGACCGCCCCAGGAATGCCTACATTAGCACCCCCACGAGCACGGTGCTGAAGGTATGGGACACGGTGAGCGGTGACGACCGCTGGACCACGTTCCCGTCCCCTTTCACCCCAATTCATTTCAATCCGGCTTTCCCGCCGGCTCTGGCGGAGGGACCGTTTGACGGCTGGAGGGAGGGTGGCTGTAGAGCACTCACCCATTTGTTCCATGGCGCCGAACCCCTCACTTTCCACAACTGTATGAGGGACTATGGTGTCCTCCCGACGGAGCGCTTCAGGCATCTCCAACTCCTGCATTGGGCAACATCGCCTGCAGTGGTGGACGCGGCTACCAGACCTTTGTCAAAATTTGAATCCTTCCTTCTTCACACTACTACCATGAGGGGTACGGTCTCCTTCCTGTATAAACTGTTATTAGACTCTGCCGTGTCACCACGCCCACGATATCAAGATCACTGGGAATCCACGCTGGGGAGGGACGTCTCTGCTGCCGAATGGCGGGCCCTATGGAGAGACGTGACAGCGCACAATCACTCTGCTGATCTCAGAGAGGCACATATGAAAATCATCTTTGACTGGTATCTGTACCCCTCCAAGTTGCGCCGCATATTCCCAGCTACTTCAGATGAGTGTTGGCGGGGCTGTGGGATGTTGGGAGACTTTAAACATATTTGGTGGGACTGCCCTACCATCCAGCCGTACTGGGCTGAGATTCTTTCCCACATTAGAGACATCTTGGGTTACCCGATACCGAACTCCATGGACTTTGTCCTACTGGGACTTAGAGACCCGCTGCTTGAACACCAGACTAAGGCGGATAAGCGGGTGATGTGGTTGTGTTTGGGTGCGGCCAAAAAGACTCTAGCGGCAGCGTGGAAGTCCCCATCTGCCCCGGCTATTTCCCTGTGGCATGCCCGACTGTGGCGTCTGTTAAGCATGGAACGCCTTTCTGACATCTTCCTGGGGCACTTCAAGAACTTTATGTACAATTGGGGCTCACTTGTGAGATTTCTATCCCGAGGTTTGCCCTCAGCTGTATGCCCGCCAACGCTGCGATCTCTCCATCTTTTCCAAATTTGATTTCAAGTATGCCTGTGTTGAGCGCTATGAGTGCTAGTCACCGCCACCGGGGGGGGGGGTGATGTTGGGGAGGGTTGTGGGTGGGGGATAGTTGGGGTATCCGTCTTATGTTTTCCTCCCTCCCTTTTTCTCTCGCTGCGACTAACTATGCCTGGGGAGGGCTACGGTGCCACGTGCGGACTTTGAGCACTGCCTCGCTCTGCCTATATCTATGTTGGACTAGAATCCCTATTATGGGTGGACTATGGAGCTCTATCGCCCTTCCCCTTTGGATGGGTCCCTCCCCCTTCTTTGCGCCCCCTGTGTGGGGTTTCGTGGCGGTATGTCGCCTGTCTTTTATTTTTCCTTTTTTACTATACTGCAAAATAAAGATTTAACAAAAAAAAAAGAAAGGGGCAAGAACACACCCTTGTCTAACTCCGCATTCAATCCTAAAGTGCTTTGTGCGCTGACCTTTCCTAACATATCTGACACATACGGTAGATTGAGTGATTGAGTAATTGAGTAATTGAGTAATTGAGGGCCCACAAATGGGAGTGGGAGATACAATCAAATGCGGCAGTTAGATCCATAAAACTCAAGAAAATGTGGCATTTTTAAACCACCATATATTTGCCAATGAACAATCTTAGGTTTAGACACTGATCCACAGGGGTATGTTATATAGGTTTATAACGTACACAGCTACTCAAAGAGTGCTCCTACCCTTCCTAAAACCATACTAAGCATCAATCAGAATGTTTTTTTCTTCCGCCAACTCCTCCAATATATGTAACATCAACCGACCCATTATCTTTACTGTGGAGTCAAGCAACGCTACTGGCCTATAGTTCTTGGGGTTTGACCATATCCCCTTTCTTGTATATTGGCACAATTACAGTTTGTTTCCATGATAATGAAGGTCCAACCTTAGCTATGGCGTTCATCACAGTCACTAAGAGAGGAGTCCACAAGTCCCTGACACTCCAGGAAGACATCCAACTGCATATGAGTCCTATCCACTCCTCATCAGAAAATATAAATTGCAATGCTTGATGAGTTGGATTACCTAAACTATCCGCTCTACATTTTAGACATGAAACTCAGCGACAACTATGGCAACAGCTTTTGAGTCAAGCCTCCAATGAAATGCTTCAGTAGCAAAAGTCGGAAAAAAGGGCCTAAAAAGACCACTGCCACCAGCATCGTCCTGAAAGCAAGTCGTTGAGAGCCACCAAAGCCACAAGCACAAACATTTTCTGCACCCTTCGCTATGCCTTAACATTTAAGAGCAGTCACTAAAGTAACCCAAAAATATGATTCTGTGTTTTCAGGAAGATGAACTGTGAAAATGTGTCTAGGATTGATGAAGCGTTTAAAAAACAATGTCCCAAAATATCAGAAACGTGAACTCTGGGAAGTGATCAGGAAACTTTAGTGTGGGTGAGGGAGAGGGTGCTGACAAGGATCTTGTATATCCAAATCTTTAAAATGATTTAAATATTCGTACAAAGTACTGTGATTTGACGTATTTTTGCATTGTCGTTGGATACTGGAAAGGACATCTGCCCAAAATCGAATGTTATCTGGCTAGACAAAGCCTTCAGAAAACAAGCTTCTACGGATAAAACTCCTGGTGAAGATAGTGGTGTGTCCTTTTAACTGGATGGTTGAAGTACTACAAATATTGTATCGAATGAAAAGCACAGAAAGGAAAACAATATTTTACAATTCTTACAAAAAAAGGAGAAAAGCAATCAATCAGTTGATCTATCAAGTGTTCCTAATTAAGAATTTCTTAGAAAAATTCCCATAAACACATTACATATTCATGTAATATCATATGTCACATAGAACATCATTCCAGTTAACAATTTCATTGAAAGTCTTTTTTGTAACAAAGTGATATGAGCCATCACCAGGGTGTGCACTAATAGTGTGAATAAAAAACATCATGAATGATAAGTTGGATTTTATTTCGAGATTGGTATTTACTTTTTATAAGTCAGCAGAAACTTCTTAAGTTTAATCAATCAAAATGTGCAGAGGTACAAAAGGGTATCTCTATATGATTAAAAGTAGGCTATGTGCAGTCTCTGTGCTTTGTGCCTCATTGGTAAACCCTGGTCATTAGTGATAACCTTTGTTCCTCTTAGCTTACAAGATTACTGCACATCCCATAGTGTCATGTGCTTAGTGCGTGGTCCATTGTAGTTTTCCCTATGGTAGCCTAACTGTGCACGACACAGGCCGCATTTGCTTTTGCGCACAATACTATATAAATATGTTTGATTTTGTGCCACATTGTATTTTCACACAGAACTTGCAGTTGTTTTTGCATTCGGTTCTTTCCTGGGGTGTAGTATAAAAACAGCAGACAATGTCAAACAACAATGCCCCTTTTTATTTCATTCTAGTCAGACACTAGCACCCAAACATAATACATGAGTGCGGCAGTTGGTTGTGACTATATGAGACTTGTGATATAGGTCCGCCGCAATGGTAGACATACAGGATGCGCCCGCCTGTGTGGCGGGCGCATCCTAATTCAATTGTCTGGACCCACGCACTGTTAGCAGGCGGTCCACTTCTCCGTTAGGGTGGCGGGCGGCCAATGCCCGCCCGCCATCCTAATGGACCCCTTAGCATTGTTGTGTGTGTGGTTTTAGATCGTTTTCTTTTTATGGACCTACATTGTTGGTCTTTTGTACTGCTGGGTAGTGAGAGACCAACAATCATCTCCCAAAGCATATGCTTTTCCCCTTTAAATCTAATACCCATTTTGGACAACCTAATTGGCATGTGTTTAATATTTTTAAGTTCACCATACAGATTGCACAAACTGTGCTCTCTTCATAGAAGACAAATCCCCCCTGTAGGCTGCTAGACGATTTTGCCACCCATCTGGCGCATTTTAAACATTCGGAAATGCCAGGATGCAATGGTGGAATGCTTGAAGGGTGAATCAGCACAGTTGTTGGCGAGCTTTTTAAAATTTCTGATGGCCACAAAGGACATTTTGGCCTCCGAAAAATTCATAGAATCATAAAGCTCATACAAACATTATCAGTTTTAATCCTTTTTAATGTAAATGCTAAGAACTTTTAATATTGAAGCTTATGCATTTTATTTAGTAACTCAGTATTTGCGATTGCAATGATTTTAATTAATTGTGTAATAAAATTCTATTCTACTCTGGCTTGGGAGCAGTCAAGAAAACCATTCTCACAATTAATTGATAATTGACAAAAATAAAATCAAGGGAGAGCATAGATTTGTATTCCACACATACAAGAATACATTTTGGAATTGTCAACTTACTGCCTTTCTCAAATCACTTTTAATCCCTGTTTGCCAACTACTGGTGTTAGGTTGGGGTCCTAACGTCACCATCAATTAATTTTTGTCACACCTTCCTCGGCCCAGGAATGAGTTGTGAAAATGTGTAAATGGGCCACAGATATTTGGTCTTCTTAAGACAATATCTGTCTTTAGCACAGCCAGTCATCTAACACAGTCATCTAACAAGAACAAAATGTCAGTGATGAACAACTTGTCCAGAGGAAGAAGTGACGGGTTGTCTGACTTGTGCAGTCGTAAACTCTTGTCAGAGGAGTGGCGCCTTTTTAAAGGCATTTTTAGCCACTGAACTCATAACTGTCACTGGCTTTGGCTCTGACAAGAAATGATGTTTAAAAAATAATAGAGACAGGCTCTTGCTCAGAGCATCCCACCTTCTGTTGTAGCATCTGCATAGGGAGAGGGAACAGCTCCAGTGGCTTCCTTAAAAGTAAGGAATTCACATAGGCAACATAGTAACTCACTTCATGTAAGGGGTAATAGAAGGGTGACTGAAAGGAATTAATTATCTTAGATCAAGAGAGGGCTGTCAGGAGTGGGTCTTAATTAGAAGCTAGGAAGGTAAGAGTGGGAAACCTAGAGGAGGTCTTCCATACAATTTGTGAAAATGGGAAAGTTGGGCATGGGGATCTGATTTGAAATAAGGCATGTGAAGAAAAGCAAATCAAGGGTGGAGAATTTGTACGAATGCTGCCATGATAGACCTAGGAAGAGACACCGATTACGATTGGGTCAGTTTGATAGAGTACTACTCTCATTATCCTAAAGATAACATATTACTGGGACACATAAGAAAATAAAATGACGCGGGAGGAAGAAGGACTGCCTGGGCAAGGACTAGAGAGTGTTACTCTTGCTCCACCTTGAGTCCTTCTTGAAAAACAAATGTTCTGCTGCCTGTATGCTTTTATTTGCTCATCCAGTGCCTGGACGTGTAACTATAATTATTTTCAAACATTTATTGTATTGCTCTTAAATGTTCCAAAGCGCACACATTTTTTTTTGAGTGTCTTGTGATTCCTACATCAGAACTGCTTCATTTTGGGTTATTTTAGTATTTAAAATATTTTAATTTAGGCTAAATTGGCTTAATATATTTAATATGTTTATTTCGAAGCTGCAATGTTAATTTTGGTACTGCGGCTCATATTCTACATGCGTTCTCTCTGAGGAAAGCATGTTTGTTTGTGCCAACCACCAAGGATAAACTTGGAATTCCTAAACAAAAGCCCACAGCTTACTTCTATGTGCCAGCTTGTGTGAAATGTGATCAAACTCAGTCAGAGCTCACATGAAGGTTGAGATTTCTCACACCCATCGCTGCACAATCACGTTTTTAGAAAGGGTAAAGACAGAAAAATCAAAAGATATACAAACCTCATAACCTTAGATTTTAGACAGAAAAACGACCCCTCTTTTAGATGCTTCTTACAGCTCATGCCACAGGCAATTGTTATTTATAGTGATAATATGGTCTCAAACAGCTGCTATAACAATGCAATGCCTAAGTAAGGCATGGGATAAAGCACAGTGAATTATCGCTTAATTATTTGCTTTGTTTCCAAAAACTATCTGTGCTTGTAATTTTCAGTAAAATTATTGCTTTTGTCTCTTGCCCAGACATCAGTATGTCATTTTGTGAAAATAGATATACTGTTGCCAAAATAACAGCTTTCATTCTTGATAATTAAACTCCCTTTGTCCCACAACATCATCGCCATTTTCTTCAAATGGACTAAATTGTCTTCACACACATTAATTGCCTAGTTTCGCTGTGATTTTCTACAGCTATTCTAATTTCATCGCAGAGTTAAAGTTTTTCCTTTTGTGGAACGTACTCGTTTTTTCATTAAATACCATGTGGTCCTTTATATAATTGTGTCATTTTAAGTACATTAATGCATGCCATTCATTGTGAAAATGTTTATTTAAACTCCCCTCATATATCAGAAATTGCCACGACATGTTAAAGTACCCGTATCATGTGCACTGGTAACCTCTATCATAAAGCAGCAAACATCACCTTGGTCCTAGGTGTCCTCCATCTTATGCTAGTCTGGCCCATTATGTGCACTGTATCTCCTTCACAAGTTCTTAATACCAGTCAGTGACACAGTCAATAAAATCTGTGATGTGACCATAGTATCTCATATAAAACCCATATAAAAGTCAACGTGACATGCGCCATTAAACCGCCAGGTGTACGTGCGCTCTATAAATGTTTTAAACTCAAACTCAAACTCATGCCCCAGACGATGCCCCACACAAGTCAGCGCTGCAATATGTCTCAGGAGTATCCCATAGGCCATTCAATGACATGATGTGTCCCAGGTCCTCAAATATGCAGTCAATATCATGATGTGCTGGGAAACCCTTAAATAAATGAATGCATGTTGTATCCTAAGTTCTAATCAATGTGTTTGTTATACTCTAGTGCATTGTAAAGTTCCTCAGGCAATTCCACTGGAAGCCGGAGTGATAATGTTTCCAACGTGGGCCCTGTATGCGACATCCTTTGTTGATCCTCTCATATGGCTAAGTCATGATGAGACACAGGCACTTACCTCATATTGCAGTCAGTGCTATACTATAATGTAAAAAATTCCCATTCCAATCACTAGACCTACATAGACGCCCACACGGTAGCTCCTGGTCCAGTGCAGATAAACAGAGACAAGGGGCCTATGGTAAGTACAGAAAGGATACTCAGGGAGCTTCAGAGCATGTTTTACTAAACAAAAGGGGAGCTTGATTCACATTTGTTACTTTCATGCTCTCTGCAGCTGCTGGGAAAGACTTCCCTTTTTCACTTACTGCAAGGAAAACTGTGGAATATTTGACAAACGACTGGTGTAACTGACGTTTTCGGTGACCATCAAAGACACAGCACTATCATTAACATACCAGTTGCCTATTACGAAATTACTCATAGAGAAACAATATGGCCTCTTAGGCCCTATCAGTTCACACATTCTTCCACAAAGGAGCTCCACTGTCCAGGTTTGGTCAGGGACTCAGGCAAATCTTTTCCATGGTGGCAGTCTGTGCTTCTCCAAGGACCTCAGTCCGGGACAGGGCTGAGATTTGGTCCTCACAGAATCTTTGAAACCCTATCCATGGACTGTCTACATTTCAACAGAAAAACAGGTATGGTTTTACAGGATACCAACATGCATGTTTAGTCAACATTCATTCCCTGTGGCCTGTGGAGGTCATTCCCAAACAAAGGTGGCACAAAAAGGCAAACCGTGCTGGGTACATTTTACTGATGCACTAACATTTTATTCAATAAGGGACTGTGAGAAATTGGGTTGCTGGTTGAAGAAGGGTGACCCCCATTGAAGCAAAAGCAATAATACCTCCTAGGGTGAACCACAAACGTCCTAAATTAGCCTGTGCTTAACCCTTCCTTTGCTTGGCACAAAAGCAGTCAGCCTTAACTTAGAGGCAATTTGTAAAGTGCTTATTCAGCACTGAGAACTCCCACACCAATTTAGACAAATTGAGTGATTTTTTTATAAATTAAATTACACCAAAATGACAAACATCCAATTAGTTGACCTGGAGTTATGAATTTTCAAAGTTTAAAATGAAAACTAGCACCTAAAAAAATCAAAGCACCAACTACAGACATCTAATCGTGCAAGACTGGAACAAAATTGAAAAATTGGTCGACTGCGAATGAGTGCAAATCCTATACAAAAAGTGGATTGGTCCCAGTCAGGGCTTACCTTCTGACTTTGAAGAAATGTTCTGAGAAATTAAACTTCAGTGGGGCAAGGCTGCAGTGTCCAAGGACGGAGCGTCGCCATCGGGCAGCCAATGGACAAAGTCGTTGTGAAGATTTCTACATTCAGACTTAGGGCCCAATTTAAGTTTTGCCAGATGCAGTAGTCACCATTGGCCTGGCAGAGGACTTTACATCCCCCAGGCTCAGAATACTCTGCCTGCCAAATATATAAATGACCGCCTAGTAGGTGGTCATACATAAAGGCACTGGCAGGAGATGGCATCACGGCGGTCCCTGCCAATGCATTTGACTGTTTATTACAGAGCTGCGTTGGAAGGACACAGCCCTGTAGCAAACTAATCTTTTTTTCTTTTCAAAAAGAAAACTCTGAAACAGGATTTTCTTTTTGTCTACAAAAGAAGTCATGCTCTTCTCACCAGAAGAGGCTGCTCCCATGGCATGGGGGAGCATTAAAATACTTTTACGGTTCCTTACTGCCAGGTTTAACTGGTAGTAATACAAAAGTAAAAAATTACTACCGGTTCGCCCAACTGTATTGGGTAGGCTGACATGCATTAATTACTCGGGTTGCTCTTGCTCCCCAGGGCTATTGGAGGGGGTTAATCACATTGAAGACAGAGTAGCCTCCAACATGATTAACCGGAAGGTCTGTCCACATCTAAATGTGGCATGCAGACTGCATTCTTGTCAGTAAGAATGCTCCATTGAGACGGAGTATCCTTACAGGCAAGAATCTAATTTGGCCCTTAGTCTCTTTTTTGGAAGTCGAAAACCTCCATCAGGATGAGGCAGGAGGATGTAGCCCACAAGAGTTCCATGAGGCAGGATATCCTTTTGGCGAAGGACCACTGAACAAAATTTGCTGTGGAGCAGAACGTAGCAGGAACTGCAGCAAAATCAAGCCAACTGGGGCGCACATGGGGCGGATAGATGAGCAGGTCGGTCCTGGTCTTGTCTCAGTTCTAAGAGCATTGTTTAGTTAAATTTTTTCTAAGTTTCAAGTTTTGGACTCTGGCTATCTGGACACCTTTAGCATGACCACCAGGTGTCCAGGACTGGAGGGGCACAACTTGGGGGGGAGGTCAGGACTTACTTAGGCTGGGTGGGGGTAGGAGACGGTTCTGTCCCTGATGTTCTGACCAGGAGGCCGGGCAACTAGCCCTTAGATTCACTCAGGTAGTCCTGGGTACAAGTAATGTAACAGGGCTTAAGCAGCAGGGCAGGCCTCTGAGGGTTAAAGGCAGTCTCCAGGCAGCATAGCAGTCCTTCCAGGTGGAGCAAATCAATCTTATGGAGTGCACAGCAGGCCATATTAGCAGGCAACCCTCTGAGAGTTCTTCCGCAGGTCCATAAAGTGAACTGCAGATAGGTGTAAGGGCCCCTTTTCATATATGTTTCCTTCTTTGAACTAGGAGTAGTTTCCGGAGGATTCCCTTTCAAGCGTTTGACATTTCCTGACTCATCTGCTCTGGCTCCAAGTTGGCTGTATGAACAATGCAGGGAAGACAAGTTCTTTCTGTGAAGGCAGAGTACAGCCTATTCAGTTGCAACTGGGGCTGGGCCGAGCTCCTCTTCCCCATCCTGCCAGTTGATGGCCCACCCAGTTACAGCTAATCCCACTATTGCATGGCTGTCTGGGAGGAATAAACAAAGTCGAATTGCCAACTACACCCAGTCATGCGATGCAGGAATGGCTGCAGGCACCAAATAATTTAAGGTAAGAAAATGGCAATTTTCAAAAAGGACATTTTTAAAATTGTTACTTAAAATCTGACTTTACAGTTAAAGGGGATATTTAATTACAACATCTCAAACACCAAACATGAAATGCTCACCTGCTCCCAATCCAAAGTTAGCACTTATTAAATGTAATAAGGCAACCCAATGTTATCCTATGGCAGAGGTAGGCCTCACAGTAGTAAAAAACTAATTAAAGAGTATTTTACTAGCAGGAAATGTAAAACCAAAACATACATGCTCCACCTTTTAATTACAATGCAACCTGCTCTATGGGCTACATAGAGCCCACCTTGGAGGGGTGAAGGGGCTTATATAAATTAGAGGGGAGTTTAAGCTATGGCAAGGGGGTTATATTGCCAAGTCTAATTTTCAGTTTACAACTGCATTAAGGCTGCAATGGCAGGCCTGGCACATGTTTAAGGAGCTACTCAAGTGAGTGGTACAATAGGTGCTGCAGGCCTACTAGTAGCTTTAGAAATGAAGTAGGTTGCAAACTGCAACATACTTGGAATCACTGCCATCAGAGGGTTGATAGCCTGCTCAGGCCAGCAGTCCACCTTGCCTGAGTCTGCTTTCAAATAAAGCATTCTTTTAACGCAGCTTGTTTTCTATTAAGGAAAACTGGATGAATAAAAAAAATATATATAAATTATTTTTTTCAAAATTCTTAAAGAGGGCTCCTAGGGGATGCCTTCCTGTTTATGAATGGCTTACCACTGCATGTTTGTAGTGAGTAAAACATTAATGTTTTGCAACCATATTTCCACATTAGTACATAACAATCCGATCCAGTATTTGAAAGGGATGCCCTTAACACACCCCTTCCGAATACCGAATGGGTATTGAAAGCAATCCTAAATTTTTATTTGGTAACATGTTTCTGAATTGCAATTAAGTGTTGCACGTAAGAAAAGGCCTTTTCGCAAACATAAAAAGGCTTTGTACATCTGGCCGTTAATGATAGAATACAGTCCCATTGGCTCCTTTAGACCATTTCCCAGCAGAGTGAATTGTCTCAGACTACTGGCATCAGTGGCCAAGTCGATGGAGTCATGATTATCCCATATGTGGTCCTGCAATATAGGGAAGAATAGGTATAATGATCTTTTTCAAGATAAATTGAAATAGATTGGTACATATAGAGACCGGGGGAATGTCTTACCTCGTAAATAAGTAGTGCAAAGCTTCCACAAGGCTATTGAAAGCTTGAAAAAGTTTCTGCGCTGCTCAAGAAAAACGGGGCATTTATACTTTGCGGTCCAACGCTGCCCTGTTAGGGCAGTGGTAGCTTACATAAAAATGTCTGCTGAAAACAGTGAATACTCCAGTGGTGGGATGTACAGATCCGGGGTGGTGAGGCGGGTGGCGGGGGGGCCGAAAGGAGTTAAAGGAAAAAAAAGAGAACTTACCACCTCGCTACGTCGTTTCTCTCCTTCGTCGTCTCTCCGTGTTGTCCCTCCACTGGGCATGAACAGGAAGCACCCAGGCTCCCCTGGCCAATCACAGCGCTTCAATGCAGCATTGTGATTGGTCTGAGTGCCATGGTTCGGTGCTCAGCCAGGGAATGGGACCCTGGACATTTTGTCCACCCAGGCTGAAATGCTCTTACAGAGTGCCCTCCACTCTTCCCCCCTGAGCATCCCCTCCCGGCCCTGCAAAGACGCCACAGCAGGAACAAACAAAATGATAATAGAAAAGAGTTATTATCATCTTATTTTTCCTTTATTTACACTGCTGAAAGCAGTGGGACTGAGCTTCTCTGCCTTAGCGAAATAGCCACCACTGGAAAACTCTCACCCTAATATGTGGCCAGTATATTTTTAAGAGACATTGGTCCTCACAACTCATTGACAGCTGCAGATGCATAGATGCCTTTTCTTTTCGAGGCAGCTGATCTGGCACATCTTTACATGTTCCAGTCCACAGGCAACCACGCGCACATTCATTATGATAAGCAAGCTGTAAGAAATGCCAATCATATGCATGATTGTTTTTCTGAAAGACCATTGTTTACGTCACATGCTCTCTGCTTCAGAGTATGCAATAGTAGACTACAGCATAAATATCGAAATGGACGTTCAGTACAAGAAAGAGTGTGTTCTTTAAGACCTGGCCACATGCCAAATAAAGGCTCCACGTACCGAGGGCAAGCTGAAGTGGCAACTTGATTTTGAGCCCTGTCAAACACTCAGTCAGAAGGCACTGAACTCTAGAGTGAACCGCCCATATCCATCATTGAATCATAACACCACTGCTGGGGCACTCAGCAGTCCTGTGGCCATTCATTAGGCTCAGCTGTTCAAGTACATTCTGGAAAACTTTGAACCAATCTGAAAGCTTTTTTTTTTTAATAATAATCACCACAGTGAGAAAGTTCGGTTAAAAAGTATAGCTGACACTCAAAATCAGGCAAAGTGAGCTTCAGCTGACTTTTTCATAACATTTTTTTCCAGATTTTATCTTTGACACTTCTTCTATCAAAAGAGAGAAGTGATGTTGCTTCCTGCCTGTAATGTAAATGAAAGGCAGCATTTGACGTTTAGAGTATGTTTCATTTAGAGATTCGGCATGGAAAAGCATGAACAGGCTGCGGGGATTTAAAATGTAGAGCACATTTATACTTGTCAGCTGCTAAGAAAATAGCCTGTAACATTGAAGCAGAAAAACAAACAATATTTTGACAGAAGCACATCCATTTTGACTATTACTCTTCGTATAAAAGAAGCTAGGCTGCTGACGTTCTGAGAAATCAGCAATGAATTCAGAGGGCATGAACTACGTAAATACAGGGTCCTCATCAGGACAAGCTCTCAACATAAATATTCAGGATAATTAAGCATGTGGAACATACTGTAACTGAGATACATTAAGGCATGTTCATGTACTCTATGGGGCTTATTTGCAACACTTTAGCGTCACTGTTGAGTCATTTTTCGTGACGCAGAGGTGGCGTACATAATGCGCTATGATATGCTACGTTCTATATTTCCAAAATGACACATGTAGACAGATGCGTCACTTTGTAAATCCCTACGCCCAATTATACCTGCGTCAGGTATAATGAATGCAGTGTGGGCAATCCCCTGCAAGAAAGTGTCGTATACATGGCACAGTGAAATCCATCAGATTTCACTGCGCCACTTCTAAGACGACACTGTGTCAGAACCTTACACCTGCCTCATAGCAGGCGTAAGGGTGACGAAGTGCAATATGTATAGTCCTACCCCATGCAATGCTGGAGTTCCGTCATGCTTACGACACAACCTTCAGCAATGCGTGAGTTTTGCACTGACAGGTACGTCAGGATTCCTGACGCATCTGTCAATCCTTGTTAAATGGAGCACCAAACAGTAAATACGGCGCATCCTTGTGTCGCAAGGAGGGCGCAGTGAAAGTGCTGCATCGCTGTTTTACCGCAGCAATGCAACACTTTTCATAAATGAGTCCCTATGGGGCTTATTTACAAGCACCTTGGGATGCTGGTGCATCACTTTTTATGGCGCTCCAGTGGTGCAGAGTGCATTCCTATATCTACGAGGCCACGCAAACTTACTTTGCATGGCTTTCCATGGCCTCATAAACATAGTGTAAAGCAATGCACCATGATGCAGAGACAGAACATCAAGTAAAAAATAGTGAGTTGCACAAATATTGAGTAATTAATATCATGGTTCAGAAATATCCACAGCAAGAATATCGTGGTCAAGAATATCGACTTAAGGTCAGTAATATGGAATCTTAAAATGTCGAAGTGTTTAATGTCGTTAGCAAAAATATAGTTGTTTAAAATATCGTTTTTTTATTAATGTAATGTTTTAGTATATATTTTATATGTATGTGATGTATGTTTTTTGTATAAGAATAGTTTGTATTTTTAATATATGTGTTACATTGTTAGTAGTTATTAATGTTTTTATTTGAATTTTGCGTTTTTAGTTCCGTAGCAGGTTGTGGGTTTATAGGGGAGTAGGGTGGGAAGTAATTTAATTATATTAAATGTATTGGCTATTTTTGATTTATTAATAGTTGTTTAATTGAAATGTTATAGTGTTAAATGTGTAAAGTCATTTAATATTGTTTAATTAATAAGTGGTTGTTAATTAATTTTAATAAATGTATGCAAATTACTTATGGTAATTTTGTAATTAATGTTAGGTGTGTTTATAGGTGTAAAGGGTGGGAAGTAATGTATTCGTAAATGATAAAATTAATAGTTGGATGTTAATTTTAATTAATTAATCAGTAATTAATTATGGTAATTGTGTGTTTTGTGGTGTTTATAGGAGCAAAGGGTGGGAAGTAATTCATATTTAAATAATTAATACATAGTTGTTAATTATTGTTAAATATTTGATATTTATTTTGGTTAATTGTTTATTTGTTGTTTTTACTTTTAAAGGGGTATGGGTGGGTATGAAATACATTTTAATTACTTTATTATTAGTTGTTAATAGTTTTTAATTTAAAAATAAGTTTTAATTATGTTTTATTATTTTATAGTTTAATTTAGATGGGAGTTGTGGATATTATAGTGTTACAGTGTGTATAGTCAATTAATGTTTCTTCGTTTTTTTATTATCAATATTTTTTAATTGATTATTAATTATCTTAATTATGGAAGTAAAGTTAATTAAAAATGTTGAAGTGTTTTGTTATTGGTGTAGTGCTATAGGGTAGGAAGTAAAAGAAATACATTTTTGTATTCATTCATTTTTTTGTATGTAATTATTTTCTAGTTTAAAAGAATTATTTTTTAGAAATATATATTTATTTTATTTTATATATTATTTGTAGGTTTGTGTTGTATGTAATTATTATTGTAATATGTTTTCTTTTTATATATTTAATATATTACATTTTTCATTTTCTTAAATATTGTTTCTTTATATTTATATTGTTATTCAATTTCTAGTATGATTTATTTTTATTTTAGCTGTTTGTGTGTGAATAGTAATTTTGTGTCTCTCTGCTATCCAACACTTTCCCTAATGTTGCTCTCACTGGAGTGGGAATAGTAATTTTTACCTCTCTGCTATCCAGCACTTTCACTACTATTGCAGTCACTGGAGTGGGATTAGTAATTTTTACCCCTCCGCTATCAAACACTTTCCCTACTGTTGCACTCACTGGAGTTTGAATAGCAATTGTTACCCCTCCACTATCCAACACTTTCTCTACTGTTGCACTCACTGGAGTGGGCATAGTCATTTTTACCCCTCCGCTATCCAACACTTTCCCTACAGTTGCACTCTTTGGAGTTAGAAGAGTAATCTTTACCCCTCTGCTATCCAACACTTTCCCTACTGTTATACTCTTTGGAGTGGAAATGGTCATTTTTTGCCCTCCGCTATCCAACACTTTTCCTACGTTGCTCTCACTGGGGTGGGAATTGTAATTTTTACCCCTCCGCTATCCAACATTTTCCCTACTGTTGCACTGACTGGAGTTGGAATAGTAAATATAAGTCTTCCACTATCCAACACTTACCCTACAATTGCACTCACTGGAGTGGGAATAGTTATTTTTACCCCTTTGCTATCCAACACTTTCCATACTGTTGCACTGATTGTATTGTGAAATTCAAGTTTTAATATCTTTTTATAGTTACATTTTTTTATTTATTAAAGATTTTTGTTTTTTGATATTTTAAATCCTTAATATATGTTGTTATTTTTTATATTATTTTAAACATTTAACATAAATTAAAAATAATAGTTTATTAATTGTTTTAAGTTAAATATATATGTGTAAATTATTATGTTTGTGTTTGTTTTGTTATTATGTTTGTTATATTTTAATCACATGTATATTACATTTATTTTATTTAGAAACAATTATATGTAATGTATTTAATATATATTATTTTATTTCATAATTATATAAAAGTCGATATTTTATACATCTATATTTTTTACATCAATATTCTTTAGTCAATATTTTTGTACTTAGCTGTTTAGGTATAGGAGTCGATAATTTTGCTGTCTATATTTTTTACTTGATATTTTTTACATTGATGTTGTGTCTTGATCCATGCACCGCAAGTCGATGAGTTGCCCTGCACTTCGTCAGGGGCGCGTGTTCTATAGGCATTGCAATGGGTTTTCCCACCGCAACGCCCATGGGTTTTGACACATTCCTAGATTTACAAAGATACCCCTTCCTGTACAAAACAATCCTAGTGTCTGCACAAATTGAATGCCAGCACTGGCTGAAAGGACAAGAATGCACCTTATCCTTTAAATATGGTGCATTCCTGCCCTTTCGAATTGGTGTAGGTCAGCACATCAAAAAGACTTAAAGCGAAGCCCTACACCAATTCTTTGTAAATTAGGTCTCAAACTGGCATTGAAGAGTTCAAATCTAGAGGTGTCTTTGATGTTATACTTGTGAGCTAGAACCCTGAGAGTTCTGCCACTCACATTTGAATTTTCATGAAATGGGTATGTTTAATGAAGAGCTTGAATTATTTTTTTAATGATTTTAAAAATGGCAAATTCTCTCAAACTCACACGTTTTATGTTGTGGAACAAAAATACAGAGAACAGGGTAGAAACAGTGACTAGTCCTAAACCACAAAGAGAGGTAAACAGAGTACCCAGATGTGTGTGGAAAGTGCCCAAAAATGGGGAAAATAAATTTAGTGGATAGCAGGGAGGGCGTAATTTGCACAAAAATAAGTGCAAGATACAAACATTTTTCTTAGATGGGTGCTACCTACTGCCACTTTTACAGTGGTCCATTTGCACTAGTGCTGCCCACTCGTTTTGTGTATAGCATCAGCCCCATCTCTAAACTAGCTGGCAAACGTTTAAAGTGGTGAGGAATAAATTAATTTCTCAGATAGGACCATGCTATTAAGCAAAGCTCAGAAATCGTTTGGGGCTTATGAGATGTGGTCTCTGATAATGGTTGCAAAAGTGGATTTTTAAAACAATTTCTAAACAGTTGGACAATTTGTTTACATTACCTATCGTTAACTAAAATATATGTGGCAAATATATTGACTTCATTTCTGTTGATCTGCTTTGAAGGTGCATAGAGGTTACAACTCTGTTAAATGCTCAGGTGCCAGACAGTAACAGGAGATTGATTGTGCTCATGCCAACTGGTACAAGCTCAGTAAGTTCATAAGGCAATAACTGCATAAGGTCCCCCACAGTAGGAATTTGCCCACATTTGGGACACCGAATAGGACATAGGACAGAAGACTTAGGGCCTGATTTAATGTTTGACGGACAAGTTACCCAGTCACAAATGTGTAAACCTCAAGATGTACCTGTTTGGTCCAAGGGGGTGTCTGAGTGGGTCAGTGAGTGGGTGCATGAGTGTCTGAGTGGGTCTGTGAATAGGTACATGAGTCTCTCAGTGGGTCTATGACTGGTAGCATGAGTATCTGAGTGCGTCTGTGGGTCTCTGAGCGGGACTGCAGGGGCGTGAGTGAGGCTCAGAGTGTATAAGTGACTGGGTGCATACATCTCTGAGTGGGTCTGTGAGAGGGTGTTTGAGTGACTGTGTGGGTGTGTGAGTGTCTGAGTGGGTCTGTGAGTGGGTTTATGAGTGTCTGAGTGACTCTGTAAGTGGGTGTATAGGTGTAACAATGGGTTTGTGTTTGAGAGCATAAGTCTCTGAGAGGGTGAGTGAATGGGTGCATGCATGAGTGTTTGAGTGGGTCTGTGTCTAGGAGGGTGAGTATCTGAGTGGGTCTATGAGTGGATGCATAAGCCTCAGTGGGTGGTGTGTGTATATCTGAGTGTTTTGTGAGTGAGTGTGTGACTTTCTGAGTGTATCAGTGAGAGACTGAGTCCATAAGTCTCCAAGAGAGTCTGTGACTGAGTGTGAGAGTGAATGTATGGGTGTGTGAGTAGGTCTCTAAGTGGATGTATGAGTTTCCAGGTGGTTCTATGAGTGGGTGTAAGAGTCTCTAAGTAGGTATGTCACTGTACACATGAGTCTGTGACTGAGTCTCCAAGTAGGTGCATGAGTGTCTGAGTCAGTCTGTACTAGGATGCATCACTCTCCAAGTGAGTCAGTAAGTGGGTGCATAAGTACCTGAATGGGTATGTTAGTGAGGGCATAAGTTTCTGAGTGGGTTTGTGACTAGATGTTTAAGTGTGTGAGTGGGTATGTGAATGTGTGTATAAGTGTCTGAGTGAGTTTGTGAGTGTGTACATGAGTGTGTGACAGTGACCAGTGAGGGTCTATATATATATATATATATATATATATATATATATATATATATATATATATATATATATATATATATATATATATATATATATATATATATATATATATATATATATATATATATATATATATATATATATATATATATATATATATATATATATACATACAACAAGGGAAACCCATTTGGAGAGGGCCTCAAAGTAAAATTACCAGTCTCAGCATGAGGGTGCAGCGAATGGAGCAGGCATATGCAGCAGAATCGGCTAAGTGGGTTTGCTGCACCGTCTGCATTCCTAAAAAGCTGTCAATACTCAGCCCCCCACGAGGGACGCCAAACTGTCATGAGCACAGTGAGTCCAGTGCTCCTGATCCGCCTTTCTGCAGTGGGCCGTCTCCGTGACCGGGCCGGCCACATTCATTCCAAACAACAAGGGTCACTGAGACGGCCTGCCGCAGAAAGGCAGATCAGGAGCATGAGTTGGTGTTCCTCATGGGAGGTCGCCTATTGGCAGCTCTTTAGGAATGCGGACAGTAAAGCAAACCCACTGAGGTTTTTAAATTTGATGAAGAAAAGCCGCATGAGGTCCTACTGAGGTGTACAAGTAGGACTGCATTGACCAGAATGCCCGGAAGCCAGGGGACGGGGCTTATGTTTAATAAATTAGTTTTTTGCTATCTGCATGTGTGCAAGTTCATTTGCCAGTGATCAAGGGCAGGAGCCCTAAAACACGTTTGGCAGCCGATTCTGCTGCATATGCCTTCTCCATTCGCTGCACCCTCACGCTGAGACTGGTAACTTACCTGTGAGGCCATCTTCAAATGGGTTTCCCTTGTTGTGTGTGTGTGTGTGTATATATATATATATATATATATATATATATATATATATATATATATATATATATATATATATATATATATATATATATATATATATATATATATATGTATGTATGTATATATATATATATATGTATATATATATATATATATATATATATATATATATATATATATATATATATATATATATATATATATATATATATATATATATTATGTTTCCACCAATTTTGTACTGTTGTTACAATAGTCGCCATGTCCATGTATATGGGGTATATGGGGGTCCATGATGGTGGTTGTGGCATTGTCACACATATCTTGCCCGATGAAAAAAATCAATTTTGGACTCATAACTTCTGTCACTAACACCCAATTCTCAAACATATGGCCACAGTATCTCCACCCTGGCCCCTTACGTGGGCTTTCACACAAATTTTCAGAGCCAGGCACCATTCCCGGATGATAAATGGTGGGCCCAACTTTAGGTTCATATATAGAAACAAGGTGGTCCCTGACAACATTTTTAATCACACAAATAATGTGAATCTCGTTACTTAAAGTAAACAGATTATAAATCTGAAAAAAGGAGATGTATTATTTGCAAAAACAACATTAGTATAGCAAACTCAACACAAACAATACAAAAGGCCACTTTATACTCAGTCTCTTCTCAGTACAATAGCAAGTTTATTTACATATTAATAAAATAGAGAAAAAGGAAGAACTGCAACCTGCAGTGAGAAAAAAGGGGGTGCACAAGTGAATAGAAAGTAAATATAGATTAAAGGACAAAGTTAAGATGATTATGTACAACTAAAAATAAAAATGTTCAGTTGGACAACCAAAAAAGCGGGCCTACCCATACATTAATATCTGTACAATTTGATCATACACAAGGGGGGAAGGGACAGGGACAATGACAATTGAATGGTGTAGGCCTCAAAATGAAGGGGGCATTGTAGTCGACGTTTCGACCCTGGCGCAAAAAGGGGAAATTCACAACCTCTGCCGTGGGTCTTCTTCAGGACTGGGTTCAAGGGGAAAGGGGGGGGGGGCACCTAAAATGGAAATATCGTACGAATTAGATTGACCAATCATATGTGGCAATTCATGATTATGTCAAGTAAATGGTGTTGGGTACATTACCGAGGTTACGTGTAAGGCTCACGTCAATACAACTGGACTGGCCACCTTCAAAAGACAGGTAAAATGAAACAGGACTCACCTAACGTTGACTTATAGGTGAAGTTCAAGAATAGATAATACGGAGCACAAATTAATTTAGATTCCCAAGTTCCCTGATGTCTCGTTCTATGGGAAGGGAAAAACGGGGTGCCATAGGTCAGAATTAATTTGAATAGGCACACACTCGTGGTGACAATGAGCTTAAAAAATGATTTAGATCCGGTATCCGGTAACAAAATAGTAACTCACCCCGTGTTATCAAGGCAGCGCCTCAGGCCTTCTTGCTGCGCTGCCCTACAGTGAAAGAAAAGGGCAGGACTGCGATGTATATATCAGATATTGCGCATTCCTGTACTTTTCCACAGTGCCAGTGCTCAATGGCTGCCGTGCACTGACGCAGGCACCTTTGCGCCATGGTGCAAGGGTGCCTGCGTTGGACGATGATTTGTTTTTGTGCAGGAAACGGGACTTTCCCTCTCCTCTTTGTGCCTCCCTTATGCCTACCATGGGGAGGCGTACATTATTGGTGGTGCCTCAAATTTATAATTTCTTGTAAATCTGGGGCACTGACTAAAATCCATGGATGTTGCTGGGAACACCCCCAGCAATTCCCATTGCACGCCCCTTTAATGCAGAAAACTGCTTTAAAGAGAATGATATTTATTAGGCAGCATTAAGGACAAAAAAGTGGCTTAGTGCTGCCTTGCAAATATAGAGCAGGCTGCTATGCCATAGAACATCACAAAAAGAGACGTTCCGGCAGTGCAAGGCACCTCATGAATGAAGCCCAGAGACTTCTTGTCAAAAGGGATTAAAATGGCAGTAAATCCCAGAATGTATATTATTCTGGTCTGTTGCTGCTAGTTTTCTCAATCTGCTTGCCTTTTTCACTGTTCTCTGACCTTTTACCTCCTATCTTGCCTTTTTTCTTTCTTTTCCTGTGCTTCCTATAGTATATTGCATTCTTCCGGGGTCACCAGTTTCCACCTCCATTACTTTTTCTGCCGTTCAAAATAAGTCTTAGGAGAAAATATCCGCTGCGCTACTTCAGGATCTCTGGGCACTGAGCTTGTTATTTAGGAAAGTACGGTTAGTTCCAGCTCCAGCCTGACAGGGACATTTACTGTATTTCTTGTATAAAGGAAACCTTGTGCTATCAAATGGACAACAAGAAGCAATGCATATTTGGGTGCCACTACATGGAACGCCGAGCACTAGGTATGCTGCCATTTTGTCACAGATCATTTACTTAGGAAGTCTCTTTTAATAAACTTTGGAATTTGCAGAGGTCTCGTTTTGCTTCCGCTTGAGCAGGAAAGCACTAGAACCGATTTTCATTGTTAGGAACTAACCTTCAGGAGTAGGCTTTATCAGAGTCTTGACAGTTTTACAGAGCAGCGTAAATTTTTCCTTCCGAACAACAAATCTCGCCGAAAAGTGCTTCAACACCTCATCAGGGGTAGCAAGCCATATGTAAATGCAAACCCTTCCCTCTTCTATCCCTCCACTATCCGTTTCAACCCATATAACAGACTAAAATGTTCATCCCTCAAATTAATTTCATATTAATATACTTATCCTATACTTATTCACCACTAATCCTTTTTGTGTCCCGGAGCAGCTTGCTACTCACCGAAAAAGCACTTCAACGCCTTGCCAGGGATAGTAAGCGCTATATAAATGCAATTACAATTACAATGTACTTTCATTCAACTCGTAGTGGCCTATCAATGGTGACCCGCCAGTGTGGTTTCCTAATAAGTGGCTATGATGTCCGCTGAGGGCTTTAAGTGTGCGGGGTCCTGCCAGTGCTCAGAACCAGTAGTTCTAAAAAGGGTCCCTATCACGCTCTCCATTCTGGCCCCCACCCTTGGTAGCAAAAAAACTCTAACTCTTCCGCAGTGCCACCCTACACTGCCCATGATGTAACTTCAAAGGCACTGGTTATAGTTTTTCCACAGTCTCATCAATTTCAAACTGAAGCTTTTTCTATTTGATATACAATGAAGCCATAGTTGTTGCTTTTTTTATGTTACACAACTAACAGCCATTAACAAAAATTGTAATATTATTTGTTGTTTTATGCGAATGCAATCACAGAAGCAGCAAAATACCAGTTGAGCGGCACAATATGCTAAGAACCGATTTTTAGCTCAAGTGTTTTTATGCCATGCCTTAAATTATATTGGCCACGCCCCTTTGAGAGACACCCCCCTACTTAAAGCCCTAGTCCCGATTATACCCAAAGGCTCATCAGCCAGCAGTGCGCGCCATGCATATATCTACCAAAATTACCATGATAGCAATACCACTATTCAACTGATATGGATCTCTAGTCACAGTTGCTATCAAACTCACTGTTCAATTTGGGAAAAACTTTGGCTTCTCCTTCTTCTAATTCAAAGTTAGTCATTTGGTGTTGCTCTGGCTTTGTATTGTTGCAAGCGCCAGGATGCCCTCTGGGTGACAGGACCGCGCTTTACAAGTATACCTACATACATAGAGGTGGATTTGCATTTGAGAGATAGTTTTGCAGCTGGTCCTTCCACTGAAAAGTCAGATGGCCCACCACAGAGTCATGACCATCATATACCTCACACCAGACCAGGTATCGCTCAGCTTCACTGGTTGTCAGACAGGACAGCTGGTCAAAACAGTTTCCTACCAAAGAAACATGATTTTAATATTACCCTCAAAAACATAAACTACTGCAATATTGTCAAGGGCATTATGTATAGGTAAGCCCAAATTTACTAAATATAAATACATATATATGCACCTGAATGATATGTATATGTTCAAGGTACACAGTTCTTGAGTTAAAAATAACAAATCTATACTTACCTATATACATGATTTTTCTTCATAATAGAGCCGTAGTTAATATTTTGGCCACAGTACTTTTGTCTTCGATATTCTACTGCTAGGAACTCTCCAGATATAGCCAACAGACAGTATTGTCTCTGGTTGCATTTTTTTTAAATAAATATGCCATTATGTGACAGTCTGCAGGTGACATTATCTCCCCCTTGCACTATTCAACTCAAAATCATGCATTCCTTGAAGTTGATATGTCTTCAACATGTGTAGAATGTTTTCTTTCTACCTCCTTACTCTTTCATTTATATATGGTGAGTTTTCTGTTTACATCGTAAACGCTCATGTATGCATGGATGCAGCTGGCAGTTCAAAGTCGACCTGAGTAAAATTAAAATTATGAATTGTGTAATTAGCATACTTCTAGAAATGTTACATTACGCTTGTTATGCAAAATTCCTAATATTATGCCATTTTGAATCATTATGCGCCATGTCACACCAAATACACACCAGTGAAGGTAAACATTTACTACCTATGCGCCATTCGCAGATAAACGTTACCACAAATGCACAGGAAAAACAAAACACAAGGGTCTGTTGTTCATGGTTCCTTTTCAGTGTACTTTTCTAAGTGTGAAGTGCGTCTTTGCATCACACATTTATGCAAAGACGCATTCCATGGTAAGAAATAGCTCTAAATGATGTACTTGCTTTTCTCATAATTACGAGCCTTTCCTATCCATTAGGCCAATTTGGAAGGGATTAGTCTTCCCTTGGGAGAGGGAATATGTAAAGGAGGAATATTTATTAGGTAATCAATAAACATGCTCTGACAAATCTGGTTATATTTTTCCCTGAGATACACAAGTAGGGGGCAGGGAGAACTTTGGCACCACTCCCACTAGAGATTCCCTTTTAAGTTTTGGGGGAAGAAATCAGTTTTGCAGTGTCCTTTAGAGATGGAGCCAAGCCTAAGAAAGAGGTCTTCCAAACCACTAGTAGAATTTCCCTGCTTTAAAATTCCAAGACTGCTGTGCAGGGGTTGGGCTAGCCTGTGGGCTACTCCCTGTAAACGTCAGCTAAGGGTGCAAGGGTCGTGTGGCATCTCTATATTGGTTAGTCTTGCCTGGAGGGGACTCTTTGACTGAAATTCTTGGACTGTGTTTGAGTCTGTCTCTAGAGCTAGTGCACTGGCTTCCAAAATCCCTCTGGAGGCCACTAGAGGGTAGACTTGCTGGGGTTCCTAGCAGGAAATCGGGCTATTGGTTGAGGGGTATAAGCCCCACTCATGTAACAACCCCAATCGTTGTTGGTTGAAATTAGCCTATTAATCTGTGATTAACCCTCTGCTAGTTTAGTACAAAAGTAGTCAGGCTTAACTTAAAGGCAATGTGTGAAGTATTTATAGGTAATATAATGTGAGACAAAACACAAGAAAAATCCCAAACCAATTCAGAAATATGGTGAAATTTGTAATAAATAAAATGACATCAAGCCAACTAGATCCAATCAGTAGAACTGAAGTTATGAATGTGTAAAGTTTTCTAGTGAACTCTAGTGCCTAAAAGATCAATCACCAACTGTGATGATCTGGTTATGCGAGACCAGGTGAAAGTCAAAAGTTAATTGTGGTCATGATGGAGAATGAGTTGAATACAATAATAATAATATTAATATTAATAATAATGCATTTGTAAAGTGCAACAGCTACCTCAGACAGAGGTGTCCCGGTGCTAAAGCAGGAAGTAAGAGAGAAAGTATGCCGAGGGGCTAGCTCTGGCTGAATAGGGGTGGCTTGGACCTGGTGTCAGCTTTCCTTCAGACTTTAAAAAATTTCATTTAAAAAGTCTTGGAGACCTTATAGTTTAACGAGGCAAAGCTGCAGGCTGTAGACAAAGAGAGCTTCATGAGGCCAGATACCATTGCCAAGAGCTCCCACTAAAATGTATTTGCTGCTGCAGAGATGAATGTAGCGGTAGCTACTGCAAAGTCAGGCCTACCAGCAATGCACCTTGGGTTCATTGGCTGGCAGATAGGAACTTATCTTCTATTGGTTGTTAAGGACATTTTTGTTGAACTTTGAACCTTTTTTAAGTGCCAGCTTTTAGAGTTAGGTAAAAGGAGTACCACCAATAGCTCTCCCAAGGGTCCAGGTCCTGGGGGGACTAGTTAAGGGATTAAGAATCACTCCAGCAGAGGCCAGCAGCAGGGTTCAAGGCCTCGGGGCTTGTTATGTCCCTATAGCTCACACAGGAGGCCAGCCAACTGGCTCTTGGAGTCACTCTGCTGGTCATGGGCTCACAGAGCTTGTCCAGTTCTCCTTCAACTGGCAAGGCAGTCCTTCCAACATCAATTCACTACTTCTGCTAGCAGGACCGTCCTGCTGAGTCTTCCCCAGGTCTAGAAGTGTACTGGAGAATTGTTCGGAGGGTCCAATGTTTATAACTGGTATCAGCCTGTGTGTCGGGGAACACCCTGTCCTACCCAATAGATCGTTCTGGAAACTTCTTCCCTTCCCCTGGCAAGGCTTCAATACATCTGGGTTGGTTTCAGGTTCCGTTATGGAAGCAAGCCTTTTGAAGTACAAGTGGGGCAGGGAAAAGCAGTGCCTCAAGCGATCCTGGCAATATGGCCGATCCTCCTTTTACTTAGTCCTCTTTGAGCCACTGTCTGGGAGGAATACACAACCCCCAACACCAGAGTCAGTACACTGGCAGAAGGTTCAAATGGTTAGGACAAGAAAATACCAACTTTCTTAAAGTGACATATTTGGAATTGTGACTTAAAATCTGAATTTACCATTAAAGAGTTATTTTCAATTACAATGTATTTGAGTCTAAACATGACATCTCTCTCTGCTCCCAATCCCATGTTAGCACTTATTAAATGTAATAATGTAACCCAGTTTTAGTCAATGGGAGGGATAAACCCCACAGTAGTGAGAAAATGCTTTAGGCGCTATTCAATATCAGGACACATAAAACTTAAACTACCTGTCCTACTTTTTAAATACAATTCACCTTGCCCTTTGAACCTTTAGGCCCTACCATATGGAGGCATATATGTATTTAAAAAGTAAGGTTTAGGTCTTGCAGAAGGTTTATATTGGCTTGTTGAAATGGCAGTTAAAAACTACACTTCAGACTACACTGGCGGCCTGGGACAAGTTTTTGAGTACTACTTCAGTGAGTGACACAATAAGTGATGCAAGCCCACTAGTGGTATTTAATATATAAACCCTGGGTACATGTTGTACATGCTGTGCCATATGCTAGGGATTTACTAAGTCAAATGTTCAAAATAGGTGTAGGCCAATTTTATCATGCTTTAGACACAGGGTACAAGCACTTCTTTAGCACTGGTTCAATGCGGTAAAGCACAGAGTCACAATGCCAGAAAAGAGAAATTGACAAAACAGGAGGAGGGAAGGCAAAACATTTGGGGGAATACTGCACCAGGAATTTCAGGTCTAACAACGCTCAAAAAGAGGATTCCTATGTGCGTCCTATGCTAGGTCCCCCTGAAAGAGGGCCTCCTAACATCTTCTGGTCCCCTGAGTGTCCTATAAGTGACAAATAGGCCACGAGATCTGGGAAGTGCAAGCAGAGAGTTTAGTCTACCTTGAGGGTCATAGGGTGCTACTTAAGAAAGACCCCTGACCAGTACACTTTATCAGGAGCTTGGACAGGAAGGCACTTTCTCTGAGGTTTCTACAGCCCTCTGATGCTAGAAGGAATGAAAAGTGTGCAGGAGCTGGGAACAAGTAGCTCAAAAATCACCAGAAATACCTGAGAAACTTTAGAGTCCAGAAAGCCCTCAACTCACTCTATCAGTGGATAGATCACATCATCAGGAGTAGAATAGCGGGGGCGTGGCTTGAGCGCCGAGGGTGATTACGGCGTGAGCCCAGAGCTCCGTGCCTCTTCCCCTCAAAGATCCTGAAGAAATCGGCGGTGAGCCCGCGTGAGCCCCGGCGCTGCACGAGTACGCCGTGGTGACCGGAGAGGCGGGGTGTGAGCGGCTGCGGGGGCTGTTTCGGTGAGCGCGGCCGCCAAACACCGAGGCTGCCGGAGCAAAGGGAGGACGGCGCTCAAGATGGCGGCCGCGACGGAGCCCTGCGAACTCGGAGTTTGGTCGGCTGCCCACAATGCCGTGGCTTTTTGATCGGGCGCAGCCGCCGACCTCGGGACATCCTGCGGCGGACCCCCCTGGGACAGGAGAACCTCCCCGGCCCTGTGAGCTGCGGCTGGCATAGTGGGAAGGACCGGCCGCGGTGGTGACGCGGTTGAAGGCGCTGGAGGAGGCGGCCGCCCGGAGGTGCCTCTGCTGGCGGGACTAAGAGGATGCGACCTGTGCTGGGTGAGCTGGCGGTGCAGGAGTCTGACCCGGGCCCCAGCCGAGTACGGAGGTGAGAGGGGAGGAACTGTGCAACGGACCGGGGGAGGGAGGACGCTGATTTGGACGTCCCCAACCCACCAGCACAGGCGGCGCCCCTCCGTGGAGGCTTGATATCACTGAGGGGGCCGGGCGGCGTGGCCCGAGGAGCGGCGGAGGTGCCCCAGCAGTGCCAGGTTCCCAGAGGCACGTAAGAGCAGGCACTGCAGACGTGGTGGAGAGGGACTGCCAGTAACAGATCCCGGAGGGCGCGCGACGGAGAGGATCGGTGGAGAGCCCTGGTTTCCCCCCGAACCGCAGCAGCAAGCGCAGGAGGAGAGCAGTGACTGCGCAGCAGGGTCGCATAGTTGATTGGAGCCAGAATCACTGCGGAGGCCCAGGGGGGGCGCCGGCCATCGGACGGTCGCCAGAGACAAGGCCCTGCCATAATGGGGAAGCCGAGAGCCAAGGCGGAGGGGGCGGCGACGTCGGATGTGGCAGAGGGTGACCCTACTGAGCCAACGGACCTACAGCGATTGCAGGATCGCATCTTGGACGCCATAACGGCCACGCGCGACACGCTCCACAATGACATAGCGCACGTGGCTTCGGGGCTAGGCCTGCTCCGGGCGGATCACGATAAACTGAAGGACAGGGTCAAGGACACTGAGACCGCGGTTAAAGACCTGGCGCCCGCAAAAAAAGTGCTGGAGAGCAAACTTACGGAGGCCCTGGACCGCATTCAAACCCTGGAGAACCGAGCGGAAGACGCGGAAAATAGGAGCCGGCGCAGCAATGTTCGGATCGTAGGCGTGCCGGAGACGGAGGGGGTGAAGGACATGGTGGCTTATCTTGATGAGTGGCTGAAAACAGTGGTGGCACCGGAAGGGCTATCACCATTCTTCACACTGGAGCAAGCCCACAGGGTCCCGTCTGGACCTCCTAAGCCGGGGCTCCCACCCTGACCGATCATAGCCAAGTTGCTCCATTACAAGGACAGAGACCTGCTCTTGCAAAAAGCCCGGGAAGATGGCCCGTTTCAGATTGCGAACAGCAAGGTCACGCTTTTTCCAGATTTCCCCTTTGAAACGCAGAAGCAGCGAGCCTCCTTCCTGACGATTTAAAAGGAAATGCGAACTGAGGGGATTTCCTACTCCTTGCTCTTCCCGGCCAGGCTCCGGGTAGTGGTAGACGACAAGATGCTCTTTTTTAATGCGGCAGCGGACGCATGGGACTGGTGGGAAACATACAAGGCAGGAACTGATGGCGCCAAGGCACAGGAGGAAAGGGAAAACGAACGAGAGCGTTCGACGGCAGGGCTGCGGAAATCGAAAAGGCTGAGGAAACGGAAGCAGGGGACGCGCGGGCCGACGGCCTCCCAGACTGAAGCTGAACGGAAGGCCGCATTGCTGGAGGTGGAGATGCTGGCGCGGGCTGGGAGCCCCAGCTCTAAACGTGGTACGGATTCGGACACGCATGTGTCGGCCTCAGGGTCGGAATCGGACCTCTCTGGCATTCATCGTGCCGAAGGCCCACTGGTGACGCCACAGACGGCGGAAGAGATCCTGAATGTTTGAACTGCCCACAGTGGACAAAGGGTAATGTTTGGGGCGCTAGGCGGGGACCTATAGCTCCGTGCACACGAGGGCTGGGGCAAGCCGTGGGGCTCGGAGCTGGACTATTTCGGGGGGATTGGGGAAGGGGTGGGGGGGCGGGCGGCGCAGCTCCCTTCTGGACAAGGCGGCGCTCCGTAGGCCCTTAAGGAATCCACGGCTGCGGCCGTGTAGCAGCAACCTGGGTCAATCAGGTGCGGGAGTTTGGATGGCGACTGATATCTCGGTACTGGGGCCTGTTCTGGGGGAGGGGGGGGTTCCACAGTTGGGGTTTGTTTGCTCTCTTTAATGTCATTGACCCTGGGTAAGCCAAGGGATGGACAGTTGGGAGGTTTTGTTTTGTTCGGGGGGTCCACCACCGTCGAGGGGCTGGCACTGAAGAGTGAATTCCGACAGGATCATTGGGACAATGGCTAATGCGAACCATTTGAATTGCATAACCTGGAACGTGAGGGAGCTACACACTATGAAGCGTAGACACAAGGTGCATGCCTTTTTAGTGCGGAGGGGGGTGCACATTGCACTGTTGCAGGAAACGCATCTCACGAAGCAGGAGGGGACAGCGCTGCAGAGGAGGTGGAGGGGCTAGCTCTATCACACCTGTTATTCAGCCTATGCTAGGGGAGTACTGATTTGGATTAGGGCAGGCACACCATTCCAACTCACGCGCCAGTGGGTAGATCAGGAAGGGAGATATGTGGTAGTGGAAGGGAAGCTGGGGGGTAGAGATATTGTGCTGGCTAGTATATATGCCCCGAACACCGACCAACTGGCTTTCTTTGCGAGACTATCAGGGACGCTGGCTCACTCCCTGGCGGGCCCGGTCCTACTGGGAGGTGACTTTAACTCCATAGCGGACGCCTCCTTGGATAGATCCCACCCCCCACTACAGGATTCCCCGGTGCACAGACTGTCTAGAGGTAGAAGGGAGTGGCAGGAGAGTTGGGAATTGACAGATATATGGAGAGTGCAGCACCCGACTGACCGGGATTACTCCTTCTTCTCTGGGCTCCACGATCTGCATGTCCGATTGGACGCGGTACTGTGTTCCCGGAGTGTACTGCCGTCCGTCACTGGGTCGGAGTACCTATCGAGAACGATCTCGGACCACAATCCACTCTTGGTTCGAATGGCGTGGGTAGCTGAGAAGCCCAGGGTCCCGACCTGGAAATTGAGACCCGAGACTCTGGAGGACCCCCTACTTGGGGCGGCCCTGGAGGAGGGGATGGCCTTGTACTTCGCGGAGAACGAGGGTACGGCGGCCACTAGGGCCACAGAATGGGACGCCTTTAAAGTGGTGATGAGGGGTCTCTGTATCATGAAGTACGTAGGCATGAGGAAGGTGTTGCTGGGCGATCTGGATAAGGCGGATACCAAGCTGAGGGAGGCGGAAAGGAGGCGGCCCGGTCATCCGGATCTCCAGGAGAGGCTTTGCTCGGTTAGGGAGGCGGTGGCGATCGAAGTGGAGCGGCTCCGCGCCTTTGATCATAGACGTTACGTGCTGCGATCCCATGTCGACGGTGATAAATCGGGCACCCTTCTTGCCTGGCTCTCGAACCCCACTAAGCGCTGCTCTCCCATACTGCACCTACAGGATGAAGCTGGCCTAGTGCAGTACACTCAGTTGGGTATAGTTGATGGATTCCAAAAATATTATGAGGGCCTATATAAGAGTGCCCCAGGCGACCGGGGGGACCGGCCGAATCCTTTTTGGATGGCCTGCCCCTGCAGCGGCTGGAGGAGGGACAGGCGAAGGAGCTGGGGTCGGACATCGAACTAGGGGAGATTAGGAAGGCAGTGCAGAACATGGCTCGCAACAAATCGCCGGGGATAGACGGGCTACCCATTGAGTTCTACAGTAAATATCTGGACATCTTGGCGCCGCGGCTCCTGATAGTTTACAAAGAGGCCAAGGCAGCTGGCCGCCTACCGCAGTCCATGTGCGAAGCACTTGTGGTGTCGCTACTGAAGCCCGGCAGGGAGGGCAGTGACCCCGCGTCTTATCGGCCGCTCTCTATGCTCACCACCGATTATAAGATCTTGAGCTCTATCCTGGCGGCAAGGCTCTTGCCGCACATGCCGGGGCTGGTACACGAAGACCAGAACGGGTTCATACCGACCCGCAACACCACGATCAACATTAGGCGGCTTGTCCGCCTCATGGACGGTCTGGAGTGGGAGGACGGGTCTGAGTTGGTCCTCTCTGTGGACATCGAAAAAGCTTTCGACAGTCTGGAGTGGGACTATCTCTATGCGGTTATGGAACGATTTGGTTTGGGAACCGACTATATTCAATGGACACGGGGTCTCTATGCGGAGGCAGTAGCAAGGGTGCGAGTTGGGGCGACGGTGTCCCACCGCTATCCGGTGGAAAGGGGCACCCTTTCCACCGGATCCCTACTGATCACTGCTCCCTATCCCCTCTTCTATTCGCGCTGGCTATCGAGCCCCTAGCGGCTGAGGCCCGGACGGGACGGCACTTTATCGGGGTGCGTGCTAGAGATGGGCAGCAGTTCATCTCATTATACGCCAATGATTTGCTGCTCTTCCTAAACAACGGGGCTGCGGACTTAGTGGGCGCAGAGGCAGTACTGGAGCGGTTCGGAGCATTATCGGGTTTGAGGGTTAATTGGCCCAAGATGAGCTTGTTCCCACTACGAGAGGGAGCTGCTCGGCCGAACCACCGGCCGGCACTAGCCTGGGAGCCTACCTGCATTAAATATTTGGGGGTCCTCATTTATCACAAGGCGGCGGACTTGCTCGAGGGCAACCTGGGGCGATGCGTGCGAGGACTGAAGGGCTGTATGTCCTTCTGGGCCACGCTGCCGCTCTCTGTGGCCGGCAGGATCTCCTTTTTGAAGATGGTTGCCCTACCACGGTTACTGTACTACTTCCGCACGCTCCCGATCTGGATACCTAGCTCCTTCTTCCGGCAGTTCCAATCCCAGATCACAGCGTTTATTTGGGGAGCTGGACGATGCAGGGTGGCGCTGGCAACGCTTTCCCGCCCGAAGGATGAAGGGGGACTGGCGGTGCCGGACTACGAGCTTTACTATTTGGCGGCCCAACTGCAGGTCTTCACGTAGGAGGTAGCGCGAGTATATCGGGGCCCGGAAGACGGAAGGCTGAAAGGCCCGCCCCGCCATGTTTTGGCATACATCACCCTTCAACAGCGGATTGACGGTCGAGACTTGTCATTAGAACAACGCACGTACCGTCAATGTTGGAATCGAGCGCAGAAGAAGGTGGGAATTCGGCGCCCGTATGCCCCAGAGATCCCTCTGGGCATGGTAACAGCATTACCGCATGGAGGTGACTGGTCGCACCTACAGCGGTGGGAGGAGGCGGGTGTGCAGGTGGTTGGGGACCTTTACGAAAATGGAACGTTACTCCCGTTCCAAGAATTGCTAGAACGCTTCGACCTCCCGAGAGGGGGATATTTACTTCATGCGGCAGTGAGCGGGGCAATACAGACCCATTGGGGCACGGGGCTGGCGGAACCTGAGACGGCGGCGGCATGCCAATACACCATGATGTCGGCAGGTACAATTAAAGCAGTGACGTGCCTCTACAATAGAATGGTACAAGAGAACCTCCCTCCGCTCACGTCATTGAAAGCCAAGTGGGAGGTTGACCTGGGTAAAGACATTCCTGACACGACGTGGGCGCAGCTAGTGCGTAGGGCCCGCAACAGTACGAGAAACGCTAGGTTTCAGCTTATCCACTACTACATACTACATAGGGCATATATGACCCCGGGGAGGATTAAGAGGTACTTTGGAACGATAGAGGCGACCTGCCCCCGTTGTCCGGAAGAGGGGGCTGAATTGGTGCACATGCTGTGGGCGTGCCCGGCCCTTCGGGATTATTGGCAGGCCATAGGTGACACTCTGAATGAGGTGACTGACAGGACCATCGATTTTGGCCCGGCGGAGTGTCTCTTGCATTGGTTCCCTCACACCCCCAAAAACAAACTCACGAGCAAGTTTATAGATCTGGGGCTGATGGTGGCTAAACGTGAGATCACTAGGCACTGGAAGGCGAGGGTGGGTCCGACTCCCAGGCGGTGGCTTAACGAACTTCTGAAATGGGCGACCGCGGACAGCACGCACAGGTTCCAGCTAGCGAGTAGGACCCCTAACGAGGGAGCGACTGAGACAGCGACATCATGGGAGGTGATGGTGCAGGCCCTTAGAGATAGCAAGGAGGATGAGGTAGATGAGGCCCCCGAGGCGGACAGGGAGGGAGGGGTGAGCTGACGAGCCTGTATGTCAGCATGAGTACATAGTCAGTTTTAGTTCAAGGGGGTGGGGGACGGGGCTCATCGCGTTGGTTAGATGAGGAATAAAAAGTAGTCATGCACACACTCCTGTAGATTACTACTCCTGCACCTTTAGCATCAGGCATAGGGGAGCTACGAACTTATTGCCGCCCAACCCCCGGGTTGTGGGCACACAGGCTGTGTATGATGTAACAGGAAATGATACGCAACGGCTCAATGATTACTCTAACGCATATATGTGCTTTGGCCTGATCTTGGCATGACTACAATAAAAATTATTTAAAAAAAAAAAAATCAGGAGTAGAATAGCAAAAATAACATTCAAACTGGCCACTTAGTGAAAACCGTGTTTTGTAAGCACCTTATAGGCTACATTCCCAGAGGCGAACATGATTGAAAAAACCTTAAACACCCCTGGTGTGCTTAGTCAACATTCCCTTAGGAACTAGTGGCTTGTTGGGCACCTTCAGGGACCACCCAGAGTTGTTGGTGCTACTGCGCTGCAGTTATCTCTAACTGTCTGTTGAGGTGGGAGTAACAACCAGTGGAACATCTGGGCATGTGAGATGTGTCCCTCTGCACAAGGGGGCTCCTGAAACCTGAAGTGCACCAGAGCAATCAAACCACTCCTGCTCCCAATATCCTTGTCCATGCATATTTCTGGTACTACCTGAAATGTTTTTCATGATGAAAATGTACTGTGGTTGGACACCTAATGTTCTACTGTGGTGTCACCTAGAAAAAAAGTCCGCAGGCTTGACTTTTTATAAATACTTTGCTCATGTTTGTTTTAGGCTAACGCAGGGTTAACAAATTTGAAGGGATTGGAGCTTACTGGTACCAATCCTGTAGAGGCACCTCTGAGCTTGGTGATTCACTTTACATTTAGGTAGATATTTGGTCTCTGTGACATTTCATTGTTAAGCACCACATAAACTTTGTTTGACCCTTTATTATGTGCCCTCATTAGCCTTCTAACCCACCAGCTTGACTATATTTGCTGTTCTTTACTGATGATCCCACTTCAGATTAAATTTTTGAAAGTAAAAAGAAAACAGTTTGCCGTACCGCTCCACCATGCTTGACAGAGCCCAGCATCAAACTTCAAAAAGCATCAACAGGAACTGCAATGATGGCAGATTCTGGCAAAGCTTTAAGGAATGACCACCTGCTTGGTGGTCATTTCATAAATTGGCAGGCCGAGGTTCAGTCAATGTGACACAGTAAATTACTCAGTCGCCTTGACTGCCAAACCTCTGTCTACCAAATTATAAATTAGCCCCTATGCTCTGCTGTTTACTTTAGAATGTCAACAAGTGCTGCTACATTTCTAGCCAAATGTAGCCCATTCCTCTAAAGTTCATGTGACAAGCAAAAATTTACAACTAAGGTGATAAAATAGTGCTGCTCAAGCTCTTCAACTATTTAAGACAAGAGTCAGCCCATACCTGTAAGAATGGCTCCCTTTATGTGACACACCTCTTGATGCTCCTACACCCTGGTGTTGTTAGTTATTGTAATTTTCAAAACAGTTACTGAGGATGTTCTTTGAACAGCATAGGGAATGACAACACTCATGTCTGTACTGATGGAAAATTACTATAAAGCTTGTTTTCTCAACTTTAAAATATTTGTGTTAATTGCTGTACTTTAATAGTTTTAGGGCTAGGGTGATGGTGTTTAAAGATAGGGTGATGGTGTTTAAAGAGGTCAGTGAATCAGAGATAGATCACTTTTCTTGTGGCAGTGAGAAAATAAAACAGGCATCAGGCAGCAGAGGACAAAATAGTACTCATTCTTCTGAACGGATACCTACTTGAGCCTTAGGACATGGCAGCTTTGGGAGTTTACTTCCAAGAACATTTCAATTTCCGTGAAGTCAATTTCCTCACCTAATCCTCCTTCAGTCTCGAGATCCCTTTCTTTGCTTTTCATATTTTACAGCAAAAATATAATTTACTGACGAGACAGCCTTGAGCAGAAACCTATTATTTAAAGTATGCTGCCTTCTCTCCCCCTGCAGCATATCATAAAAAGTTCTCTCGTGGCATCTTTTGTGAAGATGAGCCGCAGCAAAATGCAATTGTGCTGGCAAGTCTTGGTAATAACAAGTTGCTCATCCTGTGTTGCACCCATTAAAAAAATATTGGCCTGCTTTAAAAAGTGTTTTCCAAATGCTTTAATCATGACAATCCGAAGTTTTAACTTCGTCTGCAGATTGAAAACTTAGGAGTATTTGTACAAGCCCCTATCTCCACCACAGAGTTACTTTTTCCGACGTTGTGGTGGTGATAGGGGCTTAGCAGCGTTTAGCCACTTAGCATGGCTTAACGCTGCCTTGTAAATAAGGCCCCCTTTCACGCTATGGTTAGCGTGAACGGCGTGGGCCGTGGGTGTTGCATGGGCGTTCTAGTGCATCACCCATTGATTTTGATGCTGCCCCCTATGTACAAGGGCAGCGTACATAGGAGGGAGCGCCAACAGTAAGACCAGGGAAAACCTGGTTTTAACTTGGAGAAATGCATTATTTCTCCTCGTTTTTGCTTTTTCTATGTGTGCTGCCTTGTGAAGCACACATGGAAAAAGCAAACTTCCATGGATTGTTTATGTACAAGAAGGTCCCCCTTCCTGTACATAAACAAGAACTTTAAAAAAAAATGCCATTTTGTGACTTTCATGTGTGCTGTATGGAGTAGCAAACATAAAAGTGACACAATGGAATTTTAAGATTTTTTATGTGCAGGGAGGGACAACTTCCTATACATAAACAATCCTCGACTGCACGCTGACACCCTTGCACTATGGTGCAAGGGTACCTGCGTTGGTGTTACACTTCTAAGTGTGGCACCAGCGCAGGGGGAAATACAAGGCTGCACCATATCCTTGTAAATATGGTACAGCCTTGAGTTTCTGAAGGGGCGGAGTGAAGCGTTACGCCATGATGGCTAATGCCTCACTCCGCCACATCTTCATGCATATGCCCCTTAGTACCTTATTACTAATGCCCCTTAATTCCTGAGTCAACAATGGGAATTTCATGGATCATGGGTTTTTCGTACAAAAATAGCTCTTGCTTCATGATAGCGAAATGTTTGAGTAGAAAACAGTCCACGAATGAGGAGTAAGATATACAAGTAGGTGTGGAAACAAGAAGTACTGTATGTTATTCCCCATTTCTTAGTCACTTCCCTGTAATGACAAATACTCCCTCAACCCGGTATTACTGATACCCAGGGTATGAGTACTTTCTGGTGTTGGAATACAGGTACAGTACTCCCGCACTCCTTGTAACGGTGGCTTTTGTGGCTAACTGTCACCTTGATAACTCATTGTCTTGAAAACCTGAAATAACTACATAATGTGTTACGTCAAATCCCTCTGTCCTTCTTCTAGAGATGATAATTAACGGATTATATTTATAGATCATGGAACGTGCGTGCTTTGTTAATGTTTTTTCATTCGTCAGTCAAAATAATCTTTAAACGATTAATTAAAACCATAGAAATACATACAGTACGTCAAGGAGCAAAATGTATATCAAGGGTTAGAAATCCAAAATAGCAACTGGAATACAGATCAAGCTAAAAGAGCCTTAAAAGATATATAAAAACATGCAAATTAAAACATACAACATCACGGAATTACAAGGGGTGCACCTGATAAACGATATAGCAGCCAGCGCCTTCTTTTCCAAATCCTAATTAAATACGTTAGAAACCATATGAAGTTAAAACGGACATATTCTTCATATAACATTTGTAGGAATATTAAGGCGGGTCTGGCCTGAGTAAATTGCTTCCCGCTTAATAGTGGTAAAATAAATTGACAACAGTTTTCACAGCAACCTGGAGCTAGAGTCTCAACTGTATTCCAGCCTACAGGATCCACTAGAACCAATGCAATAAGTTCAACCTAAATCGGGTGAACAGAATCCACTGTTGAGGAATTTTAACAGAAGTGAGATAAGATTTGGAACAATGCACAGTATGATTTCAGATCAGCCTATAGTACAGAGACAGCTTGATAGCTGTCTCAGAAGAGTTCAGAGCCATCAAAGATAATGGTGAGAGAGTGGTGGTCATTTTGGATCTTTCCGATGCTTTTGACTTGATCAGTCACAACGTTCTGCTAGCACGTCTGACTCAAACTGGAATTACTGGCTCAATGCATGATTTCATTCTATCTTTCTTGAGAGAAAGGGAGAAGACGGTGGCAATTGGGGACTTAAAATTGAAATCCTTCTCCCTCCCCTGTGGGGTTCCTCATATATCATTGCTTAGCCCTACGCTTTTAACATCCATGTAGTGCTATTGGCTAAGCTGATCCACACTTACGAATGTGCCACAGTAGTCTAGGCTGATGATACCAAGATTGTGGTATCAGTCCCAAGCAAAATGGAGGAGGTTGCTGATAGATACAATAAATTCATGAATGCCATAATTAAATGGATGACTTTTAATTGACTGAAGTTAAATTCAGACAAAACTGAGGTTTTTATTTTTGGGAAGGAGTCCATCTTTTGGAATTACTCACAGTGACCACAGGCCCTTGGCTCTCCCTCTCCAAGGTAAGAAATCTTTGAGTAGTTTTTGATACCGATCTGTCCTTCAGGGAACAAATTAATAAATTGGCCACCTTTTGCTTCCTAATGCTTGGGCCTCTGAGAAGGGTGTTGCCCTTCATTCCTTTTCAGATCAAATAATCAGTGGGTATTGATATTGTCCTATCCAGGATTGATTGCTGCAATGCCCTCTATGTGGGCCTTAGATAATTGACACTCAAAAACCTGAAAATGCTGCAGATTGAAGCCGCTCGCCCCCTCACAAAACTTCAAAAACATTAATCAGTGTCCTAATGGAACTTTACTGGCTTCCTGTAAAGAAAAGGGTGCCATTCAAAGCACCCTGCTTGGCTCATAAGCCCCTGCATGGCGCAGAACCTGATTATCTTGCAAGGAAATTCAGGTGGTGTCAATCAAATAGAGTCTTCAGACTCACATTTAGTTGCTGTACTGTAGCAGGGTTTCCGTTCTCCCACAGAACTGTGCATAGAGATCTAGAACCTTAGTGAGTTAGGATGATCCAAAAACTCATCTCAGTGTCAGAAATCTAGTTACCTAGCTAGCTACAGTGTCTCATGGATCATTATGGAATGATACATGTATTAGACAAACCAGAACATGATCTTTAGAATACCTCAGGAGTCGTGGAACACATGAACACTCTTTCGTTATATAATCATTTCAAACCAAAACTGAGAGTCAAGAACACAAGTGCAAGTTTGAAATATTTATTATTCAATGCAAAGTTCTCAAACGCAGTATCTTGTATAATACCAAAATGCAGATTATAAAAATCAGAGTTAGCAGCATAGTCACTAATCCATAGTAAGCAAAAGGTGCTAGCATGTTATAATGCAATTTCTATAGAAATCTATATCACCTATATTTCGCGCACCCTATCTAGCATATTATATTATATCTAAGAAGGTCTCATTCGGGTTTTAGCAGGGCGACCCCATACCTCTCAATGTCAGTAGGAGCAGTTCACATCAGCATCTACCAGTTCTCTTCATGCGCAGCACCAAGTGTCTACGTTCATTCCGTGTAACTCTATCTTAAACCCGCGTAGAGCCCAATATGTTGGCATCAACATTATTTGTGTTATGTCTAATGTCTAATGTGGTGCGAGGATCAGACTTCCCAGCAACCTTGTGTTAGGTTAATCTTAGAGTGTGCAGCTCTCAGTGTGCAGACAGTTGTACCAAGTGTACAAGGCAAAGCTGATAGCATAGGAATAACATATTATTCTCAAATAAAACACCTCACCACTTCTAGGCTGAAAGCTACAACAACAAGTACGTGTCGTGTGCAAAACTGAAGCCTGAAGGCAAAACGGCTGTTTAAACATGTAATACACTCATGCTAACTTAACGCAATATATGTAATGAAGTATCCATATGACACCCCCCCATTGGTCCGAGCACCGCCAATCATAAGGGAAAAGGCAATACTAAATCAGATACACAATTTGAAAGCAAAATTCAATAGTTTTGAGCTAAAATAAGCTAAAAATATGTATGAATGAATATGTATGAATGAATATGTATGAATGCCTACAGTGGCATCAAATCTAAAAAAATATCAAAAGTCTTGAACCAAAAGTCTTCCGCCCGGTTCAAAAATTATGAAATGTATGACCAGGTCGCATCCTTTCAAATGTTTGTAAGAGAAAAAACCAAGGCACTCATCCGATATCCAAAGTCATGTGCCACTTAGACGTTATCTCCAGCAACATCACGTGAGCGAACTCTCCATCAGCTGAACATAGTCCATCCCTCCAATTCAGCGAGGGGAAAGTTATATTTCACAACAAAGCATTCCTTCCAGGCATCTCACGATTGGAAAGTATATGCAAAGAAAGTTGCAACAGCCTCCAGTATGAAATCACTGCCATCATCCGAAAATAGTTCAGCCATCCAATTTAGCAATGGGAAAGAACATACGTGCTCCTCCAGCATCGGATCCTCCTGCAACGTCAGAGGACAACTCGGTGGGTTCACCAGAACGCTGTGTGTCAGAAAGGCATTCGCCGCTGCAGAGATCTCCCATTGGCCCAGAACTCCATTTATCGCTGCCAAGGCCATAACCCTCTCGCCAGAACAGATCAGCTCGTGAGCCACAACGGGACGCATTAGCTGATCAAAATCGACGTCAGGAGCAGTCCTCAAGCATAGGCACAAATCAATGGCCCAATCGAACTCGCAGTTTAGGCAGTGAAACACAGGTTGGACACACGTGAAGTCGGTGAACCGAAATGACAATCTATAGGCCGTGCTTAATGCTGCAAGCGGCAAAGTTCCATAGTAATTGAGCATCCGATTACGGCACAGTGTCAGGAGGCGTTGAACGGCGTCTTGCGCAGGATGGGCATCCATGTTTTATGAAGAAAAACACCAACAGAAAGCCTGCGGCCACAGCCAGCAATACAGGTATTCCACCAAACAAACTCCCAAAAATAGTGTGGAAAAACGTGGGAATGATACCAAAAACTTTTTCAAACGTAGTCACGAGTCCACTGCTTACTAGTTTAAAAAAGTGTGCCAGCCCAGTCGTTGAAGAAGCATTAAAAATCTGGTGTACCAGCTCGCAGAAATGAAATGGCAAATCAGTGTTTAAAAGCGCCTGCACCTCTGTGCGGGTGTTAGCTATGTGAAGGACATAAGTTTCCCGGGCCGAACTCAGGGTCACTTGTTTTTGAGACAAAAGAGCCCTTATTCTGCTTAAACCATTGAATTTCGCTTCCAAGGTTGGGATCCGAGGCCAGATGGAGACATCTGAAGAGCCATGCGTGGGTGGGTATAGAACATTCTTGCAGCACACTACACGCTCTGATACAGTAACTATATAAGCCACACCAATTAATAAACCACAACATAATTCGTTGTTTAAAAGCAAATAACTACCATTAGCTAATAATGTAAATGTGGGCACTACTGCTGGAACTGGCGTGCCTTTTAAAACACATGCTAAATTTGGGCGGTCCTGATTACAAGAACCGTGTAACTGAATGTGTCTGCATATTAATGAATGGTCAGGTGACTGTGTGCATTCCTCACCATTAAGATTCACTTCTTTTCCATCTTTCAGACATCTGTATGTGTATGGTAATGACCATGCCTCATGTAGGAATGCATTGCCTAGTGGCTCATATCGTCCTATAGCAATATACCGCATACAGTTAGTAAATTTATATAAGGGAAATGGTAATGTAATTAAACCATGAATAAGCCACGTGGCAGTGGTGGTTTCAGCAACAGAAAAAGGTAAGGATTCTAGCTTCTCAATATGTAACATAGAAAACGATGCATCACGCATTGAAAGCATGCGCTGTTTATCAGTAAGATTAAAAGGGGCAAAAAGTGATGAAACGTTCAATGAGGTCCAGGGAACTCGACCAGCCTTAATTGTCTGTAGAGTCCAGGCAAACTGCATTACAGAACGTAATTGATTTTGACCATGGTATAACGTGGACACTTCATCATGTACAATATCAACAACAGAAGAAACAATATTATCCAATGTGTAAATTCTGGAAGAAAGCGTGTTAATACTATTATCAACCACTGCAAGCACTTTTTCCAAATTGGCTTGATCAATAGCCCTCAGGCGTTTAGCTGCTTCGACTCTTGAAAATTTCCAAATTTCATTGTAAATAGCATAAATAAAGCGTTTAGACCTACCCATAGTTGGGCCTTTTATAAAATCATTTAACTCTATGTTTTCATTCAACTGGGACAGATGCAGTTTAACTGCAGCTAAAGTGGAATGTTGTAACCAGTTCTGACACAATTTGCCTACTGAATAAGTTGTAACAGTGTGATCTTGGTCAAACCTGGGATCCGGCCTGATGTGTGTAAAACCCTCAGACAAACCCAAAAAACGACTTTGGCAAGAATCAGAGCTTCTTTGCCATAAAAGCCACCCATCCGGATCAAAACTGGAAATATTAAAGGAGGAATTTTGCAAAAGTGCTTGTATCTGATTTATGGACAAGGTAGTGAAATTACTCCAACCTGAATATTCTTCCAAATCAGGGATAGTAGGGGTATTTAATCTTTTAGATGTAGCCAATCCAAAACACGTTGTTTGGGAAATAGTCGAATTTAAAAACAACATGTGATTTGGGATGAGACATGCACGATGCAAAGCCTCAGTGCCTTGTACCTGCCAATCTTTGGTACCCCAAACCGATTTAAGGTCAATAACATCCTTCCATAACTCATAGCCATCCACAGATAACCTTTCTAGAAAGGACTTTGAATACAACAATTTTGTGTCAGTCAGTCTAACTTTTGGCATTGATTTCTGTTTCACCTTGAAGTAAAACGACTCAGGATTTGATTGATTAAAATCTGTAAAGTAAGAGTATTTTCCCAAAAAAGTACTTGAGCTCCCCTGTAAAGGAGCAGGGCAATGTTCCCACTGAGTGTAATTCACAGGAACCCGCCTGGAACTTGTCTTGTGCAAGAAATGATTTCCATAATGTTGGTAACAAAATAAATCACCATAATTGACAGAATCTAAATACAAATCCTCATCATCAAAGGCCGCATAATATTTTAAATCAGAGAACAATGTTTCTACTGCCTGAAGATCCCAATCATCAGAACGAATATTTTGCTTAATCACATCTCCCATGTTTACTCTAAGCACATTAGGAACATTAATAACTTCTGTGGGGCCATGTATCTGAAACCTAACCGCATCCCACACAATCCCATCAAGGACAGGCCAAGCAGTAATTTGTACTGAATGTAAGTCTCTCTTTAGTCTGTGTGCTGAATGCGAGGAGGAGTGTGGGGCCAATGTTCCATTAAGGTACCGAATTCCTGTTCTCTCTTTCACATAATGGCCATCAATCAGGCGGAAAAAATAAAACACAAAACCAATTGACATAAAAAGATAAAGCGAAAATAGTATCAGCCAAACGTATGTCCAAGGCGGAATTAAAAAATGTTTTTTAAACAACGTGGCATATTTTGCAATAGTTGATGGTTTCTTTGAAAGTTCCGAAACAGAGTCAAAAGAGAATCTGGACTGGTTAGCCAAACGTGCATGTAAATCGGACATGGATAAATCAGCAGGATCTGCATAGGTCACCTCATCAATGTTAGTAACAGGAATAGTATTTAATAAAGGACTTGACATGGCAGGCATCTCGAGGGACACCTCCTGATCTGCACCGGATGTAATAGCCAGCACAGAGTGCCTCACCATGGAAGGACAGGATACAGCCGGTGTCATGCTATGAAGAATCGGCCACCCTGTGTGTCTTGACATTGTCAATAGAAATAAATCTGTTTTCTTTACGACCTGGAAGTGGTGGTAAAATGACTGTTCTTGTGCCCTTCACTCCAAGGACCCGAACTGGCGCTCGATATGAGGGACCAAATTCCTTTTTGTTATCGATCTTCTCTCGAACCAGTTCTCCAACTTGGGGTAGCCAGCCAACTACCGGGATCTGCAACGCATCATCCGACGTGGAGGGCAAGTGTTCCTTTGCAAGACTGTCTCTGGTCTTTTGTAGATCCTGTAAAACATTGCAATGTTCATCTACGTCAAAGGCCGCGGCCTGGGCCTGGCAGTCTGCACCATCAAGGTCAGGGACGTACATCTTGATACCAAAGAGCATTTCGTATGGGGTCCGCCCACCCAGAGACCTTCTAGGGAGATTATTAAGCGCACGCTGCACGCCATAGAGGTGGGTCAGCCAGTTTCTACCAGTGCCTATAACTCGGGCTGTCAAAGATTGCTTTAAGTCGCGGTTCATTCTTTCTACCACAGAATTGCCCTCAGGCCTGTAGGGGCTTGAAAACTTCACCTGTACTCCCAACGAAACCATAGCATCCTTATACGCCTTAGAGGCGAAAGCCGGACCCTGGTCCGAATGGAAAGCACCACAAGCAAAGATTCCCACAAAGACACGCAAATCCTTAATGACAGTCCGTGAATCAGCGCTGCGATGCGGCCATAACCACACAAAGCGTGTGCATGAGTCAACTGCTACTAAGATGTATCTATACGCAGTATCAGAAGAAAAAGGACCGCAGTGATCCAAATAAACACAACCAAGCGGTTTATTAGAAATGTACAACTTTGTCTGAGGCGGACGCGCAGCAGTAGAAGGCTTAATCTGCTGACAAATGTCACACATAAGGACATAATCGCGCGTCTGTTTGTACAGTCCCCGCCACCAGAACCTCTGTTGTAGCTGTGATACAGTGGCTGAGACGCCCGCATGCGCAGACGCCACACCTTCATGAGCCGCTGTAATCAGAGAAGCTCTGCGATCCGAGTTGGGAATCAGACGCTCTCCAACTTCAGGAATTTTCACATAAGGAACCTTATCGGGACTTAAGTGGTATGTGTATTTCGAAGGGAACCCCGCAGGATATTTACCTCCCTTCGCCGTGGCAGCAACAGCCGCCAAGATGTCGTCATCTATTTTGTTCTTGGACCTCGTGACCGCTGCAACTAAGTATTTTGATACCGCAGACTTCGCTGCCTCATCAGCAAGCGAATTGCCAACAGCGTGGACTCCCACGCGCTGGTGGCCGAGAGTATGAATCACAAACACGAGCGGCAGCTTTTCTTTAAGTTCCGCCACTCGGACCCAGATCATTTTATGTTTTATTGTGCTACCTTTGGAATCACGAAAATCATTCTGAATCCAAAAGAACAAGTTCTCATTGTAAGACTGGACACAGTAGTAAGAATCACTTACGATTAAAGTTGTCACACTAGGATCTGCGTACTCCAATGCGAGCATAAGAGCACGGAGCTCTGCTAATTGTGCGGTGCAGTCTCCAAGTGTCTGCGTGTGCACGACACTGGACTTGAACTCATCGTTCACCATGGCACCGACCACAATGGCGCAAGCGGAAACGTAGGCATGTTTAGAGCCATGCGCAACCTGCGCCGAACCATCCGTGTAAATGATACAGTGGAAATCCTCCAACGGCCGCATTGCTAAAGGAGCAGGATGAACAAATTCATACTGTAAATACTCCTGCGACCGTAAAGCGGCGTCAAAAATAAACGTGACATCCTGAGATGTCAAGGAAGTAGCCCACTGAATCCACCGAGGGTGCAAAGCTTTAGAATTAGGTACACTGGCTTTCGTGACCGCCTCCAAGGCAGGACACGGGGTAACAACCAACATGCGCTTTCCCTGCGACAGGGCACGTTCTTTAAGAATTGCCATCTGCACAGCCGTTAACACTTTCTCCACAGTGGAAAAACGCAGTTCAGCCGAAGTGTACAAGTGCGACTTGTAAGCAATAGGTACAGTATCCCCCTCGTTAAAAGTCAGGTACGTGAAACCCACCGTCCCAGGGATAATTCTTATCACCAGGTTGGTCTGGTTATCACGGGTCTGTAAGTAGTCAGAAGTGAGCAAATCAGCCTGCAAAGACTGCAGAATGGCTGAATGCTCAGGCAGCCAGCATGATTTGGAAAAAGATGGTTGTACCAAGGCATATAAAGGCTTGATACGCTGGGCATATTCCGGAATGTATGTCCTCCCGAAATTTAAAAAACCCAGTAAAGACTGTAATTTTTTCAGTGTTGTCGGAGAGCGCAACTGCGCGCACTTCTCCAGGAAGTGAGGAGCCAATCCCTTTCCTTCATGGTTAAGTTCATAACCTAGAAACAACACTGTGTACTCCGCAATGTGTGATTTTGCAAAGTTAAACTTGTAACCCATGTCTGCAAAGTTACAAATTATGCTGTTTACTCGACACAGATGCACCCAAAGCTCGTCGTCTGTGAGATAAATGTCATCCACATACGAACATGCAACTGGATCGAAACTCTCCAAAAGAGAGACAATGCGGGCGGAAAACACTCCAGGACTATTTTTATATCCCATTGGGAGTCGTTTAAACATTTTTTGTACGCCGCCGCATGTAAAACTGGTCCATTGGGAACTTAGACCATCTAATCTATGTGCATAAAAACCATTGGAAATGTCAAGCGTGGTTTTGAACCGTTTACGCTCAAGACTATTCACTAGGGCAGAGCCGTGAGTATTCTGTACCGCACAGTTACGGCAATGCGAGTTCAAATGCCGGTAATCCAAAACTAGACGATAAGAGCCGTCCGGCTTGTTAACAGTAAAAAGGGGATTATTCATTGGTGACACACATGTTTCAATTACACCTTGATATTCCAATTGTTCAAGGATAGCCGCGACCGAAGCTTTAGCTTCACGCCGTATGGGATACTGGGGTTGTGGCTGAGGCTGTGACCGTAATGGAATCTCATGGCTAGGGGACAATTTATCCCAGCCACACTGATTTCGGTACACAGCCGGCGCAAGCGCCAGAGCCCACTCTTCTGCAAAATGCAGCGCTTCCACTCTCGGTACAGTGTGCGCGAAACTGGGGAGGATTACCTCCTCCCCTCGCGGAGCTGCGAGAACAAAAGGTGGGGGCCAGTCAGCCTCCGAAAGCAAAATGTCATACGTATCCGAAAGATTTTCCCAAAATACCCCTTTTACTGTTCGCTGCATGTCACCTTCAATTAACAGGACAATTTCAAAAAGTCTTTCAGGGGGAGCAACATGTGTATCAGCTGTTTCGATTACAACATAAGTGTCAGTCGCTGTCACCTTCAACAGTGGACGGAGGGCCTCTCTCACTATGGTAATCTCCGCCGCGCTGTCCAGCAAGGTCAGAGCCCACGTCAGATTCCGAAGCCGCGTTCTCACTATCTGGGGCATATCGATGCGCCGTTAAGGCAGCGACTTTCTTCTTGGCAAACTGCGGTCTCTTTGGCGTAGAGTCGTCCCGCTTGTCCCCTTCACCTCGCGTGCGGGGCTGGCCACGTCCTTGCTGACCACCCCTGCCCCTGCCGCCCCCTCCACCACCGGTTGACGGAGCCGATGAGTCCTGAAAGGAACGAGGAGAGCGTTGGTCAGTTGCCTGATATCTGTCAGGCGATTTAATCGTAGCGCGATCGCGCAATTCATAAACTCGCTCAGACTGCGCAGGTTGCGAAGGTGTCGGACTAGAGACCTGTGTCTGTTGTTGCTGTTGGTTACCCCTATTCTGCTTTTTCGGCCAAGTTTGTTTTTTGGACTTGGGCTGTCCACCTGTTTCCGAAGACTGCCCCTGGGGCTGCTTCTTTTCTTTTTCAAGAAAAACTTTCGCACCCCTTGAATTGCGGCCAACCGTTTTATAAGCCGCCACAATAATTTTTGCCAGCTGACGGGGTTTCTCGGCATCGGGTACTAACGCCAGACCATTGGCCACTTGAAAGTTCATTGCATCCCCTTTTACATTGGCAAGGATAATACCGCAAACTGTCTCAAATGAACCGTTCAGGCGCATACCCAACTCAACCGCCGACTCAGGTCCGTGATCATCCTGAACACGCTTGAGGATCGCAGACAGGTTCGAAACTGACGGTGTGCCAAAGCACCTCGAGTAAACCGCTGCAAAAGTCTTACCCCATGTCTCACAGTCAGCAAGGTCCGGGGCTATTTCCTTCGGTAAACTAAGCGTAAGAATCCGGTGTTTTTCACTCGGAGTCGTATTAGGAAACACAGCCTCTAACTGGTCGAATTTCTCGGCAAGCCAGTAAGGAAATTCATCCGTAGTATCTGGCTTTCTGCCCATAACGGAATTCACCAAGACAGGACTGATTTTTAAACCAGCCTGTTCTGCTCGAAGCTGCGCACCTGCGGGGGCTGCGCCTTGAATATTACGACTAATGTAATGAACAAGCGCTCTAATCACGCCAACCGAGACCTCATGAAGACGCCTCAGGTCAGCCACGTTACACGTGGCGCGATTAGGATGAGGAGTAAATCCACCCAAGGCGGGCCAATTTGTGCCCGGAATGGACAAAGGACCTAACCTCGTAGCGTTCAAAGAATGGGGTAGGGCGCCACCAAACCAAACACCGTGCTGCCAAGCGTCAATAGGTACTTCCAGTGCCCTGTACGGAGCATAAGCTGCCGGTACTGCTGAGGCAGTGTATGTGTGATAGACACCCGAATTAGCGTCTACTTCCGGAAACGTCACCCAGGAATAAAACAATTCGTACGGGTACGCATGTTCCGCACTCACAACTAGAACCACAGCTAAGCCTTCAGCGGGTACATTATATCCCCGCAAGTGATCGCGAACCGCGACGCGGCTATGCTGCGCTATTTCCACTGCCATGTTAGCACAGGAAGATGAAAAACCAGACAAAGAACTGTGTGTAGCACAACTGGGTAGTAATTCAAAGAAACCGTTTTTTAGAAGAATTCAAGCTTGAAAACACCTATCACATAAATAGGCAGGTTTTTCCGACACCACCGTTTTCCGGAAACGGGAATGAAGGTGTCAAGGTCTGAATGATATACTACTCGAGTGTCATGAAATACGGCCAACCAATCCGTTGGGCGCCATGTAGCAGGGTTTCCGTTCTCCCACAGAACTGTGCATAGAGATCTAGAACCTTAGTGAGTTAGGATGATCCAAAAACTCATCTCAGTGTCAGAAATCTAGTTACCTAGCTAGCTACAGTGTCTCATGGATCATTATGGAATGATACATGTATTAGACAAACCAGAACATGATCTTTAGAATACCTCAGGAGTCGTGGAACACATGAACACTCTTTCGTTATATAATCATTTCAAACCAAAACTGAGAGTCAAGAACACAAGTGCAAGTTTGAAATATTTATTATTCAATGCAAAGTTCTCAAACGCAGTATCTTGTATAATACCAAAATGCAGATTATAAAAATCAGAGTTAGCAGCATAGTCACTAATCCATAGTAAGCAAAAGGTGCTAGCATGTTATAATGCAATTTCTATAGAAATCTATATCACCTATATTTCGCGCACCCTATCTAGCATATTATATTATATCTAAGAAGGTCTCATTCGGGTTTTAGCAGGGCGACCCCATACCTCTCAATGTCAGTAGGAGCAGTTCACATCAGCATCTACCAGTTCTCTTCATGCGCAGCACCAAGTGTCTACGTTCATTCCGTGTAACTCTATCTTAAACCCGCGTAGAGCCCAATATGTTGGCATCAACATTATTTGTGTTATGTCTAATGTCTAATGTGGTGCGAGGATCAGACTTCCCAGCAACCTTGTGTTAGGTTAATCTTAGAGTGTGCAGCTCTCAGTGTGCAGACAGTTGTACCAAGTGTACAAGGCAAAGCTGATAGCATAGGAATAACATATTATTCTCAAATAAAACACCTCACCACTTCTAGGCTGAAAGCTACAACAACAAGTACGTGTCGTGTGCAAAACTGAAGCCTGAAGGCAAAACGGCTGTTTAAACATGTAATACACTCATGCTAACTTAACGCAATATATGTAATGAAGTATCCATATGACAGTACCCAGGATTAACAAAGTTTCCTGGGGTGGCTGCAGCTTTGTTTATACCACCTCTCAGCTTTGGAACGAATCGCCATTACATTTTAAAAGTCAGTTGACTTTTTCTAGCTTCCATGAACAGCTGAAATCTTGGCTGTTTTCTTCATCATTCTAACTCCTCAAGCTCGTTGTTCATTTTGTCTTGGATTCTTAGTACAAAGATATCCATGGTTATTTGTGCACTGTAGAAATCAAAATTAATTCATTAAAGATTCAGAAAGCCCACAGGTAGAAAGGATAACATATGGACAAACTGAGGGCTTGAATAACACCCTACTATACCTCAAAGCCTGTGGCACAAAAATGTTGTTTTGGACCCTGACGGTATCAAATCCATATTCCAGTGCTACGCTCCCATTCGGGAGCACAGAACGGCGAAAAAAAACCTCCTCATGGTACCAAGGTTTAAAAAGGTGAAATGGGGAGGTAGAGCTTTTGCGACGGCAGCAGTTAAGTTGTGGAATTCCCTCCCGGAGGAAATCTCTGGGTAGGTGTCACATTCCCTCTTTCGCAAGACCTTAAAGACCTGGTTGTTTACAGCTACCCCTGTTTGAGCATGTTCTCTCCTGTCCGCACATCATCCTGCTATAGCGACTTGACGCCCTTGGGCTAAGTTAGCGCTCTATAAATGATATATTCATTCATTCATTCATTCAACCCAGGTCAGGTCAACTTTCACAATGCCTCCTATTTGAGCATATAAATCTGGATACCCCAATTCCCTGAAGGTTAGTCTAATGAAATTCAGTCCTGGAATTAGTTTAGCTTTACTCAAATGCATGCATTCCCTCAAAATTGCCCTGTTTAACTCCAGTTCCCGATTAGACCAGATTAAGGACCATTTTAACAAAGGACAGATTGAGAACAAACCAGAATATTTCCCCCCCCAAGCTTCTCATGAACCACAAAAGAGGTTATAGGTTGAGGCACCGCAAGTAGGCGTATCACGAATTTACTCTCAATAACCTTGATGTCAGGGGCCATTTTATAGACCCAGATGCCACTACCATATGAGGCCAAGGCAATGAATGTGTTTGATTGTAATCTGTGCCTTGATAGGGTTTGCCCCCAGGAGATTTACATTTTTTAACACTGAGGCTACCTTCCTGGCCACTGTGTTCCTTTTTGGCCATTAAGTTAGGTGTTCAAGAACCTTTATCATCAAAAAGAACCACCAGACAAGGGAAAATGTTAACCCTAGAGATCTCAGCCCCACTATATAGGCTCTCCGCCCCTTGCCACCCTTCCCTACCATCATGGTATGGTATTTTCTATAATTGGTACATACATTCAGCTTTCTCACAAAACTAATACAAGTTTGTATTAATGAAGGTCAGAAGCAAGCTTGGTAGATCAAAGAAGATGTTTATTCATCAAATGGACCCCATCCACATAAGCCCTCTTGTCAGGAGTAACAGCAAGCTTTAACTGTCCAGCCACAATTCTAATGATCAGCAGCTGAATCCACATCATAACATTCTACAACACCTGGCAACAGGAGTGGAGGCCTAAGATGAGAGTATCTTAGGATGCCACATATCTCCGTTCTTTATAAAGAAACAAAAGGAAAACTACATCTTAATAATGATAATATAAAGTCTATTTAACAAAATCTTTCAGAAATTTAGGAGGAGAAGAAGTTCTAGTAGATTTGCGAACATTGTCGGGCATCCCAGAGGAATGTTTAAAGGTATAGTCTTTAGGATATTTCTTATCAGGTGTACAAATGAAATCTTTCATAACCACTACCCTGGTCAAATTCCAAATGCGGTGGTCAGCAGTTTTGACAGCATTTTGAAAATTTTTAATGATTTGTATTGGTTTCAAAAATTTAGAAGAAGACTTTTTCTTTGAAGGATTTTTTATAAGAACCCAATCTTCAACCTTTACGGAAGTTATTTTTAAATTTTTCCTTAAATAATGTAACCTTTTCCTATCATCAATTTTCTTAGACTCAATCAAATTCCAATTACTTTTTTCATTCTGAGAAAATGTGTCTGGTTGCATGTCATTGACCCATGGTGGTGCAACAAAAGTGTTCGGACATCTAGCCCTAAATAGTTCAAAGGGTGTCCTTCTGGTGACTGCATGTGGTGACAACCTGTAGGCCTCAACTTTCTTCCAAATTTGACTACGCCAGTCAAGACCTGAGGAACGAGCCATGTCAATAGCCTCTTTTAATACTCAGTTAAACCTCTCAACCATTCCGTTGGTTTCTGAGTGGTATAATGAGGATCTTTTGTGTTTAATACCATGTTTAGACAGAAACAATTCCATTTCCCTGGATACAAATTGAACACCATTGTCCGTAAGAATGGTTGAGGGTATGCTTTCCCTTGCAATTTTTTTTTCCAAGAATGAAATGACATGTTTGGTTTCTATCCCTCTAGAGATGCCTATCTCAGGCCACCTCGAATAAAAATCAATCAAGACAAAAACATACCATTCTGAACCTGAAGTCTGTGTTGGGCCAAGAATGTCAAGACCAACCTCTTTCCAAGGAGCATCAGGTCTATTCCTTACGATCATGGGTTGTACTTTTGGTTTGAGAACTCTCTCACACAAGGCACACTCAACCCAATCTCTTATCTTGGGTTCTACCTGCAAATCCATCCCCGGCCACCAATACGACATCCTAAGTGTTTCTTTTGTCTTGGATATGCCTTGGTGTGTCAAATGTGCAAGGGAGATGAGTTCTTCTCTAAGAGAAGCAGGGGGAATTAGTTTCAAACCCCTCAAAAGCAAACCATTACACTCAGATAATTGCTCCTTGACATGCCAAAATCTCTCCAGATTTTCATCATCTTTGGGTTTACCCTTCCAACCTTTATTAAGATTCTGTAGAACTCTTGTCAAGACAACATCCTCTGATAAAGCTTTTTCCCATCTTACTTTATCAATTACACAGTCATCAATGGTACAAACCATTTTCTCATCCTGTTCAAAATCATCATCCTTTTCCAATTCATCTTTAACAACTAGTCTAGACAAAGCATCAGCCACTTTATTTTCTACACCAGGCAAGTATTTGATGTCAAAATTGTAGTCCTGAACCCAACAACCCATTTTGTTATTCGACTTGAGACAGCATCTATACCTTTCTTAGTAAAAATTTCACACAAAGGCTTGTGGTCAGTCCTGACCTCAAACTCACAGCCCCAAAGGAAATTCTTCAATTTCTTTATTGACCAATAAAAAGCAAGGGCTTCTCTTTCAACTACTGAATATCGTAACTCAGCGCCTCGTAAATTTCTTGACAAAAAGAGTATGACTCGTTCCAGAGAATAATATTTTTTAACAAGCACCGCACCAAGCCCTTTTAAACTTGCATCTGTAATCAAAATGGACTCCTTTTCTGGGTCAAAACTACATAACTTGGGAGCAACTTTCAACCTGTCTTTAATGTACAAAATTCTTGTTCACATTTTTCATCCCAGAGAAATTCACACCCTTTACGGAGCAAAGCCCTCATATGGACACACAAAGAAGCAAACCCAACAATAAATTTACTGTAATATTCCGTCATGCCTAGAAAGCTCATGAATTTTTCTTTGTTAGTTGGGGAGGCCATCTACTGAATGGTGAGAATCAAACTATCTTTCGGTAAAACACCACCTTCTGAAATTGTAGGCCCTAAATACTCAATTGAGCTCTTCCAGAACTTGCATTTCTCAATCTTTACTGTTAGATTATATTCATTCAACCTATCCAACACCATGAAAAGTCTCTCTTCATGTTCATTATTATCCTTTACAAAGATCAAAATGTCACCTTGATACACTCTAACACCTCTCAGATCTCTCAAAACATTTTCTAAAGCTCTTTGAAAGACTGAGGCTGCTGAGACAAGGCCAAAAGGGAGTCTTGCAAAGCGAAACGTACCAAAAGGGGTAAAAAATGCTGTTAGATCTTTTGAACTTTTGTCTAACTTGATCTGGTGGCATGCGGTACCCAAATCTAAAGTACTGAAAACCTTCGCTCCCTTCAATAACATCAACTTGTCGTAGATTTTTGGAAGCGGATATCTTATCTACCACAACATTTGTATTCAATTTTCGAAGGTCAAATCATAGACGAAGAGAGCAGTCCCTTTTTTTAGCTGCGACTACCGGAGCGACCCATTGAGTAATTTCAACATCTTCAATAAAATCCTCTTTCTTTATCCGCTCTAACTCATTTTTTACAGGTACATTACGAACTTTGCTACATACAGGTTTAGCATTGTCAAGCAAGCGAATGTGATGCACATAATCTTTGAGACATTCTAGTTTTTCTGAGAAAACGTTTGGGAACTTACTTCTCAAATTATTTGAGAAATCAATGCTACAAACGCCATTTACAACAGAAATGTCACTTGGCTTGAAATCCTTTTTTAAACAGGATAGGGGGTGAGGAATTTGGATCTAACATCACACCCAGATCTCTTTGGTCGAACCAGCTCAATATGCTGTCACCCTTCTGTGAAATGTACATTTTCGTGCTGGTTCACCTTTGTTTATATTCAATTAAACCCCAAAATAACCGAACAATTTAATTGGCTCTCCCCCATAAGCAAAAGGTCTTATATCTGGTTTTAAAACGCTAACTTTACCTTGTATTTCTTTGATGTAAAATTCCTTAGAAATGATGGTTATTTTGGCACCAGCGTCAAAAAGAACCTTAGTGGGTTTACCTTCTACAAAAATCTCGTCTAAAGGATAATGTTTTCCTTCCCCGTTTTGGACAACTTGAACCTGAATTTGTCCACAATCAACATCGTCTTGACAATCATATGTTTCATCAACATCACAGAACACTTCATTCATTTTGCCTCTGTAATTCCTCCCTTTGCACATGGCAGTGAAATGTCCTCTTCTTTTGCATTTACTACACATTGTCTTCCAACCAGGACATTGTCTGTCATTTGCAAAATGACCAATTTTGCCACAATGAAAACATTGAACTTTTGTGAAATCAAACCTTTTAAAAACCTCCTTAGGTACACTATTTTTTACAGTTTCCTTATTGTTTGAGGTTACTGGGGGAACAGTTTTGATGACTTGGACAGAGTTTTTCTCTTTACCCTCACCATTTTTCCTTTATGACGTCCACACATTTGAGAGTGTTCAATTCACTTTGTAATTACAATTACATCCTCCAAATTAGGCACATCCTTTTGTCAGAGTTCTTCCCTGACACGTTCAGTGCTGCAACCCAGCATAAATTGACCGCGTATCCTTTCATCCAAGGTTGCCCCAAATTTACAGAAAGAGGCCAACTTTCTGAGGGATGTAACGTAATTCTCGACAATCTCATCCTCCAATTGTGCCCTCCATCCAAAATTATACCTCTCAAGGATTGTATTTATCTTGGGCAAGTAATGTTTATCTAATTTGGCTATACATATTTCATATTCATTGAGACTAGCATCATCGAGGCCAGGAAGATGGTCAAAAACTTCCTGACCCTCTGATCCTAAACAGTGTAAAAGCAGAGCTCTTTTCCTTTCTGCGCTCAATGAAGATCCGCACACACGTGGCTATCTTTCAAATACCTTATGCCATTTTTGCCACCTATTTGGAGGGTCTCCCGGTGATACCAAAAAAAATGGAGGCGCAGTAACATTCTGCATGTTCACTGTTTTGAAATAAATAAGAGTAATCCGATAAATAAAAATTAAAAAACTTGTTAGAAAGATTTAGAAGAGATAAGAGCACAATCAAATTACAAACTAGATTGTATACAACATCAGAGAACATTAAAATCGCAAAATAGATTGTATGCAACTCCTATAAGATGTCTCAGGAGGAAAAGTTTAAAGGTTATGTTCTTTTCAAGGTAGCGTGTGTGACGCTGTGTAGATTCCTTGATCAAAATGAAGTGTGTGTGTCACTGTGATGACACACATTATTAAAAAATGTTCTCTCACTGAATTAGTGTGTGTATCACTGAGGAGATACACCAATTCCTTAAAGTCTCTGAAGTGTGTGTGTCACTGTGATGACACATTAATATTTAAGCAATGTTGTATTAAACTAGAAGGAGATACACCAATGTTAAAAAATAATTTAAATTCAAATCTGGACTCGTTTTCCAAGGAAGATTTAAGCATGAAAAGACTGATCTTAATGTCCGATATTCTTTTCCTTTCTTTTTTTTTTTTTTTGTGTGCCGGTAATCTTTTCCGGAAATGTTGTACCGAAGATCCAATATTTAAGCTAGTTGCCAGGTAACACTAAGATGGCTGCCACATCGACGTGAGAGATGTGATGACATCATGCGTCTCCCAGAATGCATTAGTGCAGTGACACAAAGGATTTGATAGAAGAAAGCAAAGCCAGTGTTCTGGTGACGTCCAGTTCAACTCGAGGCCGAAGACTTGCCCGAGAGTCGGCGCTCGAAAATAAACATGAGAACTCTGAGTGCAGGTAGGCGTTATAAAATATTTTGAATGATGCGTGCAAACAGTCTTCCAAGAATCTGAGCCAAGAGAGGTGTTCAGGGTATAAATAAATCGTGACCAAGAGGCCAATTCCTCAAATAGGCATGGATAGCGCAGAGGAAGACAATAAAGACACAATTAATCAATTGTTTAACAATGCGCAACATGCTCAGCTGTGCAGTTGATACAGAAGTGCATACAGAAAACAGTCACTGCAGTTGAGATATCAATGTGCTTCCATAGTACATGAAGAGAAAAGCCAGAAAGTACATTAAATCATTGCAACCAAAGTCCATCAAGTTCTTTTAGGTGTGGACAGTTGAGATTAAATGTGAGCGCTACTAGCTTCTTCCTTGAGTTCAGATTTTATCGTTGATAAAATTGTAGAATTCTTTTTTTTAAATTGTAGCTTGAATCGAAATATGAGGTAAAAATAGTAACAGTATCTTAGATTTGTAGTTATCACAAACTTGTAGAAAGTCCAATCATATTGAAGAGGTAATGTTGAGATCCTTACATCAGAGTGAGACCATCTTCCGTTGCCAAATGTAGTAATGAAGGTCAGAAGCGGGCTTGGTAGATCAAAGAAGATGTTTATTCATCAAATGGATCCCATCCACATAAGCCCTCTTGTCAGGAGTAACAGCAAGCTTCAACTGTCCAGCCACAATTTTAAAGATCAGCAGCTGAATCCACATCAAAACATTCAACAGCACCTGGCAACAGGAGTGGAGGCCTAAGATGAGAGTATCTTAGGATGCCACAAAGTTATTAGGCATTCTTTGAAGAACAACCATGGTCTGTGCATTCATTACACAGTACTTTGTTATACAGTATTGCTTCAGCAGTGCAAAAACAAATTCTGATTTGAAGCAGATCCTGACCAAGAATCATCGCCTACAGGGTATCCAGGAGCAGTTGTGTTCTAATTTTCTTGCGGAAGTAAAACAGATGAACAATGCTCAAGGGCAGGGTCACTAGAATGCTGATCATCAACATGTCTGAACTCAGTTAACCATCAAGAGATATCTGTGTTTCAAATCTAATGCCATTCATCTGTCCTTCATGGAACACATCCACTTACCTCCATAACACTCATCTGCCAGAATCCACCATTACCTTCATATTTTGAATTGGGAAAGTGTAGGTTACCATTCGGTCAAATCAAGAATGCCTCCACTGCATTTGCCCATCCACCATCACTTGCCTAAACTCCAAAATAGATAAGATAAAAGCTAGCCACTAAAGGAATCAGAGATGAGCATACCCCACTTGGCATATACACCTGTGGAAACATAAGCAACTCTGGGGGGGGGGTGCCTAGGTGGATTATCATGAGTACAAAGAAGAATCCCTTGGCAACACATGGACTTCCGCTGTTCAATTGCTTATTGAAGGTAAATCATGGAAAATGCGGTCCTCTCAACTTACCATTACCGTCTCACTCCTAGTGCAGAGTGCTTTAGTGGAGGCATCAAAGTGTAACAGGTCATCTTTTGCATAAACGAAGTCAGTTAATGGACTTCTAGTTTTGTGAGGGGATGAACATTTTGCACTCATTGTGCCTTCTCATGTCCAAAGAACTTAATATTGAGCAGACCCTATAAAGTAGTGTTCGACCTGGTATCCTTGGTGTGTTTCCCACCTAACGTTTTGCCTTCAGACCTACTGCTTTTGCTGACTTTGTTTTTGCTGGTCTGAGGACTATGTGCACTTTAGCACTGCTAAACAGTGGTGAAGTGCTCATGCTCTCTGCTAAAAACATGGTAACATTGGCTCAATTGGTATATTTAATTACTTCTAAGTACTGAATTTCACTACATGTGCCCAGGTATTATAAAGTAAATGCTACTAGTGGGCCTGCTGCACTAATTGTGCCACCAATTCAAGAAAGCTCTTTAAACAGGTCTAAGGTCTGCCATTGCAGAGCCTGTGTGTGTAGTTTAAACTGCAATGTCGACCAGGAAAAATAATCTGTTTGCCAGTCTCAAACCGTCCCTTTATATACATATAAGCCTCCCTAGGGTAGGCCCTGATTAGCCCAGAGGGAATGGTGCAGTGTATTTAAATGGAAGGGCATGTACTTTTATATTTTATATATCCTTGTAGTGAAAAAACCTTCTCACTACTGCAAGGCCTAGCTATTCCATAGGATTACATAGCATTTGCCATATAAGTGTAATTTTCAAATGAGAAGCGATACCCAGTTCATGTTTGGTGTCTCTGGAATCACAATTTAAAATCCTAACTTATGGTGAAGTCGAATTTTAAATTGCAATGCTGAAAATTCCACTTGGTGCTTGAAGCCTGTCTCTGGTCACATTACTCGGTGTATTCAGTAGTTGGGCTTTGTGCATACCTTAGACAGTCACACACAATGGGAGCATAGGTGTGACTAGATGGTCCATCCCTGGCAGGATTGAAGGGAGGTGTTGGGCACAGCCCCACTTACACCTGAATAGACAGTGTCCTGCCGCAACACAAATAGCTGCATACCCCCTGTAGTAAGTCTGGAGTTTGGAGCCGGGAAGACAGGGCTGTATCTGTGTACATCAAAGGCATGCATGTAAAAGCCTTTCTCCACTTCAAAGGCCCAACTGTGAATAAAACTGTACCTCAGACACCTACTCTTCAGTACACTTCTGGACCTCTGGATACTCTGCCAGGCAGAAGGACTACTGTGCTGCTGAAAAAACTGCCACTCTGCTAGACTGCTACTTTAAAGGATCTATTCCTCAACTTTGCTGACCTGCTGACTGCTGCCCTCTTGCCTGAGGAGGAAGAACTGGACTTGTAACCCCTCTTGAACTAAGGACCCCAGGGTGACTCGAAGGGTTAGTCTGCTGGCCTCCTGGACTCAGGGACAAAAAAGGCTCCCAACAGCTCCTGCCCCTGTCCAGCAAGTTCCTGACCCCCAAGTGGTGCCTCCCAGGTCAAGGACCCTTAGTGTAGCTCATGGGCTCTGGAAATCAAGCTTTTGGACTCTTTGCTATGGAGAATGGACCTGTTTGCACAGAGACCGTAGCATTTGCTCTGAAAATCAGCGTGAGCCTCCGCCAGCACATCACTTCGCCCAGCCGCATCAACCCCTCTTGGGGAAATGCCAATGAAAAGCACCAGCATGTCCGTCCATGACACCTGGCCTCCTCTTCACACTACGCCGACAACCACCCACGATGCTCTCCTTGCTCCTTGTGATCCTCTACAACTTGAGCAGGACTCTTGGCACACAACTTGAGAAGGTAAACCTTCTGCGAGACTAATCTGGAAATGTTTCTGACCCACGCTTCTGCAAGGTCGGACCTGACTTTTTACTTTTACCCATTCCAGCCCAATCGGATAGCTGAGGTTGGTGCTTTATGCTTTTAGGACCTATTTTACAGTTTATTCATGAACAATTCATCAGTTCGGTTCTACTGATTGGATTTTTCATCATTTTCGTCTTGTTTTATTTATTACATTTTCCTCTATTTTTCTAGCTTGGTGTGGAATCTTTTTTGTGTAGTGTTTTCACAGTTTTAATGTTTAAAGTGTTTCACAAATACTTTACACATTGCCTGACTGCTCTGTGCCAAACTACCAGAGGATTGATTACAGGTTAATTTGGGGTTTGGTTGTGCCTTACCCTGACAAGGATTGCGATTGCTGCTTGACCAGGGCCAAAACCACTATCAAACCATTTACACAAATTTTAACAAGTAGTATTTCAGGACTTAAGGGTAAAGACAGCTGATTGAGCACTAAAAAGGGGCAATAACTTTGTTGGAAGGGATACCATTGGGCACTTTGTTCAACACTGGAAGTGGATGGAGTGGTGAGAGGAGTATAGGGATTCTTAGGATAACCCAATATTTTTGGTGATTGGTGCTTTAACACCTTGGGTGCTAAGTGGTTTTCCCCCTCCTGCGCTGCACTTGCAGATTCCCCATTGTTTGTGACAAGGTCAACTCGTCATAAGCACAGGGCAGGTAAAACCCATGACGAGTTGACCTTGTCATGAGCATCCAAGGGGTTAAACTGTCAGCCTTCACTATCAACTTCAGATGGATGTATCTAAATGTATTAATCAGTTTCATGTGATACAAAGCTGTACTCTGGCAAAGAGGCTTATCATGAAGCAAAGGAGATAACATTTGTCCTTCAAGGACCACTAGGTTTGATGGATGTTAAAGATGGCTTCCTACACTGAGCTTCGTTCTCACCAATAATAAAACAAGTTATCAGTTTTCATTGACACCACCTTCAATATGCAATTGTTCCACTCTCTTACTTTGCCACTTCTCCACCTGCTGAATAATAGAAGGCCTTAACGAACAGTAACCCAAGATCTAGACAGGTTGCACCCCTCAAATTTGCAGAAAGTTTAGAAACTTCCCGATATTTTTTGTTTGAATCGGTTTTATTAATTTCAATAAACAAAGCAGACAATTACATTACAATTCTCTGCCTGTTCAGGCTGTAGCCACTTTCTTGTTGTACGTATGTTGGGCTCTTACATGAAGTTAATTTGCATTTAACAATTACATTGTACATGGTAAACATTCTATCATTGTATGTCACTGTGCGTGACTCGTTTAGTCCCACCCATACTGTCTGCTGAGAGTCAGTTATTGGGTTGCTTCACCAACCATGTGCTAATGTGTAAGTTGCTGTTTAGTCTGCTAACTTGGGAGGCAAACAATAATGCTTGGGACAACGTAATCAAAACTAGGACCATAATACTCTTTTTAACTCGAACTAGAGCAACCTTTCCCGTTCCCCATTTCAGTAAATGTGTTTCTTTCTCCTAGCCTCAGTTTGTAGGCACATAGTGACCATGGATTTACTAGCATTTCCTTACTCTGTATCTTGGGCGCCATAGGATTCACATCATCGGGTGGCTAAGGGTGCCAATATATCATCAGTGCTTGCACTTTGCCCTTGAAAGTCATATAAAATCATGTCCCAGTATGCTTCGATTGGGGTTTTACGTAGGCCTAGTGTAGCGCAATACTTTCCCCTTTAGCCCATACCTGTAAGGAGTGTTTCCAAGCTAGCGCCTTAGGGGGTTCATGAGATTTCCATCCCAGAGCGATACAGCAAGAGGTCACTTTTTGTCTTTTGCTCCTATGGTAAATGTGTAGGATACATGCTTCCCACTTCAGGGTTACTGTACGTTCCATCCAGCTGGTCAGGGCCTCAGTCACTGTTTTCCAATATTCCTCCAGTCGTGGACAACTCAGCAACTGCAGCAGGTCCGCATCTATGGTGTGGCTTCAAGGACATCCGGCGTCTGCACAATTAAAGTATTTATTAATTTTAGCTGGGGTAAGATGTGCTTCTTGGGTTATGTAATATTGTATTAATCGGAAGCGCATGTTCCGCAGTACATTATTAGGACCCTCCAGTATAGTGGTCCATTCAGAGTCTGTGAAAGGACGCTGAAGATCCCGTTCCCAACTCTGTAGCAAGGGTGCAAGTGTTGTGGCTGTGTGATGCTTGAGGGGTGCCGCAAACCATTATGTGATGTGTCGGCCTTGCCCCATTACATGCAGGTATTGTATTGTTAGGTGTGTTGGGGGCTCCCATGCCATGTCACCCCAGTGCTTGCTTAGTGTTGTTATGATTGCATGATGTAACAGGAACTGACCTTGTTGGAGTCCATCCCCTTCAACCAGCGAGGCAAACAGTATCAGGACACCTTCATGATGTGAGTCTCAGATGTTGTGGATCCTCCCTTCTTCCCATCAATGCAGTTCCAGCAACGTGACAGCTGCAGAACTTCCGGGGGTACCCAGCAGTGGCAACTCAGGCGTGTATGTTTTTGTGCCCCTTGTAATGTATAAGCACCTGCGGGAGCAGCAATATTCTATTTTAACACACAGCATGGTTGGCGCCTTCTCCTTATTGCAGGTGTGAAACAAAATGAGTAGGGCGCAGAGGGACCAGGGTGGGGAGATGGTTGCTGTGTCGGGCAGATTATTCCTGGAGAGCCACCTGGCCACCCACTGCAGTTTCGCAGCAATGTAGTATTATTCTAGATTGGGCAGTGCGAGTCCTCCTTGGTTTGTCGGTAGGTAGAGTTTCTGAAGGGCAACTCTGTTACAGGAGTTTCCCCAGATGAAACCCCTTACCGCTCCTTCAAGGGTTCGGAAAAACAGTGGTGGTATGTATAAGGGCAAGTTAGAAAAGTAGTATAAAAGTTGTGGTAAGAGTATCATTTTGATCAAGGCCACATGACTTGTGACTGTCAAGTGGAACGTGTCACAAAACAACATCTGACAGTGGATTGATGCCAACACTTTACCCAGGTTGCCGTCAAATAGGTCCTGTTGCTGATGGAAGACTCCGACCCTGAGGTATCTAAATAAATCAGTTTGCCATGCTATGTAAATATTGTTTAGCCTGTATCCTGAGTTAGGGCCTTTTTTATCAAACGGGTATTGACACAACACTGACGAATTTACTTTCAACCTTGATAGAGCAGCAAACTCTCCCAGAGTGTGTGCCAGCGATGGCTGGATCGATAACACATCCTTGATATATATAAGGAGGTCATCTGTGTACAGTGAAATTACGTGTTTACCGTCTCCTAGGGGAATTCCCCATTCTGTCCCAGGCATTCGAACAGCTGCCGCCAGGGGCTCAATAGCCAATAAGAACAACAATGAGGACAGTGGGCATCCTTGTCTGGTCCCTCGTTTCACTCTGAATGAAGCCAAAATGTGAGGCCCTGTCTTCACTCTAACCATTGGGCCATTATACAACAGTTTGACAGTGCTGAGGAAGGCATCCCTGAATCCGTAACATGGTAGAATGGCAAACAGGTAGCTCCACTCTAGGGTATCAAAGGCCTTCTCTAAGTATAGTATTAGACAACCAGAAGAGGGTCACCAGTCCAGCGAGTACTTAGCAACACTGAAGAAGCGCCAAAAATTCAATGAAGTGCTGCAGGCTGGCATAAACCAGTTTTGATCAGCGTGAACTAGGGATGTTACTAGAGGTGCTAACTGATCCGCTAGTAGTTTCACTACTATTTTGTAATCTTTTTTTTAATAAGCAAGGGCACAATATGAACCCAGTTCTGCTGGATCCTTATCGGTATTGCGGAGTGCAACCAGACGAGCTTCGCTTAAGGATGCGGGGAGACCAGACTCCCTCCAGGGTGGCAGTGTATAGGGCGTGTAGTCGTGGGACTAAAGACGCTGCATATGCTTTGTAGTATTCTGAAGGTAGGCTATGAGGACCAGGGGTTTTACCTGCTGCCAATATCGCTATGGTTTCTCAAATCTCATCAGGGTCAATCAAGATCAGAGTTTTGCGCTGCTCTGATGTTCTGATGGGTAGAAGCCCAGAGTTAAAAAAGGTGTCCATGTGTACCTGGTCATGTTGGGCAGTAGATTCATGGAGGGCAGTATAATGTCTTGTCATCACCGCATGTATCTCATGTTGTGTATATACTGTGTGTCCTATTGTTGTGCGTATTGCATGTATGGGATTTTGGGGTTGTTCTTGGCGCAATAACCAAGCTAACAGCCTTCCCGGTCTGTCTGTTACCGTGTGGGTGCGGGCCGAGAGTGCGGTGTAGTTTAGGCATCTTAGTCACTTCTGTAGTTCCATGTGTTCACTCCGCACCTTGTTTCATCTTCGCGGTAGACACATCACTGATGTTGCAACTGACTGATGGGTTACTGAGATCAAATTGCTGTTCACTGTTAAAGTTTGGGACACAAAGGCCCGGTATCAACGTAAATATCTCTTAATATCCCGATAGCATATGTCATAGTGAATGGTATAACTAACACTCTGCACACTACACAAGAATCTACTGGTGTTGGTGGGACCAACACCAGTTCACCAGAGTAACTAACATTTTATGAGTTTCTGCTCCAGATATATAGTAGGCCTGCCAACTCGCAAGGTGCCACTTTGTAACATACAATATTGGCTCCCTTTACACCGTCGCCCGGTGAGATGCTGATATCATACTGTGCCACTGAAAGCAAGGTGAAAACCTATGTAAACACTTGACTTCAAACTCATTTTTAGAGGCTTTGAACTGCAGACATCCATTAAGGTGATGAAAACACCCAGGACATCGTCACCAGCTTTACCAAGCTATTTCTCTTTATTTTGGAGGAGAGGCATTGGGGCAGGACTGGAGCAAAGTGCCTTGTGGGTACTCCTGGGCTGGATGCCCCAACCTCTCCATGGCCTTGTCCCCGCCTCAAATGGTGAAGTTTATATTTTACTTGACAGTTCTGATATAGGCTCTTGTTTCGTAGGATCAGATGGAGAAAGCTACTTCCTCATAGCATGATTATGATGAAGCAAGGCTAACTGTAGCTAAGCACTAAAATTAAACTAGTTTGCATTGTTAAATTCCCTAGGTTACACACAATGAGTAATGAATTGATGCACCTAAACACAGAAATAACAAACATAGAACAGTGCATGTATAAATCTACTGCTCTAATGTGTTGTTATTGTCACTGGTAGAGATGGATAATGATTTATGACTCTTTTATCTGAATAACTGTTACATCAGTCGGATCAAGTAGCTATCCATCTGATTTCACACAATTAGTAATTAAATATAATATCAACAGGTATTAAAACTGGTGAGTTACCAGCGTCAGTTTAGCAGACTCTGATTTTAGAAACATGCTAAAAAAGTAATGTTCAATAGTTTGCAAGGAAATGTTGGTTCTGTTGAAGATGTCAGGATTGTTTCAGGAACCTTATATTACATCTGCTTCTGACCCCGGCAAGGGAGACAACCCTCTAAATGGCACATTGCGGGCACCACTATAGAGCTAAGTAACTCTTACAAGTACCTGGGGGTAGTGGTCGACTCAAGTTGGTCACTAAGAACTCACCAACTGCATAGAAAAGCGCAGTCTAATAAACTACAGTTTGCTCTAAAGTTCTGAAAACAAAATTGAAATGCCCATCCAACCTTTACCTCTTGAAAGTGATTGAGGCAAAGTTTCTACCATCCCTCACGTATGGTTCGGAGCTATTCAGAGGTAAAGACGCAAAATGTTTGAACTTACAACAGTCAAATCTGTTCAAATACATCTTTCACATACCAAGGTTTGTATCACAAGCACAAGTACGCCTGGAATTCGGGCTTTCAAATCAGCACCAAGTCAGGCAAGCCGGGATTCTAAAAATGTGCTGGAAATTAACGGCAGCAAGTGAGGACACGCTGATGGGCCATTGTTGGTGCGAAATAAATAACCGAACAAATGAAAAAAACATATGGAAAACATCTTTGGAAGATGCACTGACACAACTTAACATGCGAGAGGCATGGAATACTAACCATCCCTTCATGGCCTTCAAAAAAATAGCCAACAGCACAGCAAAACAAAAATCCATGATTGTCGACAAAGCCGCCCTCGCAAAGAAAAAACATGGCTGGACGGTGCTAGTCACGTATGAGAGAAGTGCCCCACAACCATACCTAGTCAACTATATAACACCATCCACACAACAAATGCTATTATGCATACGCCTGGGCACCTACATCACAAAGGATCAGACCCCAGTATGGAAGCAAACATGGCCAACATCGCTATGCAGACTATGTGGCCGTTCTGAAGAAACACTGACTCACATTCTGTGCATTTGTCCATCACTGATTAGTCTGAGATGTTACTACCTATCACAAATATTTAGTTTTTATCAAATCAGAACATGCAGGCCGTTATGTTAGCACTGAACAGTTTCCAGTTGCAAACGGCCTGTAGGGCCTCCAAATTCTTACAGAAGGTGAGCCTCCTAATCCAGAAAACTAAAAAAAACGGTGCGGACCTAGTCTGAAGGGCTAACATGTAAGGAGAGGCTCAGGCCGTAGACGATGTAATACTGTTTTTCAAAAGAACTTGTTTTTTGAAGAGTGTAAATGTATTTTAACCAAGGTTATTTGAATACTGTTTTGTACTCAAGTTTGTAAAGGTTTTAATTAACCATATGCAATAAAGTATTACTTACTTATATTACAAGTATTTGCATGTACCAGGCAGCTGGAGAGTTGGAATACTTAGATGAAATTTAGATGACTGAGGGGAAAAGGCTGAATAAGAGTGGAGAAATATTATTACTGGTGAAAAGCAGGGGGTGATCAGAGAGGAATTTACCAACATCTAAGTTGTCTTATGATAACCACAGAACCTGCTCTTAGACCTAAGAAGGACAGGGTACGTATAATAAAGAACAACACAAGTCCTTCTAGGTATCATTTACCAAATTATTTAGTAAGAATTATGGATTGTCAATATTCTAATCAAATGAACAAATACATGTAAATAATAGTGTTAGGACACTTGATTACTCGTAAGTCATTTATAGAGAGAGATTAAGAAAAGAAATTAAACTCTAAACATATACAGGATCTACAGTAAGCATAATTGGTGCTCTGTGAAATAAGGCGATCACACGGTGTAGGTGGTTGCAGTTATAAAGACAATAACGTGTCATAAATAAGGCGATAGACAATAAGATGGTCAGTTGTAGGGCTAATACATTTGGTCGCTGGTCGTAGCGATGAACTAATCAAATATTATAGATCAAATGCTCTTAATTGACCAACTTTTCAGTTAACTGTCTACGTGCCCAGTACTGTCAATGACCTCTCTATCATTTGAAGAATTTGAGAGAGTTAGAGCTTAGGGTAGATCCCATATTAATTGCAGAGAAATGTCCAGAGATGTGATGCTACAAGGTCCTCAATTCAGGGCAACAAATAAAGTGTCAGCACAAGATGGATTTGTTAACTTCAAGGTATTTGATGAAGCAGGAAAAGGAACCCTTCAGTTCCTTCTGAAGCAATGATAAGATTGCCCTGGAATTAAATCATCTTCAAAGGTTAATGTTCTTCAGTCGAGTCGGGCTCCTAGGTTGTTGCTTAGAACAAATCCCACTGACAGTGCACCCTCTTGTGCATGTCAGAGATGGCATTGCATGCAACATAATTTTTGTGCAGGAAGGGACATCTTCCTGCACAACAACAATCCTGAGAGGCATATTCCTCTTTCTATGTGTGCTGCAAAATGCAGCAGATATAGAAAGAGGAAGTAATGAGGAGAAATAAAGATATTTCTCCTCATAACCCCTCACCTAAGGAGGGGTATATTTTTGTGCATTCCCAGGTGTACTAATTCTGGTAAATCTGGGAAGGCATCTAAAACCATGGGAGTTGTGTGGAAAACCCATGCAATGCCAATGGAACAGGGAAGAGTAAGGCAACGCAGCAATTTGTGTTGCATTGCCTTACTCCAGATTTATAAATCCACTCAGGGCCACGCAAAGTGGCCGTGTGTGGCGTCATAAATCACATGTAAGGTTTGTGTTGCGCTTTCACCACGTTGCATGGCGCAAGAGCGACGCAAACTGGCTCATAAATATGACCCATTAAATAGAATAGAATAGAATGGAATGGGACAGAAATACACTTATAGAGTATAAACATTACCTCAAAAGGCACTAAGACCAACAAACACACAGTAAAGGCAGAGAAAGAAATAGAACGTACTCTAAAAAATAAATACCCTTTTCCAGCCTTCTGTAATGACACATAGAACCTATTTGATTTAATCACAAACCAAAGCGGATTCGAGAGAATTGGCCCCCAAGTGACTCAAGGCTCAGTATCCCATTCTTAACTTTTTGTGCTTCAAATGACAGCAATTCGGAGTCACAGAAGAATAATGAAGATGGGTTGTTATTTGAAATTTTCAAATGAAAATGTCAAGTGGAAGCTCTATTTGAAGCAACAAACATGACAGAAAAAAACACAAAGACGATAAATAATTAAACCAAATGATGAAAGAAGAAGAAAATACCTATCCAGAATTTAGTTAGCATTCAAACACTGCACGGCCCTTTCAGGAGTTTAAAAAAATAATAAAGTTTCACTCAATTGATTATTGTAAGGCTTTCTTGGTGAGACGTTAGATTCATAGAGGTAGGCAGCCAGGGTTCGGACCCTAGAGTGTTAAATCTTCTGCCCAAATGGCCACTAAAGAGGAAAGGCTACATTATTAGATAGGAAGGACTAGGAAGTAACACTGTAGAACTGTTCAAACCAGTATCCAGATTTCAAAAACGTATGAGCCTATTTAAGTTTTCATTAAATAGCATTGAGCTTGAAGTCACTTACTCTGTTCTTTAATGTCCTCCCAAGTTAAGTATTCCGCTTAAACTAGGTTCTTTGTGCCATTCCATCTTGCCTTTCATTTACAGGCACTTCCTTTTCTTTCAGTCCCACTTGTTCAAAGATACCTTGAAAAAAATAATTTCAGTTGGCATTGTTCACAGCAGCAGTTTTCTTTTTTTTCTTTGAAATTGAAAATCACTGAAATTGTGCCGCTGCCTCCTTGAGCAGCAATTGTACTGTGGAGACGCCATCTGTTTGAAGAGGAATCCTCCATTACAGAACTATCATCCCTCTGGAGAAGGCCATATGCCTTTTTGTGTATTCAGCAGGCCCGCCTGACCATGCGCAGCAGAAAATAACTTGCTAATTCGGGTTATTGTGCTGTTGCAGAGTTACAGAAGAGAAACTAATGTTTCCTGTGTTCACCTTGAACGTATTCACAAATTCATCCCTTGAAGTAGAAAATGCATAAAGTCAGAAAGACATGCCTATCTCAAGAAGTTCGAGAAAGTGCTTGAGTCACATGGTGTGTGATTATATACTTGTGTGCATTGTATTGCTTTGTGCTGGTGTATACTCTCTTTTGGGGCATGTGGCACAATCCAGGTCCTTACAACTGCTTACAAAAACATGTGTGGTAACTCTCTAATTAAGTTAATATGTTGGAAAGGACACAACAGTAGGATGGTTTACATGTTAATTTAGGGGCCTATTATGATGTCGCTCGTAAAGCCTTCGATCTTAGTTTTCAATTCCGACCTGCTGATTACAATACAGCCAGTCAGAATTGAAACCGGCTGGTCATTCCGGATGGCTTCTGATGGGATCAGGGAGCCTGTCAGACAGTCGGAATCTGCTCGAAATCCATATAGACAGCGTTTTACTCCATCCGGATTACGATGTACATTTTCCGGCAGGCTTTCCATGCTGGGTGCTCTGATATGGGAAATGTAGTGATGAAGACCCAACGTCTTGTGCATACTTATTTATTACTCAAGTAAAACACTGCAGACTGCCGTCAGCTTGTCAACCTGGAACTTCAGTTATAACAAAAAGCCTCTCAGAAAGCGTGTTTGGGGGTCCCTAGCAGGGGGCCCTTCTGTTTTCAGCCTCTGGTTGGGGGCCGAGAGGGCACGTTGATCCCTGCACATTGTGGCAGGCACCTTGAGGTGTCTGCCATGTGGTGAAGGGATTCACACAACCTCCCATTTCTAATGGGAGCCTGTGCTACAGCCGGTTTACATCTGTAACAGATGCTCCCATAGGGAAATATGGGAATGCAACCGCACCATGTGCGGTCGCAACATAATTAGGCAGTTTGTACCACTAACCTGAGGTCGGCCGGTCCCGTTTCCGACATGGTGTCGGTCAGAGGAAATTCCGACCGCCATTTTAATAAGCCCCTTAGTGTGAGTTTAGTTTGCTTTTGTGTGTGTGGGGGGGGGGGGGTTCTGACAGAGGAGTGTAGTCCATGACTGTACTGCCATCTGAGGGTATCCTGGGGTGATCCTGGGATCTGTTATGTGCTGCTTTCCAAGGGGTGTCCTAAGGAAGTGAAAGAAATGGCATTTCTGAGCCCTGCGATTACATCTGTAGCAAGGTTCAGGTGTGTACCTGCTGTGGGGTTCCTCATTTGCATGGGGCCAAGCCCCCACAGAGTTTCACATTTTGCAGGCATGACATTTGAACCCTTGTAATGCGCTTTACAGAAAAGGCAATGCTTATGTCTGACCTCTTCTGTAATACAGGAGCTTCCCAGGAGCCTGAAAATCAAAGTTAAACACTTATTCCATGTTTTTTCCTTGTATACCCTGAAAGTGAAATAAAAGAAATATTATGTTTTTTTACAAACAATAGCTTCATTTATTTGATAATACAGAATGATTAGAAGTGTATTTTCCAAAAATACGTTCTGTAAAATGATATTAGCCTCTCTTTCTAAAGTTGAACTGCAGTTAAGCGCCCGATTCTTGAAGCCATTTGACCAACTAAAGTAGTCTTAGAGGCGCAAATGACTACTTTTAAACGTGTAAGATCAGAATGTGTATTCCTAAGATGTGAGTTGAGACTCACTGTGCAATTTATGCACTCAAAATATTTCACAGAAACAAATTTTAAGGTCAAAAATATTTGCAAAACACTTTTCCACCCTGAATACATTTTTAAATTTCTCCTGGGAAATCAGCAGGAGTTGAGCGTTTCCAAGGTGGGAATTAGGCTGCTGCCCAATGAAAATATCCCTGTCATGAAAAAAAGGTTCTGCACTATTGACAAGTATTTAAATATGCCTATTCAGCCCCTTGGCAAGGGTAGATGTTTTGGAAGGCCTTGCTCTAAAGAATAACTAAAGTATAAAAAGGGGTCTCAAGGTGGACAGGGATATGGCTCCCCCTACATTATCTTTTAAAGAAAAGGTACACTATTGTAATTATATTTATATAGTCCTTCCTACCCATGATGAGGCACCAAAACACGTTTTGACAAGTAACATGCTTCTCCGGAACCCAAAAAGGATTACTGGTGGATTAGTATAGAGAAATAGGAGTTCATTTGAGCGGTGGACATGTGAGTCTGGTATTTGGATTAAAAAGGATAATGGAGGGATAGAAAAGGCAAGAGTCTAATAAGTGTTTATTCAGGAGATGATAGAAGTAAAATGAGGATTGGGTGAGTACAGCCCTCAGTAACAAAAATGCCCCCCACCGGTCCAAATCCGACCCTACCATTCCAGCCCACCGGGAAAATGCCCGGTGCCTGCTATGACCAGTTCAGCCCTGCAGGGCAGGCACATTGACTTCTGGCTCCTGTAGTATAGGAGGGAGGAGGGGATGCAGGCTGTAAATGTAATGCCTAAGCCACTCACCAGGACTAGCCTGCCACCTCTCTCAAGTCCCCAGGTTGGTAATAGGAGGAGCAGAAGCTGAATAACACTGACCCAAGACCACCCAGCTTCCATGCTTCTAGTGAGCAGAGTTGAGTCAGGTGTCCACTCTCTAGGTGGGCAAGTGACTGCTACAGGAGGGTAGTCGCTGGCTGTGGGTACCACTGGCACTACCATGGAAGTGGGTTGGTGAATCTACCTTTGGAAAATACTGTTTAACACTTACTCCCAAGTGTCTGCGAAATTTGCAGAATGTTAGGTTATAATTATTCAGTGTTAGAAGAACTGGTCTAAGATGTCTTTAAACTGGATGGATTGAAACATGACTAGATAAGCAGTACCATACACTGGAGTCCCTGAGAAGTTGCAAGTTATATCCAGGCCCTGAAACTAGTAACCACACAGACTCATCTTGACAACCCTTTAGCATCATCACAATGACTAAAAATGACAAAAGCTTTAACCTGTGCCATTTATTATCAGTCTCAGCCGGAGTCCTGCTGCTGTTAGAATGAACCTGCCAGAAGGGGTTCTGTTGATTTAGGTAATGTAAGCCAGGCAGACCAGTTTACCATACTAGTACATAATTTATTGTTTGCTTGCATGCACTGCTATCGCCAAAATAGGACCTGCACTGGACCACACAGTCTCTCAGGACAACTTTTTTTATTAGGTGCATCCTGCCTCCCTTACCTAAGCCCTGCCCCCTACGTCACTGGAGTCATCCCTATGCATTATTTTACAATATAAATAGAATGTATTCAGAATGTTGTACTGAGGCTCGTACGACGTGGAATAGAGGGATAACCATGTCTCGATTTTCATATTTTCTCAGCCACGCAGAAAGGATGCCACCCTACTCACAAGTGCATATACTGGCACACACTTTCATGCATATAAACACATACACAGACAGTTCCGTGCATGCATACAAAAACACAGACCTACACATTCAGTCCCTGGCATGCAGACAAACTCATACAAAGTTGGAGACTTCTGAACACACAATAGTTTCAAAGGGCAGTCCTCTTTCACATGAACTTGCATACTCTTTATCTTTTGAGGGCATGATTCTTGACTCCCCATCTCCTAACTCTGGAAAGCCGCACACCAGGAGGTCCATGAGCTTCTACCCGACCAGAAGTAAGATAGAGTTGGAGGTAGACTCTTGTTCTATATTGCTACTTCTGATAGGGCAAAAGGGTGTATGATTGACAATCCCCGAAGCTCCATTCTCTGACATGTTACACTGCTTGAAATCAGTGCATCATGTCATATATGTATTGTGACTGTGAATGGTTGGTCTGTAGCAACAACTGCCTTGCACTACACAATGCAACTAGTGAAGCCCTCTCCTGCCAAGGTGATATTAAAGCTTTTACATGGAAACAAATAAACAGTGAAATCATTTGTAGTCATTTAAATGCTGTAACATGCTAGGCACTTGAGAGCAGAGCGGGGCAGTTGGCGACTCCCTGGCGCCACCTGTGGACAAGCCACTGCTATATTTTTGTAACTCACCTATGCAAATTCCACATGATTCTTCCAAAGCCAAATAATTATCTTCTGCCTTACAACAGTTCTTCTTCATAATATTTTATTATGCTTTGTATGTGTATTCTCTCCTATAACGGAGGAGTAAGTACAGGACAGAGACTGGTTCTTTGTGGATCAAATAATGTTCAAGAATGGCTACCTCGCTCCATAATGGACACTGATTCCAGTCCGGGGCTCTTCACCTGCAAATACCTGGTACTGGGTGTATAGATTAATTTGATCATTGGACCTAAACCAAGACTACAATATCCAAAATGCATTGTGCCCCTAATGACATGGGCTGTAGTAATCACCCTATAAAGTTTAGAAACTGTTTTCAAGGTAGTGAGTATGAGGGGATGAAGAATGAGGTTCAAGGGGCAAATGGGGCAGATTTAAGGTGGAAGGAGAGGTGGCAGTGTAAGCACGAATGCATGCTTGAATGCAGACCAGGAAAATAGCAGGCGAGTATAGCAGAATATTAAAACAGATTTGTAGACTGTGGCCTACAGTGTGCAGTTTAATATAAGCATCTGTAAGATACAATTGGTTTAGAGGTTAGAAAAGGGATGGGAAGGAATTGCACTCAATGACAAAACTAAAGTATATTATCAAAGAATCTGGTAGTGTTGCATTGGGAAGATCAAAGAGAGATCTGGTGGTTGCCAAGTACCCAGGTGAGCCAGAGTTTTGTAGTAGCACAGGAGCTACATTTTGAGTTGCTGGATCCAGACAAAAGCAGTGTTGATCACATGGTTATCATTTCTGCCCTCTTTTAGTAGATGTTTCCCTTTCAAGGTACATGGTCCCACTGTAGTAAACATTGCAGTAGTATTGCATTACAGCACAGGTAAGCTGGGTTCATTAGCGCAAACAATAAGTAGATTCTCACAATGCATCTTCAAAGGCAGAAAAATATATAGAAACACCCTTTTTCTATATAAAGTTGCTTTTATGGAAATACCATGATTGGCCAAGTATTACCACTATTACCGGTTTATGGTATTGCTCCAAAATATTTTAGAAACTCTAAATGAGGGCCTAAGCAGATGACTCGGTCAAATCCTTGGGCATCAGCATTGATAACAATCTTACTCTCATCCCACACATTAAAAATGACACGAAAGGTGCTCTCTTCTCCCTTCTCCACCTTAAAAAAATCAAACCTTTCATTCCTGCAGACAATTTCAAAATTGTTGTCCAATCTCTTGTACTGTCCAGACTTGATTATGGTAACGCCACCCTTGCTGGCACACCTAAAGTCCACCTTACCCCGATCAAATCTGTCCTCAACCTGGCTGTTGACTCATCTCTGATTGTAAATGTTTCGATCACATTTCTCCTATCCTCAAAAACCTTAACTGGCTCCCAATTGAAGGTAGATCCACCTTCAAGTTGACATGTATTACTCACAAAGCCCTTCACCAGAACACCCCCTCTTACCTCTCTAACAAACTACAAAAAGCTGGGTGCTCCAGGTCCTTGAGAAGCACCAACGCCCTCGTCCTCATCCCCCCGAGACTCAATTGTACAAAGACACAATCACGTGCATTCTCTGCTAATACCCTTACGATTTGGAACTCGCTCCCCAAAGATCTCCGCTGCAACCTCTCCTACCCTCTCTTCAAAAAAAGACTCAAGGTGCTTCTTCTAAACAAATATTGGGGCACCTAATAATCCCTATTCTGATTCAGTCCTCATTTCATTCTCCTCAATCCCACCCCGTCTCTCTTCTTCTCATACTACCTCCCCTCCTTCTCACTCTACCCTTTTCTCTCCTATCTTTCTATCCACCCTCATCCCCCCTACCTACCCTTAATTTACTCCCTTTTCTCAATCTCTTCTTCTAATCTGATATGTTTGTTCACATGCCAGTTTTTATTAATTCTGTAACTGTGTTCTATTTTGTTCTAGCTCTTTATTTGTTCGTATGTTTATCATGTGTACTAGATATGTATTCTTCTAATCTGTCTGTAAAGCGCTCTGATACTCCTGGGTCCAGTAGCACTATATAAAACCTTTTAAATAAATAAATAAAATAAATAAATGAAATTCCCTATTAAGCCAGAAATAAAAAAAAATGACAACATTTGGAATTTCAGGAGATGCAGTAATACAGCCCTTGCGGGACTCCCCAAGATAAATCTCTAAGTGAGGAAACAACTGAAAATGTGGAATTTCAGGGGAAATCGGATGAGGTAACACCAATTCTGATAATTTTCAGTTTCTATGGGGACCAATCAGGGTCATTCTTTTGATGCTAAATTACTGCACCAGAATTACTGCAAAGCTTGAAATGGAAGCCAATGAAAATATAGGAATGCGCATATTTTGAAAATAATTTGAAAGAAATAGTAGCAAATGCGAAGTTGAGATTTATTTTGTGATGTATAATCAATTTTAAAGCTAGCCTGCATTGGCCAGCAACAACATATATGAAAAAAATACTGATGCTAAAACTATGAGATGCATGCACTTACGCTGCAGAATCAGATTGACCTTGCCTATGTATACCACTTTTATGAACATGTGGCAGAAGGTTTCAAATAACCCCTTAATGTGTTGACTCCTACTTTTTGGATGATAGACAGTGTAAAAATCAACATATTTCCCTGTGACATTGTAAAAACTGGGCACTCATTGTCAGGGCTGAACTGGGAATCCAAAGTAGCCCAGGCACATGTTGTCAATCCAGCCCCCATACGATGCATAGCAAGTTCATCGAGCCAGCCTGACTACTACAAAGGGCCATTTGGGGGAGGGTGTCCCCCAAGAAAACTTAAGAAAAAAATGGTGCTTTCTATAACACATTTGTTATTTTATACTCAATTGTATTAACTTTTAAAGCATGGTAAAAGATGACCTTACTGTGCACCAGAGTACAACACTCTTTGTTGGAGTACTACAATGAATAGAAATACACAAAATAGTCCCCTGAGTCTCAGTATTGAAAACGAGTGCTGGAGTATCCCTTATACAGGCCGGTTTCCCTCACCCACCCGAAGGTGGAATGCTTCATCATCGGGTAGCCTCTTCACACTGTGAACCCCCTCTCTATGATGGGGGAGCTCAGGGATGTTTTGTTTGTAGAGTAATAGAGGCATCCTAAAACCTGTAGATGAGCACAGTGTTGTGAGGGGAAGAGAAGAAACAGTGTATGCGAGCTAAAACTGGCTCTTGGGTGTCCCAGACAAACTTTATTAGGGCACCCTGTGGTCAGGATTGGAAAAGGCTATGGCAGACGGTTATTAAACCTGTCATAGAACAATAAAGGTCGACATGTTTCAGCTTTATACCCTCCACAGAGATGTGGTGGCTTTTATCAGGACCAAGGTGAAAATAATTTTTTGGGGTTGAGTACCCCAGAAAACCATAAGTGAAAGATATACAAAACCAATGGTTGGAGTGAAAGTCACTTGAGCATGACGGTGTTCTGCCATTATCTTGGGGTAGTCAGGTGACCTTAACCTCGGCAAAAACATTTGGAGGTAGCATCCAAGTCCTGTTGCGGACGGATGCGGCAAGGACAGATTTGTGCCTAGACAACACCCAGGCACCACCCATGGAACACTTCCCTGGGGCAGAGTAATGCAACGCAGACATTTGTGCTGGGTTCCTCTAGATTTATGAAGCCACGAAGGGTCACGCAAGGTGGCCTAGCATGGCTTGATAAATCCAACTTAAGGGTTGCATCGCTCTTGCGTCCCGTTGCATGGTGCAAGGGCAACACAGCCCTTTGATAAATACGCTCCTCAGTGCCTTATTTAAAGTTGTAGGACAGGAGACTTCGTCACAGATATGGAGGATGTTCCGTCCACCATATTACAACTGCATTATAGCTTATGGCATTGATTATATGCGGGACAGGGTTTCTGTCATGTTGTGATGGACTGTCTCATAAGAGAAACTATAAGTAACACACCAAGTCTATTAGAGGCTGAATAAGTAGCAGTTTATCCCACCTTGAAGTGGATATAGGGTGTGATTCATGCCAGAAACCTTAGTGAGCTAATTCAGAGTGAAATAGGATGTATTGGTAGAATTAGTGGTGTTCTCTCTGCTGCCCTCCTCTGGTGGGAATGAAAGAGGAAAATCCGTTTAGTGGAACATCTGTTTAAGGGTTAAAGCAGTTAATTAAAAGTAGATCGGATAGTAAGTTGTAAAAAGAAAATTGATGAATAGAAGTTGTTCCTAACATACAACTTAAATTAAATTCATGGTATGTCGGGTCATGACAGCCTGGAAAAAGATGCCAAGGATTGTAAACTATTTCTACTTAAGTATTAAGTTCTGAGCAGTAATGAATAGGTAAATTTATCAAAGAACCGTTGAATGATAAAAGTACCAAAGAATTCAGTCTGTGGATTGTAAGGGAAAAAAGAACAAATGCATCAACAATCAAATGCCTATTTCTTCTCTTACACAAAAATTACCAAAAACAACAAAAAGACTGCACAGGAGGTATTTGATAGTAACTGTTCCTCTGTAACCAATTATTTTCCGTTTTTTTTTGATAGAGCAGAACTGTTCCAAAGGCATTACAGCCCTTAACATCAGATCTAGGCTACTTACAGTTTTTGTTCTTTTTAGTACCAGGGGGATTAAGTGATACTTGCATACATTTCAGTTTTAGAAATAACATGACGATTCTATTCCATGATCAAAATAAACCGGCAAGGAATGCCATTGAAAAAAAACATTATAACACACTTATACCTGTTAATTATTCTGAAACTAATGGATAGCCAAGTATGAATGATTTAATATAGCCTTATAGCCCCGTTCCTGAGGGCTATACCACTTGCTAAAGGCCCTGAACCAGGTGGCTCTATAATGAGGGAGAGGGCCTTTAACAATCTGCATAGCCTGAAGCAGAAGTGCTTTAAGGTTATTAGAACATTCCACCTGCTAAGGGTAGAATGTTATAAATTAAAAAGGGAGAAACTTGAAGACAAACATTAGAATGCTGTAGCTGCGGTATTATACTAGTCATTATAAGCCTGGAGCTATGACATTGTCTTTAATGGCACTCTTGCCATTCCAATGTTCATATATAGCTTTATAGCCTGCTATAGCGGGCTATACCGGCCATTAAAAGCCTGCTCCAGTTTTAAAGGACCGAGAAGATTGTGAGGGACTTTAACAAGGGCCTGGCCTTTAATGGCTGATAAAGCCTAGGTACGGCAGGCTATAAAGCAATTGGAACATTCCACATCGTGCGGGCAGAATCTTCTCATTGAAAAACACAAAGGCTCCTCAGAACCAAAGGGGGTTGAACTCCTCCAAGGGTTCCGAAGGCTTTGTTTCATAGCTCTTGCTGTGAATGTTCTACAGCTAACAGGACACGCAGGGCCATGTCTGTACGCTGTTGAATTCCCAGCAAGCTGTGAAAGGGGGCTGAAGTCATTCCTAGTACTCTCTGAGTTGGCTGAACTGCTTTTTGTAGTTTAGCCAAGCCAGGGAGACCCAGGAGCTGAGCAGCATTCACCCCTCCCTCCTTATGAAGCCCTAGTGACACTGAGCTACAGGAAGAGGGAAGGCAGAAGACTGCGTGCCCTCCTGGATAGCCTCTGCCTTTCACTATCCTCTGCCTAAATAGCATATTTTTGAGAGGCAGGGGAAAGAGCAAGGCAGACGCTGTGTATTAGGACATTGAAAAGTTGAGAGCAGCGGGCTCACACCAGATCATATAGGCAGCTGGTGCTCCATTGTCTTCAATGGAGCATTCAATATCCCATTGTTCTAATATAGCCTTAGAGCTCACCGTAGCGGGCTATTCGTGCCATTAAAGTCTCTGACGACACCCAGCTGATCCTTTCCCTCACCAAAGACCCTAACACCGCCAAAACCAATCTTCATGAAGGCATGAAAGAAGTAGCCGAATGGATGAAAAACAGCCGCCTAAAACTTAACTCAGACAAAACGGAAGTTCTCATCCTAGGATCTGCACCCTCTGCCTGGGACGACTCTAGGTGGCCATCGGCCCTGGGCACAGCACCCATACCCACAGACCACGCAGGCAACCTGGGCTTCATCCTAGACTCCTCCCTCTCGATAACCAGACAAGCTAACGCCGTCTCATCCTCTTGCTTCAACGAACTCCGCATGCTCAAAAAAATCTTCCGTTGAATCCCCACCGAAACAAGAAAGACGGTCACCCACGCACTGGTCAATAGCCGACTGGACTATGGAAACACCCTCTATGCCGGAACCACAGCCAAATTACAGAAAAAACTCCAACGCATCCAAAACGCATCTGCCAGACTCATATTGGACATCCCACGCCAAGCTCACATTACCGGCCACCTGAAAGACCTCCACTGACTCCCCGTCAACAAGAGAATAACGTTCTGTCTCCTCACCCACGCTCACAAGGCCCTCTACAAACTAGGACCCGAATGCCTCAACACACGACTGTCCTTCTACACACCCACCCGCCAACTAAGATCCTCCAACCAAGCGCTTGCCACAATTCCGCGCATCCACAGATCCACCATGGGAGGAAGATCCTTCTCCTACCTGGCAGCCAAGACCTGGAACTCTCTCCCCACTCACCTCCGCCTCACACAGAACCACATTTCCTTCAGAAAGGAACTTAAAACCTGGCTATTTGATAAATAATGCACCCCCTCCCACAAGCGCCTTGAGACCCTATGGGTGAGTAGTGCGCTATATAAATCTCTGAACTTGAACTCTCTCCATCGCTAAAAGCCTGAGGCGAAGATAAGGGTCTTTAACAAGGAAGCGGGCCTTTAATGTCTGGTAGAGCCCACTACAGGGAGATCTAAGGCTATAAGAACATTCCACCCCTGGAGGGCAGAATGTTCTAATTTGTAAAACAAACTCCTCACGGAGCCTGAAGGGATTAAAATCCCCTCGGGTTCCTTGAGGTCTTTTCTTCACAGCAACAGCATTCAACACACATTGGAATGTTGGAAATCCGGACTTCTACTGGACATTAGAAGCCGGAGGCACTCCATTGTTTTTAATGGAGCTCCCAATATTCTAATGTTCTATTAATAGCTATTGGTCTTGCATTGCTTGCTTCCTGTAAACTTCCATCAAGTTAATAAACAGCTAGGCACCACAGAGAACATTTGTTGGTGGAATTTTTGCTCTTAGGTATACAAATATTATGCACAAACTGCACATTTCCTACATCCATATTCCCTGTAGTCTCTTCAACTGAACGACATTTAGTGAGCATAAAAATAAGTAGTGGCTCTACGGATGTTATTTAGGTGTCATCAGGGGTCGCAATTGTTCAGGTTGCAAAGTGCAGCACCAGGAACAGAGGAACCTGGACAGGCGCTGTCAGAAAATAAAAATAGCTGTGAGATATTGAAAGAGCAGCTACTTCAGGCTGCAAGCTTGCTGAGAACAGGTAACAGCTGAAATGTGCAACTCTTTCAATGTGCCCCATCAGCTAAAGTTTTACAAAGGTGTTGCCTAGCAACACACTCTTCAAAGCATTCCAGGCCCCATACTTCCCCAGGCAGGAACATACTTCACTTGCAGGTTCTGAAATGGACTGTATGCTGGTGTTCCTGTTGCTGCTGGACCCAAGCTATTCCTTTTGGCATGTGAGCTTTGCAGGCAATCACAATATTTGTTTTCAGGTTTTTTTTCTATTTACCATGGCTCCCACATTTTCATATTGCTAATGAATGGCACGTTCCATGTTTTCATTGTGCTTGGGTCTGGCACTTCATTGCCTTAATTGTGGCACTTCGAGTGCCATTTTACTGCGAGTAAAACTAAACAGTTATGCCATGGTAATTAGGTAAGTTTCAGATATGACCCACTTCTCCCAGCCCTTTCATGAGACGACTGATTGATTTCTGGGGCTTGTCGTTTCCCTTTGTATATGGCCTGTGTCCGTTAGGAAGTCTGAACTTTCTGAAAGTGTGCAACATTCAGCATACACAAAAATGTTTCTAAATGTTAATGCCAAGCAGTAGGTGGCCTTAAGCCACTGGGCAGGGCGTTCTCAGAAAAATGCTGAAAGTGTTGCTTTGTCATATATGCACAACCAAATGTAATATTGCACTTTTCGATATCACTTACAAGCAACATCAGGTTTGATGGAGTTTCTCTGTGTGGAAAGAACATGGTATGAGCTGTTTTGCGTGAAAGGGGATAGCATTTTTACTGATGCTTTTTTTTGCAGTTTTATATAGCACGAACTTGACCGGAAGGGAGATTAAGCGATTTACCCAGAATCACAGGATGTTTGAGCCTCCCGCTAGACTTGCACCTGGTTCCCCAGGTTCAAAGGCAACCATTATCTATTACAAAGTAGAGAAAGTGAAGCATAGGATGTTAAAGGTCGAAGAGGAGGGAGGTGCTTTGAACTGAATGGAAAAAGACAGGTACTGTTCAACTGCAATCTTTCTTGCGGGGCTCACAACTGCTTAGCATAGCCTGAAGTATTGGAACATTTCCTACTGTCATTTGCAGCATCCCCCAGATATTGTATTTGAAAGGATCGTCTGGCGGTTGTAAGACGTCAAACTGCTTGAAATAATGTGTGGTGAAAGGCGTTTTTGTGCTCCAAAACGAATTAATTCCACATTTGTAAAGCGCCAAAGTCATCACCCCTCAGGGTATCCAGGTGCTGGGGGGCTGTCGGGGAGATTTAGGGCCCGATGTAGGTGGCCATTTACCGGCCCGGTAACGGCCGATTCGGGCATTACCGACCTGTAAATGGGTTTTTTGGATGTAGGGGGCCTATTTTACCGATTCGGTAAATTTACAGAATCGGTAAAATACTGAATCGTTTTTTTAACCGATTCGGGAACTCCTATATGTAGGTGGGACTCTTCTGAGTCACAAAAGGCCTGTCAGATTCTGTATTTTACCACACAATCCAATTGGGTGGTAAAATAACGAATCCAGCTGTGCATGCACATGTGTGCATGCACACCTATGCCATGTGACAGACAGACATGCCCTTAGGGCATGTCTGTGTGCCACATGGCACACATTCCTGTATTTGGGGTACTAGAGGGTGTCAAAGTGACACCTCCTGCACCCTTGCTGCAATCGGTATTTACTGAATCTGTAAATACCGATTCGGTAATGCCCATTGATTCCTATGGGCTTCAATGCCCACAGGAATCAATGGGCATTACCGAATCGGGATTTATAGAATCGGTAAATACCGAATCTCAACGATCTCAACGATACCTACATCCCCACCTCCATTTTACCACTTCTTAAATACCAAATCAGTATGATTCGGTATTTAAGAAGTGGTAAAATGAAATTACCTACATCGGGCCCTAAGTGAGCTATTGCCCAGTGGCACATGATGCTGAGCTGAACCGGCAATTGAACCGTGAACGCTGTGCTTTGGAGTCAGACGCTCTGGCCACTGCATCACACCTCTTCCAGGAAGTAAGTGCCTAACTAGGGCATCTGAGGCTTTGTGGTATTCCATGGCATTGTGTGCTTGCCTTGGATAATGTCACCTATGAAAAATTACAAACAAGACAAGCAGAACACGTCCGAGATAACAAAGAAACCTGGCTTACCCGATATAGAGAGAAGTTTGCACGGAAGAATATTGGAGCTTAACAGAACATCAGGATACTGACAACATTTACACATAGAAGACTACGTTGATTCAGGTGCTCTGCGCCAGAACTGTTCCAAATAAAACATGTGAAAAGAATCCATGAGAATATGCCGAATGGTTGATATTAGATATTTGGTCCTGAGGAGAATCCCTTGGACAAAGGGATTTGAAACGCGTCAACCACGTTTTTTAGGCCAATCAAGTAAAGTCACCATTTCAAGAATTATATGATTTTGTTGAATTACGGATGGCCTATTGATGAAATTTTAAATTTATCGTCTGTTGTTGGCATTTTTGAATAATTTAGTCACTTTTGCATGTAAAAAGATTTGCTATTGGTACCCCAGGGTGGGTTTAGAGTGATTGAAAGTAGCATGTATGTATGAATCTGGTAATGAGTCTGAACACAAGTATGAATGCAACACTATATGTGAGTATAAAGGAGAGGATGTTAATAGAAGTTTGTTGATAAAAGGGACACTAATTAGGTTCCAAAAAGTGTGATATTTTCTATGAGGAATTTTGTACAGGTTGTATTGTGAAGGACACTTTGTAAGGAATTGCATTTTGAATTTTTTTTCTTGAGAAATTGAAAAAATAAATGGATTAACTCAAACTGAAAGAGTGGTTAAGAGGGACTGGTTTTATTCTTTTCCCTCTTTCTGAAGCAGTAAAAGAAGTGGCAGTATTGGCAATTGCAGTTGTTTATTGTTATAGTGGCGTGGCCTTGCTGCGTATATAGCCGAGATACCCGCCACCCCCTCTCAACACAATCCCCAAAAGGAGTGAAACCGGAAACAATTCTTGAAGTTTTTGGAAGTGGGATGGAGTGACCATCCCGGCCGTATTTATTAAAACAAAATTAAAACATTAAACGTTTCATGTTATGTACAATTTCATTACCATATTGCGATGTTTGGCTAACCTTAACAGATTCTCTAATACAGAGGTTCTCCTAGCCGAACTAGCAACCTACAAAACATTTCTTGACATATTGAAATTGTACAACCTAACGTTTAAGGGCCAACGGCAAGGTCATAACCGGTGTCAAGATCCCTAACCGGACTTACCCCTCCCACTTGGGATGGGCGACAGCACGGAGGCGTACCTCAAGTGCAACTACTACCAATTTCCCTTGACTTGACGGGGGCACCTAAAACTCGACGCCAGTTAAAGGTCGTTCGAATACTCGTGTGAGGTATCTATAAGGTATCGTGGCCCTTATCCCAACCCCACACAACTTACCGCATCTGCCGTCGCAGATGTCACTGGCCCCGGGAAATTCCCCAGGAGGGGGCTGTAACCCCTCCTACAAAGGAAGGGGCCTTGACCGCCTTTCCTTTACTTCCGGCGACCCATCCTTAGAAGGGACCGCCTCCCCATTGAGGGGCCAATGGCCACCTCTCCCGAGCGCTCCCATCCGTGTTGGGTGACGCCCACTCATAGGGATCTACTAATTAGTGCTCACCGATCATGACCTTACCGCCTACCAAAATAAATACGACAGTGCAAATTAACCTAAGAATACATTGGCCACTATGACCGAAAGAGCATACATCAAAATTCGACACTAACTGAATATCTTTAATGGCAAACATACTCAAAACGAACATTCTTTATTAACTCAAAATCAACATGGCACTACAACCTGGAAACGAGAACGAAACAAAATTAATCAACTTTATTACACACAACTGGCTGTCTTCAGGGGCTGGTGGGTGGGTCAAAATTGGCTCTTCGTTCTGTCCCGAGCTCACGTGCAGCGAGGAGGTGCAGCTTCAGAGCACAAGAACAAGAGGATGTCTTCTGGTCTTGCGTCCCTTTTTATCCGTCTTCAGGGCGGGCGTATACCCGCCCCTGCCTGCCCCTGAGGGCGTGGCTGGCTGCGTCGGTGTCTAGGCCAGCCCATTCTAGGGCGGGAACGAGCGCGCCCCAGCTACGCCGCTTCGGGCATACCAGCTGAGACGCGCCTCCCGCCCAAAACGGCTTCCCGGGGGGATCGAGGCACTCGGCCATAAGTTCGGGGGGACCGATTCGGTCGCCCCTTTCCATATAGCCGAGATACCCGCCACCCCCTCTCAACACAATCCCCAAAAGGAGTGAAACCGGAAACAATTCTTGAAGTTTTTGGAAGTGGGATGGAGTGACCATCCCGGCCGTATTTATTAAAACAAAATTAAAACATTAAACGTTTCATGTTATGTACAATTTCATTACCATATTGCGATGTTTGGCTAACCTTAACAGATTCTCTAATACAGAGGTTCTCCTAGCCGAACTAGCAACCTACAAAACATTTCTTGACATATTGAAATTGTACAACCTAACGTTTAAGGGCCAACGGCAAGGTCATAACCGGTGTCAAGATCCCTAACCGGACTTACCCCTCCCACTTGGGATGGGCGACAGCACGGAGGCGTACCTCAAGTGCAACTACTACCAATTTCCCTTGACTTGACGGGGGCACCTAAAACTCGACGCCAGTTAAAGGTCGTTCGAATACTCGTGTGAGGTATCTATAAGGTATCGTGGCCCTTATCCCAACCCCACACAACTTACCGCATCTGCCGTCGCAGATGTCACTGGCCCCGGGAAATTCCCCAGGAGGGGGCTGTAACCCCTCCTACAAAGGAAGGGGCCTTGACCGCCTTTCCTTTACTTCCGGCGACCCATCCTTAGAAGGGACCGCCTCCCCATTGAGGGGCCAATGGCCACCTCTCCCGAGCGCTCCCATCCGTGTTGGGTGACGCCCACTCATAGGGATCTACTAATTAGTGCTCACCGATCATGACCTTACCGCCACAGGCCCGGATAGTTGACCGGCTATCCGGGCCCCCCACCAAAACTCCTAGCTAAAGGTCATGCTCCAACGTTTTTAACCATGCTAAGAAGTCTCCTATGAGTAACTCATTTCCCACCCGAGACAAATGCACACCATCCCCCATATACATACTGTCATCATTAATACAACCGTGCGAGATAGAATGCAATGTCCTGGAACGGAACAACCTACTCATTTTGTTATTAAGTTTCCTAACAGAATGGTTCAAAGCAGGGATCGAAATAGCCCCCCGCCACACTTTTCGTGGGATCATATGAGACCACGCAATTATGCACCCCGGAACTTTCCTCGCCAACCAACTTACGGTGGAAAGCATTGCCTCCAGGAGAAGTCGTCTACCGGTGGTGACCAAATCATTGCCCCCTAAATGTACTATGACTATAGACGGCGGTGACCTCATCCGCCCTAACAAACCCTCAAAGTAAGCTTGAAACTGGTCAATACAGAGACCGCCCCTTCCGTAGAAGGACATCCTGTACCCGTATTCCCCAGCTACGTGAATCATGTCACCTGCTTTGAATACGTCTGCGGCACGCCTCACGTATGAGTGGCCCACGATCCACACCTCCTTTCTCACAGCCGGTGATGTCTGACCGCTGGCCCGGTGTTGGGTCGACTGCATAGTCCGCCCCGCCTCGAAGGCTTGCGTAACTGAAAACCAAACAAAAGACAAGAAGCGTGAGTACATTATTACAGCTTCACAACATGTGCAACCGCACATACCTCTTATAACAACTGGAGGACCAACGCCCCACTCGTTTTACTTGTTCCACATTAAGACCCCTGGCTGCAGCTTCAGTGGCAGCCCCTATCCGAAAGGAGTGGGTCCCAAACTCACCCGGGTCCAAGCCTGCTGCGGTAATTGACATCGCGAGCACCCGCTGAAACTGAAACTTCGTCAGTGGGGTGGCGTCCGCGTGTCTCAACATTGTCCCCCCCCATGATGCCACCCTTTGTGCTAGGTAATCCTCTAAACACCTCACCGGGCACATGGAGGACCCTGGAATCCTGCGAATGACTATGCAGTCTCCCACCCCACTTTGATCGGTTTTTGACTTGACAAAGGATACCGTCATAGTCTCACCCCTGATCTGAACGTGTTGCCGGCACAAACCCCCCGCCACATCCCGCTTGCTCCTTGCCACCAGCTCACTTATCCTCATAGCCCCGTGAAATGCAAGCGTAAAAGCGGCTCGGAACAAACAGGCCTCGAACTGAGACGAGCATATGTCGGGGAGTGTGGCCAGCAACTGGGACAACCTATCCAGACCTATCGGGCGCCTCTCATCTACTCTGCGACCCTCAAGGCGTTGCCACCCACGCAGCGCTTTCTGTACAGCAAAAGACGCTGTCGGGTCCTGGATATTATGAGCCCTGGCAACAAAGGAGATGGCAGCACGATGCCTCTGGGCTGTAGCCACCGACTTCCCAGCCTTACGCAAGGACATCAGAAAATGTACTACCCAATCCTCATGCCCCCAAAGTCCCCCTCTCCCAGTCCCCAAAAAGGCCAAATAAGCCCGAAACGCCCCTTCGTATGCCTTCCTCGTCCTTGGTGCTAGACTCTCTCCCACGAGGTAACGAAGTTCGGGGCACCGAGAGACCAGAGAGCTTCGGGAAAGGGTGCTGGCTCGGGGTCCGCTGAGGGAAGGAAACCCGAGAAAGCCTGCATTTGAAAACGAGACAGTGCATCAGCAGCCTGATTCATCACCCCCGGGACATGTTTAGCTCTGAATAGCACGTTCAGTTGCATACACAGTAAGACAATTTCTTTAAGCAGCCTCAAAATCATTTTACAACGTGCTGCCTGACTATTAATGCATTCTACCACGGTCATATTGTCAGACCAAAATATGACAGAATGATTTCTGAATCCATCGGGCCAGGATCTGAGGGCCACCAAAATAGGAAACAGCTCAAGGAAAGCAATATTACTCGTCAGCCCCTCATCGTGCCACCATGTTGGCCACTTTTGTGCCGACCATTTTGTGCCGAAGATGGCGCCGAAACCCATGCTTCCCGCTGAATCCGTCCATAGACCAAGCTCTTCAGAGGACAAGGCCGGTTTGTTCCAGACGACTCGACCATTGAAATCCGCCAAAAATGCTAACCAAATACGCATGTCTTGGCGGACCTCGGCCGATAACCTCGTGCGATGGTGACCCTCCTTTAGGCCGACCATCGCCTGTGCAATCGAACGGGAGAAGGGGCGGGCCATCGGGATCACCCTTAAGGCAAAATTCAACTTCCCCACCAATTGCTGCAGTTGATGCAGCGTAACTTTAGATGCAGTGATACACATTTGCAGGGCTGTCTTGAATTTCGATACTTTGGAAGCTGGTAAACGAAAACAACCCTCACTAGAGTCCAACTCGATCCCGAGGAACTCGAGGCAAGTCGTGGGACCCACAGTTTTACCTGGTGCCAACGGCACGCCAAATTGATTCATTAAAACACAAAATTCAGTCAAGGCCCGGGCACATTCATCATCCCCAGCGGCCCCAAGGAACAGAAAGTCATCGAGGTAATGCATCACATTCCGAAAACCTGTTTTCTTCGTGTAAACCCATTGCAGAAAACTACTGAATTTCTCGAAATAAGCACAAGATATCGAGCACCCCATTGGCATACACCTGTCCATGTAATACAAACCTTGAAACATGAATCCCAACAAACGTTGGTCATCCGGGTATACCGGGAGCAAACGGAACGCTGACTCGATATCTGATTTCGCCATCAGCGTCCCGGGCCCCAGGCGATTCAAAATGGCTACGGCCTCATCGAATGATGCGTACCGCACCGAACACATTTCTGGATTAATTGCATCGTTTACAGAAAGGCCATGAGGGGCTGATAAATTGTGAATCAATCGAAACTCACCCGGGTCCTTCTTGGGGACCACCCCTAAAGGAGAACAAACAAAGTTCGGTACCGGGGGGACAGGAAACGGGCCAGCAACCCGACCTCGGGTAACCTCTTTCCGGATCTTATCCTGTACTACAGTAGTATGCTGCAAGACGGAAAGTTGATTTTTGCACGTCCCGACACCCTGAAAGTTACCCACCGGGATGCGGAAACCATATGAAAAACCGTTTCGTAGCACCCCAGCAGAAGTACGATCTGGGTATTCGCTGAGCCAGGGAATCATCGCCAGGGTATCAATCGGGGTTGGTAAAGGCGCCCCTCGGACTATATTAGACCTGTTTAGCGCCTCCTCTACCCCCATTCTCACCCGATTTGGCTCTGCACGAGGACTCAGGATGGGGTGCCCCACAACCACTACATTCGTGTTTGAACTTACAAGATCCCGGGGGCCTAGTACATTTGCTTCTGTTGAAATTGTAACAGAACCCCCTCTTCCCTGTATTGCCGGCGGGTCTCGGGTAATCGTCTGTACCCGTACCCGACCGAAAGGGTGTCCCCCCATTTTGGCGGGAGGACTCACTAACAGCACTCCCCACCAATGGCACTTTCAACATTCCCGACTCTTTCATCTTATTCCATGTTAAAGAATCGTAACAGTCCCAGGTTAAACTTTTGTTATGCTCCATCGCTTTCCTGAAAAGGTTGTCATAACAGAACCATTGGTTACCTTGGTGTGATGTCGAGTACCCCATAATTCGTGACTGATATACTGGAAATTCAGGGAGCAAATCAGGCCTACGTTCCCCCAAAATTGCCGTGAAAATTCCCCAAGCATTACCCCAGTTACCAATATTTTCATTCACTTTAAAGGCGGCCATTTTTGCGCGCCAAACACTCGGATGCATCAGATCCTTTTGACCCTTAACAGTTTCGACCTCATAGTGATCAACGAGCAGGGAGAAAATGTTAACGTATTCCCCCGCCCAAATCTTTTCCTTTATTTGCAAAGGAACATGTTGCCCCAATCTTTCTCTACGAGAGGGTGTTGACTCATCCCTTGCAATCGGCAATGGCCGCTTACCTGCACCGGACGCTGCTTCCGTCCCTCGTGGCTTGTCTATCGCCGCATCCGGCGCGGGCACCTTGGCTGTATCACGTTTCTCGCGCAACTGCTTTATGAGTGCTTGCGCTTCGGTAGCCATGGCGCCCCCATTACTGTCCCCCAACCATGCTGCTAACTGCGCCGCCAACTCGGGAGGCATATCTCCGGCAGACGTCGGGGTGACTATCACGGGAATCGGATTCCCCTCATCCGGTACCGGAGCCGGTACCGGGGCTGGCGCCTCGAGCGGAGAACAGGGAACCGGGACGTCTCCCCCGACCGGCCCCCTTCTCGGCCTCTTTGGCTTCCCTCCGGCCGGTGGACGCCCCGATCCCTCCTCGCCGTCTCGCTCCGCCAACCGCTTCTTAATTTCGGACATGTCCTTCATGAGTGCCCGAACCAACTGGTCAGTCGACATTCTCTTTGCTCCTTTCTTGGGCATCCTTTCGACGAAGTATCTAAAAGACAAAGAGAGAGATTAAAACGCTCAAAATTGGCTCTTCGTTCTGTCCCGAGCTCACGTGCAGCGAGGAGGTGCAGCTTCAGAGCACAAGAACAAGAGGATGTCTTCTGGTCTTGCGTCCCTTTTTATCCGTCTTCAGGGCGGGCGTATACCCGCCCCTGCCTGCCCCTGAGGGCGTGGCTGGCTGCGTCGGTGTCTAGGCCAGCCCATTCTAGGGCGGGAACGAGCGCGCCCCAGCTACGCCGCTTCGGGCATACCAGCTGAGACGCGCCTCCCGCCCAAAACGGCTTCCCGGGGGGATCGAGGCACTCGGCCATAAGTTCGGGGGGACCGATTCGGTCGCCCCTTTCCAGTAGCCAAACCCTTTCATTGATAATTTTGGATAATGTGGCACTGGCATTAAAATGTAGGCCAAAAATGCCCATTCCATCACTGGCCTGTAGCAGCGGGCAGATTGGTACATTAATCAAAGTCCTGGTGTATCCACCCAACACTGCCGGCTGCAGTTATACTGAGCATCATACTCATAGGAGCACCAAGTAATATTTGAATAAAGCCAAGCACTACTTTATTCCAAACACCCAAGAATGTTTATGCATCATTCCTGTGGTTGTTTATTGTTATAGTGGCGTGGCCTTGCTGCGTAGTAGCCAAACCCTTTCATTGATAATTTTGGATAATGTGGCACTGGCATTAAAATGTAGGCCAAAAATGCCCATTCCATCACTGGCCTGTAGCAGCGGGCAGATTGGTACATTAATCAAAGTCCTGGTGTATCCACCCAACACTGCCGGCTGCAGTTATACTGAGCATCATACTCATAGGAGCACCAAGTAATATTTGAATAAAGCCAAGCACTACTTTATTCCAAACACCCAAGAATGTTTATGCATCATTCCTGTGTATGTGCATGTAAAATAATGTTAACATTGTTATGAGTGTGGAACGACTGAGATCCTGATTCACAAAGGTAAACTTACACATTGGTGTAAGTTTACTACTTTTCGTATTTCATAATTTATGGGCCTCATTTACAATATTTTAACACATGGCAGCACGGCAAGCCTTCCTGCTGCAGTGCTATGCATCAAAAGAAAAGGGTAGTAGTGCGGCATATCTGCATGATACCGCACATTCCTGTTCTTCTCCCCTGTGCCAGAGCACAAACAGACTCCCTTTTGTCATTTTGCCAAGGTGCCTACTGTGAGAAGATGATTGTTTTTGTGCAGGAAGGGACAACTTCTGCACATAAACAATAATTAAAGGCATGTTCCTCTTTCTATTCATGTTGCAGATTGCAGCATACATAGAAAGAGGAAACAACGACGAGAAATAAAAGTATTTCCCCTTGTTGTGCCTTGCATATCTCCTTGTTGCGCCTCCTTACGCCTCCCATGGGGAGGCGTAGGATTCTGACACATTATCAGGTTTACAAAATGTTTTAAATCTGGGAATGCTACAAGCTCAATGGATGTTGCATGGGAATACCCAGAGCATCACCCATAGAACACCTCTTTCACGCAGAGTTGTGCGTTAAATGGAAACATATTTACAGGATCATGAAAAGTCATACAGGGTGACTTTATAAGGCTTTGTAAATATGGGGAAGCCCATTGCGTTTTTATTGACAAACCGGTGAAGCATCTGGCTTGTAAATAAGCCCATATGTGCAGAGTTTTACGACTCCGCAATCCCTATACTTATGTGTGCTGAGTGCTCTGCACCCAGAGACTTCACAATCGGTGCAGAGAACTCTGCACATATGTAGTTTGGAGTTGTAAAACTCAGCATGTAATTTGTGAATCATAAAAAGAAGTAAAAGGCACATATATGTATTTTTTAACCTTCGTAAAACAAACCCCAAGATCTTATCTACTTTGAGGCATTCAAAGCATTGTGTTGCTATTGTATCAAAGGTCTCACCTACTTTTAAGGTATTTGAGACTGTTTATTTTGTTTTCTGACCCATGCTCCATGAGTATGACAAACTCCTAGACTGCTGCTACTGTTCACCACCTCTGTGCCTGAGGGATTTCTTCCAATCATAGCTCAGCAGAAGGTGATGCAGACACTTGTGCGGCCTCTTCTGTAATACCTGAGGTGGTGTAAATAAAGTGCCAGCAGTATCTGCAGGGGGCTTTCCCTCATTTGCATGGAGGAGTGCCCCATTCAAATGAGGGAATCCCTTTGCCTCTGCGCCTGCTCCTTATTACAGATGTGGACGCAGATGCAAAGAAGCCCTAAGGAGGCGCACTGACAGAGCGCTACCTAAAAGCTGGCTCACTTTCAGTGCGCCCCCTGAGAGCAGCCCTCTGGAGGGGGAAAGTGGATCCCATGGAGGCCCCAGACATTTCCTTGTAGGCAGGTGCAGTCACTGACTGCACCCACCTGCAAGGGGACCTCAAATCCCCTTCAAAAGTGCAGAAAATTAGGTATCTGCATGCATTTCTTTATTATAATGGAGTACTTCATCACTTCAGGTTCAACCTAAAGGCTTGGCCATTTGCACTTATGCTTTGTTGAATTCTGCTTGGAGATGCAGAAAGATTTGATTGCTTGCCTAACATTTTTCCTTTTTCCTACGTTCAAACATTTTTCTATATATTTTATCAGTAGAATATATTAACGCTTGTGGGCAGTAGTTTACTGGATCATTGTTGGTTACTTAAAAAATAAGAATCATTTACTCCTAATATCAAAGTATATGGGCCTTGTATTTCTAAACATGCTACAAAGAAATCCACTTAATCTAATAAACACATGGTGGTGAGTTTTGGTTTAGGGATATAAAAGTATTCAACATCTTATTTAAAGTAAACATGATGTATGGTGAACTGCTACCACCTCATAGGAAACTGCCCGATTTTCCAATTACAATTATTTGATCATTGAGATAATTATAGATACTTAGAAAGGATTGCCTTGGTTCTTCAGCAAGTCTCCATTTGAATGCCATATTGGAAAAAGGAGAAGGATGGCTTGGGGAGAAAACTAAGGCTGTGCACATTTTAAATGTGTAATAATGTAAAATATTTCACATTTTTTAAAAGTAAAAAAAATAAATTTAAAAACCATAATTTTTTTTATTTTTTATTTTCAAATCTTTTTTATTTGGATTCAAAAGACAAGGAAATACAAAAATACAAAAATACAAGAATACAAAGATACAGAAAGGGTAGACATACAGCAAATGGCTTTTATAAAGGATACCTTCCACATGGCATAGGCAAGTGCAGTAGATGCAGTTGGAGAAAGTAATATGGCACCAGTGAGACAACATACCTGAAAAAAATATGCAAAAAGACCATTCCGGTAAGTAGTAACTGAGAGCATTGAGTAAACCGCCCATGCCTAAAGTCTCGAGCCGAAGGAGCGGATGTGATGGTGAAGAGAGAGAGGGAAGAAGAAGAGAAGAAGCAAGACAAAGGAAGGCTGGGGAGGGAAAACAGAGGAAGACGAGGAAAAGGGGAAAGAACTTGTTGCAGCAACATGACCTGAAGAACATAGCTTGTGTCCGGAAGGCATTCATTCACTAATGGGAATAATGCCCGTTGTGGCAACAAAAGACCAGGTGAAGTGCATGGAGTATGTTAATCAGTGTGTCTAAGGTGGGTCATAACAGGTTTCCAATGAGTCAAGTAAACTCCAAAGTTTGGCGTGAGGCTTCTGCCAAGGGGATGAGTATAGGATATCGTTGTCCGCCCCCCTCAAGGAAGCCAGCTATTCTTGCCACTGTGCGAAGGAGACCTCAGACGCGCTCTTCCACTTGTTTAGGATTATTTTGCAAGCCAAAGTGAGCATAAGATCCAGGAGATGCCTGTCATGATCTTTAGAAATTTTTGGGTCAATCGCTCCTAGTAAAATATATGTGAAGTCCCTGGGTGGTTGAAAGTGGAAGGTGTGATGGATGTAGGAAAAGATCTTATCCCAAAACGTTTGGAGCAATGGGCAATGAAAGAACATGTGAGCCATGTCACCGACTTGTGCTTTGCAGTTCCAGCAAAGGGGGCTATCCAGTAATTTGAGTTTGAAAAGTTTCTCAGGTGTCCAATAAGATCTGTTTATCAGCATGAGTTTGGTCTGGGAGAGTATCGGAGATATTTTATTATAGAAAGGAGTGAGGTGAATCTTATCCCAATCAAAAGCCAGATTAGAGGATTTTGGCTCACTTTCCCAGTCTCATTCGCACTTTTTATGTGTTCTCTGTGGTAAAGGTGTTATCAATTTGTAAATTTGTAAATTTTAGAGACCATGTGACCTTGTGACATTAAGTGTATTAGTCTATTACATAGAGTAGGTTGTTGTGGAACTACGGCTCTGGCTGAGACAAGTGCTTTTAAGCGTAGAAATTTGTAAAAATCCAGTGGTTGGAGATCAAACCGCGACTGTAAGGTGACAAAAAGAAGAGGGGAGGTGCCGTCGTAAATGTCCTGTACTGAGTTCAAACCCTTTGTAGCCCAATTTTCCCAGAAAGGAAGTCCGCCATCATCCTTCAGGGCCGGGTTAAACCAAAATGATGATAAGTTTGATTTGGCGAACTTTATTTTAACTTTACAATGCCTCTCAAGGCTGAATAGAGCCCTTTTAGTGTTGAGGAATATGTATTTGGACTGAGTAAAGGCTGAGGCATCCATAGTCATTATGGCAAAGAGTGGTAAGTTTCTAATGATAGATTTTTCTACATGAACCCATATAGGAGTATATTCCTGAGGGGCATGGAACCAATTCGCTCCTTGCTTGCATAAGAAGGCCGTCTGATAACATCTGAAATTAGGTAGACCCATACCCCCTTTGTCTTTTGGCAATTGAAGCTTCTTCAGTGAGATTCTCGGCTTTTTATCCTGCCAAATAAAACTATTGAAGAGTTTGTGTATCTTGGCAAGGAAGTCATCCGAGAGCAACATGGGTAACATGCTGATTAAATAATTGACAAGGGGTGTGATCATCATTTTCAGAGTTTCCACTCTGCCCCACCAGGATAGGAACTTTGGGGACCAGCCTTCCAGGAGTGTAGATATTTTCTTAAATAATGAAGCCTCATTAAGTTTGAGAGTACTGATTAAGTCTTTCTCGAAGTCAATCCCTAGATATTTAAAGCTTTTCTGTTGCCAGCAAAGACCCGTGTCGCCCAAGACGCTCCTATCTCCGATGTTACTAAGCAGTTTGATTTCGGTTTTGTCTTTATTAAGTTTGTATCCGGACACTTCCGAGAACTCTGCAATGGTGGACATCAGTGCCGGGATGGCCAAGTCCGCATTTTCGGACACTACCAGGACATCATCCACGAAGGCAGACATTTTTACTGGTGCCCTCGAAGTCTATACCTTTAATCAGTTCATTGCTCCTTAAATAGTAAAGGAAGGGTTCAATTGCCAGAAGAAAGAGTGACGGAGAAAGGGGGAAGCCTTGGCTCGTGCCTTGTTGTAAGGAAAAGGAGTCCGAAAGGCATAGACGATAATGTTTTGATGTCAATTTTATGGGACGTGGATGAGTTACACGGAGAGCTTGTGTAAATAAGAGAGAGGAACCATTGCTGAAATGTGATGTTCACAGTATGGAGACTTTTGGGATTGCAACTTAAACACGGATAAGTGAAGTATTGACTGAGTGTATGGGCAAGCATATAACATTTGAAGGTGGCGCTATTTAAATTTAAGTAGGTAAATGTCGGCCTAAATTAAGAGGCAGAGAGAGAATTTGTTTGAGCTATGATGCTTTGTATTGCTTTTATGATATGTACTGTATCGAAATAAAGCTTCCTTACTTATTTATCTATATGTTGGTAGCACACAATAGAAGACGTACCATAGAGGATCTGCAAGAAAGTGGATAATAAGGGTGAGCAAAGACAAAATGCTAGCTCGATGGCACTACAAGTGTGTGGCTGTCAGGACAGTGTTGTGTGTTTAAATTTACAGCAAAATATTGGCAGTGAATGCAATACAGATACAAATGAGGTGAGGGCATGACCTTGGAGGTGGATGTAGAAGTGTTGACTATGATAAAATGTAATCTAAGGTGGTAGTTCAAAGAAAGCTTCATGTTTGCAAGCAAAATGTTATGAGAAGATGATTGCTAATTATGTGGATGATCAAAAGAAAGAGTTAAAAGGAGAATTGAAAGAATTGACTATTGAATAGTGCGCTTGTGAAATTAGATTCAGTTTTGCAAGGACAAAACTGAACAAATTTGTGGCAAAACATGATTTGAAATGTTGGTAATTGTTAATTCTGTGGATGAGCAAAATAAATATTTAAAATGTGAATTTAAGAATTATTATTGAAGGTTGACCTTGTAAAATTAGATTCAGTTTTGGATGGAAAAAAGTAAAGAACAGATTTCGAGCAGCAAAAGGTTGCAGACCACAATAATTATCAGTGGTAGGGTGCATCACTGTTAATTGAGTCGAAAAGTGTCTTTTAATGATAAAGAAAACAGGCTCAAAGTGGTGATGTGTAGGGTGGTGGACTAAGCTGAAAATCAATTAACAATATGCATAAAAGTAATTTGGACATGGTTATGAAGAGATTTAAATTGTTGTATCAGAATCTGAAATTCCTTTGCTATTTTGGTCTACAAAACCAAAGAAAGATTCAGGAAAGCATGATAATTGCCGTGTTTTCAGACCCGTGGGACAGTAGTTCTTAATTGAACAATTTAATAAAAAATGCATTTTGCATGGTGTGACCTTAGGTCAACACTGAATATTCAGAAATTGTCATTTTGTTTCAGTCAAATGGCATAAGTAGTTGGGGTCTACTGCAGAGGTCTTCATCAGGGGGATTGTTTTTTTTCCTGCAACACTTGTTCTTAATGATTGTGAGATACAATGTACCTAGATTAGTTATGAGTTGGATATTTGAAGTAACTATTTGTGTAGATTACCCTTAAATATTTGCAAACTTGCAGTTTTAGTTCCAGGTTTGTGTTATTTTGGCAGTTTATAGTACAAGTCTTAGAATAAACCTGTAATCATACGCTTTATAGTCCTGCTAGATTGTCTGTTGGTGTATTGTTGACAAAGATTTTATGATCACATTTGCTCAATCACTCCTTATATTTATTTATTGTGTGTACCGAGGCAGCACTGTGCCATTCTTGTAGCACTATTGCTTAAAATATTTTGTGTATGGATTACAAAACTCATAACTTGCAATTTAGAACCCAGTCCCCACTAAACAAGTGTGTACCGGGGGCGTGGCCTAGCCGTGGACCGCGATGATCGCACTGCGCTGACTCTCTCCAAGCCAAAGTGACATTTTGCCCTTTTCCCAACCCCTATTGCGGTAAAAAAAACATGCCGCTGACAGGCGTGGGTGTCTGCAACACCCTGGCGCGAACTGCTGCTGCCTAAAGACCCGGTGTGCGGTGGTTTGAGCAAAAACAGCGACAGAGAGCCTGAGCGGGGCTCAAGATGGTGGCAAATCGGTGGTGGAGAGGAGGCGGTGCGGAGGAGGAGTGATCGGGAGGAGCGGCCCTCAGCCCGTGGAGGTGTGGTAAGTTGTGGGTTTGGCCCCGGTTCACCGCGGAGCCACACACTTGCTCAGTAAGTGCCCCCCTGTGCCGGTGGCCTGTTTGGCCGACTGTGAGGCGCTGTCAGGCAAGCCCTGGTGGGGATCCGTGTTAACACGAGCTGGGGCAGGGTCTGCTCGCGTTCCCCAGTGCGGACCTTGTCCGGTCCCTTGCAAACCCCAATGAGCTGGTGCTTGTGTTGGCACTCCACATATCATGTGCTGGCTCCCGGGGCTGACCTGCGCTGCCCCCCTCCCCTCGTCTTCAGAGTGAAGATTGCCCATGAGCCCCTCCCTCTACCGCATAGACGCTGCAGGGGCCCAACATTGTCGCAGCCTGTCCACAACTTGAACACTGCTGCCACGGCTGGCCTCTCCCACTCCAGGCAAAGACTCGAGGGCCTACAATTAGCAGTCTGCCCCCCCACAGATGCTCTGGGGCCGATGCCTGTGTCCATCCCTCCTTGCAACCCTCACTAGACACCAACTGTCTATATCCGTCGAACGGACGCCAGGATCGAGCTAGGCACGCTCCCACATCGCGTACTGGGCCCATCAGTATCCCTGCCCGAGATCACGGTGCCTCGCTAACTTCATCTGGTGCAGCCTGATCCCTCTGCCACCCGGTCGCCTAGGCAGGACCTGGCCAGCTCAGTCACTGCTTCTCTGGGCTCAAAAGTGCCCTGACATCAGCTCCTTCCCAGACCTGAACCCAGAAGCCCCCCGCTGCCTTCCAGTTGTTCCTCTGCGCTGCACAGAGACCCTAAGCAGCGACTGCTCCCATTTGGGAAAGTCTCCGAGACCAACACTGACCCCCTCAGCAACATTGCGGAAGGCGGGCAACCCTCCGCTATCCCTGAGTGCGCCCCCGTTCAGCTGGGCCCACTGCTGCAGGAAATGAGGGCAGGCTTCAAGGCACTGGATGTGCGCTTTGACTCGCTGGATAAACACATTGCGGACCTCGGCTCGAGGATCACAGTACACGACTGACGCTTCGATGTGGTGGAATCCCGCACTTCGGATCTGGAGGTCGGAATGGTGCAATCCCTAAAGAGACTCGACCACATGGACCGTATTCTTAAGGAGGTCGCTATAAAGAACGAGGATTTAGAGACGCGCAGTCGCCGCAACAATGTCCGCATTTTGGGAGTGCCGGAATCTACAGCTGGGGGCCGCATGGACACCCTCGTAGAGACAATCCTGATTGATATGTTCGGAAGGGACTCCTTCACCCCAAGATTTGTGATAGAACGTGCCCACAGATCACTGGGCCCTAGACCCAATCCTGGTTGCCCGCCTACGCCCATTATCGCTCGAGTGATAAACTTCAGGGACACCGCGCGGCGGCTAGCATGTGAGCGCGGCGACACAACATGGCAGTGCTCCAAACTGTTTCTGTACCTTGACTTTGCAGTTATGGTCCAGGAACCCAAGAGGAAAAATCTAGGTGTGAAGGCAACTCTTAGAAACCTGGGGCTGAGATACGGCATGCTATATCCGACCAGGCTGCGAGTGGAGATAAATGGTCGGGTGCGGATCTTCGAGAATCCCACTGAAGTGCAGGAGTTTTGTCGGACCTATAAACACACCAACAAACCATCCTCAGAAAATGGCAGGCCCTCCCCCCCCGCACAGTGGATCAGACGCAAGCATAGACTTGTTTTCTTGCTCAGGTGTTGGCTGATTGTCTTGCGTTGTTTTTTGGAAATTTGGACCGTGCTACAGATTGTTCATTGTTTAACTTGGGGAAATTGACTCAAAGTATATTGTATATTTCCTATGTCACTAGGCCATTGGAGCGAGATCGCCCCCCTTTTGGTGTTCACCTTATATCACTTTTGGAGGTAACAGGATGTACCCCATTTATTGGTTCTCCACCTTTCTGAGTTTATTCATGGTACAATGTGATGGTTGGTTAAAATTGGTATTGCCTCTCGGGTTGGGTGGGCAGGCTGGGTGGGGGGTGGTGGGAGGGGATTGTTTTTGTTTATTGCTTTGCACTGAGATTAAAACAGATATGCACATGGTTACACCTTGCAAACACGTTCACCTGCTATTCATCAAGTTTCATTGTAGTCTGCCACCATGGCACAGATTAGAGGTCTATGCGGAAGCGCTGGAAAGACAGGTCCTCCCCCCCACTCTCCGTGAAGTGATCATAATACTGCTTTCTAAACCTGGAAAAGATCCCCTGCTGTGCGGCTCATACAGACCTTTGTCGCTGTTAAATCTTGATTACAAGATATTGGCTAAGGCTACCTCCCTCAACATACGCACTTTATTTAATACCCTTCACAGAATCTACCCAGATACCCCGGCTGCGGGGATCCTTCTGGACAAGGAGAAGGCTTTTGATTTCTTAGAATGGCCTTTTTTTTCTATAATGCAGCGCATGGGGATGCCCAATGGGTTTATCGCTACCACAGCCCTATTGTGCAGTCAACCCACTGCCAGGCTCCGGCTAAATGGTATCCTCTCTATCGCGCGGCGCGCGGCAAGGCTGCCCATTATCACCTCTGCTGTTTATTCTGGCTATGGATCCCCTGATCAGGCACTTTCAAGAAAAACACGTCCATCGAGGGTTACAATTCACCACAGGGCCCCTATTGGTTTAATTGTATGCGGATTACACCATTTTATATGTTCGTGAGCCACAGGTAAACCTAGACCCCCTCATTCGGAAAATTCTCAGATTCATACATTTTCCAGGCTGGGCATTAACTGAGATAAGTCGGTGATTTTTCCCCTCACAGTTAGCACAACATGTTGGGACTTAGAGTTCCCCCTGGAATAGTGCTCTGACTCTGTGAAATATCTGGGGTTACATGTCCACCTAGAGTCAGATCAGATCATTCGGCGTAACTACAGGGTGGTTATCTCCAAATTAGAATCACAAATTGACACATGGCTTAAACTCCCACTATCCATGGCAGGGAGGGTTACCCTCATAAAGATGAACGTCCTTCCAAAATTGTTATATTTATTTCAGAACATACTGAGTCCACTCCCAAACAGGTTTTTTAACACGCTTCGCTCCCATTTACTCAAATTAGTGTGGGGAAACAGAAAGCCCAGGGGTGCTTCCAGGTGATGACACTTCCCTGCAAAAGTCCAAGATATGCAACTGAATTATCTGGCCACACAATGCAGCTTTGCACAAACATGGTACCACCCGGACGCCAGGATCCCCTTCCTGCTGCCGGAAGCAGACTTTGTTCTCCCGGACACACTGGCTACCGTCCTGCCCACAGGGATACCTAGAGACCCCAAAGACATTCAGCCGGTCTCGACCATCAGTTGGGCCTGGGTTAAACTGAGTTGCATCACAAACACTCAGACACTCTACTCCTCAGCGCTCCCACTCCCTAATGCTAAATGGCTTCCCATCACTGCTGAAAAACTAGTTCAAAGAACCTGAGCTAAATTTCATATTGCTAAAATTTTTGATTTATATCCAGGGGGCCACATCTTTGACCCAGACGATGACTTCACGTTTCCAAACACTACATTTCTGGACAGGTTTGTCCTACTGAGGCTGCGCTCTGCATTACGGGCTACACTCCCGGAATATCCACTTGAACCTGCATCCTTCACTCCCCTCACAATAGTGATAGACAGCAGTAGAGGGATCCACATCGTATCCCAACTCTACAAGGCGTATGCTGACATTATTCCAGTTAATGACGACAAGATATGCAGTGAGTCGGACCTAGGCAACCCTATAACTGATGACCAGTGGGCAACCTGTTGAGCAGTTACAAACAATGTCTCCCTTAACAGCCGCCACAAGCTGTTCCATTTCAAGTTCCTACGAAGGATGTATAACACCCCTGCCAAAATCCACTGGATGGACCCCACTAGATCACATAGTTGTCGGAGATGTAACTCCCCACATGCCGACTTTGCCTACCTTGCATGGACATGCCCAGGCATACAGGCTTTCTGGAAAAGCATGCATGAGACGCTCAGCAGTATGATTAAGATGCCGAAGGTACCTTTACCAGAGATTGCCTTATTGGGATATGTAGTCCAATTTCCTAGTAATATCTGTAGTTTTGTTGCTATCTGCCCATTGTTAGCTAAAAGAGAAATTGCTTTACACTGGGGGAGTAGGCAGTCTCCCAGGGTTAAGAGTTGGATCCATAGTCTGGCATCCTGCTCTACGAAGAGTGAGCTCGATGCCAACACCGTCCCTCCTTCCTCCAGACCTAAAGACATCTGGGGTCCCTTCAGAGCCTACCTAGCCGCTCAGCAGACAGATCCCTCCTTACCACAAGAGCAAGGCATTGCCCCGACAGGAGTGGGATAGGCGGGCATGGGAGAAACGCACTGATTGATGCACCAACTACGCTTAACAGACTCCTGGTTGGAGAGCTAAACCGGGGGATTGAGGGGTTGGTGAGCTTGTCAGGGGTGAATGGTTAATTGTGGTAAAAGCTTCGCCACTTGAGTTGGACCTTGCAAAACCTACTGCATCAATCTACATTTGAACTTGAATCCTTGTCTGTGTCGGTGAGTCAACCATGTAAATTTAACCGTGTAATTGTGCAAATGTCACGATGAAAATGGTCTCAGTGCATCGCACGCATTTGTTCACCAAGAAAATGCTAAATAAAGTTTTTAAAAAAACAAGTGTGTACTACAACTGAAACTTCTTTGTTGAAAAGCTATCCCTTTTTAGGTGGTCACTTGCAGTTTTTCTTATTTTGGGGACTCACCTGATAGTAATCTTTATCTTTAACACTGGGACACTGCTATCCAGTGTATGTGCTCTGACCACTGAAACATGACAAAAATGGATTAAAACATTAAAATATATATATATATATATATATATATATATATATATATATATATATATATATATATATATATATATATATATATATATATATATATTATTTCTGTATGGTTCACAATCAGCAGCATGATGTCATTTCCGCGAGGCACAACCTTTGAGAAAGTTCTAATAAGAACGAAACATGTCAGGACTGCTGAAGGAATTACGAATTTAAAAAATGCAAGCTTCATTGTCGGTGTCCGGCTAATTCTTCTCTGCAAGGAGAATGTTGGGAAATATATATATATATACCCAACTCTCCAACATGTAGAAAAATGGAGTTGCGCTCACGGTTGGCTGACTAACACTTTTATATAAAGAAGAGGGTGGCAGTCCTGACGCGTTTTGTTCCAAAGTGAACTTTTTCAAAGGTGAGCCACGCACTAATTAGTACTGTTAAGGTCCCCACATCGATTGCCTCTCTTTGTAGTTTCCGTACCTCTGGTGGACACAGTTGTTGTTTCACGGCATGCTGGTACATGTTGTTCATTTGGCAGTAACATTTTTCAAACCCTCCAGTGGGTAGTGCATTTCGTATATATAAACTGAAAAGAAACCAAGTAACTCTCTGCTTTGTGATTTAGAAACTTTTTCAAACTTTGGACTTCCAGAATTTCACCGTGACCAATCCATCCCCGCTATAGACTCATTAATTAAACAGCAAATGACCCTGTTGAAGCATTGCCATCTCACACGGAAGCTCTTGTTCACTCTGCTTTCCTGCGATTCATAGATGTGGGGTTCACTCTACATTTGCAACATTGAGGATTATTGACCACTCAGGAAGGTAAAGTGTACAAGGAAGTTGCCTTGCAGATTGGACCTGAGATGAAATACTTATGAAAATAGTACAGGCGAATATAAATTCAAAGTGTGAACCTTCAAACCTCCATCAAACATTGGGGATATGTAGGAAGATGGAGTATTATTTGGTGATGCTGGTTATGCTTCACCCTACAAACTATCACAAACTCAAAAGATAGTCATTGAATTCACACTAATAAATCCTTTTCTCAGTCCTGGTAGCATGGCAAAGTCCAGCCGGGCTTTACTATAGGAACATGTGTTAAGCATTTCAGAGTTCCAACATGGATGATAAATAAATAACACAACTCAAAAGAAATCCGACACCAATTGATTAAAACAAGGTAGATGTGTACCTTAGTTTAGACTTCAAAATGGAAAAAAATAGAAGCATGTAGCTGTGGTTATGGATATTAGAAGCAATAGAAGATCAGTGCAAAATAATACAGTGAAACTTCATCATTGCGGTAAATGGCAAAAACCACCAGTCATTTTCAGGTCGTGTTTATTGGAACCCACAGAAGGCAAAATGTTATCTATCTATACATCCATCCATCCACCCTTTCATCCTTCCATCCATCCATCATCTGTCCACCCTTTCATCCTTCCATCCATACATCCGTCCTTCATCCAACCTTTCATCCTTCCATCCATACATCGATCTTTCATCCATCCACCCTTTCATCGATCCATTCACCCATCATTCATCCACCCACCTTTTCACACATCCATCCATCCATCATTCATCCATGCAACCTTTTATCCATCCATACATCCATCCTGCATCCATCTACCCTTTCATCCTTCCAGCCATACATACATCCTTCATCCATCCACCCTTTCATCCATCCATCCATCCTTCATCCATCCACCCTTTCATCCATCAATCCACTCATCATTCATCCACCCACCTTTTCACACATCCATCCATCCTTCATCCATCCACCCTTTCATCCTTACATCCATCCATCCATCCTTCATCCGTCCAACCTTTCATCCTTCCATCTATACATCCATCCGCCCTTTCATCCTTCTATCCATACATTCATCCTTCATCCATCCACCCTTTCATCCATCCATCCACCCACCTTTCTGTGCCTCTCTCATGGGGGGTCAGTATCTCTCTGCGTCTTCTTCCTTCTTCTTCCTCTCTCATGGGAGGGCATCTCTGTGCCTCCCTGCTGGGGGCGGGAGGGCGGGGCAGACAGGCTGAAACAAAATCTCACAGTGAAGAACAGACTCTCAGGCACATTTCTCCCGCACAGGCGCCAGGTATGAGGGCTCCTGGTACTGGAATCAGTGATTTATGGGACGTGTCGGAGGGGGCGGGGGGGGAGAGGACCTTTCACGTAATTTACTGGCGGGACCCACAGCTCCAGGTGCGTAATGTTCATTGAACTCAAATGGCTACAGCCTCCTCCCCCAGCCACCCCACCCCGCCCCCCCGAACAGCTTCACGGACACACACAAAGCCACACCCAAGTACTTCACAGGTCTTTAAAAGACCTTTTACTTGTTAATGAGGCTTTGATGTTTTTCACCCCTCGGTGTGAATTAGGCCTCCGCCGTGAGCACCCTCAATCAGCCCGACGCCACTAAGGCAAACCACACATTTCAAGGAACTACACGCTATGACAGAATCTGTGACCCCCTTCCCAGGACTCCATGACCCCCCTGGGGGTCGCGCCCCTCAGATTGAAGACCTCTGCTGTAACTTCATGGAAGGTGGGACTACAGTTCCCACAATGCACTAGACCATCTGGATTTGAACAAACCCTCAGAGGTCCCGATGGCCAGTGAGTCTTCAGATCCAGAGCACTGTTTTACCTACAGTTTTCAGGGGACAAGGCCCCACTTGTCCAAGGTAGTCTGAGGGTGCTTCAGGCTATCAAAGGGTGACAAATGCAAATAGAACAATTGTTGGACAGAATGCAGAACAATGTCATACATTCACCTCAGTACAGAGATCTGGGCCTAAATCCAACGTTGTTGTGCTCACCATGCCATTCCAGTTTGGACCCGGCCATATGCAAATCAGTCTTGACCCTGCTCCCAATGGGGACAGTCCAGCCCGAACTGCCAGGCCAGGTCCTCCCTGGACTGAAAACAAGCATCCTAGTACTGGTTTCAGTCTTTCAGCCCTCACAAGCCAGGATAGCTTGACTCCAGTGGCAAGGAGATCAAAGGACCCACGTCTGGGCATGCCCTTCCCACTCGGGTGACAAATTCAAAAAGAACAATCGATGGACAGAATGCAGAACAATGTCATACATTCACTCCAGTACAGGGATCTGTGCCTAAATTAATTGCTCACCATGCCATTCCAGTTTGGACCCAGCCATATTCAAATCAGTCTTGACCCTCCTCCCAATAGGAACAGTCCAGCCTGAACTGACAGGCCAGGTCCACCCTGGACTGGAAACAAGCATCCTAGGACCGTTTTTGGGCTTTCAGCCCTCATCAGCCAGGATAGCTTGACTCTAGTGGGATGGAGAGCACAGGTTCCTCTGTCTCGGGGAACTGAGTTTTAGCCTAGGGTGAGTCTGAATGAGGCAGTTCCAGGAGTGTTGCCACACGTGAAGAGTATCCCTCTTTTGGTTTGGGGAAGGTCTGTTATCGCAGACATGGGTCTTTACTTTGTCCTCTTTGATGCACGTTATTTCAGAACTGAGATTTTGATGTCAGGGGTAGCCCTTAAATACAAGATTTAGGAGTGTTATGGGTGTGGGTTCAAGTGTCCAAAGGGCTACTTGCCTCAGCATCTTATCAGCCCCCGAGATGACCACATACAGGGGTGTGGGTCACCTTTTCTCATCAGAACCAAATATTTCTACCACTTTTTAAAATGGCAGAGGTCTTTCTTAGCTCTACAGGCCAGGCTGGCCACCCTAGATGTGTGTCTAACCTTCTGAGGGTGTACACCTCCTGCATACCTAATATCCCACCTGTCTGGTAGCACAATTGCCTGTGGCAGGGAGAGGGCAGCTTCCTCCTCAGGGAGACAACCCTGATGCATATAAGAGGTGGTGGAGCCTTTGAAACTCACCACCTTGATTTGCCACTTCACTAGCTTTCCTAAGAGTGAGGAGGTGTGGCATCCTTCCTGCTCAGGTCTTTATTCCCGACTCCTGGGAGTGTTCACACTGCCTGGCAGTAGGTCAAAATCCTGTCTGAGTGGCAGCAAGCGTGGGCTGCCAACCAGAGCACAGGAAAGCTGGGGCAACTAGGTGGGCAACCTCTAAGGTAGCCACCCGGGTGCATGCCACATCGGCCCGGCATGGGATTCATGACAGGGGTGAGGAGGTACATTATTTGATGCTGAAACATGACATATTTAGGCGGTACCATAATGGAGCTGCCAGCCTCTGGTTTGTCTGGTTGCCATCCCATGTTATCCTATAAGCCATCTATCACTGGGTGTGATAGCAGTGTCCTTTAATGATGAACAGCACAGTAGGGACATATAAGCTTGCACTTACATGTCCACATATCTATTAAGATACAACGCTCTTCATCTCTTTCCCTGCACTGGTGCACTTGAGGCTGCCTAGCACCAAGCCTCCGTTTTGCGTAGGTTTGTTTGTGTACAGGAAGGGAAACTTTCCTGCACAAAATCAGTCATTGTAAGCATATTACTCTTTCCATGGAAAGAAGAAATAATGAGAAATAAAGATATTTCTAATCGCTACGCTTGTCAGGTTGGTGCACCATTTTGGCACAAATCCAGGTTTACAAATCTTTGTAAATATGGGTTTGCATCCAAATATATGGGTGGATGCATGGGAACAACCATTCACCAGCTATGTAACACCTGCTCAATGAAAAGTAATACAATGTAGCTCTCTGCAATGCGTTGTTACTTTGTACTTACCAAAGCACGCAAAGCCACGCAAAATGGTTTTATATGGCTTAGAAAATGATAAAAATGATTTTGCATCAGGGCTACACAACAAAGGTGACACAACCCTAATGCAAAAAAATTGTAAATCTGCCCCTTGATATGCACACCCCCGCGTGGCTGTGAAGAAAGCTGCAGCAGTAAAACGATTTATGTCTGGCTGGAACTCTTCTGTGACTTCCTGACTGGCATAATGAAGGCATTGGGTAAGAGGGGGGTGATGGGAATTCCTGTGTTTGCTGCAACGGCTGCAGGTGAGAGTGGGGGAGGGTGGCCCACAAAACTCTTGCCGCCCAGGGCGGACAGCCCCCTGCTCTCCCATTGCTACGCCACTGCAGCCAAGCCTTAGGCTCACATTTCCTAAAGTTTTGTGAGGGAGTTCATGTAAGGCAGCACAGTGCAAAAGGTTCTATTTACTTTCAATTGTAAAGGCGCAAGTGCTAGATTGTGTTGCATTACACCACAGTCCAGACAAACTTTACTAGGTGCGGGGCTCGTTGCCAAAGTACATGTGCTATAGCACCCAGTAAAATGTACCCTTATCTAATCATGCAACAGCATCGTTGGCACAAGAAGCACACTGATCACGTTTAGGGTTGAAAAGTTTTTCATCTGAACAAATTCAAATATAAACATTTGCTTTTCCTTTCAAAGCCAAACCATAAGTTTGGTACGAGAACTGACTGTGATGATATTAATGGGGATACACTAAAATAACAAGCAACAAACCAGTCATAGGAAACATTAATTATAATGCTGCAGTATTATAGTAAAATGGCACATTCTGTCGCCAGGCATCAAACCACTTGTTTAGCAGAGTTGTGGGTGACGTTGTAACACCCAGTGTGATCACGCTGACGTGTCAAAGAGTATTAAAAAAATTCAATGTTTGTGGAAAACGATGGAGGCATCTTTACAGTGTATTGGGCAGGTGTACGGTATTTGCCTGGATCTTGGTAAATATAAGCAGTGCTGCACAATTATTATACTAATAATATATTCCAGTCAGGTATTATTCTAAGTGCAGCTAATTAGCCAGCCATAAAAAAAAACCTGTTCTTTTAACAAAATAAACGACATTTTACGTTGTAATGTGGTTTTATTTTTGTTTGAAAAACAAATCTTACATTTTTCTGAAACAAACCGTCGTTAATTTTCATTGTTTCGTTTTTTTCTATCACTGCATTTGCTCAAGAGGCGTTTTTGCCCTTTTGCTGGATATGGTTTGTGCTTTTGAAAACATGTAAGTAAAGAAAATAAAAAAAGCAAGATATATGCTATACGAAATCAGAAATTATTATCTAGTGGATAAGCTCCCCTGTAAGGAGATTTGGGAACAGAACAGCAGATTGTAGCCTGGCTGAGTAGCTGTCAATCTGCAAAGCAGGAGGTCTTTGAGACAGAGAAGGAAACGCGGTGGTAGTACAGTACAGTCAGCTGTGTGGATTACTGTATGTTTTTATTTGAAGCCACACTTCATTGTCAAGGTAGCTTCTATAGTCTATGGTCTACCACGTGAATACCTGAAACATTTATTAGAATAACGCTTATTGCCAGAAAATCGGCATGATGCAACGATCTTAGGTTGTCAAATCTGAGGCGTCAGATGTTCAGCCAGTCCCACTGTCTGAGGTTACTCCGTTTTGTACCTGAACGAGTATTATTCCTTGCATACTATCGCAAATAAAACACTATTGTTATCCTGATCATAATGTGTCCCTGGTCACACATTTTCTTGCTCCCCCCAGCATTAATTGCCTTCCCTTATTTAGTTACATTGTTCCCCATTCGGGCGCAACACCCTGCGTCTCCCTTGGACATTTCTTTTGGCCACTTTTTGAACCATTGTTTCTATAAACATTAAACACCTTTAGATTGTTGGCATTTTCTTACTTTAACCATTTAGTGTCTCTGTCTGCCACTAGAATGTACACCTGGGTGGGTGACATTTGGACTTTGTGAATTCTCTTTAGACAGTCACACACAAAGGGAGCTGAGGTGTACCCTGCATATCCTGATAGCGCATCACCAGGCTAATGGGTCTTCCTGAGCTAGAGTGGTGGGAAGACTTGACACTTCCACTTGAGCAGGACTGTGCCTGTCCCCACACAAAGAACTGCATACTCCCCTCTAGAGTGCCTGGAGCCAGGGCCAGGAATTGCAGGGTCTTGTGCGCTACAAAGACCTTTCTTTGACATCTCCCTGATTCAAATGACAAAACGGATATAGTACTGGACCTCTGACACCATAATCGTAGAAACACTTCTGGACTGAGGATATTGTGCCAGGAAGAAGAGCTGTTGGACTGCCAGGAGGGACTGTCTCTTTGCTGCTTGGCCTGCTGTCTGCTGCTTCTGGCCTGGGAGTGAGAGGTCTGTACTTTACTTTCTGCTTTCTAAAGTTTTTCCAAGGGATTAAGTTGAGCTTGCCTCCTGTTGGAAGTCTCAGGGCCATCAATTCACCTGCATCTTGCTACCAGCACCTGGGCTCCTCTGTTGTGAGTCTTGACCTGCCAGGTTGTGCCAAACCCAGTCCAGTACACTTGGAGGTGATGATTTTGGCATTGCAACCAAGAACTTGGTTCATCAACTCCAAGCATCACTTCAGAACCTGGAAAACCCTGCAAAATTGACACATTGTTGCTGCCTGCACCAAAGCTGTGGTCCTTGTGCGCTGAGTGCACAACACAACGTCCGCGACTTACAGTGCAAGTTCCGACAGTGAAACAGCACCTCCAAAGTACCACTGCTGGGAGAATCTCAAGTACCGATTCACCAAAGTCTGTGATGCACCACTCTGACACAGCAGTACGCTTAGGAGATCTCCCTATTTTACAAAGACTAGCTGCAAATGATATAGACCACCAGACCTGTTCTTGCAGTCATATACAGGGGTCTCCTCAGATAAGACTCACCATATGTCAAATGTCGTATGTATAATATATCCACACAGTGTTTTTTAGATTAGGTAGTCAATATCATGGTATGTATGTAAGAATGACTGGTATGTATGCATGATTAGGTCGATTTTGGGGTTCTTTTTGTCTTCAACATGCTACTTAAAATGAGTTGTAAAAAGTGCTAAAATTGTATATAGACACTCAAAATGCCTTTAGTAATATGAAAACCAACAAAAAAAGAAATATAATGATAAATAAAAATAATATTTTTGAATAAATCAAATGTCTCTGTCAGATATCTAGCATCCTCTATAAAGCAATGTTTGATATGTTTCATTGAAAAAAATATATAGGTTTGATCAGAGGTTTTTGTTATATTTTGTGTTTATTCCCTCCCCCCTCTGGACCTAGAATTTAATTAGTGGGGAAACTCTTTCTCTTATCGTTACCACTCTGACACAGCGCTCACAGCTGGGTAGTCGGGCATCGATGCCCCGGAATCGACACACTGCGCTGTGAGATCGATGCATCATTGGCACCATTTTGCATTTAGGACCCAAGGTCTTGCACCTGCAACCAACGCATCGCCTCCCCTGCTACCCGCATCATACCCGGGTGGCAGCGGCTCACAACCCTGCTCCACTTCCAGGAACCAGCACCTTACTCTTCTAGATTGATGCCTCACCTCCTTTGTGCAACGCATCGTCCCCGAGTGCCAATGACCTGCATGGCAGTAGGGAACTGATGTGTCACCTTACCTCACCTGTTCCGCATCCAAGATACTGTATTGGAGTACGTGTGAATCCTGTAATCTGCAAGTGCTCCTTTGCGGTAGGACTGACTTGTGGATTTGTCTCGGTCAAGTGCGACCAAATAGCCCCTGTTGCAGCTATTGTTTTCTAAATGCTATAACAGCTTTTTAATATTGAAGGATTCATATGTTGACTTGTGCATATTGGATTTGTATTATTCTGGTCTTGTTTTACTCCAATAAATATTGCCTATTTATTCTAAACTGGTGTGGAATACTTTTGGGGTGTTTTCACTGTGTTGCTGTGTGTGTGTGTGTGTGTGTGTGTGGGTGTGTGTGTGTGTGTTTGTATATCTATATTTATGAGGACCAGAACATGTTTGCACACCAACGCTATGAGGACCAGTGCGCTATGAGGACCGGAAAGCCGGTCCTCATCACGTTTACAGTGCTTACATACTGAGGGGAGCTCTCTCAGCTGTCTGAGTGAAATTTTGAAGAGGGCTTCATAATTCCTATTTTTCAGACAGTGTGTGTGATGAATGCACTCCTATACACACACAAATATTCTCTCTCTACACACACAGACAGTGCAGTTGCTAAGGACAGAAAGCAACCAATCAGATTTCAGGAGTGTGTCTTCCTGGTCCTCATATTATCAATAGAAGTCTTAAAGTGTGTGTGATGCTGCAGGTTCCCATACCGTCAGTAGAAGTCTAGGAGAGTTTGAATATATCCTTCTAACCTTCAGAAAGTGTATTTTAATTTATCATTTTTGCAACAAAAAAAAAACATTTTATAGCTGGAAACCCAGCTCTAAACATTATAAATCCTATTAGCCAGAGTTTAAAAAGGTTTTTTTTTTGTGTGACATAGGCTCGGAAGAAGAAGGGGTTTTGAAGACTCCAATGATGTGTGTTTTTAATGAAAAGTACTAACATAGGGCCAACCATAAAAAAAGATATGTATTACAAATAGTCATTTCAACTTCTCAAAATTGGGACTGGGAATGTCCCTCCTACAGTGAGATAGCTGAAGGTGTACACGCTTCAGAATTTCAATCAAAGTGCTATTTTCTCACTGGAAAGCACCTGCCAAAGGTTTTGGAGTGTCAAAAACAAAAATGTGATAATTAAAAGCACAGGCTCGATTCTGCACACAACAATGTGATGTGGAAATGTCTCAGTGGTTTCACTGTTTTTCTATTCAGTTCCAAGGATGAATTCTGGCCGGCCAGTGCTCACATTCTTTCATTTCCTTACCATAGCGGTGCTCACCTCTGCGCAGCTGTAGCAAGAGAGGAAAGTACTAGAGCTTAGCGTGATCTGAAAGTGCTTGGAATGGAGGATAGATCTGGGATGATCTGTCAGAGACTGGGATGATCTGTCAGAGGTAGAAGAGAGCTGTCAGAATTATAACAGTTTAAGGATGAGGAGCACAGAAGACAGTAGGAAGGTTGTACATGACAATGATTAGTGTAAGAAGTGGCTGAGAAGTGGCACCTGAGACTCTGGCTCACACACTACATAGACATTCAGTCCATGGACATACAGTAGACCTCCATGTTGTAATAGGCTGACATTTGAGGTGTAGCCATTATTCCAAACCATATGCAATATAAAAACTCCCCCCCCCCCCCTCCCCCTCCACCCCCCAGTGGATCTGGTGATAACTTGTACAGGGATGGTCCAGTCTTGTATGCTACCTGTACGTTTGGGACATAAACTGCAAATATATGTATCTTTTGTCCTGGTCAGCAGAGTCCAGGAAACTTGCAATATGAGTCTCACAATGGTGCAATGACAACATCAATAAAATATGCTGACTGCAATCCTCAGTAAGGTTTTTTTTATCATGTCACAGCAGAAAATAAGCAACTCAGCTTATATATAACCCATAGCTATTTGGCAAACCAGATACCATAAGCAATCTTGCAGGCAGGAAAGCATCATCATATCATTCAATGCAAACTTGCCCTAGGGTATCAGATATCACTTTGCACTCATTACACGTCCATCACCCATTTGTAATAGTTATGTGTATCATCATCAACTGGACTAAGCACTGATGACAGTGAGACAGGTAGCAGTAAACGGCGCAATAAACAGTGAGGGGAATGTTTCAATTTGAAATCTTTCTTTCCAAATTCATCTCTATCACCAAAGTGCTCGACCTGTGAACTTTTACTTTCAATTACAAATCAGGCTAATTCCAAGTCTCAGTAAACATTTTAATCAAGAATCAGAAAACTCAGACAGAAGCAGAGTCCGGATATGCAATGATTTTGAGGAGGCCTAGACGCAGGGAGAAAATTGTCCCTATGCATTTTCCCCACATATTAATGCTGTAACTAAGCGAAAACAAGCATTGGCATAGCCAATAGGTCTCGTCTTTGGGACCTTATAAGTGTTTAGCCATGCAACAGTTGATGTTGTTGCACCAAGGATATTGTGCTGGATAACTAAACACTTATAAGGTCCCAAAGGCGAGATCTAATGGCTATGCCAAGGGAAGCTAAACCCCCACTGTACACTCATTACACATGTGGCTATTCATTCTATGCCAAAACTGAACATAAACTTCTGTAGCCCAAGGAGAGTCTGGAGATAGATTTAGAGAGAGAGAGAGATTTAGAGAGAGAGAAATTTAGAGAGTGAGATATTTAGAGGGAGAGAGCAAGAGATTTAGAGAGATTTAGAGAGAGAGATTTAGAGAGCGATTTAGAGAGAGAGAGCAAGAGATTTAGAGAGAGAGATTTAGAGAGAGAGAGATTGAGAAAGATTGAGAGATTTAGAGAGAGAGAGAGAGAGATAGAGAGAGATTGGTGAGAGGACTTGTGGGTTTCAAAGAGCTAGTTGGAAAATAATGAAAGATTCTGGATGAGTTTGAAAGCAAGAAAATGCCGACAGGGGGAGGAAAAATTGAGAAGAGGGGGAAGCTGAGGGGGGGGAAGAGAGAGAGAGAGAGATTTAGAGAGAGATTTTGAGAGTGAGAGTTTTAGAGAGAGAGATATATATATAGAGAGAGAGATATAGAGAGAGAGATTTAGAGAGAGATTTAGGGAAATAGATTTATAGAGAACGAGAGATCTAGAGAGAGAGATTTAGAGAGAGATTTAGAGAGAGAGAGAGATTTAGAGAGAGAGAGAGAGAGAGAGAGAGATAGAGAGATTTAGAGAGAGAGTGATTTAGAGCGAGAGAGATTTAGAGAGAGAGAGAGATTTAGAGAGAGAGTTTTACAGAGGTTCAGAAATGAAATGAATGAAATGAAAAGTAGATTTATAGAGCGCGGTTGCTGCCCAGAGGCGTCCAAGCGCTAGACACCAGAATAGAAATTGCTTGAAGAGGTAACTTGTTGATATTACTGAGGGGAGTTAAACAAAAAAGTCTTCAGCTGTTTCCGGAATGAGGGGAGATTAGGGTTGGATCTAAGATGAAGAGGAAGTGAGTTCCAGATCTTGGAGGCATTATGGGTGAATGTCCTGCCACCCGCCCTTGCCTTGTTTATTCTCAGAACTATCGCCATAAAGGCCTGGCTAGATCGAAGGTTTCTGCTGGGGTGGTACTGTTTTACTAGGTCCCGGGTAATCCTAGGTCCTGTGTCCCAAAAGGCCTGATGGGCAATACACATGGCCTTAAAGATGATTCTCTGTCGCACTGGCAGCCAGTGCAGGCTGATCAGACCAGGTTTGGCTGATTGTCTGCGTGGCAGCAGTAACAGTGTGCGGCTGCACAGTTCTGCACTATCTGTAGTCTGCGCAAGGTGTACTCCGGGGCGCCAAGGTAGAGAACATTATTGAAGTCGAGGCAGGACTGTATAAGACCTTGGATGGCCACCTGCTTTGCCTCCATAGGTAGAAGAGGGAGGACTTTCTTTAGCATCCTAAGAATTCCGAAGCAGGTAGCTGAGAGTTTTGTAGCCTGGATGTTAAATGAGAGGGTCTTGTCCAGCCACACCCCAAGGCTCTTGATATTATCCTTGGGTACTGGGGGGGTACCGAGACAAGAAGGCCACAAGGAATTGAAAAAGGTGGGGTTTGCAGGGCCCAGGAGCATCAGCTCTGTTTTGTCCCCACTGAGCTTGAGAGATGAGGCGGTCATCCAGCCCTTTACCTCCTCTAAGCACTTCATTAGCCCACCTGACGACGGCAGGTCGGCCTCCTGCGCCAAGGAGACCACCAGCTGGGTGTCGTCCGCATAAGAAATGATCTTAACCCCAAATGGACGAACGACCTCAGCCATTGGTCTCATATAGATGTTGAAAAGCGCAGGGCTTTAAGAGGAGCCTTGTGGGACTCCGCACCTCAACGGCCTACTCATGGACACTGTCTCTCCATCAAAGAATTGGAATGATCTGTCGCTCAAGAAGGATTTGAGCCATAGCCAAGCACTATCTACTATTCCGACACTCTAGAGGCGGCTCAGCAGGGTGTCATGGCTGACAGTATTGAATGCCGCGCTTAGGTCATGGACGATCACTGCCACTGACCCCCTCTGATCTAGGATTTTTCTGGTTTCCTCATTGACTGTTAGAAGGGCGGTCTCTGTTCCGTGTTTGGGTCTAAAACCCGCCTGGGTGGCATCTAACAGCTGGTTATTTTCAAGGAAATTCACCAGCTGGAGATTGATGTACCTCTCAAGGATTTTGCTCACCCAGGGGAGCAGAGAAATCGGCCGGTAGTTGCTAAAGTCAGAGGGATCTAGATTGGGTTTTTTCAGCAGAGCTCGGACCATGGCCCGCTTCCAAGCAGGAGGGACAGTACCAGAGGTAATGGAGGCGTTCAGGAGGTCCACAATGGTTAGTAAAGTGACCTGGGGTGCCAGCATCATGTCTTGTGGAGGTGCTGGGTCCCATGGGGACCCAGATTTTACCTTGCGGTCAATGGAGTCCAAGGATTCAAGGTCTAGGGGGGGGAAGTGGTCCAGTGTAGGACGGGGTTCTGATAAAGTGGTTCCCAGATTTGTTTGATCCTGGGCTATGGGGACAGTACCTGTAGAGGGGAAGGATGAGTAGATTTTATTGACTTTTTGGTGGAAAAATTCTGCCAAGTCATTACAGTGGTCTGTTCTTTTTTCCTCGTGCAGGTTAGAAGATGGAGGTTTTGTGAGTTTTTTCAGAATTTGAAACATTTCCTTAGGTTTGGATTTTGCTAGTATGATTTTGTCCGAGAAATATACAGATTGGGCAGATTTGACCTCGTCTTTGTAGAGTTTGATTGCCTCTCGGTAACGGGTTTTTTCCTCCAGAGAGTAGTCTAGACGCCATCATCTTTCTATTTTTCTGCATTCGCATTTCTTTTCCCTGAGAGCCTCTGAATACCAGGGGGCTGTTTTGCGGGAGTGTTTCATCGTTATTTTACTCAGGGGGAGAATGGTTTCAAGCGCTTTTGTGATCCAGTCAACGTGATCCAGGTTGGCCAGGCATGGGTCCTCATTGTAAGAGGGTTTGTAATTTGCGAGTCTGCTAGTCCAGTCATCGACTGGTAGCTGCGCCCAGGATCTGGCATGTCTTACTGTGGGTCTCCCGGGGGGTGGCTTAAATGTGGTCCAGGTGAAAGGCACTAGTAGATGATCAGTCCATGGGAGGGAGATTGGTAGCCCAACCACAAGGTCTGCACAGTTACTGAACACAGGGTCCAGTAAGTGGCCCTTAGCGTGAGTCGGTGCCTTCACTCGTTGGACTAATTGTAGTGCAGCTAGGTCGTCTGTAAGTGCTGTAGCTGTATGGTCCAGGGAAGTATCAAAATGAAAATTGAGATCCCCTAGCAGAGTGTAATTAGAGGCAGTGCTAACACGGTCAGCCACAATCAATGGGAGGAGATTGTGAAACTGTTTGGGGGGGCCCGGGGGTCGATATATCAATGTTCCTGAAAAGCAGTTGCTAGGGGAGAGTTCTAGGATAAATGCTAAGCTTTCACAGTCTGGAATTGCTTCAGAGATTACTCGACAGTGGTATTGTTCTTTATAGATGATGGCTAGGCCTCTTCCTCTCCCATCAGGGCGGTCCTGTTGGATAATTTGGAAGCCTGGAGGGAGGGCGGTCACTAATGCAGGGTCGGAGTCCGACGTGAGCCATGGTTCAGTGAGAAACACTGCGTCTGGCATGCGTTCCTCTAACAAAAGGGCAATTTCCACCCTATGTTTGGGCAGGGATCTGCAGTTTAATAAGAGCATACAGTAATCCTGTTTCGCATCTAGGACCTGCTTAGGTTTGAGCGATAGTTTACATTTTGGACAGATCTCTGGGAGCTCTGTAGTATGATGTAAATTCAGGCCACAGTTCGTTCCTAACGGCCTTATGCTGAGGAGAGCTTCCATGCTATAATGCCTGGTCTTTTGTGGCCGAGATGTAGGGGGCATGGCCCTCGGCCGCAAACGGCAAACTCTCAGAGAGAGAGAGAGATTTAGAGATTGATTTAGAGAGAGATTTAGAGAGAGATTTAGAGAGAGAGAGAGAGAGAGAGAGTGAGAGAGAGAGAGAGAGAGAGAGACAGAGATTTAGAGAGAGAGAAAAAATAGATTTAAAGAGAGAGAGATTTAGAGAGACAACTAGAGAGAGAGAGAAAAAGAGAGAGAGAGAGAGAGATTATCCTGTCAGGCACCTGAAGAGTATGAAGGTGATGAATCTCACATTAGAAATGGACGAGGAAGGCTTGTTCTTATGATGGATGTACCACTCCCCATCGTACCCTTTCAATCTGTGAATAGTGGACTTGTAACGAATGTTATGTTTGACATGTGCTAGGTGAGCTATTTCTTTTTTTTTGCCCTTGCATGCATCTTTAATATATGATTGAAAAGAAAATGAATATTTAAAAAGGAAAATCCCAAATGCTACACTTGCTATTCAGATTTCTGAGCTAATGTCTGGGGTGGTGTCTGTAGGACAAATAAGTGAAAAAACAGAAAAATACTCCCATTCAACCCACATTCAGAAGTTTTCTAAAAAAGGCAATAAGGAAGTAAACACAGCACAGGCGTTGACTGGTCCAAATGCACCACATGTTCTGCTCCTCAATGGAGAAGAGCGACAGAAGGGACACTTGAGGAGACTGTTTCTAGAATATGTTTATCCATTTATGAGCAGTGTCTATGCAGGTATTTTGGCAAGGAATTCTAGTCACTCACCATACCATCCTCAAAATGTAAACGAAAAGTTCTGCACTTAAATCGTACAAGAAAAGAAGCTTTCACCATTGTTTGAGTATAGAACATGGATTTTTTGTGCTGAAAGACTGCTGTATTCGAGGGAAACTACTTTATTGAGCCATTAATTAATTACCATGGGTTCCCTTTGCATATTTAGGCTGCTTCATTAACAATTCCAAAACATATGTGAAGCTCGCAGTGGCGGAGGTAAAAATGAAATGGAGCCATCTCTCCCAACATGGCGAGTGGACAGAAAATGATTGAGGAGGACGGAAGCATGAAGGTTAGGAGATGCTAAATGAAAACAGCATGTAAAGAGCACAGACTTCGGTCCAACCACACAGAAACTGAACGGGTCACTCTTTTTATTCTTATAAACTAGCGGGAGCAGTGGCGCTTGGCCCATGTGCGCGCGCTATAAGAGTGCCCGCGAGCCATGCACTTAATCAGCCATGACAATGGAGTGAGTGGCGCAAGAGCGAGAACCAGACCATATGTTTTGAATTATCGCATCTGTGTCTGGGCACCATAATTCAAAACATATGGCGCATGTGTGGGTAACGGCAAGCAATAGGCCACACACGCACGAGCCTGTGGTGAGCTTTTCAAAGCCCCTTACTAAAAGTCTCGCCAGTGCAGCGCATGTGCGCTGCTGCAGCCTCAACATAAAAATGAAAGTAAGAAGAAGAAAATTGGCCCGTGCAAAGTGATGACTCCTGCCAGATCTGAGCCAGTGACGTGAAGATAGAGATAGGGACTTTCCAATCATGTGCCACAGGAATTTTACGAGCACTCGACTGCCAGATAAGAGACCCTGCTGAAGTGACTGCAACTCTACTGGAACATTCTGCCTTCACGAGAAAAGGAGAGAGTGGTAAAATTGCTAAATACATCTTTTTCTGGAGACAGGTAAAATGCACATATCTAGACAGCCCTCTCCTTCACGCTGCAGTAGTGCAATGGCGAGCAGACAGGTGGGATTAAAGGCGTCTGTGAGGCTTGGAGGAGGACGATCATCCAGGGCATGAGAACCACAGCCCTACTGTGAGTTGGATCAAATGGTGGGGTCAATCTGTGAGAAGAAGCCAAAAGCCCAGTTTACGCACTGAACCATGGATCTCAATTGGACAAGTCTAGGCTGAGCCCGTGATGGCACATGGACCTCGTCTCATCGACTCGATCTATCGAGGTCCAATGGCTGCATACAGAGCTGATGTATTCTGATGTTCTTGTGAATATGGGATGTTCCAAGAATACTAGTCTACCTAATTGAACAATGGCGTGGAAACCAAAAACAGGCTGAAGATCATACACTATGGAGGCAGTAGTCATAGGAGGACCAGACTAATGCGTGTACAAGGATTCCCCACAGACCAATCCCAAACAACAGCTGGAAATTAAACAAACATTCACATGAACATTTCCATAATAATGAACTTTTCAAAAGTGACAGTTTTCCGTCTGTCCACCAGCCTAATGACTGTGAAAACTGCAAGGAAGATAAAGCAGACAAAGTGATAGTTTGTACCAACCAAAAAGTTGCTAGCGCATCACCACTCAATGGTGTGTGTCCAATAGAAACAGATGGTCCATGGTGTGTTTGCTACACAAGGGCTTTCAAACATGAGGAGGACGTGTGGTACCACCAGGTGAGATGAGGGAGACTGCTGGAACAAGCAGCAACTGCATCCATCCAGTACAGAAAGCGCCACTTCAGTAGCCACCCTGTTGGCCGTGCTTTCCTGACAATAGTGTTTCGTAGTTACTATTTTATGCCCACCTTCACAGGTTTCTAAGTCAACTACACGCATGCAAAAAGGGTTCTTGGTGGCTGGTAGTTCAAAGACTCTAACGGATTCTGAAGTCAGGGCACTAAAGTGTGCTCTTTAAGTCAAAGCAGAGGCTGCAGATAACAATGATTTTTAAAAAAGGGAAATAAGTTAAGCCCTCACTGCTGATAGCTGGAATCAGCAGATCACCCTGGAATCCCAGCATGGCCATCTAAGCCTTTCATCCTTCAGATGTTAAGCAACATTGACAATGACCTCAGTAGAAAATACACCATTAATGCACCCTGAGGCCACAACAACCATCTTGGACATCACTTACATTTTCTTAGCAAAACAAAAAAATCCACATCTTACCCCATTGAGGGGGGCGCTAGAGAGCGCGCAAGCAGCATGGCCGCGCTGATGTGAGGCTCCTGCTTCCTGGAACTGATATCCTTCACTTATCCTGAACAATTGGGCGCTAATTGGGGTAAATTGTCGAGAGATCGGTGGCGCTACCCCGCGGCTACACGTGGAGTGAAGTGCGGAAGGATCGGCGGCGGGCAACCGGAGCGGGGGGCGCCTGAAATCTGAGCCGCGCCGCCCGCCTGACCTGCATGGAGCTTTGACTCGGCTGCAGTGACTGGGAAAGGTCGGGGATTACCACAAGGCAACCAGGCCGCGCGTCCGGCAATGACACAGTGAGTCAGCGTTATCGCTAACAACCGAGTCACGGCGCAGAGGCGGACTGCTGGTGCAACAGGACGCCAAGGAGGCATTTGTGGAGATAGTACTGCTGGGGGTGGCGGCGCAGGTTTCCATGAGGCCACTGCGTGAGAGACTTTGCCGAGAACCATAATGGTGTTGCGATTTGATTGATGGATGCGGACATACTGACGGAGGCGGGGAGGACTGTGTAGGTGAATTTGTGGGGAGCCCACATAGCGCAGCGGTGGAGGATTGGCGCGTGTTACCCCCCCCCCACTGTGAAGATCTAGTGAACACCGGGGCAGGATAATAAATATACTGAGGAGGCCGGACATACCATGGCGGCTGCGGGGAAAGCACCTTTGGCAGGAGAGCCTTTCCGAGGTGTGGGGACAGGCTTCGCGAAGATACTGAGCAGTGTTCCTCCCCTACACGTCTCGGTTACGGTATGGAACAGTCTGTGTGATGCCCGTGGTGAGAGGGGAGATGGGCAGTGGCAGTGCGTGGATAGCCGGCTGAGACGAGAGTGCAAGAGGAGTGAGACCCTTACTGGCCGGTGCGGAGCGCCTGAAGCGACCTGCAACAGGTGCGATCAACCCCCTTGGAGCGGCGGAGCATTGGGTGGTGGTTTGACAGGGACTGTGACTGCTGGGCCGCCACGAGTACTCCCCCCCCCCCCCATATTGTAGGTGCTGGATGTCACAGGCTGCTGCGGTTTTACGGACTTAGCAACCTGCTGCCGTTGTGCCCTACAGGGCTTTGGAAGGGGCTCAAGTAGCTCCGTGAATCGCCATACATTGGTGGAGAAGGCAGCTGGCGATTATGAGGTGATGCTTCAGCGGGACACAGTCTTGGGCAAGTAGCTGACCCAGTGAGGTGAGAGCTGCTGAGAAGCGCTGGACAGAGCAAGCTGACGCGACAAGAGTGCGGGGCAGGATCAGCGGTTGATGACGAAAGGGCCACGTGGCGACTCGGGCTGGCCCTCACACTTCACCCTAGACTGGTGGTTGCCTTGATTACTCCTGATACATACGCAGAAGGCGTCGCACTCTTGCTGAAATATGGGAAAGACCGACACTCGTCAACCGAAACTAAATTTTGAAGCTGCAAAGAAGGGAAGCAAATCTACTGCTGACGACCAGGAGCAGGACTTGGCTGAGTGCGCTGGAGGGGGAGCCAATTCACAGGCCTCGGACATGGCCAATATACTACAAGAGATGCGGCAAGGATTTGCAACAGTGGTGGACAAGGTGGACCGGATGTCCTCTAGGATGGATGCCATTGCACATAAGCTAGATGGCCAGGAAGACTGCATTAAGGAGGCGGAAAGACACATATCAGAATCAGATGACGTCACTGCAACCCGTACAGTGCAACTTACGAGAATGGATAAACTGCTACCCGTCATAGCCGCAAAAAAAGAGGACTTGGAAGCGCGCAGTCGGCGCAACAACATACGCGTCATAGGCTTACCAGAATCGACAAATACTGGTAGAATGGAGGACTATATAGAAAAACTACTGCTGGAGTCCATAGGCAAAGACGCCTTTTCCTCGCAGTTCATAGTGGAAAGGGCGCACAGAACCCTCTGTCCACGTCCGGTGCCGGGAAGCCCCCCACAACCTATAATTGCACGGTTACTTAATTATAGAGACCGGGATGTAGCCCTCAGAGCTGCGAGAAACAAGCAGAAGTTGACATATGATGGTAACACCTTTTCCATATATCCAGACTTCACACCTATCGTGCAAGAAGATCGCCGCAGTGTTTGTGGAAGTCAAGCGGAAGTTGCGATCGAAGCAAATTGATTACGCACTCCTCTACCCAGCCAAGGGAAGCAGCGATTCTTCACGTATCCCCAGCAAGTCGAAGACTTCCTCCGAACATTGAAACGAGCAAACCGGGGTGGAGAGCGACTGGAGGCCTCGCAGCGGAATGGTGACATAAATGAAAATGAGGATCTGGAATGACTGACTCCAGCAAAGTAATCTGCACACATCCAAGGAAACTATTACGGATTGGTAGGCTGGGTCGGACAATCTAGCTGATGCGAGGTGAGATCCTTCCAGTATGGCTCAATTGTTTACATGTTATTGTGGTTCCAGGCCTGCTCCCTCCTCCTCATGATAGGGCCGGCAGCGCCTTCGAAGGAGAACTTAAGGGGAGTGAGGAGACTGCGTAGCTGTCTAGAAGGTCCCCCAACGGGTATTACCCCATGGAAGTACACGTTCTGAACTATGAGGGGAGGGTAACGGAAGTGGGGTTCCAATTTGGAGGTAGGGTGGGAGGGTGGACGTGGGATTCTGGCAAGATTGGGTTGCTTCAGTGGGTGGGGGGAGGGAATTTGCAGTTCTTGTTGATTAGACGTAGGTCTGTGGGGGGTTTGTTCGAGAGGGTTATTTGGTACATGTGGTTGTCAATAAGCACATCTAAGGGATTTACTGTATGGTCGTACACAAAGATCAGTATTACTTTGAAATGTCGTTGTTGTACTGGAGCCGCAGTTGTTGAGCGACTAAAGGTGGTGGATCGGGAACAGAGGCGATGCTATCCGATGGAGCACTGTAGAGATGTACAAGGCCTAGCTCATGACCCCCATTGACAGCACTAAACTAAACATAATTACATGGAACGTACGGGGGCTGCGTGACCCGCGGAAAAGGGACGCCAAATACTATCCTATCTTGACAGACACCAGGTACATGTAGCAATGCTGCAGGAGACACACTTCAACCCTAGACGTAACATCACATTTGCTTGTAAATGGGCGGCACACAGGATCTTTTCTTCTTTCTCTTCCTATGCGAGAGGTGTGGCAATTCTGGTTAAGAGGGGCACTCCGTTCACACTAACGGGAGCCACGTGGGATGCCCAGGGGAGATATTGCCTGACTTGGGGGAGGTTGGGGTCTGATTCTGTTACCCTGGCCTGCTGTTATGGTCCTAATGTGGACGACCCCCAGTTCATTACAGAACTAGGATTGTGGACATTGGGTCCAACCATATTGTGTGGGGAGGTGAATAACATTGCGCGGAGTCCGGATATTGATAGGTCCCACCCAGCTCCCCATCATTACACAAAAGCCCGTGCCATGCTGCATTCCACACTCACGGACCACAATCTGATAGATGCGTGGAGACACTTGCACCCTAACGACCTAGAGGGAACCCACTTTACTGCGCATGCGGCTACTGGGGCGAGACTGGACTATATTTTCTTGAGTGTCGGGCTATGTCCGGCGATTTTACAAGTGCAACACTTAGCCAGGACTTACTCGGATCATGCACCGGTACGGCTTACATTGTCCTCCACAGATTATGGTCCTCCCAGAAGCAGCTGGAGGTTGCAACCTACAATACTACTAGACACTGTGTTTCAGGAGGAGCTCAGAGAGGAGATCAAAGTTTTTTTCATACGTAATAAGGATTCGGTAGATAGCGTAGAAATTATCTGGGAAGCTTTCAAAGTGACGTTACAAGGTTTTTGCATAGCAAAGGGTGCTGGGATGCTTAAAGATATTTTGAACACGTTACGTACACTTGAGACCAAACTTAAGTCATTGGAGAGCAGATTAGCTACTAGGCCGGATGGCATATCCAAAAACAATCTCAGTTTAGATCGAAACTCACAGCCTACATGGATGAGGCTCGCAGAGAGGCGAGATTTCGAGGGAAGTATTGGACGGCCCGCCGCTATGGCGAGGGGGAGAGGCCTGGGAAGGCGCTGGCAGAGACGATTCGGAGGTCATGAGGCTCTAATGTAATCCTAGAATTGGAAGGGTTGGACGGCATTGTATATAGGGACACTGCGACCATACTTAATGCCTTCACTGAGCACTACACGGCATTGTATACAACCACTAGGACGGGAAAATTGAACCTAGACGCATATTTGGACGATATATCGCTGGGGTGGTTGAACGATACACAGCAGACATTTGTGTGTGCCCCATTTGAGCTTGACGAGGTCAGGAAAGCCATCATGCATATGCAGTCGGGTAAGCCCATGGGGTCGGATGGTATCCCAGTCGAGTTTTATAAAACCTATATTGATATGATGGCTCCCATACTGCGTGAGGTCTATGAGGATGCACTGGAGGTAGGGCGTCTCCCCCCTTCCATGAGAGAGGCGATCATCGTCTCCCTATTAAAACCAGGGAAAACACAGCGCCACTGTGATTCGTATAGGCCCCTGTCACTGCTCAATTGTGATGTTAAAATATTAGCTAAGCTCATAGCTAATCGTCTCAGTCTACTCATGGAACATTTAATACTGCCTGACCAGTCGGGATTTGTGCCCGGGCGTGCAACATCCCATAACTTGCAGACCATATTCACAATATTGAATAACGTTTCTTCGGAGTTACCTTTGGCAGCAGTTTTCCTGGATGCCACAAAGGCTTTTGACTCCATTGAGTGGGACTATTTGTTTGGTTTGATGTCCCGAATGGGGTTCCTCCCCTTTTCCTTTCCTGGATATGTTTGTTGTATTGCTCACCTACAGCTAGAATAGTGATTAATGGCAAAACTTCTGAGGGTTTTTCAATAACGAGAGGTACGAGGCAGGGTTGCCCCCTGTCCCCCCTGTTGTTCGCGATCGCGGTGGAACCACTGGCGGCTAAATTGCGTCAGCACCACCGTGACAGAGCATTGCAATGCAACATGAGGCAGATATTGGTTTCCCTCTATGCGGACGACATTACACTCTGCATACGAAACGCCCAACAGAACTTAAATATTATCCTTCGAGAATTTATAGTGTTTGGATTCCTTTGAGGGGTACAGATAAACTGGGATAAGTAGAGTATCTTTCCCCTTACTGATACAATGAGTCGCTTTCCCTTGGACTATCCGATGGCATGGTGCGAGGATGAACTGAAATATTTAGGCATCCGTGTGACGAGGGATAGAGATGAATTGATGCGTCTTAATTACGGGACCGCTATGGTTCGAATTGCGGATAATATATCAAAATGGATTACCCTCCCTCTCTCCATGGCGGGCGTGTCTCTTTGATAAAGATGGTTATATTATTTCAACTATTGTATATGTTTCTTAATATACCCTTTCACCCGGGGTAATTTTTTTTTAAACAGTTGCGGTCAGAACTAACGCGATTAGTGTGTGGGGGGGTAAAACCGCGAGATTACGGTGGGATGTATTGACGAGGCCTTATTCTCAGGGTTAATTTGGTGTACCTAATTTTGAATTAAACTATTACAGCCCACAGGCGCATTATGCCCATTTTTGGGTGCATCAACCACGTTATATGCCCCTGGTGGCGGCGGAGCATTGGCTCGCTCTTCCCGTCCCCATTGAGGCGGCGGTGTACATTCCGACCCTCATGCGGGATAAGACGCCGACCACGGTGAGTTGCACGGTGGCGGCCTGGGCACATGTGAGTAAGATGTTGGATGTGCCTATGATTTACTCGCCACTGTTACCGCTGGTATATCATCCCGCCATACCTCTTCTTCAGGAGACACTTTTCCACAAGTTTGAAGATCACACTAGGATACACAACTGGGAGGACATGTATCAAGAGGGGTCATTTCGCACAGTGGCGCACGTGTTCCAGAATATAACACAGACACCCCTAGAAACCTTCCTATACATTCGCCTGCGGCAGGGAATACGCTCAATTACTCCTGATTTCCCTTCGGAGCCACCGACCTTTACACCGCTACAGCTGACACTTCAGAACGAGATGGCTAAACGGCTGGTGTCAATACTATACAAAGCAGTACACACACAGAAGATTGAGCAACCTGCAAAGGCAAGGGAAAGGTAGGACCTCGAACTAGGTATAACTCTGACGGATAAACAGTGGGAATTCTGCTCGCTGCAGACTGAGCGAATTTCAGCTAGCAGTAGGCTTAGGATTATCCACTATAAATTCCTACATAGACTGTATTATACCCCAGCCAGAATGTATAGATACAAATTGAGGGATACCGACTCGTGTGATAGGTGTCATGCTGAAGGCGCTGACTTCCTGCACCTGGCATGAGGCTGTCCGGAGATATATAAGTATTGGGCGCAGATTTTTCAGGCTCTGTCCACTATGATTAATGCCCGGATTGACATGTCCCCACTGAAGGCTTTATTGGGGTATGTGGAGCAGCTAAGGGCGGAACATCGTAAATGTGTGGCCTTGACGTTGCTTCTAGCTAAAAGGAGAGTGGCATGCCACTGGGGAAGAGGGAGAGCACCCAAGTTTAAGCTGTGGCTTCATGATCTAATATATTGTCAGGAACAGCAGGCGATCTATGCTATCACGCCAGCTGCACTAGACCTGAGGGAGGGTTTGGGTGCTAGCTGCCTCACTAGTGGTTGACCTGTTGGGTTGTGGTGGAGGTGCCCCCTTGCCCGCCTACCCTTTCCTCAATATGACCTGTTCTAGTCCCTGGGTTTCTATTGTTTCATTTCTTTTGTAATGGGTGTGTAATTTATCTGACTGGTTTGCTCTGATATAACAACGTTGAACAATGTAACGGGAAATAATTGATTTGCAAGACGAACACTAAATGTATGTTTATGACACATTGAAATAGCTGTATGTGTATGACAACATGTGCACCACATTTATGGTTGTTTTCTAAAAATCAATAAAAAGATTTTCACAAAAAAAACACTTTACCCAAATGAGCTTCCCATGACAGCATCATCAAACACCTTCCATTCCAGCGGAAATCTCAAACATGATAGTCGCTGGAAATCTTCCAGACAGCAACTTCGTCTTCAGGCCCAGCTCTAACCCTAGGAATCGGGGTCTCCCTGCTACTGTGGTAAATAGGCTTCCACCACACTGTCAGCAGACACACTAGAAATAATTGCTTATAGCAGGCACACTGCCCACTGTTGGAAATGGCCGACACGCTATCAACCAACGGTAATGGCAGACACGCTATCAACCAAAGGTAATGGCAGAAACGCTGTCCACCAACGGTAATTGCAGACGCGCTGTCAACCAACGGTAATGGCAGACATGCTGTCAACCAAAGGTAATGGCAGACACGCTGTCAACCAAAGGTAATGGCAGACACGCTGTTAACCAAAGGTAATGGCAGACACGCTGTCAACCAACGGTAATGGCAGACACGCTGTCAACCAACGGTAATGGCAGACACACTGTCAACCAACGGTAATGGCAGACATGCTGTCAACCAACGGTAATGGCAGACATGCTGTCAACCAAAGGTAATGGCAGACACACTGTTAACCAAAGGTAATGGCAGACACGCTGTCAACCAACGGTAATGGCAGACACGCTGTCAACCAACGGTAATGGCAGACACGCTGTCAACCAACGGTAATGGCAGACACTCTGTCAACCAAAGGTAATGGCAGACACGCTGTCAACCAACGGTAATGCAGACATGCTGTCAACCAACGGTAATGGCCGACACGCTATCAACCAAAGGTAATGGCAGACACGTTATCAACCAAAGGTAATGGCAGACACGCTGACATCCAGCGGTAATGGCAGACACGCTGTCAACCAACAGTAATGGCAGACACTCTGTCAACCAAAGGTAATGGCAGACACGCTGTCAACCAAAGGTAATGGCAGACACGCTGTCAACCAAAGGTAATGGCAGACACGCTGTCAACCAACGGTAAGAGGCAGACATGCTGCCAACCAAACGGTAATGGCAGACACGCTGTCAACCAAAGGTAGTGGCAGACACCCTGTCAACCAACGGTAATGGCAGACACGCTGTCAACCAACGGTAATGGCAGACACGCTGTCAACCAACGGTAATGGCAGACATGCTGTCAACCAAAGGTAATGGCAGACACGCTGTTAACCAAAGGTAATGGCAGACACGCTGTCAAACAACGGTAATGGCAGACACGCTGTCAACGAACGGTAATGGCAGACACTCTGTCAACCAACGGTAATGGCAGACACGCTGTCAACCAATGGTAATGGCAGACACTCTGTCAACCAAAGGTAATGACAGACACGCTGTCAACCAACGGTAATGCAGACATGCTGTCAACCAACGGTAATGGCCGACACGCTATCAACCAAAGGTAATGGCAGACACGTTATCAACCAAAGGTAATGGCAGACACGCTGACATCCAGCGGTAATGGCAGACACGCTGTCAACCAACAGTAATGGCAGACACTCTGTCAACCAAAGGTAATGGCAGACACGCTGTCAACCAAAGGTAATGGCAGACACGCTGTCAACCAAAGGTAATGGCAGACACGCTGTCAACCAACGGTAAGAGGCAGACACGCTGTCAACCAAACGGTAATGGCAGACACTCTGTCAACCAAAGGTAATGGCAGACCCGCTGTCAACCAACGGTAATGGCAGACACGCTGTCAACCAACGGTAATGGCAGACACGCTGTCAACCAAAGGTAATGGCAGACACGCTGTCAACCAACGGTAATGGCAGACACGCTGTCAACCAACGGTAATGGCAGACACGCTGTCAACCAACGGTAATGGCAGACATGCTGTTAACCAAAGGTAATGGCAGACACGCTGTCAACCAACGGTAATGGCAGACACGCTGTCAACTAACGGTAATGGCAGACACGCTGTCAACCAACGGTAATGGCAGACATTCCGTCAACCAAAGGTAATGGCAGACACGCTGTCAACCAAAGGTAATGGCAGACACGCTGTCAACCAAAGGTAATGGCAGACACGCTGTCAACCAAAGGTAATGGCAGACACGCTGTCAACCAACGGTAATGGCAGACACGCTGTCAAACAAAGGTAATGGCAGACACGTTATCAACCAAAGGTAATGGCAGACACGCTGTCAACCAACGGTAATGGCAGACACGCTGTCAACCAACGGTAATGGCAGACATGCTGTCAACCAACGGTAATGGCAGATATTGTATCAACCAAAGGTAATGGCAGACACGCTGTCAACCAGTGGTAATGGCAGACACACTATCAACCAACGATAATGGCAGACACACTACCAACTGCTGGCAATGGCAGACGCGCTATCAAACAGTGACAATGGAAGACACGCTATCAACCATTGGTAATGGTAAACAGACTACCCATTATTGGTAATGACAGACACACTATCCATCATTGGTAATGGCAGTCCATGCTTCTTGGGGCCACTAGGCAATATAAGATTCATTGATATCATAAACCAGTTTTTCTTGCTTAAAAATTCTCCCTTGAAATGTGCTCACCACTGGCTTAAACATAAATTGAGGAACCTCCTACCTCTTAGGACAAAAACTATTTGCACTGAAATTCCTATACATCAGGAAACAAAACCCCAGCTCATACTATAAACATCCCTGCATGACTCTATATCCTGGCTAATTGACAAAGTATGATGTTACAACATTCATACAGGGTGTTTTCATATAAAATAAACAAAACCATGAAATTGGACTCTGCCTGTTCAGGCTTCTGTCCTCCCTGCTGCCTGATCCATCAACCCTACTCTTCCGCGTGGGCTCCCTGCCTGCTCAGCACTCTGCCGGCTCCTTCATCTGCCCTCTCTGCGGCCTGCTTCAGCCACCCTGCTCATCCGCTTGCGCTCTGCCTGCCCAGTCCTCTGAGATCTCTGTGCCTACTCGGCCTCTAATGTCTGGGTGCCCGGGTGAGGTAAAGTGCGTATCAGAGATGGCAGACACTTTGAGGAGTTGTGTGCACGGGGTTAGCAACACTTAGCAGATTTTCAGCCTTCCTCGCTCTGAAATTGTCGCTGCACTTACAAAACTACAAATGAACCGCGCGCGCCCTTCGCAGGGACCCACAGCAGCAGCGCAGCACACTCTGTGCAGGCACACAAAGTAGACGCACTGACAGACAGACACAAACCTATCCATGCACAGTGTGCCCTGCCCGCATGTACGCTGCTGTCACATTGGATAGCGCTCCCTACTTCTGTTTAGGTGCAGAAGAGCTTTGTACAGAACTGTGCGAATGTATGCACACGGGTACAAACTGCATCATCCGTATGTAAATGCAGACAGCATGCATGAACACTGCACATGGCACTAGCACACATAGAGACGTGTATTTGTACATAGACACGCACATGTATGTACACACCTAGATACCCACACAACTTGTAAATCATGGTCCAAAGACCACGAACGTGTACGTATGGAAACGCGTTAGACATCCACATTTTAAAATTCAACCGTATCATAGCAGTATTCTACGGACGCTTACACGCACAGCACCCCCCACACATGCGGGCAACGCACATGTATGTCACGTATGCCCTTCCGCAGGGAAGATGACACAGCAGGAGTGGGGCCTTTGACATGAAAAGTTTTGTGTTTGCAATAGGGTACAGTGGACAGAACTTGATTAGAATCAGCATTCCGGCCCGGACGGCCACATGGGTATGAATGTTATGTTTTGAACAGATGGTGTTTGTCAACGGTGCGCTAAGGTCGGTACCGACCTTAGCACCCCTTGTGTTTTCCATTAGTCCATTAGGGGTAGGGTGTTGTTAGGTCTTTAATCTCGTACTCCCCTCGGACCCTTTCTACTTTTTGTCTTTTCCTCCGTTTGTCAACGGTGCCCATTGGGAAATACGTGACTTGCTATCAGTGACTACAAGTATCAGCATGCCTGGAGAACGGCACACCTGTGTGCCATGAAATGAGTGCATGCGCATAAATACTTTCAAGCCGTTTAAGCTGTTGAACACCATTTTCCTCTGATGAAGGAGCCGTAGTGCTCTGAAACGCGTCAGGATTACAGGACATTACTTTGAACTCTGAAATGGTATGCTGTTTTTATATCCCTTGTCCTGGTCAACAGACTCCAGGAAACCTACAATATGAGTCTCACACTGGTGCACTGACAACATCATTAAAATAGGCTGACTGCAATCCTCAGTAAGCTTTTTTTTATCATGGCACAGCAGAAATTAGGCAACTCAGAATATAGGCCATGGTCATTTGGTAAACCAGACACCATAAGCAATCTTGCAGGCAGGAAAGCATCATCATATCATGCCAGTGCAAACTTGCCCTAGGGTTTTAAAATCTTGCACATTTAAGGTAACATTACATATTCAGTCATTATAGGCAGAATCACCTATTCTTTCACTAGTGATAGTTGCCGAAAAATCTTGTGCACCTCCTCTGGGGTGTATAACTAGAAAAGGTAAGGAAGCAATAAGTGCCTATTGTGCTGTTCCTATTGAAGCAGGGTCAAGATTGATTTGCATTTGGATTGGTCCAAACAGGTGGCATGGTGGGCAAAAGAACAATGGGTTGGAAAGCTATCCAGAACACTTGCCAGTGGTTAGATATATTGCAAGCATCCTCTCATCACCTTTTGTGAGTTTGTTGTAATGGTCCAAGTGGCTATATGTATGCTCAGTCAGGGGTCCTCTCTCATGGTCCACTGGAGTCAAGCTAAACCTGACTGAAGAGCCCCGAACATGGTGAAACCGGTCTTGGGTTGCAAATGGCTGGGTCCAAACTGGGATGGCATTGTGGGCAAAAGTGATTAGACAGAACATTATTTTCATCACCTTTTGTGCTTTTCTGATCTCGGATGTTCATGTCCTCTTTGTTCTGGTTCCCCTGGTCATCTGGTTCTCTTTGCCTTGGTGTGAGACTTCCTGAGCCTGCTCCTTCTGGGCTTCATAGTGATATTCCTGGTCTCCTTTGTCCTAGTCCTCCTAATGCTGGTCCTGTGCAAATGCCTATGCATGTAGGAATCGGAATCAAATTTGTGATTCCTTAACATTGGCTAATAGGGATTCGGAAGTTGCCAATCGCTATTAGCTAATGTGACTCCTTTCTTTCCTATGGGCCTGCAGGCCCATAGGAATGAATGGTAATGCATTTGCAAAGTGCAATTACCAAATTGGTAATCGTAAATTACAAATGGAAATCCAAGGGCGCCGGGGGCTTAAGGCCCCTCTGAAGCACCCCCCAAAAAAAGTACGTGTGCGCATGTGAAGCAAAGTGCGCTACATGGCATGCTTCGAAAAATGCATTTTTGTGCATTTTCCGAAGCATGCACAAATTGCCATCAACTTGAAGTTTATGGTAATTAGCGTTTCCTAATTGCACAGTTTGTATTTAGGAAAGGCATAAACGCCTTGGCATTACGGAATCGCAAATTGCGATTCCCTAAATGCATTCGCAATTTAGATAAATCTGATGACCTAAATTGCAAATGACAAAAGGTACCTGCATTGGAAAAGGCCTTTTTCCATTCGCAAACGGGCCAATTCTGCGAATCGGTAAGTTTGCGAATGGGAAAAGGCTTGATGCATATCCCCCTAAGGGAATAAATTAAATGCAACTTTTAAATCCAGTACCATGTGCGTTAATTGAATTGCTTTCTGATAAGCATGACGTGAAAACTTCACTCCCTTCTTTTCAGTTGACCCGATTTGGGGAGTGTGCTAAATTTACTAAAATCTGCTGTGACAGGGGGCGGAAATCGGGACTGTTCTGGCAAATCCAGGACATCCTACTTATCAAGTACTGGGAAAATAAATACTAGACTTAAGGAAGCACAAATGCAGTTTCCATCTTCCGAGCATATTACTGATGTAGCTGCCTTTTATTTATGCTGAGGTTGTTGAGAATAATGAGAAAATCAACAAAACAGATATTTTTCCCAATTCACTTTACATATCAAAAACAAATACATGAAGAAAACACTTCAAAAGAATTTTAGAGCTATCTATTCCTAAATTATTACCAGCGCACTCTCAGTGTTGCCAAGCTAACAAATTAACAGAAAATCATATTTAATTATCAGCTCCATGCCTTATTAGAATCCGGCAACATAAATAAAAGAGCAATATTTTTCTTCTGCGACCTTATTATATTACTGATCAAAAATGGGGCAAACATGCAAAGCAGGTGTAGATGAATGCCACATTTAAAATAGTTTAGCTTAGCCACTTGCACAGGCGGTACCTCACTTCTTTTTGGCTACATAAAACACTTCCAGTCTAAGCAGATACACACTTTTAAGCCATCTTGTGTGTAGGTGTGCTCTAAAAAACAAAGATTCATTATGCTTTTGCCCTTTTTTAAGAGAAGCAAAACAACATTAGCTGTAAAATAAAAGGTATAAACGTGTAGCCTTACGTATCTTATGTTAAAAAAACACTTTACAGTTTACGGATTGGGACTGAAAATTCAAAAGCAAAATATTATTCTGTTGTCACATTAGGTTTTTGGAAACATTTAGTGGTTGATTTCAAGATGGCCGCCCCTTTTGTCCAGCAATGGGAGCCATTTGGTAGTCCTTTCTCTATTTACTGACGTTGTAGAATTTTCCAGAAGCAGAAGACATTCAGTTGTTGTACTGACTTATGAGAGATTCTACAGTTGTTACATCTCCATTGTAAAGTGAGTGCATGTTTCATTTTTATTTATTTGTCCTCAAAGATAGAAATCTTTATTTTGAAGAACACCTAGCTGAGCTTTTGATGCAGAGTGCAGGATAGTGAATTTTGCTGTGGGTTCAGATTTGAGTGCAGGTTTCAGTAGTGAATCTAGCATGTGCTTTAAGTTTTGAGGAAGCAGTTGTATTGATATGTATTGCAAGTGCTGGAATGTAGAGACTGCAGCACTGCTGTTGAGGCACAACCTGGATTTAAGCTCCATTGTGCAGTGGGTGCATGTTTCATTTTTTATTTAATCGTCCTCAAAGATAGAAATCTTTATATATATTTGAAGAATACCTAGCTTTTGATACAGAGTGCAGGATTGTGAATTTTGCTATGGGTTCAGATTTGAGTGCAGGTTTCAGTAGTGATTCTAGCCTGTGCTTTAAGTTTTGAGGAAGCAGTTGTGTTGATTTGTATTGCAAGTGCTGCAATTTAGAGACTGCAGCACAGCTGTTGAGGCACACTCATAGCATGATTTCAAGGTGCAAGATGATGGTTGCAGTTTATGGTTGCAGGGACCATGTTGCAGTACTCGAGTGTAATTCATTCTCAAAGTAGTCAAATATTTTGGAAGTTACAATTCAGCCATGGGTGCAGATGTCTCAAACTAAAGTGACATGCAGTATTTCTTCTCAAAGTGACTACAAAGCAGTGCTATTTTGATTCAAACATATGATAGGTAAATTATATTGCAATCTCTGGTTGCATCTTTTGTGCAGGGTACTTTACAAAAGACCTCCATATTATGCCATGCAAACCCGACAAGCCTCAACCTTTTTAAAATAAGTTAATAATAATAAAATAATTTAAGGAATCATTCCAGATTCTCTGAGCTGCCAAGTTCTTGACCTGCTTTTACAAAACATATTTTTGCCGCTAGTGGGCTTATCTTTTTATTCATGTGAAAATACACTTGTAAACTAAAACTCAAAGCGCCTAAGTAAATGTCTACCATAAAATAGATCTGTCATCATTTGTCTGAAGTGTGTTTTATTTAAATTGTGTATTTCTTTCCTGCTAGAAATCTGTGAGCACTCTTACCTCAGCATTGATCACCGTCGCTTGGATGGTGCTCTTCTGTGCGTTTGTCAGAGCTCTGTCGCTAGGACTTGGCAGTGTTCCTTAGCCAATCACAGCAGATGGAACATTCTGTGTTGATGCTACTGTTTAGCTGTCACAGACATAACCCATTCCTTAGCCCACAGTCAAATGATATATCGAACCTAAACCTCCCTTTACAGAAAGATAATTTCGATGTCATTATTTGAACTTTGAGGTAAAACTCTAATGAAAGGAATAATCAAGACCATTAAAATACAAAGTGCTTAAAATGAGTAATTTGTCAACCTCTGGTATGTGTTTCATCAGGGCACTGACATTCTGTGGCAGGGAGGGGCCAAATTATCTGGCATGGTTGGGTAAATTATGTGGCAAGAAGATACAAATTATGTGGCATAGTATGGCACATTGTAAGGCAGTTTTATTTTGACTTTTGTAATATTTAATACATTTTAACAGTGTCTTACAGAAGTTTTCATCTCAGAACTACCAATTTAATACTGAGAATCAGCAGTTAGCAACTGAATGGTGACCAGTCTTTGCAACTTGCATTTCAATGCGCAGATGCACGCGTTTCCACACTAATATTTTTTGTTAAAATCTGCAAACATGCAGCAGATAAAGGATTATGTACAAATGCTACGAATCCATAACTATGCAGAAGATGCTGGAGCTTCTGACTCACATAATTCAAATGGCCTTGGTTTGAATAGGGCTGTACACTTTTCATCTCACAAATGAGATTACATGTGTATGCATTAGATTACAGATATTAGTATCCGATTCCTACCACATCCTTCAGTATTTCACATCTTATTCTGCAGCAATAGAGGATGAGGTTACCACTATAACAATAATCATAAGGTTATTTATGTAAACCTTTATAGAAAGGCATACCTTGAGGGCAAAATCTCGTTTAAGAACAGATTGCCCTAGTATAGCAAAATAACCCTCTATAAGGGCCAGAGAGCCCTAATCTGCAGGCAGATTCTGATGTAAAGACCAAGGGCACAAAGTCAGATTCTAATATAAAGTCAGAGATCTCTAACATCAAGCTGATCCTAAAATAAAGGACAGAAAACCCCAATCTGTGGAGAATATTTGGGTTTCCTGGAAACACCTAACCTTAGGTCAGACACTCATGCCAGATGCATAGAGTCATCACCTAGGAGCAGAGTGTATATAACATAAATGGTAGTGAGAGCTATAACCTGAGAAAGAACCTGAAATAATAGGGAGAGGACCAGAACCAAGGACTGCAGGTGCCACAGGGAGATTAGAATAGATCACGATACGTGAGTCAGATAACTCTAACCTGGAAGCTGATCTTAATATATAGGCCACCAAACCTGAAGGCGGAACCTAGAATAATGGAAAGAAACCTCTAAAACACAGTGAGATCCTGATGTGACATGAATAGGGGCTTAATCTGGGAAGAGATCTCTTAACAGGGAACCTATACGGGCAGATCTTAATATGAAAGACAGAGTTTACCTTTTTGTAGGGTAGAGAAAGTAGGTGCTGGTTTCTGATGTAAGGGGCAGGAAACCATAGAAAGAGATAGTGCTTCATATAAGAGGCAGAAGTATTTTACCTTTGAATATATCCTTTACTGTGTGCAGAGAGTTCTAAGCTTGGGAAAAACACTTTTTTAAGAATCAGAGGTCCTTCCCTGAGGATAATGTGCACCCTTATCAACCTTTTCCTAATGGAGAGAGGGGCTGGCCTATGAGGCAGATATGATGACCAAGGAGAGAGTTAAGAAGTACAAAATAAAAAATGTATATTTCTGATGGATACTTCTAAGTGTAGATTCCTCCCTTTTGAAAGCACCAGACTGCATCCAGAAATGTTTTCAGCAGTGCTCCTGCAGGCTGCTATGTGGAACCGTGTGGCTCTGTGCTGGCTCTGCCCTTCCCCGGAAGTAAGGGAGTAGTGCCTCATATAAGCGCTATATACAAGCTCACCCCCTGTTCAATACACCAACCCATGCCCACGTCATTCACCCACTCATTTACTTTTCACTATAAGCTCACTGTTCACTTGTCTGCTCTCATTTCTTATTCCTTGCTCGTCCACTCATGTATTGACATACTCGCAAGTTTCTCTGCTTACTAACATAAACTCCATCTCTTAATCTTTAATAAATACTCACTCGCTCATTTCTCCTTACTCACTCCTTTAACATGCACACATTGCACCAGAGTTGTCAATTAGCTCCACATCACCATTCTTTTCTGGCAAGTCCTGCCTTTTTAGCTAACAGGAGTTTGGATTCTACTACCTTTGCTGTTGCTTTCCCAAATTATGATATATATAGGCAAGAACTATATATCAAAATGGTATTGTATAGAACAACTCAAGTGTCGTTAGGTAACTGATAACATTGCGCTTATTGGTAATTCTGCCCCTCACATATCCATTAGCTCACTCCACAGTGACAATCTATACTTATCCTTACTTAATACTCAAAGCCTCATGAATCAGTCCTTAGTCACTCAAAAGTCACAGATAATGTATTTGCTCTTCACACATACAGCACACACCTCTGTCTCACTTATTTCTTCCATATAATAACCTCTTTTGCTAACTTCTTACTCATTCACAGCTATTCCCACTCATACTTGTAGGAAAGTAGGATCTGGGTTTATGCTTACCCCCACTTTTCGCTTGGTGTTATGCTGTTTCTGACAAGTCTAACTGGGACCTGCTAATCAAGACCTCAGTCTCTGTGCTTTTTCCCCTGAATTGGATATGTGAGGACTTGGATACATCCCAGATTGGCTACTGGTGTACACTTGTAAGTCCCAAATATATGGCACTGAGGTGCCCAAGGAATAGGCACACATACTTCTAAATTATAAGGAGCAGAATCAGTGCTTGGTCTGTCGTGCTGACTTTGGGTCTGAATCCAGCTTGTTAGGGGGTTAGGATATCTGCACCCTCAATCCACTCATTTAATTTGTTTAGCAACTGTCTCGCTTAAACCTTTTGGAGAATGTCAAAAAGGCTTATTGGCCTATAATTAGCAGGACTACACCGATCCCCCTTTTTGTAAATGAGACTAATCTCGCCCCTTCCAGGCAGTTAATATAAGAGGCGCAGACTAACATGTGATTTTGTCTGCTCCTGGGGCCTTGCCCAATTTAATTGCACTGATAGCTATCATGGTGTCTTCTAGTGTGAAGTTAAGGTCAAAAGGAGGCAAGTTGATGCGAAAAGGTCGATTGCGGCATGATCGTATAACTTAGTGAAGTGATCTACCTAAGCCTCAGGATTCAGGTGACAGTCTACTTGTAATTTGGAACTCCTGCTCCCATGGGCAACTTTTTTCCAAAATGACAATTAACGCTAGACCTTGCAGCCATTACCAGATCGCTTCAGCTGGCATCCACTCCACTTGGCCCTTGCACTTCTTACTGTCTTCTTTTATAAGTCCCTGGCTATGCGGACCTCAGGTAGATTTTTAAGAGCATTCCCCAGTACTTGTTTTGCCAATCTTTAGTCCTTTGAGTACCATAGATTACTATCTACATTACGCGCCCTGGTAGGGGGCTTCTTTTTTTGGTGGTTGGGTCAAGATCAGTATTAAAGATGCTACCAGCTTTGTGTGTATATAAGTGATAAAAATCCTTGGATTTTCCAGGCTATTTAGGTGAGACAGAACACTCACAAATATGTCATAGATCTCTGTCATGGTCTCTGCATTCCCCACAATTGAGAGCAACTTGGTGGACCTATGTTTGTTTCCCATTATTGGCATTATTTGTGGTGCTGTAGGGGTGGGTAGTTGGAGCTACAACCCAGGATGTTTAGGTGTAAGGGGTAGTGGCTACTCTCCTCTCTTATCCACTTCAGAGTCCGCCAATCTTTCCCACATGACAACCCTGGTCATGATGCAATCAATTTTTGATCTTATAGAACCTTTCTTAAATGCAAATGCCCCAGCTTGTCAGATACAGATCTCCATTACATGCCCTCAGCCCATTTAGTGTCATGAAGTGGACAACCTGCATGGCAACCACTGAGCTTAAGATATAGGATCTTGAGCTGAGGGAAGGGAAGGGATACCCCACCACTAAATCACATCCATATATGGTTTCAAAGTCTATATTAAAATCTCTACCTATAATGACCATATCCTTGGAGTTGATCTGTCTAACAGAATGTTGCAAGATGTTTACAGTAGACAATTCCACACTTCTGCTCCTGGGTCTACAGTAGACAATAAACAAATACCTACAAGTCTTCACTGGGGAATACATTTTTAGCCCGAAAATATCTGACGAGTCAATGTTTTGATTCGTCGGTTTAAATCAATTTGACCCAAGTCCAATGGCCCTCTGATGCCCTGCCTCGAACTGATGTCAGTGCTTTGACATGATATGTGGTGTAGCCAGATTTAAACTGGGGTTCAATTGCCCACATCTCTTGGAACTTATATACATTGAATTGGTCTATATATTCTCTACAGTCTGGTGCGGCTCTTTGGACTTATTACTAGCAACGTTCCACAAGAGAATTCTGATTGTCCCTGCTGAGTTGGAGCTTTGGCTAGGGTGAGGAGAATTAGAGAACAGAGATGCCAGTCTATGGGATACACTTATTGGAGAGGACAGAGATGCAAAATCGTTGTGTGTGCCCTTTGTTGGTGTCAAATTGGCAGTAGTTGTTATGGCATTAACAGGGTCAGAATCAGAATCAGGAACAAGATGCATCTATAGCGCAAATCATGGAGGAAGGGGAATCCACTGGAAGGAAATTAGCCCTCTTTGATGGTACTAGATTTAATGTACTTGCGAATCCAGGTTATTCTGCTAGTTCCCCCCTCTAGGGGATGTGTTGATGCCCCGAGTAACATTTTCACACATCGTCAATCTTGGGCATTCAAAAGTGAAAGGGGTTCAAAAGTGTTTTTTGTGACTATTTTGAAAATGAGTTGGCCATGGTTGCTGATGGGTGTATCCCAATTAGAGGTGAGCGCAGCAACTGGCCTTTCGAAATACATTTCTGGAAGCATTTTAATTTGGTCTAGAGGAGAAGTCATTGAGCTTAATCGCAGTAGAAGCAATTCTACCAAAACTGAGGCTTGAAGTTAACTAATACTCTGTCCCCCGACCAGTCATTCGGATGTTTGTCTAAACAAGGGACTCTTCCTACACATTTGCCCTCTTGGGCTAATTCCTGGGACCATCTTGCATTTGTTTTTATCCAGTGAGCAGCTTTGTTTTTCAGTGGCAGGGAATCTTCGCTTGCACCAGGGGGTATCCCAGAAACATTCTGAAGGACAATCAGGTAGGGCGTGCACTTTGGGGACAATGGGGGTGGGGGTCAAACATTCATCCCGATCAAAGATCTGGGTTTAATCCATATTTTATGTTTTGCTCACCACTCCATACCAGTTGGTACCCAGCCATTTGCAAATCAGTCTTGACCCTGTCTCCCATGGAATAATCCAGCCCAAATTGCCAGGCCACGCCCTCCCTGGACCAGAAACTAGCATCCTGGGACCAGTTCCCTGGTATCACCCCACATCAGCCAGGCTAGATTGAATCCAGTGGCATAGTGAGCCTGGGACCCACTCCTGGGCATACCTTTTGCACTTAGAGTGACTATAGCAACACAGAAAGATGATGGACAGAATGTGAACATTGTCAAACATTCACCATGGCTGGGTACAGACTGGGATGATGTGGTGAGCAAAAAACAATGGATTCAGCCCAGACATGTGACTGGGGTGAATGTTTGCATTGTTAAACATTCCGCCCATCATCTTTTCGTTTTGCTCTTCCTAAATGGCCATTTGTGCTGGACATGCCATTTCTTTCCACCCACTGCATTTTTGTTACTCCGGGCTCGTCCCTCTGGATTACCCACTAAGCCTGCTGCGCCCTCTCAAGTTTTACATTCAAGCAGACAGGGCGTTTACAATAAAGGGAAAGGGTTGGGCCTTACTTGCTCAGCTTGATGTAACAGCACAATAGTGGGGGGAGATGTAATTCCTACCGCTGGGGGGGGAGGACTCCTAAGGGCCTCTATTTTGATGTCCAGAGCATCGAGGCGAGCTACTAAGGGAACAAGCTCTGCCCTTAGAATGATCTATTAATCTGTTTGTACAGCTTACAACTAGCATGGACATGTACTGGGATGGGGGTTCTTGAGGACCCTCGTTTTTCGCGGTCAGGAGGGACTGAGGATGCAGGTCGCACTGCAAAGCTTTATCTGGTAAGCAACTTGATTTGTTAGAGGAAGCGGGGTTTGTGGCCTTAGCTCCCTTGCTTGTTTGTTTTGGGCTTGTTACCCTTTTGGATTTGCGGGGGGCAAGGAAGTGGTATGGTCAGGGGAATGGTTGTCATTCTCCACACTGGTGGCTTCCACCAAGGCCAGGGATTGTGGTTTCGATGTGGAACTGGGAATTAGACCCTGGAATGGGGTGGCATGTAGGTCAAGATCTGTATGAGCCTCTGTTGAGAGGCTGGAAGGTCTGTAGGGGTTGTGAGGCCAGAGTTGGAGAGCCTAGATTTAACAACATTCTCCTTTCTGAGAGGGTGATCTTGGTGCTCACTACCCCTTTTTCCCTTTCGAGCATACGATCTATGGAATTAGGGTAGTGGTAAAGGTGTGAGTCAGGGTCCCCTCTGCTGGCTTTTACTCCCCATGATATATACTACTCAGGCCTCTAGCAGGAATTTGGTTGAGTTAGGTTGGGTTCCTCTGTAAAGGCGGTGCCAAGTACAGTGGCCTAGCACATCTTCTTTCAGACTATGATGAAGTACGAAAGACCCAGTCTCTTCTGAGTTGCTGTGGGCTTAAGAATGTATGATCCTGAGCTCTTCATGGGTTGGTTGCTAAGCGACATAGTCCCACCCCAGCCTAAGCAAAGTTTCACTATACAATATAAATGACCTGACAATCATTGTCATGGTTGGTAGGCTGTCCTGGAGTGACTAAGTGAGAGAGAGGGAGAGAAGATGTGAATGAAAGTGAGAAAGAATAACGAGAGAGAGAGAAAGAGAGAGAGAGAGAGATTACCAGGGAACATGATATTTATATATACATATATATATATACATATATATGTATATATGTATAAATATATATACAATTAGAGAGAGAAGAAAAGGTAGGAAAGATAGATATCCTGACCGGTTCAGGTGAGATGAAAATCAGGTGAAATTTCACCTTAGGCAAAACACGCCTTTTCTGAAGGACCCATCTGAGTTGCATGTTTTGGGGATTTCGATGAATTTCCATCTCTAAAAAAGAAAGCAAGTCAGCCCTTTGGATTCATTATAAACATTAAGTTCCAGCGTTTCCATGTTTATTTCTTTACCAAAGCATATCAATTCTAATCAAAGTGCAGCTGTATTTTCCCTCCTCCTGTAGCATGAGTGTCTCCGGTTGCTGACCATTACCTTCACTGTGTTTCCCGGGGTGTAGGGCTACACCGAAGCCCTACACCTAAGGCTACAGCAAAGCCCTACACTAAGGCTACACCTGCAGGCATTGGTGGCATGAAAACACTATTCTTCGTGCTTTCCTTCCCTTTTGCTTGAAACAGACTTTAGGGCACACTAAATGATAGACTGCTCATGCCACATCTGTTCTTAATTATCTATAGTGCCAATGATCTTTGGCAATAGCTTGCACTAAAGTACTGTTTCACTTAAGTCAAATCAACAACTTTGCCTATTTGTTGGTGTTTTGATGGTAAATCATAAGATGTGTCCTTACCAACTGAGCTACCCTCCTCACACATTTTAGTATATCTGATGTCGTAGTTTTGACTATTATTTCACATCTTATACCTGCTCTCAAAGTTATGATACAGTGCATCCTATTTGTCATGGAGGTGAGTTAGATGACCCTCCTTTACTGTAACATTAACAGGCTGACTGTCAAGATCACATTCGCCTTTAGACTTCCCTCAAAGATTGTGGGACCCTCCATGGGAACTTCCTCGTCCTCATCATGGTGGCTCGAGCTGTTGTGCATTTCTGTGATCCTCCCTTCAGCACACAATCTCCAGATTAGGACAAGGCCTGCTAGATTTGCACTTCTGTCCTAGGGGGAAGTGGTTTCTGGCTGGGTCAATCCAATGGACAACCCCCAATAAAAACACAGGCTGTTTTCTGGCTAGGACCTAGCAGAACTAGCAGCTTCAGGCATTTTCTCCTTAATGAATCAATTAGTGACTTCTGCTGCCCATGTTTTCTGTAATTGTAATTGTAAAAAGCATTTATATAGCGCATGGCTGCCCGGAGGCATCCCAGCTCTTACAGTTTAAAACAGGGGGATGTTACTCAGTTTGGAAAGAGGAATGTTTTCAGGGATCTACGAAAGGAAAAATTGTGGTTGGATTCTATGCGGAGGTGAAGAGGAAGGGAGTTCCAGAGTCCAGCAGCGTTAAATGAGAAAGATCGACCTCCGCTTCTTGCCTTCCTAATTCTAGGAATAATGGCCAAGTTCTGGGTTTCGGAGCGAAGGGATCTCTTGGGCTCATAAGGCTCAATAATGCCCTGGAGAATAGAGGGTCCGGTTTTAAACATAGACTTATGAGCAATACACAAGGCTTTGAACTTAGCTTTCTCCTGGACTGGCAGCCAATGGAGTGATTTAAGGGCAGGTTTAGCAGAGTGATGGTTGGGGATGCCCAAAAGAAGTCTTGCAGCCCAATTTTGAGTTGTCTGTAATTTGGAGATAGTAGCAGCAGGGGAACCCAAGTAAAGGGCATTAGCAAAATCCAATCTGGATAACACCAGCGCTTGGACCATTATTTTTCTTGCCTGGAAGGGGAGGAGGGGGGGGGGGGGGGGGGGGGGTCCGGATCATTTTAAGGATCCCGTAGCAAGAGGCAGATGTCTTTCGGGCCTGAGATTTAAATGTAAGTTTATGGTTCATCCAAACGCCCAGACTCTTTAACTGGTTTTAGAAGTGGGGTAGGAGCTCATGGATCTAGGCCAGATTTCAGTCAAATCAAGGGGGGGAGTGGTTACCCAAAATCATGATTTCACTCTTTTCCCCATTAAATTTTAGGAAGGAGTCGCTCATCCATCTTGCAATTTCTTCCATGCAAGGACGAAGACTGGAAGGAGAGCTTTCCGCTTTATTGAGCCCAATCACCAGTTGTGTATCATCCGCATAGGAGACTATGTGGACTCCAAAGGGTAAAAATGCCTCCGCAAGAGTGCAGGTATAAACATTAAACAAAGTGGGACTTAAAGAAGATCCCTGCGGCACTCCACAACGAAGGGGTGTCCGTTTGGACGTGACTTCCTTGTCAAAAACATGGAAGGATCTGCTGTTCAGAAAAGATTTTAGCCAGGCCAGGGCAATACCAGTGATACCTGATTTATGGAGCCTATGGATCAAAATCTGATGGTTTACAGTATCAAAGGCCGTGCTGAGGTCCAAAAGGAGGACCACCGCGGTGCCACCGGCGTCGACTATCCTTCTTAACTCTTCCACCACAGAGAGAAGGGCGGAAACCGGTTTGAGTCCGATGGAGAAGATTATGAGTCTCCAAGTGCGCTGATAGTATTAAATTAAAATATTTTTCAATAATTTTACTAACTCCAGGGAGCAACGAGATAGGGCGATAGTTTCCCAGGTCTGAAGGGTTAAGGCTTGATTTTTTAACAGAGCCTGTAAGCTGTAAGCAGCATTACACATTATCCCCTCCTACCCCGTGGATCTGTGAGGATTTCCCCTTCTGAGCTAGGGGCCCTGCTTCAGACGTCCTCCTTCGAGCTTCACAATCGGGTTGAGGTGGCTCTTGTCCACCTTGTGATACAGCTACACTCATGCTTGTGATTCCTCGGCTTGATCTGACCCATGAACATTGTGCTCACACTTACAATGGGCTGGTTTAAAATCACAGTGACTCAGGAGACAGAGTTACAGAGGCACTTTGTATAACCATACAGAGCCAGATACCCAAATACAACTTTAGAACTCAGTTTGCCGCTGACTACATGTAACATAGGCACAACTGGTTGGCCTCTACAAGCTGGCATCAGTCTAGTTGTCCTTCAATCATAGTTGCTGCAGGAGTAGATCTAAAAGCAGTGCATTGAAGCCAATATCGTGACCTAGCAAAGCATCCAGTTACAGGTCATACAAGAGGGTCTAACTAGGGCCCTGTTATGCACTGTTCAGTAATGATTATCAATACATAGACAATAGGCAATTATTGATTACTGTCACTATCACACAGATAAGCTCTATTTTTTGGTAAATGAACTCCAAGTCTCCCTGTGGATTCCCACCTTTGTGCAAGACTGCTCATGTCTATTCAGCATAAGCTTCAGGCACAAGCAGGCACACCATTAACACCAACTTAACCACTCATAATGAGAAATGTAAAATACCAGTTGACTTGTGTGCGAGTGTCCCTTGCACTTTTACAACCCCAAAAGAATTTTCCCTGGATATTGTAATAAGTAGTTTGGTTAAGGGAATGTTGCGGCTGCAGGTCAGTGTAGATGCAAGACAGGCTAAGCCAATTTCCTTACAGCAGCTTTCCAAAACAAAGTTGTCAGTGATACACTATTGTTGCTAAATAATATGTTGTTTACCAGATCCATAATCCTATTTACAGTTGTGGCCATTGGTGTCTGTGCTCGTGCTAATTTTGAGTTGTGAATGCCACTGTCACATGTGTTCCCCTTCTTAGAAGTGTTGTCCTTGAGTAACGGTGGTAGATAAAAGCAACGTTGGTGTCTTAACCCCTAAAAGTCTGGTCTCTTCACTGTTGCCTGGCATTAAGACTTACAGAAACTGTTCATTTTGTTGTCATTCTTGTTTCAGGTTTAGACTGGACATCTCCATGGTAATCTCTTCACTTTGTTTCAATTTTGAATGTTTTCTGTAGTACCATTTACTCAATATGCGGAGTGCCCTACCTATCCTCATCTTGCCAGCGGTGGGGGCCCGGGCCGGTGGGGGGCCTCGGAGGAGCTGCGGCCTACCTGGCCTTGCCGGAGCCGGGGCCTCGAGTTTGGCGGCCCCCGCCCGAGGTCATCCACGCTGGTCTTCGGACCCTCTGCTGCCACTGTCTGCGGCACCCTCCGCCTTCCGGGGGCGCGGCGCCCTCCACCGCTGACAGGCGCAACACCCTCCACTGGGGCTGGCGGCGGCACTCTGCTGCCGGCGGGAGCTGCATCCTCCACTCTCGCGGACCGCAGTGGACCAGACGGGGCGGCCCGTGCCCGAGCCGCGTCGGGGGTGCCCGCAGTGGGACCCATCTACCTGTGAGTGGGGCCCCCCCCCTTGTTACATAGTGCTGTGGGGGCTGTTGAGAGAAGCTGTGCCCGGGGGGGTCACTGTGGACATTGGACAACTGCTGGCAACTATCCTTCCGGGGCCTGGCTGGGCCTGCAAGAAGTGGACCCACGCACCATCTGTGGGAGCGATACGGGTCACTGAGAGCCCTGACCATCGGCGGCTGGGGGGGGCAGCCTGTTTGGGGGCAGTGGCTGAGGTCCACCCCGAGCTATACTCAACACTGAGCCATTCCACAGTGCCTTGTTTGAGACTCCCCCCCCCCCCCCCTCCCAGGGGCCGGCGACTATCAAGTGGCCCTAACGACTCTGCAATCATGACCAGGGGGGGTTGCAGCTCCACTAAGCAAGTGACAATAGACAAATTCACCGGGCCTAGTGGGGGCCCTGGGCCATCAGGGGGTGGCCCGCCTGGAGGGGGGCCGGACAATGCGGCCCTTATGGCGGCCATAACCCAGTCAAGGGACATGCTGGATGCCAAGATAGGGGCTGTTGGCGCCGATGTGACCCTACTGCGCCAGGACCTGAGGAATGCTGTGGCACGGATCACGGAAGCAGAATCCAGGGTGTCAGTGGTGGAGGACGATGTGAGTAACCTAAAAAAGAGGATGGCGGCGATGGAAACTACGCAGCGGATTACGGCGCTCCGTGTGGAGGATGCAGAAGGGCGGGCGCGCCGCAACAACCTCCGCTTCCTTGGATTTCCAGAGCGCTGTGGGAAGGGTAACATGGAACAATTCCTTGCACAGTGGCTAGAATCATGGATGCCCCCTGGGACGCTGTCTGCCTGCTTCGTTATTGAAAGAGCACACCGCGCCCTGACGCAAAAACCTCCTGAGGGCGAGCGACCTAGGGCGGTAATCGCACGGCTGTTGAACTACCACGACAGGGACGCCATACTGAGGGTAGCTAGAAATAAGGAAACCCTCCTCTGTGAAAATCAAAAGATCTTGGTCTTCCCTGACTACACCAAACTCGTCCAGCAGCAGCGCCACTCTTTCATGGCAGCCAAGGCAAAGTTGAGAGGCCTTAAGCTACAATATTCCCTGCTGTACCCGGCGCGCCTGAGAGTAATCTTCCAATCACGGACACTGTTCTTTGATACACCGGAGGACCTTTTTAGATGGACAGATGAAACGGTGCAGGTCAGACCGAATCCTCAACCAGGGCTCAATCCGGGCTCCCCTGAGGGCTCGCCTTGGCCGCAACGAGACCGGACGTCTAGGCACGGACGAAACAACCGCTCCAAATCACGCAAGCGCGCAGCCTCGGCCGATGGCACACAAGGCACTGGTAGAACCGAGGACTCCGAACACTCTGGCACAGATCACTGAAGTCTCCGGGGCCTCGGCTCCCTCTTTTGCTATTACTGCTGCAAATCCTGGATGGGTGCACCTGGTCGCCTGAGACCCACTGTATCACCGGCTGTATCGCGGCCTTGAGACAATACTGCTAATGTCTACTGAGCGTGGATGGGGTTGTGGGGTGGGGTTCGGGGACTACATAATGGTGGCTGCCACTCTCCCGTTCGTGAGAGGGACACTGAGGGAGGGGGGGTGAGTTCACTGTTCCTCTTTGGGATGTTGGGATCCATTGGTATGGGTGGGCCCGAGCCCTCTGTTTTGGTCTCGGGACTACCCCTACCGCGACAGGTACTTCATTGTTCATTGAGGTATAGGGTGGGGGGAGGCAGGGGATGGGCGGTCAGGGTTGTGGCTGCTGAGTTGGGGTTGGGAAATGTTGGGGATTGTGGGGCTGGGGGGTTGGTGGTGTTCTCTGGGGTAGATAGTACAATGCATGTGTGTGTCGTAATGATGATTCGTGTGACGGGCGGTGGGTGGCGCTGGAATGGGGGGCTCGTATGGTGGACTCCAATGGATTATGGCTGAATCGACTCGTCGACTTCCCGAAGATTCTATGCGGGTGATTACGTGGAATGTCAGGGGGTTACTAGACAAAATCAAACGTGGGGCAGTGTTACGATGGGGGAAAAAGGAAGTGGCAGATGTGTTATTGCTTCAAGAAACTCACATGATGGGCACAAAGGCGCTGGGCCTGCAGAGGTTTGGTTATCAGCAGGTTTTCCATGCGGGGTTTTCCAGGGGTTCCAGGGGAGTGGCCATATTGATACACCGCAGGATAGCATATGTCCATGAGAAGCAATGGGTGGATCCCCAGGGTCGCTACCTGTTTGTTAAAGGCATGGTGGGCACGGAACCGGTAGTGTTTGGGAGTGTGTACGCCCCCCCCCCCCTGCAGTGGGCCCTGGCTGAGAGACTATTTTCTGTGTGGGAAGACATATCCGGGTCGATGGCAGTAATTGGGGGAGATTGGAATGACGTAATGGATGTGTGTGTGGATCGCCGGAGGCGTCAGGAGATGACCGAAACCCCTCCCCTTTCCTTTCCACCCACCAGACTGCATGCAATGAGTGAGGGGTTGGGTTGGGTGGATGCTTGGCGACATATGCACCCTGCGACCCGTGAGTATACCTATGTCTCGGCGGTACATGGGTCATTCTCGCGCTTAGATTATGTGTTTCTACCTCGTGAATGCCTGAGTAGGGTGAGGAGCGCAGACATCTTGCCGAGAGGCCTATCCGACCACTCCCCCGTCTCAGTTAACGTGGACCTCCTGCGAAAACGGCAGCCGTTCAGGTGGAGGATGTCCTCGTGGCATCTACTGCAGCCAGCCTATACTAAGCATTTGCGAGAAACCATAGATCACTACTGGCGGGAGGACCTGATAGAGGGGGCTGACGTAGAAGTGGTGTGGGAGGCTATGAAACCTACCATACGGGGGGTGGATATCGCATGGTGCTCGGAGGCCCGTAGGCGGCGCCGGGAACAGACTGCGGTAGCGGCTGAGCGAGTGGTGACTCTAGAACGGGAACACCGCGATGGTGGCGATGAGATCGGACTAAGGCTGCTTTTACAGGCACAGCAATCGTACGCGTCCCTATTGATGGATGAAGCCAAACAGGCGTGGCTGGCCACAAGAAGTAGGGTGTATCAATGGGGGGACAAGTCGTGTTCAATGCTCCATAGATTATGCCAACACAACTTCCAACCCCTCATGTTGCCGGGACTCACAGACGATAATGGGGAGGTCCTGACTGACCCTAACGAGTTGGCTGCGACCTTCGCCACGTACTTTGAAGCCCAATACGCCTCATGTGACCAATTGCCTGAGGGCGACCTAGCCCGGTTTTTCGCGGAACTGCCGCCCATACAAGTGTCAGACGAGACCAAGAAGTCCTTGGACGCACCCCTCACAGCGGAGGAGCTGGGAGACGCTCTGGGGCAACTCAATGCTGGTAAGGCTCCTGGCCCTAATGGCTACCCGTGTGAGTTTTTTAAAAAATTTCACGTACAGCTGGGGCCACACTATCGCCGAGTTCTTGAGGTGGCGCGAACACGGGGCGCACTGCCCCCCGACTGGCGCCATGCTGAAATAGTGGTATTTCAGAAGCCTGGTAGACCCCCAGGTAGCCATGACTCGTATAGACCCATCTCCCTCATCAATATCGAGGCCAAAATATTGGCCAAGGCCCTAGCAAACCGTCTGGCTCCGTATATCACAGACATGGTCCACTCGGATCAGGCAGGCTTCATGCCCCACAGGGCGACGCGACATAATATCCGACGGGCACAGGCGGCGATAGACGCTGTTGGAGCCTTGGGGGACCAGGCGGCGTTATTATTGGCCGATATCAACAAGGCCTTCGACTCGGTCAGCTGGTCGTACATATTTACACTACTGTCGTGGCTCAACCTAGGCCCAATCTTCCGGTCCTATATCAAGCTACTCTATACGGACATCACAGCCTCGGTGCGAGTCGCTGGGGCGGTGTCGGAGACATTCCGCATTGGCCGGGGGACTAGGCAGGGATGCCCTCTTTCCCCCTATCTTTTTGCCTTAGCCATGGAACCCCTGGCTGCCAGAGTCCGCAGTGATGCGCTGATACGGGGCTTCGAGTGGAATGCCACCCTGTCAGATAAAATTGTGCTATACGCGGACGATGTCCTCTTCTTCCTTACCGATTTGCAGCGCTCCGGCCCACGTGTCCTGGAGGTCATGCAACTGTTTGGGGAGGTTTCAGGTTTATATCTAAATTTACGTAAGTCCACCTTATGGGTGCTACCTGGGGGCACGGTGACGGATCCCTGGGCCTCGGAATTGCAAGTGGCCACAGCTGGTCTGAAATACTTTGGGGTGTTTCTCTCGAACTCGGCGGATACTGCCTGGGAGCGGAATCTACTGCCCGTCTGGGAGCGGGTCCAGACAGATGTCAAAACTTGGTCTCGAATGCCCCTATCAATCTTTGGCCGGTCTGCCATTTTTAAGATGGTTGCACTACCGCGCTTACTCTACCAACTACAGAACCATCCATATCCTATCCCGCCCCAATGGTTTCGGCAGGTTAACTCAGTGCTGGGTCGCTTCCTTTGGGCTGGAGGTGCTGCCAGGGTAGCGCTGCGCACTTATTTTTTGTCCACATACTGTGGGGGCTTAGCCACCTCGGATATACAGTCATACTACCAAGCCGCTCATCTCCTTGTTCTAAATGAATGGTGGTATGGTGACGGTGGGGATCCAGCCTATGCCCTAGAACGTGCGTTGATGGGCGATAACTCGCTCCACACCATCCTATACTCATCCCGACTACGTCGGCCGCTGCCGAGGGTCACTAAACTTGTCTTTGCGATATGGCGACAGGCCTTGCGTCGCATGGGCTGGTGGGGCAGACTGACCGCGGAAACGCCGCTATGGCGCAACGGTTTACTACCGGAACTATCTAAGTTATCAGGCTTTGATGGCTGGGACTCAATAGGCATCTCGCAGCTCGGCCATGTGCTGTCCGGGACGACTCTCAAGTCCTTTCAGGACCTTCGTACCGAATTTGATATGCACCAATCTCAATTTTTCCGATATTTACAATTCCGGCATGCACTGACGCCCAGTATAACCAACCTTGACTCACTCCCTGAATTCAGCCCAATCGAAGCAAAGGTCTTCATGGGTGACCTTGGGGACAAGAAAGTATCACGCATTTACCAGACTATGGTCACCCACTGCTCATCCAACCTTCTTCCGCTGAAGGCGAACTGGGAGGCCGATATCGGACCATTAGATGAGGATGATTGGCGAGAGGCCCTAGAATCCCCGAGGGGTGCGGCTATAGCGATACGTTTTCGCCTCATACAGTTCAAGGTTCTACACAGGGCCTACTATACCCGAGAGCGTCTGTGGAAGGCGGGCCTGATTGGGTCCCCGGAGTGTCTGCGATGTGAGGCAGAGGTGGGTACGTTGCTCCACACAGTGCGGACGTGCTCCAAACTGGTTGGCTTCTGGAGGGGTGTATGGGGCTGTCTGTCGGAGGTGCAGGGCTGGACCCTTCCCCGTACTCACCGCCTGGGTCTATTGCACATCATGGAAGGGGTTGGTGGTAATATATATAAGCGACACCTGCTCCTCCTGGGGCTGGTGGTAGCCAAAAGAGACATGGCCCGAGCATGGAAGGACGTGAGGCCCCCCCCCCTGACTGCATGGAAGGCTGGTATGGACTTCTGTATGGGTCTGGAGAGGCCAATCTTTGAGGCGCGAGGATGCCCTCGTAAACATTTTAAAATATGGAAGAGGTGGGCAGACTGCAGAGGTTTGACACTAGACCCCCCGGCAGAACAAGAGGAGGACCTGTAGCCCTGTATGATCCGGCGAAACCCATTCCCACACACATGCTAGACACACCAAGAGCTTCCGTCAACACGGTTCACACAAACATGCATGGGGTTAGGGCGGGTTCCAGGGAGGGCTCCGGGAGTTGGGTGGGTAGGTAATTGAAAAGATGAAGGTGAGATTACTGTTTCCTTGTATCCTCGATTCCATTGGTTCCTTGCTTCAACGCTCAGATCTATATTGTAATTGTAACTGAAATGCCTGGTGGTATCGTCCTGAATGTGGGATGCCACTCTAATTCATATGCTCATCTTTATCAATAAACTTATTGTGAAAAAAAACATACATTTTCATTCATATTCTTTTAGGTATTGCTGTGGCATCACACCTTTTATCCTCAGCATAGCAGGCAGTTTTTGTGGTTCTCAAACAGGCGAAAACCCTAATGTATAGTTGTAAACATGCTTTTCATTTACAAATCCAGTCAGAAAAAAACGTATTCCTATGGTTATATTAGATACAAATTATTGGACTTTGCTTTTCTCACTGTTCTGAACTGTTGCATTGATCACCTGGCCAGATTTGTTTTACTTGGCCTTTCCTATCTAAGAAATGACTTCATACAAGATACAGCTTTTGTTTGCCTACCCTGTATTGAGACAATGGGAGTCCACTTTTGGCTTTATTGTGGTTCAGGGGAGTAGGGTAAAAGGCTTTTGTGACGATAGGTGCCATCCTATAAATGCGAACACTTAAACTCTCTTCAATGAGCATACATGCCAACATACCTGATTCAAGCTTGAGACTACCAATGTTTAAGCCAAAATGGCTTTATCTGTTTCCGACCTGAAATTGCTTCTTCTTTAATGTATATCAATTGGCAAAATACATTCCCCCTAATTTGTTTTGAAAATATCTAGTTTTAAAATGTTGACATGTCTGAATGAGGCTGAACCGAATATATGATGTTACAACGCAAACAGTTACAACGCATGCATTTGCAACCTGGCTTTTACATCGCAGCATCCATTACAACGCATGATTTTACAACGCATGCCCTCACAACGCATTTTTAGAAACTAAATTTACAACGCATTCCATTACAACGCATACCATTACAACGCATGACATCACAACGCACAATACTTTTAGGGCAGGAGTAGTGTAAGTGTTAGATAGCATAGGGGTAAAAATTACTATTCCCACTCCAGTGAGTGCAACAGTGGGGTAAGTGTTGGATAGTGTAGGGGTAAAAATTTCTATTCCCACTCCAGTGAGTGCAACAGTAGGGTAAGTGTTGGATAGTGTAGGGGTAAAAATGTCGATTCCCACTCCAGTGAGTGCAACAGTAGGGTAAGCTGGATAGAGTTGGATAGTGTAGGGATAAAAATACTATCCCCATGTACCCCAGAACCCATACCCACCCTAAAACTAAAAAATCCCCATTACTTACCTTATAATGCGTTGTAATGGCATGCGTTGTAATGATATTCATTGTAATGGCATGCGTTGTAGTGACATGCGTTGTAATGGCGTGCATTGCAATGGTATGTGATGTAAGGGCAGCTGCGTTGTAATGACTGCGTTGTGAAGGTAGTGCGTTGTAATGACTGCTATGTAAAGGTTGTTACCCGGCTGAACTAGTTAAAGACTGTAGAATTCTGACCTGAAATTGCTTCTTCTTTAATGTATTTCAATTGGCAAAATACATTCCCCCTAATTTGTTTTCAAAATATCTACTTTTAAAATGTTGACATGTCTGAATGAGGCTGAACTGAATATATGATGTTACAAGGCAAACAATTACAACGCATGCCTTTACAACATGGTTTTTACATCGCAGCATCCATTACAATGCATGATTTTACAACGCATGCCATCACAACGCATTTTTAGAAACTACATTTACAACGCATTCCATTACAACGCATACCATTACAACGTATACCATTACAACGTGAATTACTTTTTGGGCAATAGTAGTGTAAGTGCTGGATAGTGTAGGGGTAAAAATTTCTATTCCCACTCCAGTGAGTGCAACAGTAGGGTAAGTGTTGGATAGTGTAGGGATAAAAAATTCTATTCCCACTCCAGTGAGTGCAACAGTAGGGTAAGTTGGATAGTGTAGGGATAAAAATACTATCATCATGTACCCCAGAACCCATACCCACCCTAAAACTAAAAAATTCCCATTACTTACCTTATAATGCGTTGTAATGGCATGCGTTGTAATGATATTCATTGTAATGGCATACGTTGTAGTGACATGCGTTGTAATGGCATGCGTTGTAATGGTATGTGATGTAAGGGCAGCTGCGTTGTAATGACTGCGTTGTGTAGGTAATGCAATGTAATGACTGCTATGTAAAGGTTGTTTCCCGGCTGGACTAGTTAAAGACTGTAGATTTCTGACCTGAAATAGCTTATTTTAATGTATTTCAATTGGCAAAATACATTCTCCCTAATGTACGTTCAAAATATCTACTTTTAAAATGTAGACATGTCTGAATGAGGCTAAACTGAATATATGATGTTACAACGCAAACAATTACAACGGATGCCTTTACAACACTGTTTTTACATCGCAGTATCCATTACAATGCATGATTTTACAACGCATGCCATCACAACGCATTTTTAGTAACTACATTTACAACGCATTCCATTACAACGCATACCATTACAACGCATGCCATTACATCGCCCAACACTTTTAGGGCAAGAGTATTGTAAGTGTTGGATAGTGTAGGGGTAAAAATTACTATTCCCACTCCGGTGAGTGCAACAGTAGGGTAAGTGTTGGATAGTATAGGGGTAAACATTTCTATTCCCACTCCAGTGAGTGCAACAGTAGGGTAAGTGTTGGATAGTGTAGGGATAAAAATACTATCCCCATGTACCCCAGAACCCATACCCACCCTAAAACAAGAAAATCCCCATTACTTACCTTATAATGCGTTGTAATGGCATGCGTTGTAACAATATTCATTGTAATGGCATGCGTTGTAGTGACATGCGTTGTAATGGCATGCGTTGTAATGGTATGGGATGTAAGGGCAGCTGCGTTGTAAGGACTGCGTTATGTAGGTAGTGCAATGTAATGACTGCTATGTAAAGGTTGTTTCCTGGCTGGACTAGTTAAAGACTGTAGAAGTATTTTGCTTGTTAGGAGGGCCCAGTTATTGCCAAAAAGTAATATGCAGTTTATCCAGCAGTCTGGCTGAAAGAGGGCACACACTTTGAGTGGTATCTCTATCAGCTGAGTTGAACTTTTGACCTCTTCTGCCACCAGGGCAGAGGCTGGCTGGGACATTCTGAGAGAAGAATGCCCTGTGTCAGTATTCTGTGCCAACATTCTAAAGCTTCCCTGCCCAGCCCCCACTTCAAGCACCCTTCTCAGAGAGGAACATGAAAAGTGACAGAAGCTTTAGATACAGAGATCGGTTCTGGCTCATGTCACTCTTGCTTTGGCCAAATGATTGAACCTTACAACAACCTTTCCCAACACTCTCCAAGTTATCCCTGTCCCTCACTTCACTCACTTCATATTCATTACATACACCCGGTATTGTTCCCTTTTCTATTTATTCCTAAATTGTTTACTATCCACAAACCCCTTGTTGCATTCATTTGCCTTGCACATTTATTTCCTATGCTGGTTCTCTGTGAGAGAAAGAGAGTGGCCTCAGTGAGATTTCCCTCAACACGGCGGCCATCTTGGACTGCCTCTGACTGCATTAAGTCTCAGTTCACACAAAATGGAGGTTGTTCTCCAGTGCACCCATATCCAAATTTACAAACAGTTGTGAGCTTCAATTCTTTAATTTTAGGCTAAAGAATCGAAAACAAAGAATAGTGTTGTCAGTGAAAACACACTTTTATCTTTCACAGATGATAGCACAGCTGATTCACATTTCCCTCACTAAACATTTGCTTTTTTAACAATATGTTTATTGCCATCAAATACATAACATGATTTTCATAAAACCATTAATTTTCATTCATATTCTTTTAGGTATTGCTGTGGCATCATACCTTTTATCCTCAGCATAGCAGGCAGTTTTTGTGGTTCTCACACAGGCAAAAAACTAAATGTATAGTTGTAAACATGCTTTTCATTTACAAATCCAGTCAGAAAAAATGTGTTCCTTTGGTTATATAAGAGACACTTTATTGGACTGTGGTTCTCTCACTGTACTGAACTGTTGCATTGATCACCTGGCCTGCTTTGTATTACTTGGCCTTTCCTATTTAATAAATGACTTCATACAACATACAGCTATTGTTTGCCTACCCTGTATTGAGACAATGGGAGTCCACTTTTGGCTTTATTATGGTTCAGGGGAGTAGGGTAAAAGGCTTTTGTGACAATAGGTGCCCACCTATAAATGTGAACACTTAAACTCTCTTCAATGAGCATACATGCCAGCATACCTGATTCAAGCTTGAGACTACCAATGTTTAAGCCAAAATGTTTTTTTCTGTTTCTGACCTGAAATTTCTTCTTCTTTAATGTATTTCAATTGGCAAAATACATTCCCCCTAATTTGTTTTCAAAATATCTACTTTTAAAATGTTGACATGTCTGAATGAGACTGAACTGAATATATGATGTTACAACACAAACAGTTACAACGCATGCCTTTACAACGCGTTTTTTACATCGCAGCATCCATTACAACACATGATTTTACAACGCATGCCATCACAATGCATTTTTAGAAACTACATTTAAAACGCATTCCATTACAACGCATTGCCATTACAACACGCAATACTTTTAGGGCAAGAGTAGTGTAAGTGTTGGATAGCGTAGGGCTAAAAATTGCTATTCCCACTCCAGTGAGTGCAACAGTGGGGTAAGTGTTGGATAGTGTAGGGGTAAAAATTTCTATTCCCACTCCAGTGAGTGCAACAGTAGGGTAAGTGTTGGATAGTGTAGGGGTAAAAATGTCGATTCCCACTCCAGTGAGTGCAACAGTAGGGTAAGTTGGATAGTGTTGGATAGTGTAGGGATAAAAATACTATCACCATGTACCCCAGAACCCATACCCACCCTAAAACTAAAAAATCCCCATTACTTACCTTATAATGCGTTGTAATGGCATGCGTTGTAATGATATTCATTGTAATGGCATGCGTTGTAGTGACATGCGTTGTAATGGCATGCATTGTAATGGTATGTGATGTAAGGGCAGCTGCGTTGTAATGAGTGCATTGTGAAGGTAGTGCGTTGTAATGACTGCTATGTAAAGGTTGTTTCCTGGCTAAACTAGTTGAAGACTGTAGAATTCTGACCTGAAATTGCTTCTTCTTTAATGTATTTCAATTCGCATAATACCTTCCCCCTAATTTGTTTTCAAAATATCTACTTTTAAAATGTTGACATGTCTGAATGAGGCTGAACTGAATATATGATGTTACAACGCAAACAATTACAATGCATGCCTTTACAACGCGGTTTTTACATTGCAGCATCCATTACAATGCATGATTTTACAATGCATGCCATCACCACCCATTTTTAGAAACTACATATACAACGCATTCCATTACAACGCATACACTTACAACGCATGCCATTACAACGCGCAATACTTTTAGGGCAAGATTAGTGTAAGTGTTGGATAGCGTAGGGGTAAAAATTACTATTCCCACTCCAGTGAGTGCAACAGTACGGTAAGTGTTGGATAGTGTAGGGGTAAAAATTACTATTCCCACTCCAGTGAGTGCAACAGTAGGGTAAGTGTTGGATAGTGTGGGGGTAAACATTTCTATTCCCACTCCAGTGAGTGCTACAGTAGAGTAAGTGTTGGATAGGATAGGGATAAAAATACTCTGCCCATGTACCCCAGAACCCATTCCCTCCCTAAAACTAAAAAATCTCTGTTACTTACCTTATAATGCATTGTAATGGCATGTGTTGTAATGATATTCATTGTAATGGCATGCATTGTAGTGACATGCGTTGTAATGGCATGCGTTGTAATGGTATGTGATGTAAGGGCAGCTGCGTTGTAATGACTGTGTTGTGAATGTAGTGCGTTGTAATGACTGCTATGTAAAGGCTGTTTCCCGGCTGAACTAGTTGAAGACTGTAGAATTCGGACCTGAAATTGCTTCTTCTTTAATGTATTTCAATTGGCAAAATACATTTCCCCTAATTCGTTTCAAAATATCTACTTTTAAAATGTTGACATGTCTGAATGAGGCTGAACTGAATATATGATGTTACAACGCAAACAATTACAATGCATGCCTTTACAACGCGGTTTTTACATTGCAGCATCCATTACAATGCATGATTTTACAACGCATGCCATCACCACCCATTTTTAGAAACTACATATACAACGCATTCCATTACAACGCATACACTTACAACGCCTGCCATTACAACGCGCAATACTTTTAGGGCAAGAGTAGTGTAAGTGTTGGATAGCGTAGGGGTAAAAATTACTATTCCCACTCCAGTGAGTGCAACAGTACGGTAAGTGTTGGATAGTGTAGGGGTAAAAATTAATATTCCCACTCCAATGAGTGCAACAGTAGGGTAAGTGTTGGATAGTGTGGGGGTAAACATTTCTATTCCCACTCCAGTGAGTGCTACAGTAGGGTAAGTGTTGGATAGGGTAGGGATAAAAATACTCTGCCCATGTACCCCAGAACCCATACCCACCCTAAAACAAGAAAATCCCCATTACTTACCTTATAGTGCGTTGTAATGGCATGCGTTGTAATGATATTCATTGTAATGGCATGCGTTGTAGTGACATGCGTTGTAATGGCATGCGTTGTAATGGTATGTGATGTAAGGGCAGCTGCGTTGTAATGACTGCGTTGTGTAGGTAGTGCAATGTAATGACTGCTATGTAAAGGTTGTTTCCCGGCTGGAATAGTTAAAGACTGTAGAAGTATTTTGCTTGTTAGAAGGGCCCAGTTATTGCCAAAAAGTAATATGCAGTTTATCCAGCAGTCTGGCTGAAAGAGGGCACACACTTTGAGTGGTATCTCTATCAGCTGAGTTGAACTTTTGACCTCTTCTGCCACCAGGGCAGAGGCTGGCTGGGACATTCTGAGAGAAGAATGCCCTGTGTCAGTATTCTGTGCCAACATTCTAAAGCTTCCCTGCCCAACCCCCACTTCAAGCACCCTTCTCAGAGAGGAACATGAAAAGGGACAGAAGCTTTAGATACAGAGATCGGTTCTGGCTCATGTCACTCTTGCTTTGGCCAAATGATTGAACCTTACAACAACCTTTCCCAACACTCTCCAAGTTTTCCCTGTCCCTCACTTCACTCACTTCATATTCATTACATACACCCGGTATTGTTCCCTTTTCTATTTATTCCTAAATTGTTTACTATCCACAAACCCCTTGTTGCATTCATTTGCCTTGCACATTTATTTCCTATGCTGGTTCTCTGTGAGAGAAAGAGAGTGGCCTCAGTGAGATTTCCCTCAACACGGCGGCCATCTTGGACTGCCTCTGACTGCATTAAGTCTCAGTTCACACAAAATGGAGGTTGTTCTCCAGTGCACCCATATCCAAATTTACAAACAGTTGTGAGCTTCAATTCTTTAATTTTAGGCTAAAGAATCGTAAACAAAGAATAGTGTTGTCAGTGAAAACACACTTTTATCTTTCACAAATGATAGCACAGCTGATTCACATTTCCCTCACTAAACATTTGCTTTTTTAACAATATGTTTGTTGCCATCAAATACATAACATGATTTTCATAAAAACATTAATTTTCATTCATATTCTTTTAGGTATTGCTGTGGCATCACACCTTTTATCCTCAGCATAGCAGGCAGTTTTTGTGGTTCTCACACAGGCAAAAAACTAAATGTATAGTTGTAAACATGCTTTTCATTTACAAATCCAGTCAGAAAAAATGTGTTCCTTTGGTAATATAAGATACACTTTATTGGACTGTGGTTCTCTCACTGTACTGAACTGTTGCATTGATCACCTGGCCAGCTTTGTTTTACTTGGCCTTTCCTATTTAATAAATGACTTCATACAACATACAGCTATTGTTTGCCTACCCTGTATTGAGACAATGGGAGTCCACTTTTGGCTTTATTATGGTTCAGGGGAGTAGGGTAAAAGGCTTTTGTGACAATAGGTGCCCACCTATAAATATGAACACTTAAACTCTCTTCAATGAGCATACATGCCAGCATACCTGATTCAAGCTTGAGACTACCAATGTTTAAGCCAAAATATTTTTTTCTGTTTCTGACCTGAAATTTCTTCTTCTTTAATGTATTTCAATTGGCAAAATACATTCCCCCTAATTTGTTTTCAAAATATCTACTTTTAAAATGTTGACATGTCTGAATGAGGCTGAACTGAATATATGATGTTACAACGCAAACAATTACAACGCGTTTTTTACATCGCAGCATCCATTACAACACATGATTTTACAACGCATGCCATCACAACGCATTTTTAGAAACTACTTTTAAAACGCATTCCATTACAACGCATGCCTTTACAACGCATTGCCATTACAACACGCAATACTTTTAGGGCAAGAGTAGTGTAAGTGTTGGATAGCGTAGGGCTAAAAATTGCTATTCCCACTCTAGTGAGTGAAACAGTGGGGTAAGTGTTGGATAGCGTAGGGGTAAAAATGTTGATTCCCACTCCAGTGAGTGCAACAGTAGGGTAAGTTGGATAGTGTTGGATAGTGTAGGGATAAAAATACTATCCCCATGTACCCCAGAACCCATACCCACCCTAAAACTAAACAATCCCCATTACTTACCTTATAATGCGTTGTAATGACATGCGTTGTAATGATATTCATTGTAATGGCATGCGTTGTAGTGACATGTGTTGTAATGGTGTGCGTTTTACTGGTATGTGATGTAAGGGCAGCTGCGTTGTAATGACTACATTGTGAAGGTAGTGCGTTGTAATGACTGCTATGTAAAGATTGTTACCCGGCTGAACTAGTTAAAGACTGTAGAATTCTGACCTGAAATTGCTTCTTCTTTAATGTATTTCAATTGGGAAAATACATTCCCCTCTAATTTGTTTTCACAATATCTACTTTTAAAATGTTGACATGTCTGAATGAGGCTGAACTGAATATATGATGTTACAACGCAAACAATTACAACGCATGCCTTTACAACACTGTTTTTACATCGCAGCATCCATTACAATGCATGATTTTACAACGCATGCCATCACAACGCATTTTTAGAAACTACATTTACAACGCATTCCATTACAACGCATTCCATTACAACGCATACCATTACAACGCGCAATACTTTTAGGGCAAGAGTAGTGTAAGTGCTGGATAGTGTAGGGATAAAAATTTCTATTCCCACTCCAGTGAGTGCAACAGTAGGGTAAGTGTTGGATAGTGTAGGGGTAAACATTTCTATTCCCACTCCAGTGAGTGCAACAGTAGGGTAAGTGTTGGATAGTGTAGGGATAAAAATACTATGCCCTTGTACCCCAGAACCCATACCCTCCCTAAAACTAAAAAATCTCCGTTACTTACCTTATAATGCACTGTAATGGCATGTGTTATAATGATATTCATTGTAATGGCATGCGTTGTAGTGACATGCGTTGTAATGGCATGCGTTGTAATGGTATGTGATGTAAGGGCAGCTGCGTTGTAATGACTGCGTTGTGAATGTAGTGCATTGTAATGACTGCTATGTAAAGGCTTTTTCCCGGCTGAACTAGTTGAAGACTGTAGAATTCTGACCTGAAATTGCTTCTTCTTTAATGTATTTCAATTGGAAAAATACATTCCCCCTAATTTGCTTTCAAAATATCTACTTTTAAAATGTTGACATGTCTGAATGAGGCTGAACTGAATATGTAATGTCACAATGCAAACAATTACAAAGCATGCCTTTACAACGCGGTTTTTACATCGCAGCAACCATTACAATGCATGATTTTACAACGCATGCCATCACAAAGCACTTTTAGAAACTACATTTACAACGCATTCCATTACAACGCATACCTTTACAACGCATGCCATTATAACACGCAATACTTTTAGGGCAAGAGCAGTGTAAGTTTTGGATAGCGTAGGGGTAAAAATTGCTATTCGCACTCCTGTGAGTGCAACAGTAGGGTAAGTGTTGGATAGTGTAGGGGTAAAAATATCTATTCCCTCTCAAGTGAGTGCAACAGTAGGGTAAGTGTTGGATAGTGTAGGGGTAAAAATTTCTATTCCCACTCCAATGAGTGCAACACTAGGGTAAGTTGGATAGTGTTGGATAGTATAGGGATAAAAATACTATCCCCATGTACCCCAGAACCCATACCCACCCTAAAACTAAAAAATCCCCATTACTTACCTTATAATGCGTTGTAATGGCATGCGTTGTAATGATATTCATTGTATTGGCATGCGTTGTAATGGCGTGCGTTGTAATGGTATGTGATGTAAGGGCAGCTGCGTTGTAACGACTGCGTTGTGAAGGTAGTGCGCTGTAATGACTGCTATGTAAAGATTGTTACCCGGCTGAACTAGTTAAAGACTGTAGAATTCTGACCTGAAATTGCTTCTTCTTTAATGTATTTCAATTGGCAAAATACATTCCCCCTAATTTGTTTTCAAAATATCTACTTTTAAAATGTTGACATGTCTGAATGAGGCTGAACTGAATATATGATGTTACAACGCAAACAATTACAACGCATGCCTTTAAGACACGGTTTTCACATCGCAGCATCCATTACAATGCATGATTTTACAACGCATGCCATCACAATGCACTTTTAGAAACTACATTTACAACGCATTCCATTACAACGCATACCTTTACAACGCATGCCATTACAACACGCAATACTTTTAGGGCAAGAGTAGTGTAAGTGTTGGATAGCGTAGGGGTAAAATTTGCGATTCCCACTCCTGTGAGTGCAACAGTAGGGTAAGTGTTGGATAGTATAGGGGTAAAAATGTCTATTCCCACTCAAGGGAGTGTAACAGTTGGGTAAGTGTTGGATAGTGAGGGGTAAAAATTTCTATTCCCACTCGAGTGAGTGCAAGACTAGGGTAAGTTGGATAGTGTTGGATAGTATAGGGATAAAAATACTATCCCCATGTACCCCAGAACCCATACCCACCCTAAAACAAGAAAATCCCCATTACTTACCTTACAATGCGTTGTAATGGCATGCGTTGTAATGATATTCATTGTAATGGCATGCGTTGTAGTGACATGCGTTGTAATGGCATGCGTTGTAATGGTATGTGATGTAAGGGCAGCTGCATTGTAATTACTGCATTGTGAAGGTAGTGCGTTGTAATGACTGCTATGTAAAGGTTGTTTCCTGGCTGGACTAGTTAAAGACTGTAGAAGTATTTTGCTTGTTAGGAGGGCCCAGTTATTGCCAAAAAGTAATATGCAGTTTCTCCAGCAGTCTGGCTGAAAGAGGGCACACACTTTGAGTGGTATCTCTATCAGCTGAGTTGAACTTTTGACCTCTTCTGCCACCAGGGCAGAGGCTGGCTGGGACATTCTGAGAGAAGAATGCCCTGTGTCAGTATTCTGTGCCAACATTCTAAAGCTTCCCTGCCCAGCCCCCACTTCAAGCACCCTTCTCAGAGAGGAACATGAAAAGGGACAGAAGCTTTAGATACAGAGATCGGTTCTGGCTCATGTCACTCTTGCTTTGGCCAAATGATTGAACCTTACAACAACCTTTCCCAACACTCTCCAAGTTATCCCTGTCCCTCACTTCACTCACTTCATATTCATTACATACACCCGGTATTGTTCCCTTTTCTATTTATTCCTAAATTGTTTACTATCCACAAACCCCTTGTTGCATTCATTTGCCTTGCACATTTATTTCCTATGCTGGTTCTCTGTGAGAGAAAGAGAGTGGCCTCAGTGAGATTTCCCTCAACAGGGCGGCCATCTTGGACTGCCTCTGACTGCATTAAGTCTCAGTTCACACAAAATGGAGGTTGTTCTCCAGTGCACCCATATCCAAATTTACAAACAGTTGTGAGCTTCAATTCTTTAATTTTAGGCTAAAGAATCGAAAACAAAGAATAGTGTTGTCAGTGAAAACACACTTTTATCTTTCACAGATGATAGCACAGCTGATTCACATTTCCCTCACTAAACATTTGCTTTTTTAACAATATGTTTGTTGCCATCAAATACATAACATGGTTTTCATAAAACCATTAATTTTCATTCATATTCTTTTAGGTATTGCTGTGGCATCATACCTTTTATCCTCAGCATAGCAGACAGTTTTTGTGGTTCTCACACAGGCAAAAAACTAAATGTATAGTTGTAAACATGCTTTTCATTTACAAATCCAGTCAGAAAAAATGTGTTCCTTTGGTTATATAAGAGACACTTTATTGGACTGTGGTTCTCTCACTGTACTGAACTGTTGCATTGATCACCTGGCCTGCTTTGTATTACTTGGCCTTTCCTATTTAATAAATGACTTCATACAACATACAGCTATTGTTTGCCTACCCTGTATTGAGACAATGGGAGTCCACTTTTGGCTTTATTATGGTTCAGGGGAGTAGGGTAAAAGGCTTTTGTGACAATAGGTGCCCACCTATAAATGTGAACACTTAAACCTTCTTCAATGAGCATACATGCCAGCATACCTGATTCAAGCTTGAGACTACCAATGTTTAAGCCAAAATGTTTTTTTCTGTTTCTGACCTTAAATTTCTTCTTCTTTAATGTATTTCAATTGGCAAAATACATTCCCCCTAATTTGTTTTCAAAATATCTACTTTTAAAATGTTGACATGTCTGAATGAGACTGAACTGAATATATGATGTTACAACGCAAACAATTACAACGCATGCCTTTACAACTCGTTTTTTACATCGCAGCATCCATTACAACACATGATTTTACAACGCATGCCATTACAATGCATTTTTAGAAACTGCATTTAAAACGCATTCCATTACAACGCATGCCTTTACAACGCATTGCCATTACAACACGCAATACTTTTAGGGCAAGAGTAGTGTAAGTGTTGGATAGCGTAGGGCTAAAAATTGCTATTCCCACTCCAGTGAGTGCAACAGTGGGGTAAGTGTTGGATAGTGTAGGGGTAAAAATTTCGATTCCCACTCCAGTGAGTGCAACAGTAGGGTACGTTGGATAGTGTTGGATAGTGTAGGGATAAAAATACTATCCCCATGTACCCCAGAACCCATACCCACCCTAAAACTAAAAAATCCCCATTTCTTACCTTATAATGCGCTGTAATGGCATGCGTTGTAATGATATTCATTGTAATGGCATGCGTTGTAGTGACATACGTTGTAATGGCGTGCATTGTAATGGTATGTGATGTAAGGGCAGCTGCGTTGTAATGACTGCATTGTGAAGGTAGTGCGTTGTAATGACTGCTATGTAAAGGTTGTTACCCGGCTGAACTAGTTAACACCTTGGCTGCTAGGTGTTTTCCCCCCCTGTGCTGGCACTCATTTATTCCCATTGTTCATGACGAGCTCAGCTCGTCATCAGCACAGCTCAACCGTGCATCATGACGAGCTGAGCTCGTCATCAGCATCGAAAGGGTTAAAGACTATAGAATTCTGACCTGAAATTGCTTCTTCTTTAATGTATTTCAATTGGCAAAATACATTCCCCCTAATTTGTTTTCAAAATATCTACTTTTAAAATGTTGACATGTCTGAATGAGGCTGAACTGAATATATGATGTTACAACGCAAACAATTACAACGCATGCCTTTACAACACGGTTTTTACATCGCAGCATCCATTACAATGCATGATTTTACAACGCATACCATCACAACGCATTTTTAGAAACTACATTTACCACGCATTCCATTACAACGCATACCATTACAACGTATACCATTACAACGTGCATTACTTTTTGGGCAATAGTAGTGTAAGTGCTGGATAGTGTAGGGGTAAAAATTTCTATTCCCACTCCAGTGAGTGTGACAGTAGGGTAAGTGTTGGATAGTGTAGGGATAAAAATTTCTATTCCCACTCCAGTGAGTGCAACAGTAGGGTAAGTTGGATAGTGTTGGATAGTGTAGGGATAAAAATACTATCACCATGTACCCCAGAACCCATACCCACCCTAAAACTAAAAAATCCCCATTACTTACCTTATAATGCGTTGTAATGGCATGCGTTGTAATGATATTCATTGTAATGGCATGCGTTGTAGTGACATGCGTTGTAATGGCATGCATTGTAATGGTATGTGATGTAAGGGCAGCTGCGTTGTAATGAGTGCATTGTGAAGGTAGTGCGTTGTAATGACTGCTATGTAAAGGTTGTTTCCTGGCTGAACTAGTTGAAGACTGTAGAATTCTGACCTGAAATTGCTTCTTCTTTAATGTATTTCAATTGGCATAATACCTTCCCCCTAATTTGTTTTCAAAATATCTACTTTTAAAATGTTGACATGTCTGAATGAGGCTGAACTGAATATATGATGTTACAACGCAAACAATTACAATGCATGCCTTTACAACGCGGTTTTTACATTGCAGCATCCATTACAATGCATGATTTTACAATGCATGCCATCACCACCCATTTTTAGAAACTACATATACAACGCATTCCATTACAACGCATACACTTACAACGCATGCCATTACAACGCGCAATACTTTTAGGGCAAGATTAGTGTAAGTGTTGGATAGCGTAGGGGTAAAAATTACTATTCCCACTCCAGTGAGTGCAACAGTACGGTAAGTGTTGGATAGTGTAGGGGTAAAAATTACTATTCCCACTCCAGTGAGTGCAACAGTAGGGTAAGTGTTGGATAGTGTGGGGGTAAACATTTCTATTCCCACTCCAGTGAGTGCTACAGTAGAGTAAGTGTTGGATAGGGTAGGGATAAAAATACTATCCCCATGTACCCCAGAACCCATACCCACCCTAAAACTAAAAAATCCCCATTACTTACCTTATAATGCGTTGTAATGGCATGCGTTGTAATGATATTCATTTTAATGGCATGCTTTGTAGTGACATGCGTTGTAATGGCGTGCATTGTAATGGTATGTGATGTAAGGGCAGCTGCGTTGTAATGACTGCATTGTGAAGGTAGTGCGTTGTAATGACTGCTATGTAAAGGTTGTTACCCGGCTGAACTACTTAAAGACTGTAGAATTCTGACCTGAAATTGCTTCTTCTTTAATGTATTTCAATTGGCAAAATACATTCCCCCTAATTTGTTTTCAAAATATCTACTTTGAAAATGTTGACATGTCTGAATGAGGCTGAACTGAATATATGATGTTACAACGCAAACAATTACAACACATGCCTTTACAACAGTTTTTACATCGCAGCATCCATTACAATGCATGATTTCACAACGCATGCCATCACAACGCATTTTTAGAAACTACATTTACAACGCATTCCATTACAACGCATACCATTACAACGTATACCATTACAACCTGCATTACTTTTTGGGCAATAGTAGTGTAAGTGCTGGATAGTGTAGGGGTACAAATTTCTATTCCCACTCCAGTGAATGCGACAGTAGGGCAAGTGTTGGATAGTGTAGGGATAAAAATTTCTATTCCCACTCCAGTGAGTGCAACAGTAGGGTAAGTTGGATAGTGTTGGATAGTGTAGGGATAAAAATACTATCCCCATGTACCCCAGAACCCATACCCACCCTAAAACTAAACAATCCCCATTACTTACCTTATAATGCGTTGTAATGACATGCGTTGTAATGATATTCATTGTAATGGCATGCGTTGTAGTGACATGCGTTGTAATGGCGTGCGTGGTACTGGTATGTGATGTAAGGGCAGCTGCGTTGTAATGACTACATTGTGAAGGTAGTGCGTTGTAATGACTGCTATGTAAAGATTGTTACCCAGCTGAACTAGTTAAAGACTGTAGAATTCTGACCTGAAATTGCTTCTTCTTTAATGTATTTCAATTGGCAAAATACATTCCCCTCTAATTTGTTTTCACAATATCTACTTTTAAAATGTTGACATGTCTGAATGAGGCTGAACTGAATACATGATGTTACAACGCAAACAATTACAACGCATGCCTTTACAACACTGTTTTTACATTGCAGCATCCATTACAATGCATGATTTTACAACGCATGCCATCACAACGCATTTTTAGAAACTACATTTACAACGCATTCCATTACAACGCATACCATTACAATGCGCAATACTTTTAGGGCAAGAGTAGTGTAAGTGCTGGATAGTGTAGGGATAAAAATTTCTATTCCCACTCCAGTGAGTGCAACAGTAGGGTAAGTGTTGGATAGTGTAGGGGTAAACATTTCTATTCCCACTCCAGTGAATGCAACAGTAGGGTAAGTGTTGGATAGTGTAGGGATAAAAATACTATGCCCTTGTACCCCAGAACCCATACCCTCCCTAAAACTAAAAAATCTCCGTTACTTACCTAATAATGCACTGTAATGGCATGTGTTATAATGATATTCATTGTAATGGCATGCGTTGTAGTGACATGCGTTGTAATGGCATGCATTGTAATGGTATGTGATGTAAGGGCAGCTGCGTTGTAATGACTGCGTTGTGAATGTAGTGCATTGTAATGACTGCTATGTAAAGGCTTTTTCCCGGCTGAACTAGTTGAAGACTGTAGAATTCTGACCTGAAATTGCTTCTTCTTTAATGTATTTCAATTGGCAAAATACATTCCCCCTAATTTGCTTTCAAAATATCTACTTTTAAAATGTTGACATGTCTGAATGAGGCTGAACTGAATATGTAATGTCACAATGCAAACAATTACAAAGCATGCCTTTACAACGCGGTTTTTACATCGCAGCAACCATTGCAATGCATGATTTTACAACGCATGCCATCACAAAGCACTTTTAGAAACTACATTTACAACGCATTCCATTACAACGCATACCTGTACAACGCATGCCATTACAACACGCAATACTTTTAGGGCAAGAGCAGTGTACGTTTTGGATAGCGTTGGGGTAAAAATTGCTATTCCCACTCCTGTGAGTGCAACAGTAGGGTAAGTGTTGGATAGTGTAGGGGTAAAAATATCTATTCCCACTCAAGTGAGTGCAACAGTAGGGTAAGTGTTGGATAGTGTAGGGGTAAAAATTTCTATTCCCACTCCAATGAGTGCAACACTAGGGTAAGTTGGATAGTGTTGGATAGTATAGGGATAAAAATACTATCCCCATGTACCCCAGAACCCATACCCACCCTAAAACTAAAAAATCCCCATTACTTACCTTATAATGCGTTGTAATGGCATGCGTTGTAATGATATTCATTGTATTGGCATGCGTTGTAATGGCGTGCGTTGTAATGGTATGTGATGTAAGGGCAGCTGCGTTGTAACGACTGCGTTGTGAAGGTAGTGCGCTGTAAGGACTGCTATGTAAAGATTGTTACCCGGCTGAACTAGTTAAAGACTGTAGAATTCTGACCTGAAATTGCTTCTTCTTTAATGTATTTCAATTGGCAAAATACATTCCCCCTAATTTGTTTTCAAAATATCTACTTTTAAAATGTTGACATGTCTGAATGAGGCTGAACTGAATATATGATGTTACAACGCAAACAATTACAACGCATGCCTTTAAGACACGGTTTTCACATCGCAGCATCCATTACAATGCATGATTTTACAACGCATGCCATCACAACGCATTTTTAGAAACTACATTTACAATGCATTCCATTACAACGCATTCCATTACAACGCATACCATTACAACGCGCAATACTTTAAGGGCAAGAGTAGTGTAAGTGCTGGATAGTGTAGGGGTAAAAATTTCTATTCCCACTCCAGTGAGTGCGACAGTAGGGTAAGTGTTGGATAGTGTAGGGATAAAAATTTCTATTCCCACTCCAGTGGGAGCAAAAAGTTCAATCACCGCGCACCATGCAAGTTTAGCCATAACAGGGCGACTTGGTAACTTTGTCTTTCAGAAATATACTAAAAAAACGAGTGTTCCTGCACTTTTAAATTGAAAGCTTACAAACTCGGTCTCGCTGGGACCCAGCTACAGGTATGAATGCCTTTGTTTTAATAAACAATTGGAAATGTAAATGCGTTACACCGGTAGCTCACAAATACGCATTAACTTGTATTACAGAAGCGTGCACACAGTTACATGCAAGGATTGAGAAAGTGACCTTCACCTCTACACCCATGAGGTATGGCACTTTATTTTCCAAATATGCATGAGTTTAAAAAAAGCCTGAGAAAAATGAGGGAAGCTGCTCTAACGAGCTTTTATAATTTCTTTCAACATTAGGACAAACAGAAAAGGATTAACTTGGCCCTGATGAGAGTCTGGGGACAACGCGCCCAAACTCGAAACGCGTCGGCAAAGGGAATTAAATTCCATTCCTTGAAAGTGTTATTCAACAAAGGAGACTAACTCTCTTTTCATATTGATTCTTACACTGAGTATTCAGATTCGTTTATGATATTCCAAGAAATGTATATATCTTTGAACATATAATAATGTGTTTTTGATGTTGTTTGAAATATGTTGTTATTTGTTTTTTCACTCACTTTTGCAAAAATTGATTGTTTCCACTTTGTATGAATGTTTGATGAATATTTTTGTATACTTAGGACAATAAGATCATTTGGCTATGTGAAGAACATTGTCTTCTCTTGTCAAAAACAGTATTCTTTTTCTAAAAAACAAATGAATAAAAGGCGCAATTAATTGCCGTGATAAACATATCAGGTTTTGTTTATCTTTTCATAGAATAAGACTATTTGAAAAAAACTGGTAGTGTGGGTTCCCCCTTTTTTTGTAAAAGTATTTCTGGCCCTACCCCACTTCTGTCCATTGGGCCACCCTCCTCATTTGTTTAAAAAACATACCTGATTCAAGCTTGAGACTACCAATGTTTAAGCCAAAATGTTTTTTTCTGTTTCTGACCTGAAATTTCTTCTTCTTTAATGTATTTTAATTGGCAAAATACATTCCCCCTAATTTGTTTTCAAAATATCTACTTTTAAAATGTTGACATGTCTGAATGAGGCTGAACCGAATATATGATGTTACAACGCTAACAATTACAACGCATGCCTTTACAACACAGTTTTTACATCGCAGCATCCATTAAAACGCATGATTTTACAACGCATGCCAGCACAACACATTTTTAGAAACTACATTTACAACGCATTCCATTACAACTCATGTCATTACAACGCATTGCATTACAACGAGCAAGAGTATTGTAAGTGTTGGATAGTGTAGGGGTAAAAAATACTATTCCCACTCCAGTGAGTGCAACAGTAGGGTAAGTGTTGGATAGTGTAGGGGTAAACATTTCTATTCCCACTCCAGTGAGTGCAATAGTAGGGTAAGTGTTGGATAGTTTAGGGATAAAAATACTGTACCCATGTACCCCAGAACCCATACCCTCCCTAAAACTAAAAAATCTCCATTACTTACCTTATAATGCATTGTAATGGCATGTGTTGTAATGATATTCATTGTAATGGCATGCGTTGTAGTGACATGCGTTGTAATGGCATGCGTTGTAATGGTATGTGATGTAAGGGCAGCTGCGTTGTAATGACTGCGTTGTGAATGTAGTGCGTTGTAATGACTGCTATGTAAAGGTTGTTACCCGGCTGAACTAGTTAAAGACTGTAGAAATCTGACCTGAAATTGCTTCTTCTTTAATGTATTTCAATTGGCAAAATACCTTCCCCCTAATTTGTTTTCAAAATATCTACTTTTAAAATGTTGACATGTCTGAATGAGGCTGAACTGAATATATGATGTTACAACGCAAACAATTACAATGCATGCCTTTACAACGCGGTTTTTACATCGCAGCATCCATTACAATGCATGATTTTACAACACATGCCATCACAACCCATTTTTAGAAACTACATTTACAACGCACTCCATTACAACACATACAATTACAATGCATGTCATTACAACGCACAATACTTTTAGGGCAAGAGTAGTGTAAGTGTTGGATAGCGTAGGGGTAAAAATTACTATTCCCACTCCAGTGAGTGCAACAGTACGGTAAGTGTTGGATAGTGTAGGGGTAAAAATTACTATTCCCACTCCAGTGAGTGCAACAGTAGGGTAAGTGTTGGATAGTGTAGGTGTAAACATTTCTATTCCCACTCCAGTGAGTGCAACAGTAGGGTAAGTGTTGGATAGTGTAGGGATAAAAATACTATGCCCTTGTACCCCAGAACCCATACCCTCCCTAAAACTAAAAAATCTCCGTTACTTACCTTATAATGCACTGTAATGGCATGTGTTATAATGATATTCATTGTAATGGCATGCGTTGTAGTGACATGCGTTGTAATGGCATGCGTTGTAATGGTATGTGATGTAAGGGCAGCTGCGTTGTAATGACTGCGTTGTGAGTGTAGTGGATTGTAATGACTGCTATGTAAAGGCTTTTTCCCGGCTGAACTAGTTGAAGACTGTAGAATTCTGACCTGAAATTGCTTCTTCTTTAATGTATTTCAATTGGCAAAATACATTCCCCCTAATTTGCTTTCAAAATATCTACTTTTAAAATGTTGACATGTCTGAATGAGGCTGAACTGAATATGTAATGTCACAACGCAAACAATTACAACGCATGCCTTTACAACGCGGTTTTTACATCGCAGCAACCATTACAATGCATGATTTTACAACGCATGCCATCACAACGCACTTTTAGAAACTACATTTACAACGCATTCCATTACAACGCATACCTTTACAACGCATGCCATTACAACACGCAATACTTTTAGGGCAAGAGCAGTGTAAGTGTTGGATAGCGTAGGGGTAAACATTGCTATTCCCACTCCTGTGAGTGCAACAGTAGGGTAAGTGTTGGATAGTGTAGGGGTAAAAATGTCTATTCCCACTCAAGTGAGTGCAACAGTAGGGTAAGTGTTGGATAGTGTAGGGGTAAAAATTTCTATTCCCACTCCAATGAGTGCAACACTAGGGTAAGTTGGATAGTGTTGGATAGTATAGGGATACAAATACTATCCCCATGTACCCCAGAACCCATACCCACCCTAAAACTAAAAAATCCCCATTACTTACCTTATAATGCATTGTAATGGCACGCGTTGTAATGATATTCATTGTAATGGCATGCGTTGTAATGGCATGCGTTCTAATGGTATGTGATGTAAGGGCAGCTGTGTTAAAATGACTACGTTGTGAAGGTAGTGCATTGTAATGACTGCTATGTAAAGGTTGTTTCCCAGCTGAACTAGTTGAAGACTGTAGAATTCTGACCTGAAATTGCTTCTTCTTTAATGTATTTCAATTGGCAAAATACATTCCCCCTAATTTGTTTTCAAAATATCTACTTTTAAAATGTTGACATGTCTGAATGAGGCTGAACTGAATATATGATGTTACAACGCAAACAATTACAACGCATGCCTTTATGACACGGTTTTCACATCGCAGCATCCATTACAATGCATGATTTTACAACGCATGCCATCACAACGCATTTTTAGAAACTACATTTACAACGCATTCCATTACAATGCATTCCATTACAACGCATACCATTACAACGCGCAATACTTTAAGGGCAAGAGTAGTGTAAGTGCTGGATAGTGTAGGGGTAAAAATTTCTATTCCCACTCCAGTGAGTGCGACAGTAGGGTAAGTGTTGGATAGTGTAGGGATAAAAATTTCTATTCCCACTCCAGTGAGTGTAACAGTAGGGTAAGTTGGATAGTGTTGGATAGTGTAGGGATAAAAATGCTATCACCATGTACCCCAGAACCCATACCCACCCTAAAACTAAAAAATCCCCATTACTTACCTTATAATGCGTTGTAATGTCATGCGTTGTAATGATATTCATTGTAATGGCATGCGTTGTAGTGACATGCGTTGTAATGGCATGCGTTGTAATGGTATGTGATGTAAGGGCAGCTGCATTGTAATTACTGCATTGTGAAGGTAGTGCGTTGTAATGACTGCTATGTAAAGGTTGCTTCCTGGCTGAACTAGTTAAAGACTGTAGAATTCTGACCTGAAATTGCTTCTTCTTTAATGTATTTCAATTGGCAAAATACCTTCCCCCTAATTTGTTTTCAAAATATCTACTTTTAAGATGTTGACATGTCTGAATGAGGCTGAAATTAATATATGATGTTACAACGCAAACAATTACAATGCATGCCTTTACAACGTGGTTTTAACATCGCAGCATCCATTACAATGCATGATTTTACAACGCATGCCATCACCACCCATTTTTAGAAACTACATTTACAACGCACTCCATTACAACGCATACAATTACAATGCATGCCATTACAACGCGCAATACTTTTAGGGCAAGAGTAGTGTAAGTGTTGGATAGCGTGGGGGTAAAATACTATTCCCACTCCAGTGAGTGTAACAGTACGGTAAGTGTTGGATAGTGTAGGGGTAAAAATTACTATTCCCACTCCAGTGAGTGCAACAGTAGGGTAAGTGTTGGATAGTGTAGGGGTAAACATTTCTATTCCCACTCCAGTGAGTGCATCAGTAGGGTAAGTGTTGGATAGTGTAGAGATAAAAATACTATGCCCATGTACCCCAGAACCCATACCCTCCCTAAAACGAAAAAATCTCTGTTACTTACCTTATAATGCATTGTAATGGCATGTGTTGTAATGATATTCATTGTAATGGCATGCGTTGTAGTGACATGCGTTGTAATGGCATGCGTTGTAATGGTATGTGATGTAAGGGCAGCTGCGTTGTAATGACTGCGTTGTAAATATAGTGCGTTGTAATGACTGCTATGTAAAGGCTTTTTCCCGGCTGAACTAGTTGAAGACTGTGAAATTCTGACCTGAAATTGCTTCTTCTTTAATGTATTTCAATTGGCAAAATACATTCCCCCTAATTTGCTTTCAAAATATCTACTTTTAAAATGTTGACATGTCTGAATGAGGCTGAACTGAATATATAATGTCACAACGCAAACAATTACAACGCATGCCTTTACAACGCGGTTTTTACATCGCAGCATCCATTACAATGCATAATTTTACAACGCATGCCATCACAATGCACTTTTAGAAACTACATTTACAACGCATTCACTTACAACGCATACCTTTACAACGCATGCCATTACAACACGCAATACTTTTAGGGCAAGAGTAGTGTAAGTGTTGGATAGCGTAGGGGTAAAAATTGCTATTCCCACTCCTGTGAGTGCAACAGTAGGGTAAGTGTTGGATAGTGTAGGGGTAAAAATGTCTATTCCCACTCAAGGGAGTGTAACAGTTGGGTAAGTGTTGGATAGTGAGGGGTAGAAATTTCTATTCCCACTCGAGTGAGTGCAAGACTAGGGTAAGTTGGATAGTGTTGGATAGTATAGGGATAAAAATACTATCCCCATGTACCCCAGAACCCATACCCACCCTAAAACTAAAAAATCCCCATTACTTACCTTATAATGCGTTGTAATGGCATGCGTTGTAATGATATTCATTGTAATGGCATGCGTTGTAGTGACATGCGTTGTAATGGCATGCGTTGTAATGGTATGTGATGTAAGGGCAGCTGCGTTATAATGACTGCGTTGTGAAGGTAGTGCATTGTAATGACTGCTATGTAAAGGTTGTTTCCCGGCTGAACTAGTTGAAGACTGTAGAATTCTGACCTGAAATTGCTTCTTCTTTAATGTATTTCAATTGGCAAAATACATTCCCCCTAATTTGCTTTCAAAATATCAACTTTTAAAATGTTGACATGTCTGAATGAGGCTGAACTGAATATATGATGTTACAACGCAAACAATTACAACGCATGCCTTTACAACGCGGTTTTTACATTGCAGCATCCATTACAATGCATGATTTTACAACGCATGCCATCACAACGCATTTTTAGTAACTACATTTACAACGCATTCCATTACAACACATACCATTACAACGCATGCCATTACAACGCGCAGTACTTTTAGGGCAAAAGTAGTGTAAGTGTTGGATAGCGTAGGGGTAAAAATTACTATTCCCACTCCAGTGAGTGCAACCGTAGGGTAAGGGTTGGATAGTGTAGGGGTACACATATCTATTCCCACTCTAGTTAGTGCAACAGTGGGGTAAGTGTTGGATAGTATAGGGATACAAATACTATCCCCATGTACCCCAGAACCCATACACACCCTAAAACAAGAAAATCCCCATTACTTACCTTACAATGCGTTGTAATGGCATGCGTTGTAATGATATTCATTGTAATGGCATGCGTTGTAGTGACATGCATTGTAATGGCATGCATTGTAAAGGTATGTGATGTAAGGGCAGCTGCGTTGTAATGACTGCGTTGTGTAGGTAGTGCAATGTAATGACTGCTATGTAAAGGTTGTTTCCCGGCTGGAATAGTTGAAGACTGTAGAAGTATTTTGCTTGTTAGGAGGGCCCAGTTATTGCCAAAAAGTAATATGCAGTTTATCCAGCAGTCTGGCTGAAAGAGGGCACACACTTTGAGTGGTATCTCTATCAGCTGAGTTGAACTTTTGACCTCTTCTGCCACCAGGGCAGAGGCTGGCTGGGACATTCTGAGAGAAGAATGCCCTGTGTCAGTATTCTGTGCCAACATTCTAAAGCTTCCCTGCCCAGCCCCCACTTCAAGCACCCTTCTCAGAGAGGAACATGAAAAGTGACAGAAGCTTTAGATACAGAGATCAGTTCTGGCTCATGTCACTCTTGCTTTGGCCAAATGATTGAACCTTACAACAACCTTTCCCAACACTCTCCAGGTTATCCCTGTCCCTCACTTCACTCACTTCATATTCATTACATACACCCGGTATTGTTCCCTTTTCTAATCATTCCTAAATTGTTTACTATCCACACCCTCTTGTTGCATTCATTTGCCTTGCACATTTATTTCCTATGCTGGTTCTCTGTGAGAGAAAGAGAGTGGCCTCAGTGAGATTTCCCTCAACACGGCGGCCATCTTGGACTGCCTCTGACTGCATTAAGTCTCAGTTCACACAAAATGGAGGTTGTTCTCCAGTGCACCCATATCCAAATTTACAAACAGGTGTGAGCTTCAATTCTTTAACTTTAGGCTAAAGAATTGTAAACAAAGAATACTGTTTTCAGTGAAAACACACTTTTATCTTTCACAAATGATAGCACAGCTGATTCACATTTCCCTCACTAAACATTTGCTTTTTTAACAATATGTTTGTTGCCATCAAATACATAACATGATTTTCATAAAAACATTAATTTTCATTCATATTCTTTTAGGTATTGCTGTGGCATCACACCTTTTATCCTCAGCATAGCAGGCAGTTTTTGTGGTTCTCACACAGGCAAAAAACTAAATGTATAGTTGTAAACATTCTTTTCATTTACAAATCCAGTCAGAAAAAAATGTGTTCCTTTGGTTATATTAGATACACTTTATTGGACTGTGGTTTTCTCACTGTACCACACTTTTGCATTGATCACCTGGCCAGCTTTGTTTTACTTGGCCTTTCCTATTTAATAAATGACTTCATAAAACATATAGCTATTGTTTGTCTACCCTGTATTAAGACAATGGGAGTCCACTTTTGGCTTTATTATGGTTCAGGGGAGTAGGGTAAAAGACTTTTGTGACAATAGGTTCCCACCTATAAATGTGAACACTTAAACTCTCTTCAATGAGCATACATGCCAACATACCTGATTCAAGCTTGAGACTACCAATGTTTAAGCCAAAATGTTTTTTTCTGTTTCTGACCTGAAATTTCTTCTTCTTTAATGTATTTTAATTGGCAAAATACATTCCCCCTAATTTGTTTTCAAAATATCTACTTTTAAAATGTTGACATGTCTGAATGAGGCTGAACTGAATATATGATGTTACAACGCTAACAATTACAACGCATGCCTTTACAACACGGTTTTTACATCGCAGCATCCATTAAAACGCATGATTTTACAACGCATGCCAGCACAACACATTTTTAGAAACTACATTTACAACGCATTCCATTACAACTCATTCCATTACAACGCATTGCATTACAACGTGCAATACTTTTAGAGCAAGAGTATTGTAAGTGTTGGATAGTGTAGGGGTAAAAATTACTATTCCCACTCCAGTGAGTGCAACAGTAGGGTAAGTGTTGGATAGTGTAGGGGTAAACATTTCTATTCCCACTCCAGTGAGTGCAACAGTAGGGTAAGTGTTGGATAGTTTAGGGATAAAAATACTATGCCCATGTACCCATGTACCCCAGAACCCATACCCTCCCTAAAACTAAAAAATCTCCATTACTTACCTTATAATGCATTGTAATGGCATGTGTTGTAATGATATTCATTGTAATGGCATGCGTTGTAGTGACATGCGTTGTAATGGCATGCGTTGTAATAGTATGTGATGTAAGGGCAGCTGCGTTGTAATGACTGCGTTGTGAATGTAGTGCGTTGTAATGACTGCTATGTAAAGGCTGTTTCCCGGCTGAACTAGTTGAAGACTGTAGAATTCTGACCTGAAATTGCTTCTTCTTTAATGTATTTTAATTGGCAAAATACATTCCCCCTAATTTGCTTTCAAAATATCTACTTTTAAAATGTTGACATGTCTGAATGAGGCTGAACTGAATATATGATGTTACAACGCAAACAATTACAACGCATGCCTTTACAACGCGGTTTTTACATCACAGCACCCATTACAATGCATGATTTTACAACGCATTCCATTACAACGCATACCTTTACAACGTATGCCATTACAACACGCAATACTTTTAGGGCAAGAGTAGTGTAAGTGTTGGATAGCGTAGGGGTAAAAATTACTATTCCCACTCCAGTGAGTGCAACCGTAGGGTAAGTGTTGGATAGTGTCTGGGTACACATTTCTATTCCCACTCTAGTGAGTGCAACAGTGGGGTAAGTGTTGGATAGTGTAGGGATAAAAATACTATCCCCATGTACCCCAAAACCCATACCCACCCTAAAACAAGAAAATCCCCATTACTTACCTTATAATGCGTCAGGACACGTGTCTTAAGTAGAACCTAACATGAAAATATCTGTATTCTTTTTTAACGTTGCCTTTCTGTCTTTGTTTACTTTAGATACCTGTCAGGGGTCATTAGGGCAGCAATAGAGCACATTTAAATTGTTTTCATCCTACATTTACTGTTTTAAGTATGTATTGAAAGAGGGAATAAATACAGTCTTTAGGTGATTTTTTCATATTTTTGTACCTGTCATGCTGCTATAAAAGTGGCCAGGTGGCATCAATAGATACCTACGTCATTAATTTGCTCACTTGCCTTTCATTATTCGCTGTTCACTCATCTGTCCTCACTTCGTATTCATTGCTCGCTCCCTCAAGTATAGAGACACTCATAAGTAATGTTTCCTTTGCTAGTTTTCCTCTGTATGTGGGATCGCAATATTTGTATGCACCTTTTTATCACTGTGTGCACAGCAGTATGTTGCGGTAAGCAGAGGTGAATAGTGTGAGAAACCGTGCCCACTTCACTTCAGGCTATTAGGAACACTCTCTTGTAGGAAAGTGGGTTTCTGGTTGCAGTAACCCACCTACACACTATTTGCCAGGTTTCTGATGCACTTTGACTTGATGTGTCATGTGTCCCTGCCAATTAGGTTTCCAGGGCACTATGCTCTCTCCCAAAATGGTACCTTTTTGCGCCCGATTGTCACCTCTCTGGCCACATTTAAGTCCCTTGGAAAAAGTATGATGGATACCAAGGACACTGTGCCCAGGGAAGCCCTCTATGGTCTGCAAAAACAACAATTGATGGAGAGAATGCAGAACAATTTCATACATTCACCCCAGTACAGAGATCTGGGCCTAAAGCCATAGTTTTTTTGCACTCCACACCACCCCAGTTCAGACATGGCTATATGCAAATCAGCCTTGACCCTGTGCCTCATGGGAACAGTCCAGCCCGAACTGCCAAGCCATGTCTTTCCTGGACCGGAATCAAGCATCCTAGGACCGGTTTCTGGCTATCAGCCGTCTTCAGCCAGGATAGCTTGACTCCAGTGGTGTGTAGAGCATGGGACTCACGTCTGAGCATACCCATTCCACTCGGGGTGACACATGCAAAAACACCAATTGATGGACAGAATGCAGAACAATGTCATACATTCACCCCAGTACAGAGATCTGGGCCTAAATCCATTGTTTTTTTGCACTCCACTCCACCCTAGTTCAGACATGGCCATATGCAAATCAGCCTTGACCCTGTGCCTCATGGGAACAGTCCAGCCCGAACTGCCAAGCCATGTCTTTCCTGGACCGGAATCAAGCATCCTAGGACCGGTTTCTGGCTATCAGCCGTCTTCAGCCAGGATAGCTTGACTCCAGTGGTGTGTAGAGCATGGGACTCACGTCTGAGCATACCCATTCCACTCGGGGTGACACATGCAAAAACACCAATTGATGGACAGAATGCAGAACAATGTCATACATTCACCCCAGTACAGAGATCTGGGCCTAAATCCATTGTTTTTTTGCACTCCACTCCACCCTAGTTCAGACATGGCCATATGCAAATCAGCCTTGACCCTGTGCCTCATGGGAACAGTCCAGCCCGAACTGCCAAGCCATGTCTTTCCTGGACCAGAATCAAGCATCCTAGGACCGGTTTCTGGCTATCAGCCGTCTTCAGCCAGGATAGCTTGACTCCTTTTGTGTGGAGAGCATGGGACTCACGTCTGAACATACCCATCCCACTCGGGGTGACAAATGCAAAAACAACAATTGATGGACAGAATGCAGAACAATGTCATACATTCACCCCAGGACAGAGATCTGGGCCTAAATCCATCGTTTTTTTGCACTCTACACCACCCCAGTTCAGACATGGCCATATGCAAATCAGCCTTGACCCTGTGCCTCATGGGAACAGTCCAGCCCGAACTGCCAAGCCATGTATTTCCTGGCCTGGAATCAAGCATCCTAGTACCGGTTTCTGGCTATCAGCCGTCTTCAGCCAGGATAGTTTGACTCCAGTGGTGTGGAGAGCATGGGACTCACGTCTGAGCATACCCATCCCACTAGGGGTGACCAATGCAAAAAGAACAATTGATGGACAGAATGCAGAACAATGTCATACATTCACCCCAGTACAGAGATCTGGGCCTAAATCCATCGTTTTTTTGCACTCCACATCACCCCAGTTCAGACATGGCCATATGCAAATCAGCCTTGACCCTGTGCCTCATGGGAACAGTCCAGCCCGAACTGCCAAGCCTTGTCTTTCCTGGACCGGAATCAAGCATCCTAGGACCGGTTTCAGGCTATCAACCGTCTTCGGCCAGATTAGCTTGACTCCAGTGGTGTGGAGAGCATGGGACTCACGTCTGAGCATACCATCCGACTCGGGGTGACAAATGCAAAAACAACAATTGATGGACAGAATGCAGAACAATGTCATACATTCACCCCAGTACAGAGATCTGGGCCTAAATCCATCGTTTTTTTGCACTCCACACCACCCCAGTTCAGACATGGCCAAATGCAAATCAGTCTTGACCCTGTGCCTCATGGGAACAGTCCAGCCGGAACTGCCAAGCCAAGTATTTCCTGGCCTGGAATCAAGCATCCTAGTACCGGTTTCTGGCTATCAGCCGTCTTCAGCCAGGATAGCTTGACTCCAGTGGTGTGGAGAGCATGGGACTCACGTCTGAGCATACCCATCCCACTAGGGGTGACCAATGCAAAAACAACAATTGATGGACAGAATGCAGAACAATGTCATACATTCACCCCAGTACAGAGATCTGGGCCTAAATCCATCGTTTTTTTGCACTCCACACCACCCCAGTTTAGACATGGCCATTTGCAAATCAGCCTTGACCCTGTGCCTCATTGGAACAGTCCAGCCTGAACTGCCAAGCCATGTCTTTCCTGGACCGGAATAAAGCATCCTAGGACCGGTTTCTGGCTATCAGCCGTCTTCAGGCGGGATAGCTTGACTCCAGTGGTGTGGAGAGCATGGGACTCAGGTCTGAGCATACCCATCCCACTCGGGGAGACAAATGCAAAAACAACAATTGATGGACAGAATGCAGAACAATGTCATACATTCACCCCAGTACAAAGATCTGGGCTTAAATCCATGGTTTTTTTGCACTCCACACCACCCCAGTTCGGACATGGCCATATGCAAATCAGCCTTGACCCTGTGCCTCATGGGAACAGTCCAGCCCGAACTGCCAAGCCATGTCTTTCCTGGACCGGAATCAAGCATCCTAGGACTGGTTTCTGGCTATCAGCCGTCTTCAGCCAGGATAGCTTGACTCCAGGGGTGTGGAGAGCATGGGACTCACGTCTGAGCATACCCATCCCACTAGGGGTGGCCAATGCAAAAACAACAATTGATGGACAGAATGCAGAACAATGTCATACATTTACCCCAGTACAGAGATCTGGGCCTAAATCCATTGTTTTTTTGCACTCCACACCACCCCAGTTCAGACATGGCCATCCCCTTTTGTACCGCTTTGTCGCCATAAGTTGGCGGGGTATGTCAGACGTGAGTCCCTTGCTCACTTTGCCACTGGATTCAAGCAAGCCTGTCTGAAGATGGCTGTAATGCCAGAAACCGGTCCTAGGATGCTTGATTCCGGTCCAGGGAAGGTATGGCTTGGCAGTTCAAGCTGGACTGTTCCCATGAGGCACAGGGTCAGACTGATTTGCATATGGCCATGTCTAAACTGGGGTGGCAGAGTGGGCTAAAGAACGGTGATGGATCAAACCCAGATCTGTTGGCTGGGTGTGAGTGTTTGATTGGTTCAGATGCCCCGACCATCACTACCCCCTTTTGTACCGCTTTGTCGCCATAAGTTGGCAGGATATGCTCAGTTGTGAGTCCCTTGCTCACTTTGCCACTGGATTCAAGCAAGGCTGGCTGAAGACGGCTGTAATGGCAGAAACCGGTCCTAGGACGCTTGAATCCAGTCCAGGGAAGGCATGGCTTGGCAGTTCAAGCTGGACTGTTCCCATGAGGCACAGGGTCAGACTGATTTGCATATGGCCATGTCTAAACTTGGGTGGCAGAGTGGGCTAAAGAACAGTGATGGATCAAACCCAGATCTGTTGACTGGGTGTGAGTGTTTGATTGGTTCAGATGCCCCGACCATCACCACCCCCTTTTGTACCGCTTTGTCGCCATAAGTTGGCAGGGTATGCTCAGTTGTGAGTCCCTTGCTCACTTTGCCACTGGATTCAAGCAAGGCTGGCTGGAGACGGCTGTAATGCCAGAAACCGGTCCTAGGACACTTGAATCCAGTCCAGGGAAGGCATGGCTTGGCAGTTCGGGCTGGACTGTTCCCATGAGGCACAGGGTCAGACTGATTTGCATATGGCCATGTCTAAACTTGGGTGGCAGAGTGGGCTAAAGAACAGTGATGGATCAAACCCAGATCTGTTGACTGGGTGTGAGTGTTTGATTGGTTCAGATGCTCCGTCCATCTCCTCCACCTTTTGTACCTCTATGGTCTGCAGCACATATTGTGCCACCCTTAAAGGCCCTATACCTTAACACACACACACTGCCATTGCAGGCTGTGCGTTTTGGTGCAGAAAAAGTGAAGAGTCGACATGGCACACCTGTGTGCCATGCATGTATCCCACTGCCTATGGTATAGGTCAGCCACCCCTCTAGCTGGGTGCACTATACCACTGGTGAGAGTACAGTTGCATGAGCACTGTACCCCTACAGTGTTTAAGTCCATTCTTAGACATTTTAAGTGCAGTTAAGCCATATAGATTATATAGTCTGGGAGTTTGTCATTACGAACTCCACAGCACCATAATGGCTTTACTACATTCTGGGAAGTTAGGTATCAAACTTCTCAGCATAATAAACCCACACTGATGGCAGTGTTGGGATTTATTATACCATGCACTCAGAGGGCATCTTAGAGATGCACCCTGAAAAAGAGAACAGCCTCTGGTGGGTTCCCTAACTGGTAACCACCAGCCTGCCATCACAAGACATGTTTCTGGACCAATGGGATGGGAGCCTTTACTTCCTCAGCCCAAAAACTAAGCCTTTCCTGGGCAGAGGTGGTCACACCTCCCCCAGGTTATCTGTGGTAGGGGAGCTTCAAAGGCCTTCTGCCTTTGTAACATGACCCCGAGCCTCTCCTGCTATCAGGAGCTGGCCCTCTTCCTGTCTCTCCCCCTTTTCGGTGGGAGGCCAGGCAGGAAAAATTAGAACAACCCAAAAGGTGTGCCCACCTATGCCAACCCCACCCCTCTGGTGGGAGAGGTGAGGTGAAGCTCACCCTTCAGTGCCCACCATCTTGCAGATGGCAGGCACTCTCCAATCAGTGTTAGGGATTGTGCCCCCTCTCCCACATAGGGTGAGCACACCAAGGGTGTAGTCACCCTAAGGTCAGAATTTTATTGGTACCTGACGCAAAGACCCATAAAATGCCCCCTAAATGCAGTATTTAGGGGGCAGCCGTGAACCCAGGATGCAGATTCCTGATACCTACGAAGAAGAAGGATGAAAGAAGACGGCCAGCAGAGGAGAATGCAGAGAAGAACTGGCTTGTCCCCAGCCCTACTGGCCCGCCTGCAGTTTCCTGAGATTCTGCGCCAAAGATGGCCTTGTCCTGCAGCCAGCAATCTCCAGAACTCCTGTGAGGACTGACTCCCTACAACAAAGACCGGATCTCCAGCAGCTCTGTTCAAAAGAATCACTAAAGAAATACTCAGAGCCTGCTGAGGACAAAGAAACCTGACGCCTGGAACAACCACTGCACCTGATGCCTACGGCCTGTGTCTTGAGGTTGATGTAGATATCAAACGAATGAACACATCATCCTAACTTGGGGAAGATCTGATAATGTCTGAGTAAAGATTTCATTTAAATACAAACATCTCAGAGCAGATGGTCCTTCCCTTTGAAGCCTTATATTTCTGATTGACTGATTGTTATGAATCAATCACGTGTGATAGTAATTGTGGCCACAAATGATTAGAATCTCACCAATTTTTCAAATGGAATGTTAACTGATTAACAGAGGGGTTTTTCATAATAGGATCCAAAACTTGAAATGCATAATTCTGAAGGGGAGTATAAATAACCATAATACTATTGTTATTAAATGAATATTTTCAACATTGTATTTATATGAAAGTTATAGTAGTAACAGCTAATTTTTAATTTAGTTTCTTGTGTGTTATTATAACCCCTTCTTTAGGGTGTAAAATTTTAAATAGTACTAATACTCATATTAACTTAAATCCTGAGCATCACATAGTGCCCTCTGCAGCTTTCTTGTTTTTATACTTCTTAGCAATTTGTCCATTTTCTACATACTTTCATAATCACCTATAATGAGGACATTCAGTTATCAGGTTGCTGCAGTCACTTAATACACCCTCTATTTCTAGGTAATTTGTACTTAATAGTTGCCAACACAAGTTTTTCCGGATATAAATTCAAACAGTTTGACTAGGTGTTCATCACACCAAGATCACATTTCCTTCGTGCCACTATCTCATCACAAATCATAGACTGTTTTGACTTAAAAGAAATATAACAATCAGAGCGAAGGAGCTAACTTTTTCTTTCAGGTATATTTTTTCCAGGGGAGAATGTTGTCTTTGCCTGCCAAAAATTGTGAGAGGTCTAATTAATAATCATAAGGTGATTTTTACACTTTCCCTGGGAGCACTAAGAACTGAGTACTGATCATTGCAATTCAAGATGCTGGTAATTATAGGTCTGTGGTTGTCTCCACAATGTTGTTTACACCTAAAACAATGGTGGGCTTGCTTTATGAGAAATAATCAAAAATGGTAGAGTGAAAGCCCCAAATTAGCTTTTCTACAAATAGCTTCCTACCTAGCACCCGAATCCGCCCTCTAAAGTACCTTATCAGATATTGATCCTTTAGGTCCTTAAACCTTGAATTTAAGTATGGCATGTGCTGTCTTATGAGCATTTAATCAAATGTTTTCACCCCTTATACATTTCATGTTGTTTTTCATCAGCAATGAACAGTATGTTTGGGTTGCTCTTCCTCAGAGGAGCAAGAATGCTGTTTCCCCTGTGCTGCTCTGTTGCTGATAATCTGCTGTCCAGTGCTATTGAAGATCTGTGAATACGTCTATCTTTTTATGCTTCTAATGTACATTGACCATTCCCAGAGCGAAAATCCTTTCAGTCATAAACTATTGCCTATATTGAGTGCACCAGAAACAAAATGACTGAAAGTGGTATTATAATGGCCATTTGGGGACGGATTAGAGCCAAAGGCCTAATATGAATAGCATGAGTCCATTTTGTCTGGATTCTGATACTTATATGGTTGTTGACTTCACTCAAACTTCAAAGTGCTGCTGGTTATGAAATAGAGGTGTTTGTCAGTGACAAATAGCCTGGGGCCATTTTGTAACGTACTCCTCACTTAAACAGTTATTTACTAACAATAACTAACTGATTGCTCATTATGTCACTTTCCTCACTCACCTCATTTAATCCTTGTTAGTTTATACATTTCTTCACTCATTCTTCCTCATTATCTTCTCTACTCACTCTAAACTTACTCCTCTGTCTCTCTCATGCTCTTAACTCTGACAACATCCACTTCATTGCCATACGTGGCATCACTGCGAAGTCACTAGAGCCATAACATTCACCTTTAGGAGTGCTGACATCAGTTTCCTTCTTTGTGCTACACCTGTACATTCTGGAGCACTCCAAACTCTTCTCAGGAGTGTTGATGTCATGGGCGATTTCTTAAAAAATATAAAAAGTTTGGTTACAGTTACCTCACGATGATACCAGCCGAGCGGTATGGCTTTAAACCATACAGAGATTGTAATGGCCAAATCTCCATCAGAAATCCTGCAACATGTGCCTCTGGTGCCTGGGATTTGACCACGACCCACAGGCCTGCAAATCATGTCAGTGTATGCATCCAAAGGTGATTAAAGAACAAGAGGCAAAGATGTTTATGGCCTAGCACAAGACAAGCATTGGGGACGACAAAATCGAGACAGTGATTGAAGTTGCTGCAGTAGCCATCTTCATCAAAGTCACCAAAGAAAAAAGAAAAATTTATAGAAGAGGCATGAGTCTCTCCGACATACTTCAAGAAGTAAGTCTCCACAACCCAGCCTTTGACACATTCAATGTCGGACAAGGAACCAATGGTAGTCCCCATGGAGTCTATGGCGCATGTGGTTTCTTCAGACCTGCAGCTGGCTTCGGAGTCAATTTTTCTGCATCATCGATCCGAAGGCCCATGGCCAGTCAGTTTTGCCCATATTTTCCGATTTGTTGGGTGGAGGACCCTTCAGCATCCCTGAGTGACACGTTAAGCATTTTAAGCAGATCTGTGGTCCCTTCTAGAGTGCTCGCTGGTCCCACGGGCCCAATGACTTGCTCTTGTCGAGCACTGGAGGGCTACCAGCGTCATTCCACTCAACGCCCTTTTCACCCTTTCTTCCCTAGCCCGCATTATCATGGTCAGCAATACAGACTCAGTGCCACCACAGCATTCGGGATCAGTGCCGCGGCTACCACCTCCACTGAACAGCCCATCTTACTCGCCTTCAGCGCCAGACCAAAACACCTCTCTGGTGCCACAGATGACGTCTCTAATTCCACTAACGCCACTGACAATACCCTGGTGCTGCTACTATTGATTCTTCCACCTCTTCTGACTCCACCAGTTCAGCTGACCACTCGAACAGACTCTCTTCCATTAATTAACCATCAACTTTATCGCTCCAGGACAGGCCAAAGGTTAATAGAAGAAGGCAGTTTCTTCTTTGGGGCTCAGATCCAAATGCAGATGATTAGGATGGTTAGTATACACTGGACCTGGACTTTACAGGCCTGAAAGATCCAAGTGGTATTGACACTTCACCAGAGAGGGAGCTTCTCTCTCTAACGGGTTTGCCCCTACCAGAGGTTCATTCATACCACTCGGTCATTAGGAGGGCCGCTAATACCTCCAAGTGCCGTCCATAGAAACAAAGATCAGACCCCCTTATTGAGGTTGTACATTTAACCCCCCATACAGTAGAATTGTTATTTCCTTTCAATAAGGCCCTAACAGAACATAGTCTAGCTATTTGAAAAAAACAATAACTTCTACTGAGATTTCTGGAACCGATACCTGACACTATAAGCCATTTCCAGGAGGTCCCACCTTCCTCTCGTCTCACCCATCCCTGGAGAGCCTAGTAGTGCAAGCTTGTTATTTTTCCAAGCTAACACCTGGTGCCTTTCCCACAACATAATCTGAGGTTTCAGCAGGGGATTTACTTTTGGGGCCATCAGCAATACACCCAACAGCAGCACCAACAACAGGGGATCTTCCCTCTACAAATAGTAGAGAGGACAAAGCAAGGTAACACCTGATGCCTTTCCCACAACATAATCTGAGGTTTCAGCAGGGGATTTACTTTTGTGTGTCGGACTTGGCGAGGGTAATCAAGTCGTTCGGCATTGGCTTAACATCTTATGCCGACGACACACAGCTGGTCCTGGAGATACACAAAAACGGTGAAGCAGTGGCAGCGAACTTTCAGGAGGGCATGAAGGCCATTAGCTCATGGATGAACCGGAATTGCTTAAAGCTAAATTCCGACAAGACGGAGGTGATGGTTTTTGGCGAACTGACTCCGTCTTGGTCTCCGGTCTGGTGGCCCTCGGAATTGGGAGCTCCCCCATCACCTGTAACCAAGGTGAAAAACTTGGGCGTGCTTTTTGACAATAAGCTCACGTTTTTAAGCCATGCCAACGCGGTGGTGTCAGCCTCCTTCTTTACCCTGAGAATGGTGAAGAAACTGCTCCCTTTTCTTCCCCCAACCGCAGGCAAAACCTTAATGTCCTCCCTGGTGTTATCTAGGGTGGATTATTGCAATGGTCTATTGCTTAACGCACAAGAGCAAGTTCTGAGCAAATTACAGCTTGTCCAGAACGCTGCTGCAAGAATTCTCATGGGTATACCTAAGCACGCTTCTATTTCTCCCACAATTCGTGAGCTCCACTGGTTACCAATAAGAAGCCGGATAAAGTTTAAGGCCATGTGTATCATTCACAAGGCCTTAAACAATAATGGACCTGATTTTTTCAAAAGTGCATTCAAACTGTACAAATCCAGTCGAACACTACGCTCTTCTTCGGCCCAACAGCTCCAAATCCCACGCACAAAAAAAGTATCTTGGGGAGATAGACGCTTTGTAGTGGCAGCATCAAAATTATGGAATCAGATCCCCTCCTCTGTTAAAAATCAATCGTCATTACTCTCATTTCGCAAACACCTCAAGACCTGGCTCTTTAACCAGTAAGACGTCAGTGGAACCCCTGCAATCTGCAAACTCCAGCGCCGAGACACCGAAAGGTATTTGCGCGCTTTAGAAATTTAAAAAAGAAATAAATAAATAAATAAATTTTGGGGCCATCAGCAATACACCCAACAGCAGCACCAACAACAGGGGATCTTCCCTCTACAAATAGAAGAGAGGACAAAGCAAGGGAAGAACAGATGCTCTACCCCTTTCTCCCTCCTCCTCTTCTTCCCCAACCACTACAGGGAAACAGCCATAGTTACCCTTGTCCGAACACACACAGTCATTTTGGGGACAGACATCCCATTTTCACACGTTTGGACCCCTCAGACCTTTGACAAGTTTTGAGGATTCCAGACCTTTGGGTCTTGTAGATTGTGGAAAGAACCCCCAACCATCTCTTCCAGTTACCAGTACTCCTGCCAGACCATCTGACTGTCCTTCAGCAAGAGGTTCTGACCTTACTAGTAATGGGTACTGTGGAGTGTGTTCCAGAGCAGGAGCACTGGAAATGAAAGTCTAGATTGTGTCTGTTGACCTGCAAGATATCTACTTCCACCTTCCTATCCTGCAGGTACATAGGAATTTTCTATGCTTCATGGTCCGATCCGAACACTATTAGTTTGCTGTTCTCCCATTTGACCTCACTTCGCTCCTCCAGTCTTCACAAAAGTGGTGGTGGTAGATTCAGACCATCACAGATGGCAATTAATTCCAGAATTCCTTTACCGGGATAACTGGCTCCTAAAAGCCAACTCACCAGAGATGTGTCCTACCATTTGCACACAACTGACAAGTTGTCGGTCAATATGAACTTTTCCATCAACAATCCTATGTCTCCCCTAGTTCCCTTACAGTGCATCCGGAGGCATATTTATCAAAGTTTTGCATTGCCCTTTCACCGCACAAGGCAGTGCAGGGCTACACAAAACTAGAATGAGATTTACCAAGCCTGGCTGGATTAACAAAAGGCTGCGCAAGTCATTGCCTTGCTCTACTCTGCCCTGACAAGGCGTTCCATGGGTGTAGCATGGATGTTTCTATGCATCCATCCATTGATTTTGGTGCATTCCCCGAATAAATCTGGGAATGTGTCAACATTCTACACATTCCCAGGGGAGGTACAGCGAGGAGAAATATGTCTATATATTCTTATTGTTTCCGCTTTCTAAGTGTTCGGCATTCTGCAACACACTTAGTTGAGGGAAGTGTCTTTCAGCGTTGTGTTTGTGCAGGAAGATGCCCCTTCCTGCACAAAAACAATACTGCACCCCTGTGCAAGGGTGCCTGCTCTGGTGCAAGCAGTACATGTTGCGCCATCACAAACAGAGGACAGGAATATGCCAAATAATGTTAAATATGGCACATTCCTGCTCTCTCCCTTTTGTGCAGAGCAGCAAGGCATCTTGCAGCAATACTTTGCTTGAAGACGTGATAAATTGGAAGGGGTGGGATGGTATACCATTGCAAATTGAGCCTTCCCTTCTTCTCAGAAGGTTCCCAACATCCAGGCTATGATTGTGATGTTTCAAAATGGAGCGATTGTTCCAGTCCTGATGGTCTTATGCCTCTTCGATCTGCAATCCTCCTTCATCCTTCTGGTCACCTATGCATGCTGACACATGAGGGCACTCCAATGATGTCTTTGCAGGCAGTGGTTCAAGCACCTTGGAAACACTTTAGTGGCCTTACAGTGGTAGAGGATGGACAGCAATCTATCCCAAGTAAGTCCATTTCACTCTATCCCTCCGGTGGCAACAGTTATCACTGATGCCTCCACTCTAGAGTGGGTAATATATCTGGAAGAATGTGAGCTCAGAAGTCCCTGGTCCCTAGATGAACGGAGATTGCTCATTAACCTCTAGGAATTACAGGTCATAATTTTGGCACTCAAGGTCTTCCTCCATTCCCTCAGTGATCGGTGTTTTCAGATCTTGATGGACAATAAACTATGTAGTATATCATCAAGCAGGGGTGAGTAGGGTCATACTTCTCTACCAAGAAGCTCTGAGACTCTAGTCTTGGGTTCAGGAACATTAGATTTGCCTGGTGGCACATCCCCTTGCAGGTGTGCTCAATGTGCTAGTGGATAGTTTCAGTAAGAATCATCTTGCCAACCACCAGTGGCATCTGGAATCGGAAGTAATCCAGGACATATTCTAGCCTGGAGGACTCCTGATATTGACCTATGTGCCACTCACGAGAACGCTCAATTCCTGAAATCCTGTGACCTCTAGTTTCCGATGCAGGAAGCATTGGGGGACATGTTTCAGTTGAAGTTGAACTTTTCGCTCCATTATGTGTTTCCTTCCATTCCCTTGATTGCTCGAATTCTGAGGAAAAGTTTTCTTGATCAGGCCCAAGTAATCCTCATTGCCCCCAGATTTGCCACAAAGGGTGTAAAATGTAGACCTTATTCGCTTCTCCCTGTGCCCTCCGCTCTGTCTCCCTCACAGAGTAGACCTCTTGTTGCAGTCACATGGCGGGTTCTCCATCCCAACTGCTAAAGCCTCCACCTGTCTTTCTAGAGATTTAACGGGCAACATGAGATCTCTTTCTTTACCTTCTGAAGGTATGGATATTAATTTATGTGCCCACAGTCATGTCACCAAGATAGTGTTCTGAGGCAGATGGAATTAATTTACCAATTGATATGTAGACAGCTTAGTAGGCCCTCTTCAGGTTCATCTGTCTAACATCTTAGGTGTGTCCTTTCACTAGCTCAGCAGTGGGGCGCAGTGGGTACTGCTAAAGCTCACTTATCAGACTTTTCGGCTTTTCTTTGTTTACCTGACAAGCTGTCCCTTTTCAAACCATCCATAGTTATGAGGTTCCTAAAGGGACAATTAACAAGTTTCCACCAATCCCTTTTAGGATGCCTCAATGGGGCTACAACTTGGTTCTCATGTTTCTTTTATTTTCCCCTTTTGAACTATTACATAGTTGTCCTTTACATTACTCACATTTAAGGCAGTCTTCCTGATCACTAACACATCAGCTAGACGTGTTAGCAAATTGCAAGCTTTTAGTGTCAAACATATATTCATTTCTTTCAGTCCTAACAGATTGGTGTTAAGAACCAAGGCTGCCTTCCTGCCATGCAGACTCCCAACCTTCTTCACTCATCCACAGGCAACCATTTAAGAACAGAGACTGCATCGTCTTGATCATAAGAGAGCAGTTAGCTTCTACGTGGACAGAACATGCGAGTTAAGGCTAGATGATCAGCTGTTTGTGGGCTATATGGGGAAGGTGAAAGGCAAGAAAGTGCATAAGAGGACATTATCAAGATGGATAATCCTATGAATTACGATGTGCAGTGCTCTGGCTAACAAAGAGCCATCAGAAAGTATTCAAGCTCATTCCACCAGAGCAAGTTTTTTACTTCTGCAATGGCAACAGGAGTTCCGATAGCACACATCTGCAAAGTGGTGAGTTGGGTGTCCCTCTACACTTTTGCGTAGCATTACCATTTGAACTCAGAAGGGAGAATGGAAAGTAATTTCGCTCGCTGGTTCCTTGAGAAGTTCTTGGTAAAAACAGCCATGCACCCACACCTTGTCTTGTGACTGTTGGGGGAATTTATTCAAAAGGTGAGGAATCTGCAAGAAGAGCAAATACGCCCTGGAAAGCTCTCTATCCACACACACAGAAATATGTACTCAATCAATCAATCAAATCAAGCTTTATTCGGATCATAAAAAATGTCCATAAAAGCATTCTATGAAATACAATAAAATCCATTTATAACCAAGAATATGCAAAAGAAACAATATCTTAACATAATTAAAATAAGCACAATCATTATACATGTATACCTATAGTAATTCTTAGTTCAATTTTTCTAAGTGAACAAGTTCATTCCTTTGTTTTTTTGCTGACATTATTTAACAAATTACTGCATTGCAGACTGGTATTCTTTCCAAATTCCGTTAATAATTAAAAGAAGTTTTATAGGATTACAGGCAATTATCTTTAAAAATTGGACGGAGATACATTTTTCTAATTTCTATATAAAAATTTCAAAAGAGTAAAAATTGAAGGGTGCTTTGTTTGGATCTACCATCACACGGGCAGTTTAGAAGATTAGCACACCACTTGCCCCTTTTAGGAAAAGCAAAAAGATAGTGTAATGTATTCATCCATAGTCTGGTTAGGTAGAATCTATGCTGTACCTTAGTTATAAAAACGAGGTATGGCTGCAGACCCATGGCGATTGGTCCCTTAAGATAAGATATAGCAATTTTCTTAGAACCTGAAACCTCATCTCTTAAGGCTGTCCTAACATTCAGGAGACTCCTTTTCAAATCAACCTTACTGATGTGTTGTATGTCTTCAGGTTGATTTCCATTCAGGGGCAAGTTGCATTCTTCTAAGAGACCACTAATATAACTCAACCAAGGTATTTTCTTGCATCGGTCTTGGGACAAACAGTCTAAAATAATATCCCTCGTAAAGCGAGTTTCTTCCCTAGTCCAGATACGGTGCCACAAATTTAAGGCGGCTATGCTAATCAAATCGTGTATATATGGTGTTCCGGTTTCTCTATGCAAGATAATGAAAGGGTGTTCCGGTTTCTCTATGCAAGATAATGAAAGGGGTGAAGGCCGGTACGGCTAACAAACGTCTTAAAAAGTTGTTTTCAAGAATTTGTAATGGCAAAGTGTCCGTCTGGCCCCATAGTGCTCCCCCGTAACAACTCCCGGTGATGCACTTTGCTCCGTATAGCTTGAGAATCTCCCGTACAGGTTGTTTACCAATTTTTTGGGAGAATCTAAAAATAGCCTCCACCAATTTCACAAATTTCAACTTGCATAGAGTTATATGTGTAGGTGAAGAGAGAGAGTTCTCCCAGTTAATTTAAGGTCCAGAGGGGGGAGATAGAGACCAGCAAATCATAAGAAATACCTCTAGAAGGACCTATATTGCTTTTACAAGGAGTAAATCCTAACAGTATCTACAAAAATGGGGGATGCCAAAGAGAAAAATTAGGACATCAGAATATTATCAAAATATATATTTATTTGTTTTTTTAGATATTTTAGTGTAAAAAAGTCTTTTTATACATCTCTAGTTTTCATTTTGACACATAACATCCTAAGCAAAAATTCATCAATGTTCATATTACAATTTGTGCAAATGCAATAAAGTGCAGGTTAAGACAATAGAAAAGAAGAGTGTACCCCTAACAATATAATATAATTCTAACATACATGCATACATTCTTACACATCAATCATACCATTGCAGTGATAAAAAGATCTAACAACATAAATACTCAGACTAAGTACAGTAAAACAAAGAAACCCAAAGGTGTACTTGGTGGTTTACATTAGGAACCTAGAAGTAGTGGTTCTGCAAGTTAGACATTGGTCTGTGTGGAGATGACCAATCTGTATCCAAGTTGTGGATGTACGGCCGACGTACGTTTCGGTGATGATGTCACCTTCCTCAGGGCCAAGAAAAACAGATAACAAACTAACATATACACATGATCTCTACAAAGGTTTAAAAGGACAGGGGCATTACATGGTTTTATTCTTTTTCTATATGATCAGATATTTTCAGACAGACAGTGGTAGATGCTGTGACTAGAGGTTGCTAGTAGAGCGTATACTATGTTGTACAAAGGGCATCATATAACAAAGTCCACAGGTATATTTGGCAAAGAATTGCTTCAGTTGGAAGTCGTATATGAAGGTTTGTGGGGTTTCATGTAGTTCTACTGATGATTTTTGTGTATCACTCAGTTTCTACCGCTCACATCTATCTTTCCTTCGAAGACAGACCCCGGCACCCTGTACTACAGTTTCAGCCCTCTATCAAAAAAAAGATGTAATGGCTGCACGACTTCATACATTTTATTCACTACGGGAGTGATACACAAAAATCATCAGTAGAACTACATGAATCTGGTACCAGGCACTTGATAGGTACTTTGCAACTCCGCATACAACAAATAAAGATGTTGTATCGGTTAAGAGAATGCGGAGGGCGACCCTAAAATCTCTAACACCCAACTCCCTGCATACTGGCTTCAACCATCTCGATCTCGACCTCTTGTATGCTTTGCAACCAAACAGAAAGTGTGGTAGGGATTCGGTCTCACATGGACAGCTTGGGCAGGTGCCATTTGAGAACCGCATTCCTTTCCATCCCCTAATAAATTTGTTAAGGGGTAGTGTCCCATACCTCATTTAAAAAATAATTGATCTGTCTTTTAGTATTTGGATGAAATCTAATAATGGTTCAAACCTCCTAGTGGGCTTATGCTCCAAAAATTGTGTGGTTAGAGCTCCCCATTTTGTACTCTTCTGTTCCTCAGTGTGTACCCACTCCCAGTGCATTTTCTTAACAACTTGCTCTGGAGGAGGGGACTGTGAGGTCCAGGATTCAGCCAATCCCAGCATCATGACCATTTGCCTCAATTTGTTTAGTCACTGGATCTTATTCACACTGTTCAAGGCTAGCAGTTCGTCCATCTCCAGGGCGTAATTTGCTAGTTCTGAGGTCCTTCTCAGGCGCACCCAGAACAGCACTATGTCTAAAATCGAGCGTTTGCCCATATCATGAAAAAGGGGCTTCAATGGGGTTGAGATAGGAACGGCAACTAAGTCCATTATAAACTTATTCTCGGCTCTAACCAGATCGGTGACATTTTCGCAGCCCCACAGTTCCGACCCATAGACTGCGGAGGACAGCACCTTCCCTTCAAATACAGCTAGAGCCGGGGCTATAGGCCTGCTGACTGACATACGCTGACTCCTCAGAATGGCTCCCGAGACTCTCTTGAGGTTTAGCAGCATCTTGGCAACATGGGAGTCCCATTTCATTCTATTGTTAATCCTGATTCCCAGGTAGTCAAAATCCTCCTCCACCTCAAGAGGCGACCCATTAAGGGTGAAATTAATTTTCTTTGCTTTTTTTGAAGGGGCAGCACCATTAACTTGGTTTGGATGTATTAATGGTCAGCCCGCGTTCATCGCAAAATAGACTGAATCTGTCCAGTAGTTTCTCCAGCCCTGAGGGGGTTTTGGACAACAGGAGGGTGTCATCTGCAAAGAGGAGGGTTGGTGTTTTCTCCCCCGCCAGGACCGGAGCATTGGCATTGTCCTCCCTCAAATGGTCTACCACCCCATTGATAAAGAGGGAGAACAATGTCGGGGCCATCACACAGCCCTGGCGTACCCCCCTATTCACCTGTTAGCTGTCCCTCATTCCCCATCTAATTCTAGCATAATTATCTTCGTGAAGTTTAACTATAAACTCCAGGAGGCAACGCGGGAACCCCATTTCCAGCAGCACCCTCCAGAGATTATCACGAGGCACCAAATCAAAGGCGCTTTTGAGGTCTATGAAGGTCAGATATAAATTCCCCTTCATAATGGTTACTGATTTCCAGTATATTGCCCAAAACCTGAAAACATGGTCCATAGTACCCACATTCTGGCGGAAACCCGCCTGGAAGTAGGACAGTATATTCCCCTCCTCTAGCCACATACCTACTCTATTTATAATGACCCTGCCAACTATTTTCTGAGCAGCGTCGACTAAACTAATCAACCTGTAGTTGGCAGGGTCCTCCCTATCGCCTTTCTTATGGATAGTAACAACTTCAGCACCCCTCCACGAGTCAGGGACAGGGTATCCATGAAGGATTCTATTAATTAGAGGAGCAATAAAATCAGACCACAGATTAGGGTCATGTATGTATAGATCGCCCGGTAACCCATCGGGCCTGCCGCTTTAGAGGGTGTTATGCTCCTGATAGCATCAGAAACTTCTCGGGCTACAAAGGGTTCTACAGGTGTAAGTTCCTCATTAATAAAGTCATTTTGTACCCTCCATGATTGAACTAAATCACCTTCGCCACAATACAGATTCGAAAAATGGGAATGCCATTGTTGCTCAGTTATATGGTTAGGGAGGGGCTCTACTTCTCTCCTGTCAAGTTTGTTTATCAAGTTCCAAAACAGGGTAGAGTTCTTCGAACTGGCAGCGATCTTAAGTTGTTGCCAATATTCTTCCTCCCAGTCCTTCTTTGCACTTTTGATGCAATCGCTATATTCCCTTCTAGCCGTCCTAACTGCTATAGCGTCCTTTCTCCTATTGGCGTTTGCTATAGCCCTTCTCTTTTCCCTACAACCTGTTGTATACCATAGGTTGCCACTTTTTGGTGGATTCTTCTTCCTTGGTCCACTAGTATCTCTTATAGTGAAGAATTAACCAATTTTCTCTATTAGACTCTTGTAGGAGTCTATAAAATTCAGACTTTGTTCGGTTGACTGGGCGGAGGTATGGGATAGGAGTTCCCTAGTTTCTGCCTCTACTAGTTCTTTAATACGGATCAAACTATCTTCTTGGCACATCACCCTGTTCCACTTTAATCTGCGTTTGCAATTAGATGGAACTACTTCTTTTGTGATCATAAGTGGGGCATTTAATGCTTCCCTTTCAATACCCCATCTTATTTCCATGCAAAGTGGATTATGATCGCTATCCTGTGACTGTCTGACTTCCATGTCAACTAGTCTGTTCCAGGAACCGGTATCGAGCAGAATGTAATCAATACGGGATGGACAACTAAATCTGTTATTGGTCATCATACCATTTGGGTCTGAGGTTGTCCTACCATTCAGGGCACGTAGGTTATATTCTAGTGTTAGGGCATTTATTTGGATCGCTCTTGGCGTCCATTTTCTGATTGGCGCTATGGTTGGAGGCGGGATGGACTGTCTAGAATCCTCTTCATTAAGTCCCAGGAGATCTTCTTTGCTTAGGGGTTCATATGTACAGTTAAAATCTCCCCCTACAATAATGCTAGACAATGGGGGGGATACCTGCTAGCGCCACCTCGAGTAAGGCTATAGTGGGTGAAGTTTGACCTCCTGGGCAACCTCTAGCATAAATATTAAACAGCTCCATCGAGCTTCCAATATGGGAGCCCTTAGTGGAGATTTGTAGTATGTCCTGCGATGGTAAAGTATGCGCAGTAAGTGCCCAATTCAAAGCCACACTAAACCATACGTGCAGTCCTCCCGATGGGCGACCTCTCCCTGAACTAATTGCCGGAATAAAGTGGGTGGAATATCCGCATTTATATAGGGGAGACATGCTCCATGTTTCCTGGAACATACAGATGTCGAACGTATCTATGAATTGGTTCCATTCTGGATTTGCCATATTTTTTTGAAGCCCCGCTATGTTCCAGGAAAACAATTTAATCATGTTTGTGTTTGTAACCCTCTCTGTGTGAACTACTTCTGAAGCTAGTCTTACAACTGCTGTTGTTAGGGGATATTGAGCGTTGACCACTTCATTAGACCTTTCTTCCCCCGAGGAACATCCTCATCATTAATCTTCATAGCCTCCATATCTATAAGGCTTGTGGTGGAATTGGTCTGACGCTCGGGCTTGCACATATTGTGTGTTTGTCTTAACCTATTCAGATAGTTATCCTTTAATGGTCAGTCTATGTTGTTTAGACCCGATGCGTCCTTGAGACTAGATTTAGACCATAGAGGTGCGTGTCTGATTTGTATGTTACAATTCCTAGGGGGGCATGTCCTATACTCTAGGGCTACTAGGTTCTCTGCAATTTCTATGTTACCAAACTGTATCTCGATACAGTCTGTTGATGAACTACGCAAGAAAATTCTTTTAACATTAATCATATCCTCCCTAATGACTGATCTGCACCCTCTCACGTGGCGAAGCCCGTGAATGGCTTTATTGCGTATGGATTCACTGTTCTCATAAGTGTTAGCAGCTCCAAGCTTGGTGACCCCGGTCATGTAGACAATACCACAAGGGGATCTGTATGGTGTGTTTATCTGTTTGTTACTCCAATTAGTTGTTTCAACCATGTCACTATAATATTTATTATCCCCCTGCAGGACCCTGCATTGTGATATTGACCCCCTCAATTTTGCTACTTCGGCATATGAGCCCGAGGTGTTTTGCCTGGCGGGCATTTTAGCTAGGGGGTTATGAGCTGGGATTTTGGGTCGTAACTCTACTACAGTTTTGGAGACACATAATGGAGCTGTTCGTGTATTGGGTTTAGATAGGGCCGCTCCTGCTGTTTGGTTTGGTGGGGCCGATCGCAAGATAGGGGCTTTTACCGGGTTGGACACTAACACTGGGTGTAGAGTGTTTATGTGTAGTTCCTCCCGTTTTGTAAAGTCCATCATGAATTTCTTAATAATAGCTATATCCCTTTCCAGGCTTTCCATTTTCATCTTGATTAAATTATTAAAATTCAAACATCTGGAGCATTCACCTGGACTATTCACAGCCTCCACAGTCCCCCCCAGCCCTTGTGATAAGACCTCACTTAATTCCCTGGATTCCCCTTCCAACACTGAAAAGCGATTAGTACAAGTGATGCCCATTTCACATGCTATCACCTGCGAGGACCTGTCTATATTCCCAGTTGATATAGCTGGAAGTTCGGCATTAGCACTCATGTTTGTCCCTCTTAATGCCTCTGTAACATTTACCTCAATGGGGCAAGCAGGGTTAGAATGCATATCATCTACTGAGCACTTGGATGTTGATCTTTTAGAAAAAATAGCTGGGATCACTTTGCTCTTTATCTGCAGTAAACCGTCGACCAGGGGATCAGGGTTATCCACATTTCTTAAGGATGGGACCGTCAATAGAATGTCCTCAAAATCTTCAACAATAGATTCGATGCTTGACATAACACAATTAGCGGCAGCATGTAGCGACTTTTTTGACTTCTTCCTTTTTTTTGTTGTAATGGCAAGTGCTCCCCCCCCTCCATTACCTTCCTTTTACCCATTGCTAGCTACAACTTTCCCTGGTAAATGGGATAATATCCAACAACTCGAAGGTGGCCCAACACTATCTGTGTATCAGGGAGCAGTCAACTTGACGAACAAGCACAGTACCTTTTTTTTTATATGGGTGGTTCAAGTTCTCACATGTAAGGGGCGGGGCCCTGCCCTGCCTCGGTCTGCCTAGGACGGCCGCAGATGGCCCCGCCCTTGTCCCGGACTTCTCCCGGCGCGCTATTGCGCGCGTCCCGCGGGACGAGGTTCCAAGGGATCCTTTATGCGCCTCCTGGCACTTCCGTGTGACGTCTGCGGCGTCCTGGCCTCTAGTGGGGCTGCTGGGAGGTGTAGTCACAGGAGTGGAAGGGGCCCGGCGGAGCCAAGCCCGGCCGGAGGAGCGAGCGGAGCAAAGCCCGGCCCACAGGTGCTGCCACAGGAATGCGAGGCTCGGCGGAGCCAAGCCCGGCCAAGATGATGAAGCAGAGCAATGCCCGGCCCTCAGGAGCGAGTACAAGCAACAGGTAAAGTTCCCCAAGGACTCGGCACCAAGGGAGCCTTTATGCGCCTCCTGGCTCTTCCGTGTGACGTCCGCGGCGTCCTGGCCGCTAGTGGGGCTGCTGCGAGGCATAGTCACAGGAGTGGAAGGGGCCCGGCGTAGCCAAGCCGGGCCGGAGTAGCGAGCGGAGCAAAGCCCGGCCCACTGGTGCTGCCACAGGAATGCGGGGCTCGGCGGAGCCAAGCCCGGCCAAGATGATGAAGCAGAGCAATGCCCGGCCCTCAGGAGAGAGTACAAGCAACAGGTAAAGTTCCCCCCGGACTCGGCACCAAGGGAGCCTTAATGCGCCTCTTGGCGCTTCCGTGAGATGTCCGCGGCGTCCTGGCCGCTAGTGGGGCTGCTGGGAGGTGTAGTCACAGGAGTGGAAGGGGCCCGGCGGAGCCAAGCCCAGCCGGAGGAGCGAGTGGAGCAAAGCCCCTGCCCACAGGTGCTGCCACAGGAATGCGGGGCTCGGCGGAGCCAAGCCCGGCCAAGATGATGAAGCAGAGCAATGCCCGGCCCTCAGGAGCAAGTACAAGCAACAGGTAAAGTTCCCCTATTAGTTCTAAGTTCAGAAACTGTTCGACCACCCCAACACCTCGTCTGAAGCCATACTGAGCTACAGATAAGATGTTCTTTTCTTCTACCCATTGCTCTAGCCTGGCCAACAGCATTCTTGCCATTACTTTAGAAGAAGAGCCAAGCAAAGATATTGGGCAATAGCAATTGGCACTACTCCTATTCCACTTTTTGAAAATGGGGACTATCAGACTCTCTGCCCAAGTGGCAGGTACCACCCCATCAATTGTTGCATTAAAAAATGTGTACACAAGGGGTACCCAAAAATCCATATTATATTTAAATATATGAATTGGGACTCCGTCGGGGCCAGCCGCTATGCCACTAGCGCTATTCTTAAGGGCTGTTACAATTTCTTCTTGACTGATACTCCCTATTTTGGTGCTTTTTAAGATTATGACAGATTTATCCTCTTTATTTAAAAAACCCTGATCAGTTTCATAAAAAACTGCTTGAAAGTGGAATAACCAATCCGCTGGGGTCACTAACATATACATTTTTACTGATTGGACATCTGTAAAGAAAGGTTGATCCAATGTTTTCCAAAAAAGGGCCGAATCTTTAAGAACGGCAGCTTTGATCAGATTCTCCCACGCATTATCCCTAATCTCCGAGTTTCTTCGGGTAAGGGGTTCTTTATATGACTTCCGTAGGATACTGTCCTCCTCCCTATTACGCCAGATGGTTTTTATTGCAGACTTGAAATCTCTATTTAATCTAGAACATTGATTATCAAACCATCTTGGGGAATGCGAAACATCTGTTTTAGGATTCTTTCGCAAATGATCAGAAATTGCAGTAGAAATACTTTAAAAAGCCTTAACTATGTCCATACTATTTGAGGAATTATCAAGGCAGGTTAAAACATGATCATTAATTTTTAATAGGATCCTGTTTGTAAAAGCTTCTGGGTCAACGGCAGCCCATTTGATTGAGATCCCATTCTCGCCCTGTGTCTTTATATCCATAGCATGGGTACTTACTTCTGGTTGTTTTAAAACAGGAGATTTTAAGGTTATCAGCAAGGGATGATGATCATTCAATAAACTTGGGGAGGCAAAACATTCAGCTATTAGGGACCTAAGGCTTATTGAGGTGATAAAGTGATCAATACATGAGGATGATCTTACTCCTTCAAAGGTGTAAATATTACCCCTATCCTCACGTCCGCTCCCTTTTATAGCCCTACCTGCCTTTGAGGGGATAGCATTTGTTGAAATAGTCTTGAACCCGTTTACGAAGAAATTATCTGTGAGCCAAGTCTCTTGTAATAAAACCACATTGCAGAGTTGGATGCTTGTAAGCCAATTTACATCCTGCAGTTTATGCCTAGCCCCAGCAACATTCCATGTCATTATATGAAGGCATTCGTACTGAGGATAGCTAAAAGGATCCGTCTCAACTTCTGTGACTGACCCTTTCTTGCAACTATCAGTGCTAACCTCCCTAGCTTTAGTTATCTGACTCATACTCCTCCCTGCATAGTTTAATGTATCTAGCTGGGTAGGCAAGTTAATCGCAGGGAGAACGAACAATGATGTTCTCCAACAGTGGGGGACTTAGAGGTTGTAGTCAATCACAACCATCTAGACCGGACAATGTGGCAAATCTGTTAACTAGATTTAGAAAGGAAGGCCTCTGGGTAGGACCCTGCAGTGCTCTCCGATAATTTAAAACACGGGGTGTTGACCACCCTTTCCAAATAAAATGGCGTCTATAAAAAAACCCTAATGGCAAAAGAGAGATCTTACTGAAATGATCCTCTAAATTAATACTCCCTATACGGTCCAGTAGAAATCTCACAACCTGCTCGTTATTAACCCCTTCCATGCTCATGACGAGCTCAGCTCGTCATGAGGCACACTGGAGCTGTGCTTATGACGAGCTGAGCTCGTCATGAATAGAGGGATTCATGGAATGTCAGCACAGGAGGGGAATTGCCTTAGCAGCCAAGGTGTTAAAGTTGGCAACTATGCAGTCCTCTCTCAAGTCCTTCCTAGAATGTCCTATCCAAGCAGAACGTCTAGCCATGATCATCTGATTACAGATGTTCTAATCCCAAACCTCGACAAGCTTCAATTTAGTTGTGAGCCAGTACATAGTTTTGGCCATCAGCTGATCGGTAGTTTCTAACTGTCCTTCCTGTGAAACCGGGATATTCCGCAAGATCACTACCAAAGGGGCAGCAGCTGGAGGAAGATGCAAGACCTGAGAGCCCTCCAAGGCTAGACTATGATCCACACCCTCAAACGTCTGCTGCGGTTTTAGACGCTGAGGCCCCGATATCAAGCTTGGTGCTTCGTCACCCCCAGTCCCCACACATGGACCACTTTCCTCCCCTTCCTGACTACAAAAGCTAGCCTGAGTAGGGCCACTAAGATTAACCCCTGGCTCAACCCATTTAACACCCACATGCACTAAACCAACATCATGATTACCCACAACATCCTCATTCCTCCCAGGAACCGACGATGTTGAGGGTATTTGCCTCGCTACGAGGGATTTAGGAGGAATGGAGTTCCCAAGTACTGCGTTGCTTAGCTCATTAGATGTATTAACTATTAACCTATTTCTGGAGGCTAAAAAACCCTCTAGGTTAGAAAGGTTATTCATAAGATTCAGTTCAAAATCGGTTAGTCTTTCCTCAATTTTAGAGAGGGATGTATGACGTAACAACGCGTGTTATTACAACGTGTGCTGTTACATCGCAATCGTTACGACTGCATGTTACCACGCTATGCCTTTACAACGCAAGTCTTTACATCGACTTGCGCTAGGTGGCGTGCTAACATTAAAAAGGGTAATTTACTATTCCAACTCCAGTCCACTTATCAGTAGGGAAGGTGTTGGGATAGTAAACTACACCATTTTTAATGTTAGCACGCCATCTAGCGCAAGTCGATGTAAAGACTTGCGTTGTAATGGCATAGCGTTTTTACATGCGGTCGTTGTAACGACCGCGATGTAACAGCATTGCGGTGTAATAACCGCGTTGTTAAGGATGTTTCCCTTAGAGAGCCTTTGCATTATTGGAGACAGAGATGATACAATTAAATTACCCAATTTGGACCACATAACATCATTGACTTTGTCAGAGGAATCGCCTAGAAGATCTAAAGTCGAGTCCCGTGGCAAACTTGGCTGTGAAAACACCGTTGTTAGAGATGGCGATGCTACAGTTTCTCCATTTTTATTCATCTTTTTAATTTTTGCCGGTTTCTGTCTCTGTGGGCCCCCTCCCTGATCTACTTTTGTGAAGTGTCTGAGGGTATGGCAGAGGAGTTAGTTTTACCATGAGGTCCAGATCTTGTGGCAATACTTGGGGGTGGACTGCTTCGGGTATTTACAGTAACCGTCTCAACCAGTTCAACAGATGGCGTAATATTATGTGTACCCTGTCCGCCTTGTTTTTCCGATGGTTCATTTTGAGACAATCCAGGGTCACTTACTATGACGGGAGAATCAGGAACTGCAACCAAGGAGCAATCAGGGGCACGAGCACAAGCCAGGGCGCCCAGAGACTATCGTTTAGCTGTTTGTAGATCAAGAGACTCACGACGCTCTGTCAGTGCTATCTCCTGAGCAAGGACAGAGCTGGCTCTAATTAAAAACTGATCCAAAGTCCCCACCACGCTGCCAGACAGCTGTGCAGATCTTCCCTTGCCCTCACGCAAATTCATCCTCACTAAGCTTCTGAAATGATGGGAGGTCAAAAAAACAACGTAATAAATTCCACCTTCCCAATTAATAACACTTTTCCCTAGACCAACCGTATGTCAAATTGAAATGACCTTCTGATTATGACTGGCTTTTGTGAGTGAGCCCGGCCTCATCCGTACTCTAACGGGCTCAAACAGGTCCACCCTTGGCCTGGCCCGCGCCCGCTAAGCGGGAGCCGCAAGCACCTTTATGCGCCTCCGGGCGCAAGAGAATGGCAGCGGCGCCTCCTGGCGGGGTAATCAGGGAAAGCAGTGTGGGCTCTGAAGTCCAGTAAAGAGGTTCCCGCGAAGCGGGAGCTGCGAGCACCTTTATGCACCTCCGGGTGCGAGAGAATGGCAGCAGCGCCTCTTGGCGCGGTAATCAGGCAAAGCAGCGTGGGCTCTAAAGTCCAGTAAATGTACTCACATAGAAATCTATATTCTAGTCAATCTTTTCTAAGTCTACACATATACTTTATGCACAGTAGCACTAGGGTTTCCTTACTCTTCATTTTCTTTTGAGAATCCCTTTTTTCCTTGAACATGTTTAAATGCTTGGAAATATTGTGTAGCAAGTGGGAGAAGTAACATTTGAAAAACATGTTTCACTGTTGAGTAATCTCTTCATCTATGCCATCTCCGAAATTCCTTCCTATTCCCACTCTGGAAACAAATTTACTCCACCTCTTGTGAGAAGTGAATCTTAAATTGTTCCCCGGGTGGAAATTGGCAGAGAAAGTGTTTGTGGACAGTTACAAACTCACAAGTTTGCAGGCACACATATACTTTGTAAGGCAATAAAGCCCTTAAAATGTCTCTACATACCCACATAAAAATATTTATTCACATAGATATCTGTATGTTTTTTAATCTTTTTCCAAGTGTACACATGCACTTTGTGCGCATTAGCACTTTGTCTTTCTTTGAATTGAGATAAATGTATGCCATATAGACCAGGCTATTACATAGCCATAATTGTGATGGATAGGTGCACATATTTCCAAGATAAAATACAATGTAGTTCTCTTTGAGTTACACATTTGTAATATAGTGCTTAATCTGATAGGCGCTTACTGTTAAAGGAATAATGATAATATGGTACTCTTAATGATGGATAAATTAACATGAACTTTTTCAATACAACATGACGTGAGCATCGATAACACCATCAAGACTAAGCATGGGCGCAAAATCTGTTCCGCTCGTGGTTTTTCGGCAAATTCGGGATCCGCAAATTCCCTTGAATTTGCTGAAAATCCGCGAGCGGAACGGATCCGGGGTGCAAAAGTTCAAGCTTCAAGCTTGTAACTATTTTAGAACGGCGCCGGCAAGCTGCCAGCACCATTCTAAAATAGTTACTAAGTTAGCTTCAACAGGAAGCACTAATAGATAAAATGCAGGTGCTCGAGCACCTGCTTTATTTTATCTATTAGTGCTTCCTGATGAAGCTAACTTAGTAACTATTTTAGAATGGCGCTGGCAGCTTGCCGGTGCCATTCTAAAACAAAACAGGAGTGGGGCAGAGGGCAGAAGGTCACAGAGTGGGGCAGAGGGCAGAAGGGCACAGCAACAAGTGGGGCGGAGGGCAGAATGGCACAAGAACGAGTGGGGCAGAGGGCAGAAGGGCGCATCGCGGTCTCGCACAAAAAAAAACCCCGCGAACACGCAAAGCGCCCCGCGAACACGCCAAGCGCCCCGCGAACACGCAAAAATAAAAAAATCCGCAAAATCGTGAATTTTGCGGATAGCGAATTCGCAAATCCGTGGATCGCGAATTCGCAAAATTTGCCCATCAAGACCATGCGCACAATCCACTCAGGCTCTCCGTCAGACCCATTCCAGCACCACGTCTTCAACAGAGCAAGCAGCTCCATTGCACCCCACCTGCGCAACGTCATCATTCTCTCCCTCGAGACCGCGACCTTCCCAGAGATCTGGAAACACGCCGAGATCAACGACCTAATCAAACAAGCATTTGCAATGCAATAGGTCTCGCATTAGGAAAGTTTGAGCTATTGGTATTGTAAATGACAAATTTTGTATTCATGTGTTCGTTTTGAATGCTAATAGTTTTAGCTTTCGCAAATGTGACACCTATAGCATTTGTAATGCAATATGTGTTGTATTTACGTGACTTAGATGTATTGAAATTACAAATAACAAAGGCCTTTTTTTATAATTAATACTTAAATAAAAGTTATTGTAATGTATAATGGCAATAGCTTAAACTTTTCTAAATAACTTTTGTGAAGAATATGTTTGTGACATTTGTAACATTTGTAATAAAGCTTGAAACATTGAGAGAACATATTTGAACCAGTTGTTGTTGAATGGTTGCAGAGATTGATGCTGTGGTGGCGCTGAGTGATGTTGTGGTGGCGACAAGTGATGCTGTGGCATTCAGTGATGCTGTGGTAGCGCATAGTGATGTTGTGGTGCCCCTGAGTCATGCAGTGGTGCCCTGGAGTGATGCTGTTGTTGTGCGATAGATAGTTAGAGTGAGGGCGATAGATAGCTAGAGGGAGGAGGAAAGATAGATAGAGTGAGGGCGATAGATAGATAGAGGGAGGACAATAGATAAAGGGAGGGAGGGCAATAGATAGAAGAAGGGAGGGCGATAGAGGGAGGGCGATAGATAGATAGAGGGAGGGTGATAGATAGAGTGAGGGAGGGCGATAGATAGAGTGAGAGCGATAGATAGATAGGCAGATAGATAGAGTGAGGGCGATAGATAGATATTTTATTTATTTATAAAGTTTTATATAGCGCAAACTGGGCGATGGATGGAGTGAGGGTGATAGATAGAGTGAGGGCGATAGATAGATAGATAGATAGATAGATAGATAGATAGATAGATAGATAGATAGATAGATAGAGTGAGGGTGATAGATAGAGGGCAATAGATAGAGTGAGGGCGATAGATAGAGAGAGTGAGGGCGATAGATAGATAGACAGATAGATAGAGTGAGGGAGATAGATAGATAGATAGATAGATAGATAGATAGATAGATAGATAGATAGATAGATAGATAGATAGAAAGATAGATAGATAGATAGATAGATAGATAGATAGATAGATAGATAGATAGATAGATAGATAGAGTGAGGGTGATAGATAGATAGATAGATAGATAGATAGATAGATAGATAGATAGATAGATAGATAGATAGATAGATAGATAGATAGAGTGAGGGTGATAGATAGATTGAGGGCGATAGATAGAATGAAGGCGATAGATAGATAGAGTGAGGGCAACAGATAGATAGAGTGAGGGCAACAGATAGATAGAGTGAGGGCAATAGATAGAGTGAGGGTGATAGATAGAGTGAGGGTGATGGGTAGATAGATAGATAGAGTGAGGGCGATAGAGTGAGGGAAATAGATAGATAGATAGATAGATAGATAGATAGAGTGAGGTCGATAGATAGATAGAAGTGTAGATAGAAGTGTAGAGAGAGAGGGGTGTGGAGAGAGAGGGGTGTGTAGAGAGAGAGGTGTAGAGATAGAGAGGGATGTAGAGAGAGGGGTGTAGAGAGAGAGTGGGGTGTAGAGAGAGAGGGGTGTAGAGAGAGAGGGGTGTAGAGAGAGTGGGGTGTAGAGAGAGGGGTGTAGAGAGAGGGGTGTAGAGAGAGGGGTGTAGAGAGAGGGGTGTAGAGAGAGGGGTATAGAGAGAGTGGGGTGCAGAGAGAGTGGGGTGCAGAGAGAGTGAGGTGCAGAAAGAGTAGGGTGCAGAGAGAGGGCTGTAGAGAGAGGGGTGTAGAGAGAGGGGTGTAGAGAGGGGGTGTAGAGAGAGGGGTGTAGAGAGAGGGGTGTAGAAAGAGAGGGGTGTAGAGAGAGAGGGGTATAGAGAGAGAGGGGTGTAGAGAGAAAGGGGTGTAGAGAGAGGGGGCAGAGTGAGGGGATAGAGAGAGAGGGGGTGTAGAGAGAAAGGGGTGTAGAGAGAGGGGGTGTAGAGAGAGAGAGAGGGGTGTAGAGAGAGAGAGGGGTGTTGAGAGAGAGAGGGGTGTAAAGAGAGAGGGTGTAGAGAGAGGGGTGTAGAGAGAGGGGTGTAGAGAGCTGTGCCCCTGGGGGTCAATTTGATACTAAGAAGGGTGCTAACGGTGGGTCAGGGGGAGGGGGGCATTCAAAGGTTATGGAGCAGACACAAGGGCACAAATCTCATACAGTGGGTCCTGTGGGTCAATGTGACACTAAGAAGGGTGCTAACGGTGGGCCCTGGGGGTCAATGACACACAGTGGGTCATGGGGGGGCGGGGTATTCAAAGGATAGAAGCAGACATCCTTATAAAAGCGATAAAAATAGCATGTATCACTGGTGTCAATTTATATTTAAATCAAGATAAGGAAAACTGACAAGTGTGTAATATGTCCCGTGTTCAGTTTGCACACCTAATCATTAACAATAATAATACGTGTAGTGCTTGCTCTCATAACACTACTAGTAGTAGCGGTCACTGTTGCCCAAAATAATGGTACTTCTTTTATAGGCTAGAGGGAGAGGAAAGGCAGAGCAAGAGTAGGGAGGATACATATGAACCCAAGACGTGCAGGTTGCACACTGATTTTAATAGTGAGCTCTTAACTCACTGAGCTAGATTCTGAGCCATTGGGCTTCCCTGCTCCATCATTTGAAGCAAGTTGTCCTGGATGCTTTCCAGATTTGCACCGCCTGTAACTACTGCTTGAATAGGGATGCTGCTCGTCCCTTTCAAGCTGCTTGCGCTTGTTTTAAACACTTTACGTGCGTATGAGCTGATTTGCATGGTCCGTACCTTTCGTCCGCCCTATAAATGAAAAAAGCAGGTATGACATTAAGGGCTAGATGTAGGTAATTCCCATTTACAGACTCTTAAATTCCGAATTTTACTGATTCGGTACTTAAGAGTCTGTAAATGGGAAGGGGGCAGATGTAGGTAATTTTAAAATCTGAATTACCGAATCTGTAGAATTCGGTATTTACCGATTGTGTAAATACTGGATCGTTATTTCCCATTGATTCCTATGGGCTTTGAAGCCCATAGGAGTCAATGGAAAATACTGATTCTGTATTTACACAATCGGTAAATATCGAATCCTGCAAGGGTGCAGGGGGTGTCACTTTGACACCCTCTAGTACCCCAAGTACAGGCTTGTGTGACATGTGGCACACATACATGCCCTAAGGGCATATCTGTGTGTCACATTGCACAGTTGTGCATGCACAGATGTGCATACACACCTGAATTCGGTATTTTACCACCCAATAGGATTGGGTGGTAAAATACCGACTCTTAAGGGCCTGTGGCACTAAACTGTGCCACCTACATTTGTAATTACAGAATCGGTATATTTACCGATTCGGTAATTTACCGAATCGGTAAATATAGCGATTCTGTAATTTTCAGCCCCCTACATCTGAAAACCCTAATACCGGTCGGAAACGGACGAAATCTGCCGTTTCCGACCGGTATTAGGGCTCCTACATCTGGCCCTAGGTGTCCCAGAGCATATACAGACAAACATTCAGAAATAATGAGTGCGTGCAATAATAGCACATTAAAGGTAAACAGTTGGCTTTGCCGACAAAGAGAAGCACTGTCACGCTGTTCCCCTCCCAACTTCCAGTGACTGGCGAGTTAAGAGATGAAGGGGAGGTGGAGGGCATTGACTAATGGCAGCAACGGGTGAGGAAACAGTGGAAATGACAAGGGGACGAGGAGAGGAATGCCAGACGGGTATGAGGGGACATGGAGAGATATGCCAGATGGGTGCAAGGGAAGCGGCCAACAGCGAAGAGAAAGAGACGTGCAGCAATAGGCGCTCTGACATCTTCGGGTGAAGTCTGCGCTATATAAAAACACATAAAATAAATAAATAAAAGGAAGGTAGTGATTCCTAATAGTGAGTGTAGGAGGGAGCCTTGTGACAGATGTTGAGAGCCTTAAAAAGCTGAATTGATATGGGTAAGCAAATATTTGAGTGAAAATGTATTTAAGAGTACGTGCGGGAGGGAATGAGAGTGCCTTGTGTGCGTTCTGTGGCGGGGTGAGCGGGGGAGCTGCAGCCTTTGAAGTCTGATGCCTAGGCACAGACAAATGGTGGTGCGCGATGTGCACGAGGGGGGCGGGGAGCGGCAGCCTTTGATGTCTGATGCCGAGGCACAGACAAATGGTGGTGTGTTATGTGGCTGGCGTGCACGCGCCTGTCTCACATGAACTGTATGGGATCCGCAGCCATTTTGGTAGACTTTTTTTTTCCACTCACTATAATTCTTGCACATTGGCAGGCGAGACCTAAAAACCTAAGGCAGACCCAAGAGACCTCAAGAACTTCTGGCCCATTTCTCTGCTCCCCTTCCCAGCCAAGGTCATCGAGAAAGCCGTCAACAGGCAGCTAACCCGATACCTCGAAGAAAACAGAATCCACACCCTTCCCAGTAAGGGTTCTGCAGCAACCACAGCACAGAGACTGCCCTCATCGCCGCCACCGACGACATCAGGACCCTGCTGGACAATGGCGAGACCGCAGCACTCATCCTCCTAGACCTTTCTGCCGCTTTGACACCATCTGCCATCGCACACAACGCGCACGCCTCGATGCCGCAGGGGTCCGAGACAAGGCTCTGGATTGGATCACCTCCTTCCTCTCCGGCAGGACCCAGAGCGTCCCCCTCCCCCCATTCCGTTCCAAAGCCTCCGAGATCATCTGCGGTGTACCCCAGGGATCCTCCCTCAGCCCGACGCTGTTCAACATTTACATGGTCCCGCTCGCACACGTAGCCCGACAGCACAACCTCAACATAATCTCCTACGCCGATGACACTCAGCTGATCCTCTCCCTCACCAAGGACCCCATCACCGCCAAAGCCAACCTCCACGAAGGAATAAAGGCCGTCGCCGACTGGATGAAGACCAGCCATCTGAAGCTGAACTCTGACAAGACGGAGGTCCTCCTCTTCAGCTCCAACTCTTCAACCTGGGACGACTCCTGGTGGTTGACGGCACTGGGGGCAGCCCCGACACCCACCGCCCACGCACGCAAGCTGGGAATCATCCTCGACTCAACGCTCTCTATGACCAAGCAAGGCAACGCCGTCTCCTCCTCCTGCTTCAACACTCTCTGCATGCTCCGCAAGATCTACGGATGGATCCCGACAGATGCAAGAAAGACAGTCACCCAGGCCCCCGTCAGCAGCAGACTCGACTAAAGAAACGCACTCTACACGTGAGCCCCGACCAAGCTCAACAAACGACTACGACGTATTCAAAATGCTTCTGCACGAATGATCCTTGATGTACCACGCCACGGTCACATCACCCCCCACCTGAGAAACCTGCACTGGCTCCCCGTCAACAAGAGGATATCCTTCAAGCTCCTCATCCACGCACACAAGGCACTCCACAAGACCGGCCCAGCCTACCTCAACAGACAGCTCTCCTTCTACTTCCTTAACCACCAGCTCCGCTCTGCCGACCTCTTACTCACCACCGTCCCGCACATCCAAAGAACAACCACCGGTGAGAGATCCTTCTCCCACCTCGCTGCCAAGACATGGAATACCCTCCCACCGAACCTACGACAGACGCAAGACCTGCTGACCTTCAGGAGGGTACTCAAGACCTGGCTGTTTGATCAGTAGCGCCCCCCCCCCAGTGCCTTCAGACCTTCACAGGTATGTAGTGCACTTTACAAATGATTGATTGATTGATTGATTGATGTGACTCTGTGATAGAATAAGCACACATGTCCAAAATACACCAAAATGTGGTCCTCATTGTGTTGGATAAAAACACACAATTGTGACACACATCTTTATACAATCCTCATTGTGATGGGAAAAACACCAATCTCTGTAATAGGCAGCATAATATTTCTTGTGACAGATAAAGGCACACAAACCTGTTGTACACAATTTAATATGGTTCTTAGTTACACCACTGCCTATAGGACCGTAGGTCACATTTAAATAGGAGCTATTGTAAAGCACCAAAGAGCACAATCTTGTGACACACAGTATGAAATGGTTTTCAGTGTCCAGAACAAACGTTCATATGCTTGAAACATATAAAGTTGTGGCAGTGTGTATTACATGTTTAAAATGGCAACACAAAACTGTAACATGCGTCATGATGTGCTACTTTTTGCAATGGATAAAAGCTCACATGCCATACACGTGGTCACATGAATTGCATAACACAATGCAGTCTTCATTGTGATGGATGAAAATATGTGTGAGATGTTGTTTTCAGAGTGAGGTGTTATAGCGCAGAGTTAAAACACGCACTGTGATGTAATTCATATTCATTGACAACAGAGGGGACCAGTCTCTCACAGGAATGCACATGCAATGAGGAACAGGTTTGTTTCTATTAGGTATCTTAAGACATCAGGTGCTCGATGCACATGATGAACTCAAATGAATTTGTAACTGTGTCACAAGGTCGAGGATGACTTATTGGAGGAGATTCCATACTCCCCGGTGACTATGGTGAAAGAGGCACTCTTCCTCTATGTACAGGATTTTTCTCCGGTCTGTCCCTTTAAGGAACAGGACTCTGACACCCAAGAAGAAGGTGGTCAGCAAGTCCGGATGACGTCTCTGCCCCCTGACCAATGGGGAGAGAGAACCCCGCTTATGAAAGCGGAAATGGATGTTGGAACGGATGCTGAGGAAGAAGTGAGACCTAAAGAAAGCGGAGAGAGCCAGGTGAACCAGAGCGCGTGATGGAGAAATGGGACCTCATCGCCTGCAACAAGTGGGGAGGTAACCCCTGCAGAGGAGGAGTCGCCAGGAGGCCAACCGTTTCACGCTTCACTCTGCCACGCTCTAGGAGGAATGTGGCTGAACAAGGTACAGTCCGGCTGCGGGCTGCTCACGGGCACTGGGCTGGAAGGCAGCAAAGTAAGTAAAGGACACACCTCTGCTAAACCGGTGGGTTAACCGGACTACACTTGGTGGTGGTGGCTTCTTTGAGTGTGGTGATACTCCCTGCACTGGCCCTCTACACTTCTACATATTGTCGATGTCCCGACGTTCACCAGTGGTTTTCTGACCGAGGAACATACGAGTCCATGACTGACCTGGTGGCCTCATAAGAGGAAGAACGGAAGCAGTATTCATACCTAACCTCTACTAGCTGTGTAAACAGACGAACTCGGACGTGAAAAATAAAAACATATTCAAACCATACCTAATAAAAGGGATAAAAGAACCAAGTCGCACGTTGATTCCTTCCGGGGCTTAACCCCTTACTTGACGACCCGGTGACAAAAATATAATGTAATATAATCCTATTTGTGATTGAAAGAAGTTTATTCTTGGCAACAGTAGTTTAGATAATAGCACATCTCTGCAACAGGCCTAGTGGTGTCGTCCTCGCAGTGCTAGGAAAAAGCTCAGATATGTAACACACAACATCATACAATCCTCGTTGCGATGGATAAAAACAAACAATTGTGATGCACACCAAGACTTGATTCAAAGTATAATAGTAGCTCACTTACATAACTCCCCAAAACACCTGTAACATTCCAAGCTATGGTCATTGCGCAGGGTATGAGCAATCCACTGGAAAGATTGTGATTGTGACCCTGCTGTGATTCATGTAGACAAACACCTTTATACCCCTTCATCATTGGCTCAATTCCCAAAACCAAGTGCTTTGTTTAGTATCATCATTTTGGATTACAGAGCAAGCTGCTTTTTAATTCACAAAGGTTGTCTTGTGGACTATTAGCTTATAGCCACAGAGGATATATTTCAAGGAGTAGGTTTCATTTTCTTTTGAGAATTCCATTTTCCCTTGAACAAGTTTACATGCTTACATTTCTGAAAATATTACAAAGCAAGTAGAAGTAATAACATTTGAAAAACATTTTCCCCTGTCAAGTAACACTTCAGCTATGCCATCTACAATTTTTAGTCTGATTCCTTTCACTTTCCATCCTGGAAACAGATTTAATCCGGCACTTGTAGAAGTGAATCTCAGATTGTTTCCTGGGTGGGAGTGGACTGAAGAATTGTTTGGGGACAGTTACAAAGTAACACATTTGGAGGCACACAACTAGTTTGCAGAGCAACAAAGCCCTGTGAAGATCACTTTCCACACACACAAAAATGTTTGCTCACATTCAATAGTCATCTTTTTCCAAGTGTACATATATGCTTGTTCACATTAGCCTCTGTGCTTTTTTGTGATGGATCGTTCGATGGATGATGCATGTCCTATGGACCAGGTTGTATAGAGCCGTCATTGTGATGGATAAGTGCATGCATTTCCAAAGTACAATACAATATAGTTTTTTTTGTTACTCAAGGTCATACACTTTACTAATACACAGCATAATGTTATACATGCTTCCTGTTAAAGGAATAGGTGATAACACTAATTCACATTAATGTGGTACTTTTAATGACGGCTAAATTAACATGAACTTGTTCAATACAATATGATGTTACTCTGTGATGGAAGAAGCACACTTGTCTAAAATGCACCAAAATGTGTCCTCATTGTGTTGGATAAAAACACACAGTTGTGACACACATCTTGATACGGTCCTCATTGTGATGGATAAAAACACTAACCTCTGTAATAGGCAGCATATTATTTCCTGTGGCAGATAAAGGCACACAACATTAGCCCTTGGGATTTTTTGTGATGGTGATAAATTCATGTCCTATGGACCAGGCCTGCATAGAGCAGTCAGTGTGATGGTAAAATGCATTAATTTCCAAGATAAAATACAATATAGTTTTCTGAGTTACCTAAGATCATACATATGACAACTAAACAGCATATTGTTAAAGCATCTTACTGTTAAAGGAGCTTTCTGTTAAAGGAATATGCGAAAACACTAAATCACATTAATGTGGTATTTTTAATGATAGCTACATTATCATGAACTTGCTCAATGCAACATGATATTTCTCTGTGATAGAAGCACACATGGCTAAAATGCCCCAAAATATGGTCCTCATTGCATTGGATAAAAGCATGCAATTGTGACACACATCTTGATAAGGTCCTCATTGTGATGGATTAAAACACCAACCTCTCTAATAGGCAGCATATTTCCTCTGGCAGACATTCAAACCTGTCTCACACAATTTAATATGGTCCTCAGTTTAACCCTTAAAGTGCACATAGGAGCATAATCTCAATATCTCAACACAATTCTGTAACATGCGTCATGATGTGCCCTTTTTTGCAATACATAAAAGCTCACATGCTATACACATGGTCCCATGAATATTCGCCTACCATGATGTAGTCCTCATTCTGATGCATAAAAACATGCATGTGATTTTTTTCTTTCAGAGTGCAGTGTAATAGCACACAGAGTTAAAACATGCAGTGTGATGCTGTTATGAGTTTGATGGACTACTATTCATAAACAATTCATATTTACTGACACCAGAGGGGAACAGTCTCTCACTGGAATGCAGTCTTAATGAGGAACAGGTCTGTGTCTATGAAGTATCTTAAGGCAGTCTTATGATCGTATGCAAGCACATCACAAATTCTCTGCAATGAATTACAAATGAAGAGGTAAACCATCAGGCAGTTTTAGTGCACCTCATGATATTGCCCTCTTGGTGATGGTTAACCCCTTCCATGCTCATGACGAACCCCAGCCGTCATGCACTACGGTGCTCGTGTGCTGATGACGGCTGGGGTTCGTCACGGCCCGCCCCTGTTCATGCTGTTTACAGCACACCAGGGGAATCGCGGCCACATCGAAGGGGTTAAAGCAGGCACATCTTTGTAAAAAGGTGCATGAGATTGTCCTCTGTTATACATAGATACTGTCTCATATTACTAACAGAATTCATGATGTGCTACTTAATGTGATGTATCAAGGCAAACAATCTTGTAACACTTAAAGGCATCTAGTGATCATTGTACTTAATAAACCCACATTAATTTGTAATATACAATGTAATATAATCCTATATGTGATGGAAAGAAGTTCATTCTTGGTAACAGTAGTTTAGAAAATAGCACAACTCTGCAACAGGCCTAGTGGTGTCGTCCTCGCAGTGCTAGGAAAAAGCTCAGATATGTAACACACAGTATCATACGGTCCTCGTTGCGATGGATAAAAACAAGCAATTGTGATGCACACCAACACTTGATTCAAAGTATAATAGTAGCTCACTTATATAACACCCCAAAACCCCTGTAACATTCCAAGCTATGGTCATTGTGCAGGGTATGAGCAAAGCACTGGAAAGATTGTGATTGTGACCCTGCTGTGATTCATGTAGACAAAAAGCTTCATACCCTTTAATCATTGGCTCTATTCACAACACCAAGTGCTTCGTTTATTATCATCATTTTGGATACAGAGCAAGCTGCTTTTTAATTCACAAAGGTTGTCTTGTTGACTGTTAGCTTATAGCTAAGGAGGATGTATTTCAAGGAGTAGCCTTCATTTTCTTTTGAGAATTCCATTTTCCTTTGAACACGTTTACATGCTTACATTTCTGGAAATATTACAAAGCACGTAGAAGTAATAACATTTGAAAAACATTTTCCCCTGTCAAGGAATCCCTTCACCTATGCCATCTCCAATTTTTAGTCTGATTCCTTTCACTTTCCATCCTGGAAACAGATTTAATCCGGCACTTGTTAGAAGTGAATCTCAGATTGTTCCCTGGGTGGGAATAGGCTCAAGAATTGTTTGTGGACAGTTACATAGGAACACATTTGGAGGCACACAAATACTTTACAGAGCAACAAAGCCCTATGAAGATCACTATCCACACACAAAAAATGTTTGCTCACATTCAATAGTCATCTTTTTCCAAGTGTACATATGTACTTGTTCACATTAGCCTCTGTGATTTTTTGTGATTGATTGTTCGATGGATGATGCATGTCCTATGGACCAGGCTGTATAGGGCCGTCATTGTGAGTGATAAGTGCACGCATTTCCAAGGTACAATACAATATACTTTTTTTAGTTACTCAAGTCATACACTTTATTAATACACAGCATAATATTATAGATCCTTTCTGTTAAAGGAATAAGTGATAACACTAATTCACATTAATGTGGTACTTTCAATGATGGCTAAATTAACATGAACTTGTTCAATACAATATGATGTTACTCTGTGATGGAAGAGGCACACGTGTCTAAAATGCACCAAAATGTGTCCTCATTGTGTTTGATAAAAATACACAGTTGTGACACACATCTTGATATGGTCCTCATTGCAATGGATAAAAGCACTAACCTCTGTAATAGGCAGCATAATATTTCCTGTGGCAGATAAAGGCACACAACATTAACCCTTGGGATTTTTTGTGATGTAGATAAATTCATGTCCTATGAACCAGGTCTGCATAGAGCCGTTAGTGTGATGGAAAAGTGCATTCATTTCCAAGATGAAATACAATATAGTTTTTTGAGTTACCTAAGATCATACACACTACAACTAAACAGCATAACGTTAAACCATCTTAGCAGTCAGTGTGATGGTAAAATGCATTAATTTCCAAGATAAAATACAATATAGTTTTCTGAGTTACCTAAGATCATACATATGACAACTAAACAGCATATTGTTAAAGCATCTTACTGTTAAAGGAGCTTTCTGTTAAAGGAATATGCGAAAACACAAAATCACATTAATGTTGTATTTTTAATGATAGCTACATTATCATGAACTTGCTCAATGCAACATGATATTCCTCTGTGATACAAGAAGCACACATGCCTAAAATGCCCCAAAATATGGTCCTCATTGCGTTGGATAAAAACATACAATTGTGACACACATCTTGATATGGTCCTCATTGTGATGGATAAAAACACCAACCTCTCCAATAGGCAGCATATTTCCCCAGGCAGACAAATGCATACAAACCTGTCTCACACAATGTAATATGATCCTCAGTTTAACCTATAAAGTGCACATAGGAGCATAATCCCCATATATATAGGAGCAATTGCAAAGCATAACGGAGCACAATGTTGTGACACACAATATGAAGTTGTTTTTAGTGTCCTGAACAGATGTTCATATGATTGATACACTTATAAAGTTGTGGCAGGGTCTATAATATGTTAAAAATCTCAACACAATTCTGTAACATGCGCCATGATGTGCCCTTTTTTGCATTACATAAAAGCTTACACGCTATACACATGGTCACATGAATTGCCTACCACAATGTAGTCGTCATTCAGATGGATAACAACACTGTTGTGTTTTTGTTTTAGAGTACAGTGTAATAGCACACCGAGTTAAAAACATGCAGTGTGATGCTATAATGAGTTTGATGGACTACAGTTCTTAAACAATTCATATTTATTGACACCAGGGAGGACCAGTCTCTCACTGGAATGCAGGCTTAATGAGGAACAGGTCTGTTTCTATGAAGTATCTTAAGGCAGCCTTATGATGCTAGGCAAGCACATCACAAATTCTCTGCAATGAATTACAAATGAAGAGGTAAACCAACATGCAGTTTTAGTGCACTGCATGATATTGCCCCACTGGTGATGGTTAAGCATGCACATCTTTGTAAAACACTGTATGTGATTATACATAGATATTGTCTCATATTACTAACAGACAGCATGATGTGCTCCTTAATGTGATGTATCAAGGCAAACAATCGTGTAACACTTCAAGGCATCTAGTGATCATTGCACTTAATACACCCAAATTAATTTGTAACATACAATGTAGTATAATTCTATTTGTGATGGAAATAATTTCATTCTTGGTAACAATAGCTTAGATAATAGCACAACTGTGCAACAGACCTAGTGGGGTGGTCCTCACAGTGATATACAAAAGCTCAGATGTATAACACACATCATATGGTCCTCGTTGTGATGGATACAAACAAACAATTGTGATGCACACCAAGACTCGATTCAAAGTATAATAGTAGCTCACTTATATAAAACCCCAAAACACCTGTAACATTCCAAGCTATGGTCATTGTGCAGGGTATGAGCAAACCACTGGAAAGATTGTGATTGTGACCCTGCTGTGATTCATATAGACAAACACCTTTTATACTCCTTTATCATTTACTGGAGAAGCGTGGCTCAATGGTTAGAGCGGCAGACCCTGATGCAGAGGTCTGGCCCGGCACCAGGGTTCAATTCCCGCCTCGGCGGTTCTTGGACTCAATTTCCCCGGACCTGATAATTCTTGCCTCGGTGCCTAGTCTAATCATGGGTCCCACTCTGTGACTCTGGGCAATAGCTTGCTTAATCTCCACAACGGCCCTAGCAGTGCTTGGATGCCTGGCTTCACCTTGGGGGTGCCCAGGAGTAGACATTTCACAGGAATGCCGGGATGGGTTCCACAGCGTTATGAATACAGCGCTATGAGGCCTCTGGGTAGGAGTGTGCTATATAAATACTATACATTTAAATTTACATTTACTCAATTCACTACACCAAGTGCTACATTTATTATAATTTTGGATTACATGAGCAAGCTGCTTTTTAATTCACAAAGGTTGCCTTGGGGACAGTTAGCATACAGCTACAGAGGATGTATTTCAAGGGGAAGTCTTCATTTTCTTTTGAGAATTCCATTTTCCCTTGAACAAGTTTGCATGCTTAGATTTTGGGAAATATTCTGAAGCAAGTAGAAGTAATAACATTTTAAAAACATTTTTCCCTATGGAATAATCTCTTCATCTATGCTATTTCCAATTTTTAGTCTGATTGCTTCCACTTCCAACCCTGGAAACAGATTTAATCTAGCACGTGTTAGAAGTGAATATCAGATTGTTCCCTGGGTTGGAATGGGCTGAAGAAATGTTTGTGGACAGTTACAAAGTAGCACATTTGCAGGCACACAAATACTTTGCAGAACAACAAGGCCCTCTGAAATTCACTAACCCTACACACAGAAGTATTTACTCACATTCACTAGTCATCTTTTTGCAAGTGTAAATGTATACCTGTGCTCATTAGCACCTGTGCTTTTTTATGATGGTCGATTGGCTGGATGATGCATGTCCTAGGGACCAGGCCTGTATAGAGCCCTCATTGTGATGGATGAGTGCACACATTTCCAAGATACAATACAATATAGATTCTTTTAGTTACTTAAGATCATACACATTACCAATACACAGCATAATGTCATAGGAGTTTTCTGTTAAAGGAATATGTGATAACACGAATTCACATTAATGTCGTACTTTTAATGATGGCTAAATTAACATGAACTTGTTCAATTCAACATGATGTGACTGTGTGATAGAAGAAGCCCACTTGTCTAAACTGCACAAAAATGTGTCCTCATTCTGTTGGATAAAAACACACAGTTGTTATACACATCTTGATACAGTCCTCATTGTGATGGATAAAAACGCTTTACTAATACCCAACATAATGTTAAAGAAGCTTACTGTTAATGGAGCTTACTGTTAAAGGAATGTGCAATAAAACTAAATCACAATAATGTAGTACTTCTAATTAAGCTACATTAGCATGAACTTGTTCAATATCACATGATGTGACTCTGTGATAGCAGAAGCACACATGTCTAAAATGAACCAAAGTGTGGTCCTCATTGTGTTGGATAAAAACACACAATTATGACACACATCTTGATACAGTCTTCATTGTGATAGATAAAAACGCCAACCTCTGTAATAGGCACCACAATATTACTTGTGGCAGATAAAGGTACACAAACCTGTCTCACACAATTTAACATGGTCCTCAGTAAGCCACCTTTATATAGGAGCAATTGTAAAGCATAAAAGAGCACCTTCTTGTGATACACAAAATATGAAATGGTTTTCAGTGTCCAGAAGAAAGGTTCATATGCTTGATACACATGTAAAGTTGTGGCAGTGTCTACTACATGTTAGAAACACAAAATAAAACTTTAACATGTGCTTTGCTATGCTCCTTTTTGCAATGTATAAAACCTCACAATTTACACACATGGTCCTCTGAATTGCATACCACAATGTAGTCCTCATTTTGATGGATAAAAACATGCAAGAGTTTTTTTTCATCAGAGTGTGGTGTAATATCACAGAGAGTTAAAACATGCACTGTGATGTCGTTATGAGTTTGATGGACTAAAAGTCTTAAACAAATCATATTTAGTGACACCAGATGGGACGGACCAATCTCACATGAATACAGTTGTAATGAGGAATTGGTCTATGTCTATTAAGAATGCTACGGTAGCCTTGTTATTGTATGCCAGCACATCACAAAGTCTCTGCGATTAATTACAAATGAAGAAATAAACCAACATGCAGCTGTAGTGCACTGCATGATATTGCCCTCCTGGTGATATTTAAAACATGCACATCCATGTAAAACTATATGAAATTGCCTTCTATGATACATAGACAATCTCTCATGTTGTAACAGATAGCACGATGTGCTCCTTAATGTGATGTATGAAAACAAGCGATCTTGAAACATGTCATGGCATCTAGTGCTCATTGCACTTGATAAACCCAAATTAATGTGTTACATACAATGAGATATATTCCTATTTGTTATGGAAAGAAGTTAATTCTTGGTAACAGTACTTTAGGTCCTAGCACAATTTTGCAACAGACCTAGTGGGGTGGTCATCACAGTGATAGGAAAAGCTCAGTTGTGTAACACACAACATCATGTGGTCCTCATTATGATGGATAAAATCAAACTGCTGTGATGCACACCATGACTTGATCCAAAGTATGATAATAGTAGCTCACATATATAACATACCAACACACCTGTAACACTCAAAGCTATGGTCATTTTACAGGGCAGGAGAAAACCACTGGCAAGATTGTGATTGTGACCCTGCTGGTTCTTTTTTTTTTAAGGTTTCCAAAGAAAGTTTTATTCGGCTGACGCGTTTCAACCAAACTGGTCTTTCTCAAAGCCAATACATACGTGGTGATTATACCATATCACCTATAAACACCAAGCTCACATATGAGTAAACATAGTGAAAAGAATTTGTTGGACCTTGTACGATGCCTAGAACCTTTGGAAGAAAGCCTGGCATTAATAGGTCTAGGCAGCGTAATTAAATTAACACAAGTGCATGATTTACCTTATGCTTTCACATGATCACAAAATATATAGGGTCATCAAAAATATATATAAATATTTATCTTAATAACAGATAAGCATTTAAGTTCTACTAAGTTTCTAAACTTGCATAATTAATGAAAAGCGCATACTCGACACGGGTACATTGAGAAACGCCACCCGAAAATAACAAATCCAATGCCTGTCATCCCGGCACACCATGCGCAGCCGCCACGCCGCCCCGCAACCATGACCCTGCTGTGATTCATGATGCTTTTTCAATAAAGGATTTAATAGCGCACAATGTTGCAATATGAAATGTGATATAATCATTTTAATGGACTAAACTATCAAAAACAACTCCTGCTTATCAGCACCTAAGAGGAACAATCTCTGTCAGGAGTGCACTCAGAATTGGATACAGTTCTATCAAGCATCTTAAGGCAGCCTTATGAAATTTTTGTGCAGTGTAATGCCGGCGGTGGGGATTGCGAGTCTTTCAATGAAGGGCTCAGCTCCTTCAATTATGTATAAGTTCCCGATCGAGTTCCTCCTCTGCTGCATCGTCTCTCCCTGGTATGCCAACAATGCAGAAGTCATTGAAATACTTGTGTTCCCCGCCACTGGCATTACACTGCACAAAAATGTCAATGCATCACGGGTTCTGCCAGAAATCATTCGCTTCACATATTATTATTATTATTATTAATAATGATATTTCTAAAGTGTGAACAAAGGCCCATGGGCGTCTCGGCGCTAAGATATCTGTAATATTTAACCTGAGAGGGGGGAACTGAGTCTAGTGATTAAAGAGCCAGGTCTTAAGTTGCTTACGAAAGGACCAGAGGGAAGGACTGGCTTTAATCAAATGGGGCAGTGTGTTCCACAATTTTGGAGCTGACACCAGGAATCTTCTGTCACCCCATGAAACAGTTTTGGTCCGAGGAACCACAAGATCAATTAGACTTGAAGAACGTAGTGTTCTGGACGGACAATAGGGAATCAGATTTTGGACAAGATATGCTGGTCCCATATTATGCAAGGCCTTGTACACAATACAGAGAGTTTTGAATTTTATTCTGTTTCTGATGGGTAACCAGTGTAACTCTCTGATTGTGTCCGAGGCGGATTGATATTTGGGAATTTTCCCAGTAGCCTGGCAGCTGAGTTTTGTATAATTTGCATTTTGTTTAAAACTCCTTCTTGTGCATTGAGGAATAAAGCGTTGCAGTAATCCAAGGTGGACAATACAAGGGAAGTAACCAGGGTTTTACCAGCTGTATCAGGAAGAAAGGGGAGGATTTTTTTGATGAGTCTTAGTTTGTGGAAGGCTGAGGAGGTGATCTGGTTAGCGTGTGGATGAAAAGTGAGGCGGTTATCAAAAATGACTCCCAGGTTCCTCACCTTACTGACAGGCTCGGGAGGTGAGCCTAATGAGGATGGCCACCAATTGGATGACCATTCCGGAGTCAGCGGTCCGAAGATGACTACTTCCGTCTTGTCAGAATTTAATTTTAGGCAATTGGAAGCCATCCAGCTCCCAATTGCTACCATGCCTGATTTAAGATCTTCCGCTATTTTATGGCCGTTTTTCTTAATGGCAAGGACCAACTGTGTGTCATCTGCATAGGTAGTAAGGCTCATCCCATGTGCACGAATAACATTGGCTAAGTCCGACACATAGATGTTGAAAAGTGTCGGACTTAGGGATGAGCCTTGAGGTACTCCACATGGCAGGGACAAGGTGGAAGAGTGAAAGGGTCCCATTGTGACCACCTGGGTTCTATTGGCCAGAAAAGAGGCCAGAAGTTTACTGGCATTTTCCTGGACACCCATGTTTTCGACACGGTCGATCAACGTAGCATGATCGACAGTGTCGAAGGCTGCCGATAAATCAAGCAGTATCAAGACTGCTGTACCCCCAGCATCGCGGATGGATCTAATATCATCCGCCGCTTTGATCAGAGCCGTCTCCGTCCCATGCAATTGGCGGAAGCCAAACTGTGATTCATCAAGTAAATGATGTTGCTCTAAGAATGCGGAGAGTTGTTGATTCAGAGCTTTTTCTGTTTTTTTAGCCAGTACTGGTAGGCTGGCAATAGGTCGATAGCTCTTAGGTTCTTTCATGTCGAGATGTGGCTTATTTAAGAGTGGTTTAATGAGGGTTTTTTTAGAATATCAGGGTAAGTGCCTGTACTAAACATGGCGTTGCAGATAGAGGTGATGGCAGGAAGAACCGTTTCAATAACAGGTAGCAGTACTTTAAATGGACAGGGGTCAAGAGCAGAACCTGATCTAATGGTGGATATAATATCAGCAATCTAGGAACTAGAAATTTCTGTGAACTGAGAGAGGATCGGTCCAGTATGGGCGGCGGTCGACAAGTTGGGAGGGAGTTTGGTTTTATTAGCAAAGTCAGAATAGATGTCGTTGACTTTACTAAAGAAGAAGCTGGCTATGGCGTCACAGAGGGGTTGTGAGGGAGGTGGAGTCAGGTTTGTGGAGTATCCTGCTAGCTGCTTAGTAGTTTTGTACAGAGCTTTATTGGAGTTTTTGGCCATTTCGATTCTAACGCTAAAGAATTTTTTCTTGGCCTCATTAATCATAGTTTTATATTTGGCTACAGTTTCTTTATACTTAATTTTGGCTTCTACAGAGTAGTCTTTCCTCCAGTGCCTCTCCTTATTCCTACACTGTTGTTTTTGTTCTCTTAAGGCCTCCGAATACCAGGGGGCCGACGGGGTAGATCTATTGCGAGACCGTTGTTTAACCGGGGCCAGGGAGGATGCCGCCGAGCCCACCCACTCATAGAATTGGGAGGTGGCGGTGTTAGGGTCGGTTGATAGAGGGGGAGTGGATTTGGTTAAGAGAGTTTTCAGGCTGGAACTATCAATGTCATTCCACGCCTGGAAGGACTGTTGAGAGTTGGATGGTAGTGTGGAGGCACCAATGTCTTGAATGGTTAGTGACGCCATGATGGCATGGTGGTCTGACCAAGTAACTGGAAGGATTTGAGAGACTTGTAAATCCTGTGAGTTGGTAAAAATGCCATCCAATATATGGCCCCCGTCATGTGTGGATGATTTGACCAACAATGGGAGACCAAAGGTGGTCATATCTCCTAGAAGCGCAGCAGTATCTTTGTCCTCTGTTTTGTCAAAATGAAAGTTAAAATCACCGAGGACAGTGAGGGAACTATCAAGGGCTGAAGATTCCAGAATGGGCCTGAGGTCGGAAATGAATCCGGTCCTTGATCCTGGTGGAGGATACAAAAGGATCCCATTAAAGTTATAGGAGGGAGTCAGTTTGATAGAAAATTGCAGAGCTTCACAGGATGGTAGTGAGATCATGTTGGTTCTGGCGATAAAAGTGTCGCGTAAAATGACGGCAATCCCACCACCTTTCTTGCGTTGTCTGTCCAGTCTATGGATGGAAAAGCCTTTTGGAGCTGCAATCACTATATCTGGATCGGACGAACTATCCATCCAAGTTTCTGCCATAAATAGTAAGTCTAAACTATTGTCCTCCATCAGGTCGGCTATGTCCTGTCGGTGTTTCCCGAGCGAGCGGACATTAATAAGGGCAAGTGAAAAAGATTTGGGTGATTTATACTTGGAGGTGGGGGGAGGATTTAGATAAAGGGGTATCTGTGATTTACAACAGGGACAGAGTACATAGGATGTACATCATACATGAGGAGAAGAACCATGTGAGGCCCCCATGAGAACCATTCACAAAGCTACAGCTTGAAAGCCATTAACAAGTCCCCCCTGTCATCATCTAATTATTTTGAAGCGTGAATATCATATTGAAGCACCAGCAACCGCCGCAGTCATTTCTGGACACAACAAGAGAAAAAGGACCACACCCCTTGAGTTCATAAGGCATCATCACCCGTGAGAATTCCCTCACCTCAAATGTGAATGACCAAGTCCTGGTCCTGAGGAGAACCCTGAAATCAAATAGGGTTCTGAAATGTGTCGACCCCACCCAGCCAGCAATAATCACCACCAACCAACCGACCCATACCGAGTACAAACAGGACATTTAGGCCTGGTGTAACTGTTTAACTGCTTCGCTGGTTATGGCAGGTGTATGTAGTGAAACACATAACTGAATTGTACCGCCATTGTTCTTAATGTTAAAATAAGGACTGGTCTATTGTTTTGTCATGTTTGCTCATTTCCTAAGTATTTGTTATATGTCCAAAGTACTGTCACCATTGTGTTGTTGATATATGTTGGTACTAATTGTTCTTCTTTAAGACATGAAAGAAATATCCATCTTGTTTGTTCCACAAATAAATGAACAAATAACAAGTGTAAGGAAAACAATAGAACTACTTGAGAATCTAAGGTGGTTATTTATGAATGTATTTATTCAAAAACGTATGTCCGGACCTTTTTCTTGTTTCCAACTTTCTAAAAAGTGGCATTTTTAAAATTGAGGATTGAAATATGAATTTACCATTCAAGATGGTTTTAAATTACTCTGATACCATTTATGACTTTCCTACCTGCTCCCAATAAAAAATTAACACTTATTAAATGTAATAAGGTACCCAATGGTATGCTATGAAAGAGGCAGGCCTTGCAATAGTGACTACCAGGACATGTCAGATTAAAAACTACATGTCCAACTTTTTTAAGTAAACTGCACCTTGCTCTATGTGCTTTTGAGGGCCTACCCTATAGGTGACTTATATGTACTCAACAGAATGGTTTACGCTTGGTAAAAGGTTTATTTTGACAGGTGGAAATGGCAGTTTAAAATTGCACCCGCAAGCTGCAGTGGCAGACCAGGGACAGGTTAAAAAAAAGTCCACTTAAGTGCGTGGCTCAAAAAGTGCTGTAGGGACACTAATAGCATTTAATTTACAGGCCGTGGGTGTACATGCAATATTACTTTACTAGGTACTTGCAAATAAATTAAATGTGACAATGGGGTCTGTAGCCCAATTCTATCATGTTTTAGGGAATGTGAACAAGCAGTTTAGCACTGGTTACCAGTCCTAAGGCCAACAAAAGCAAATTCAGAAATATAGTGGGGGTGAAGGCAATCAGCTTTGGGGACGACCACCCTAAGGCTGACTGGTCTAGCAAGCATTGACTTGTAACACACTCCATAATATTTTTCTCCTGGTGATGTTTAAAGCATGCACAACCCTGCAATACACAGTATGAAAATGTCCTCTGTGATGAATAGGCACCCGCTCATATTACTAACAAACACCATGATGTGGCCCTCAATGTGGTGTATCAAAGAACAAAATCTTGTAGCATGCCATATTATCTGTTTCTCAGTGTGAATGGTAAAACCACATGCAATTGTAATATACTAGGTGATATAGTCCTTATTGAATAGAAAAGAAATTCATGCTTGATAACAGTAGCTTTGATAACAGCACAAATTTGCATCAGACCTAATGGTGAGGTAATTGCTATGAGAATAGGGTCAGATGTTTAACACACAATATCATATGGTCCTCGTTGTGATGGATAACAGATCACACTTTTTTGACACACACTAAGATATGATCCATATGATGGCAATAGAAGCACAGACATATCAGGCACCTAAACATGTGTAAAACCCATAGCTACAGAAAGACAAACACCTATGTATCCCCATTTTAAAGATCAAAATAGGTTCAGCTCTACTCTTGCCTTCCAGGTCTTATTTGAGCGACCTCAAGTTTTTATGTTGAAGTTGACGTTTAACCAGCTTTTCACAATTTATGGACAGAATTTACTTACAAATTGTCAAATGCCATAATTAGAGTTGGATGAATGGGATACACCTTCACAAACGAGATGGAGATCCCGTCTGCAGTTTTACAAGTGCTACAATGCCTAATCCGGGCCCTACATTTTTTACCACTTTAAGAATATAGCACATGTGGCTGGAAACTGAAAAGCAGCTCTTCAAAATGTTCAAAATACCAACTGAATTGAGGATGCAGAACTACACAAATTCAAAGGGAAACACAGTGAAAAGATGGATATTTTAGCAGTTAGGAACTATTTTTTAAAGGTATTGTCTAAATAATACACTATTTGAAATCCAGTATGGTCAGTTAAATATACGCTGGATGAAATAAGAAAGCAGTGTTTGCTAAATGCATATGTATTCTGCAATAAATTGTCAGTCACATACGAAAGGGATCCAAATAAAGGCTGTTTTTTTGACAAATATATACTGTACCAAATAGGAAGACACTATATGTAAAATATAATCTGGTCCTCATAAACAGCCTTGTATAAAAACACACACCGGTCCTCGTAAAGCTGTTTGCTGTCTTTATGTAGTGTGTAAAAATGGTCTTCATAACTCTTGGATACGGGACAAATGCGGTCCTCATAAGGGGGTTATGTCAGAAAGTCTCAAAACTATTCCCATAATCGTTTTTTAAAATCTGATATAACTTTCATACTGTCATTATAGTATAAACATAAAATGTATGATCATTTTGATTCTCTGATGATCAGAAAGGGTGGCCCTCATAATGTAGGTTTTTTTCACTGGTCTTCATAGAGTGATATAAACATGTATGGGTGTGTGTGGGTGTGTGTGTATGTGTGTGCACAATTATTTTACACATTGCATTTTTAGTATAGCCTGACTTCTCTGTGCCAAGCTACCTAAGGGTGAGTACATGTAAACTTAGTGTGTACCACACTTACCCTGACTAGAGTGTGGGTCCCTATTTGGACAGGGTGCATACCACTGCCAACTAGAGACCCCGTTTCTAACAGTTTTCTTTGAAGGTATTGAGTAAGTTTCTACTAAGTTATGTCATAAGAAAGTTGTTCTCTGAGAGGTATTCTAAGTGGTGAAGTAAGACCTAGTGGGAAATACAGTCAGGTTTGTATGTCAAGGCAAAACCAGAAAACACCCGTACACCCTTAGGCAAAAAATGCCAATAGCTCTCTCTCTTTTAGGAAGGTGCTAGAGTGTCAACAATAATCCTAGCACCGATCATAAAGAGAAACTAAATTTTCTAGTAAAGAATTGACCACAGGCCTAGAAGTCATCTTAATTGGTAAATGGGTAAATCAAATATTTTTTAAATATGAATCCACACACTTGTTGTGTTATGTTATTAGGTTTTCTGAAGCACAGCAAATACCTGGTGGTGTCTTCGTGCTAGCGATAAAGACAGGGGAAGACACAGGGAAGACTAGAAAGCTAAAGAGTGCTGAAAAGCCAAGTTTTCAGCATTTTTGTGAAGGCCAATATGTTGGGGCATTCCTAATATGCAGTGGAAGTGCATTGCAGGCTTTCCAGGCTCCCAGCAAGAAACTCTTATCTCCCCTTCCCTTTGTCCATAATTTACATGCAATAGTTTACATTGTTTCCCATTACAAACCAGGGTAAATTTATTATAGTGTTGCGTTGTCCTTCCGTCACACAAGGTAACTCAAGTGCAACACAACACTAAAGCATAAATGCCAACATTTTCGAACAGGAGAATGGGAGATTTTGAGACTCAAACTGGGAACATGTTTTTCACCCATTGTTTTCTATTTAATAAGCAGCAATTTCGGGTGTGAGACAATTAAAATAAAGGCATTTTTTATTCACAAATCGGGATTCTCCTGTCTGAAACGGTTCTGTTGGTGTGTATGCTGAAGTCAGGTTTACCAAGCAATGCAAGACCACCTTGCGTGGCCCTGTTGTGCTTAATAAGTTATTTAATCTGCGCCAGGGAGTCGTTTCTTGGGTGGAGCATGGATGTTCCATGCTCCCACCCATGGCTTTTGGCAAATTTCCAGATTTACCATGAGTGGTAGACCTGGGAATGTGTCAAAATGCTGCGCTTTTCCAGGGGAGGCGTAACAAGGAAAAATATGTTTATTCCTCTTTGTTTTTTCTTCTTCTGAGTCGCCTCCATTCTGCAGTACACATCAAAAGAGACAGCAACCTTAGAGGATATTTAAGGTGTTCCTTCCTGCACAAAAACAAGCCTGCGTTGATGCAAGCTGGGCTTTAAGTGGGATGAAAAAAGGGGCGTGGCCAATGCAATAGGGGCGTAGCTCAAAAACACTTAAGCTAAAAATTCTGTGCTTAGCATAGTGTGCCACCCCACTTCTATTTTGCTCTTTCTGTCATTGCATCCAGATTTTGATACAAAAAGTAACACCATACATACAAGTCAGGACTATTGGCTTTGTCAATGGTTGTTAGTTGCATAAGATAAATAAGCAGCAATTATGGCTAGTATATATTATTGAAAAAGCTTCACTTAAAGCCCTGGTGACACCACGAAACTGTTGCTGCTCCTGAGTTTCAAAAAAGAGAGGGGAAGTCCAGAGAGAAAATTACTCTCTTTAACCCCTCCCCTACTGGTGACGGAACCACTCCGTCATCAGCCGCGGTCGCGCTGTGCTGATGACGGAGCAGTTCCGTCACGGCCCGCTCGGCACGCCTGCGCGGTGCGGATTCCACGCTTGCGCTGAGCGTTCCATTGAGCGGGCGGGGCCGTGACGGAACCGCTCCGTCATGAGCACAGCGCAACCGCGGCTGGTGACGGAGCGGTTCCGTCACCAGCATGCACCCGCCACGCGGCCGCCCTGCCCCCTTAGCACTGCGGCGGAATAGCCGCCGCAGTGAAGGGGTTAAAGGATTTCCCTTCCCCTACAACACTCACCTCCCATGCTGTCATGCCGTAACTTCTCCACTAGTGAGAAGTGAGCAGTGTGAGCATGTGTACATTGATGTGCCTTCTGTCACTGCAATCTGACAAATACGGACCGCCTGTGCCAGGGCACAAAACAGAGCCCGATAGAGACCCGTTTAGGGGCCCCCTTTAAAAAACTTCCAGTTCTCAGCACTGGTGAGACTCAGCCCACTTAAAACCCTGGGTGCAAGGCAGCACATTGTGCGGTAGCACAAGAAAATGACAGGACCCGTATGATGTTAAATATGGCGCACTTCCGCCCTCTACCCCTTCACCCAGCGCCGCAAGGTGTACTGCTGCGCTGCCTTGTGTGAAAGTTGATAAATCTGGGCCCAAGAGTTTAATGGCGTTGATAAATGCCTTCTGCTGGTAGTGCCCTAGCAGTCTCCTCATTAGCAGTATTGGCACAGATCGGTGTGTCCGCGGCCCTACAAATGGAGGCCATGTTTGCTTCTTAGTGCATTGTTTGAATCTAATTGTTGTTTGGGTGAGAAGAATTCTAAATTTGTCACCACTAAATCAAAACCGAGTGACTTATACCTCTTCCACTGCAAAAAAAAAGAGATTGCATTTGTGTGTAGCCTGGGTTTGTTCCTCTAATTGTCAAATTCATTGCATTAACATTAATTAGCTAATTCATCTCCGTATCGCTCTCCCGGGGAGACAAGTTCGGACATGGACGGTCGGTAGGGAATTTAATTAATCTATCCATAAATTGCATTTTTTACTCGGTGTCCTTCTTATTTTGCAGGGGTTTGTTTCCTTTCAGGAAAGTTTGCAAGTTCAGAAGTATCAAGTATTCTCAACTGCAAGCCGTTTGCTGAGCTCAAGGTCAGACAGGGTGACTACACAATGCAGGCACCTGGAAGAGGCCATCATTGTTAGTTTACAAGCGAAGCTTTAAATTAATTAGAGCTTTTTTCTGATGTGCGGCTGTTGCCTGTTGAGAGCAATATTTTACAGTGACGCTGCCAATATCCCAGTGTTCCAGCACCTTCAATTTATGGTGCCAGATCAAAGAGCACCAGTATGTAAGAACTGAAATTTACCGCGCTAATCCAAAATGCAATTAATGTTCACATTTTTATATTCCCCGTGGTGATCTGTTTGCATAAGCAATTTATGTTGTATGATCCTTTTTTTAATTGAAACTTCCCAAAAGTCTAACATTAGGATCAATTATGTCACCGGGCATAAAGCAACACAAAGAAACAAAGAAGGCGCGTATATCCTGCCACCTCGTCTTGCTATTTCATCAGGAGGGCGAAGGGAGTCTGTCATGCGGGGAGGACGGAACGCAAAGCTGCTTACTTGAGCCCTGTGAAGTCAAGTCACAGGCTTTGATCTCGCGACAGTTGTGTAGCAGAACGTCAGTGGAGCAGATTGCAATAAGTACATCATGCGCTGCTTGTCGGTCCAAGGGAAATTATGCGACATAGTTTCTATCAAAGTTTGGGCAGTAAAAAAATGTAGGGCGGTGTGAGAGAAGAGGGAGGGAGGAAAGAAGGAAGGAATGGAGGGAGGGAGGGAAGGAGGTGATCATGAGATGACTAGAAACTGACAAAAGGAATTTAAACACCCAGGAGCATATTATCAAGGGGGTTTATCTCCGCTTTTTTGGCTTTAAAAGCCAAGAAAGTGGAGATAAAATGATCTCCCTATTACCTAGCTGTCGCTAACACCAGTTAGCGACAGCTAGTGGGAGATAGCGACCATCTTGGGCCCCACTTTGCATGTCAGAGAAATGTATCACTAATGACATGCAAAGTGGGCGTGCCAAGATGTTAGCAACTGGAAACAGTCGCTAACATCGCTATCTCCTATTACCAACTTTCGGAGATATTCGCGCTAAGCACGAATATCTCCAATAGCTAACACCTGCCCTGAGCAGTTCTTAGCCATGTTATCCAATGGGAAGTGGATAACATGGCTAAGAGCATTAGCTCGGTAATGCATGAATATCGCTGACTTTTCAGCGATATTCATGCATTGCGGCCGTTTTCTATCGCATTTGCGATAAACCTTGGTAATACCAAGGTTTATCTGCGATAAAAATCGCCGCAGCTCAGCGGTAAATTTTTGTCTCTAACCAAGCAATAGCGATAATTATCGCTATTGCTTGGTAATATGCCCCCAAATTTTATAGAATGTGTCTCTGATAAGGACCTGACTCACACTAAAACTAATTTATCAGTCATTATTCTAAAATACAAAAATAGCTAATACGGTATTTGGGCCACAATGTAGAATTAGACACTTTTAAAACATTGGCCATCTATCAACTAATGTCTTCCGGAGTAGAATTCACCAGAAAACATTGCCCTGAAACTGAAATATTTTCACTTGGTGAGAGACCCGCTTGATTCCCGCTCTCACTATGACAGGATTGCAAATAGAGTCTATAAATCTCCCGGAGGAGTTATTTATTTATTTTCCTCGCTTTTTGCATGGATGGGATGGAGGGAAACAGATGATGCTGACAATAATGTATGTGCTAATTGCTATCCAGTGTGAGGCCATACATCATGCTCAGGAATGCCAGCAGTCCATCAATCCATGCAGTCACTCTGCCACGGAGGTTAGGAGGTAACCAACAGCCCCATTAGTTATTGTGACTCAGTGCTGCATGGGAATGCTTACTCTAGACATCTTATGGGGAAAACAGAATCACCACCACACAAAACAGCATTTCATCCAAAATAATGTTAGCATTGTCACAAGATTTTATCCAGTCTCAGGAACGCTAGTATTTTATACACTCAACAGCAGCCAGCGGCGGCCGGCACAGGTGAGCGGTGGGGAGGGGAGTTGGGAGGGGGAAATCGATAGACGACGGAATAGGTAGTAGCGTTCGGTGGTGGGAGTGCTGCCGGGCGTTGACGTGGAGCTTGGGAGGGGCAGGGTGGGGGTAGTAAACTTCGGAATACGGGCAAATGCAGGTAAGTAAACATAAATAAATAAAACAATTTCGTTGCGCGCACTGCATTGCCAAATTCGATGCATTGCACGCAACAAAATTCATTTTATTTATTTATATGTTTACTTACCTGCATTTGACCATATTCCGCAGTTTACTACCCCCCACCCTGCCCCTCCCCCGCCCCACATCACCGCCTGGCAGCACTCCCACCACTGACCGCTACTGGGAATAGGTATAATTAAACAAATAAATAATACCTATTCTGCCGTCTGTCCACTTCCCCTTCTGCCGAGCCCACCCCGCCCCACCGCACTTACCTGTGTCGGCCGCGGCTGACAGCAGCCATGACCTCCACTCCATTGTTCCGTTTTTCTCTGTCTGTGTGCAAATGTAGATCAATCTATCAACCTATTTATCGATCTGTGCATGTCTCTCTGGGTTCATAAATATATTTATTCCATGAGAATTAAAATAAAAGTGACCCAATAACACATTATTGAGAGCAGCTGAACGAAAAAGTGCATATTCTAACTTGTATTACTTCAGTGCAAATGCCGAATTCCAATTTTGTTGTTCACATGAGAAAAATGATTTACTGCCTCATAGAATATTACAGTTTCTTCACCCATGAAAAACTCTTCTATTAGTCCTAAATGTTTTCTTACCTTATTGCACAAATGTAACTTTTGCATCTTGGTTTTTGTTAAATTCCTTCTTTATTTATTTATTTATTTTTTTAAAAACCTTTATTTATAAAAGCACAGTACACAGCGTCTGCCTACAACCCCGCGGGGCCGGCCGCTATGACACATACGGAGGGACATAAGAAGAAATTAGAAGACAGTACGCCGTTAAAGCAATCTCTTGAGCATACATTGTCATGTGGAACATAGCACCATACCTAATAGGATAAGAAAGGTTTAATTTTATGATTTTGTCGAGAAGAACAACAACACACAAACACATGGTATCATACTGGCAAGGGTCGTAGAAGGGGGGGGGAAAGGGGGGCTATAACAGACAATTAGAGTAACGCAGCTGGTGAGGGGGGGCGAGCACGAAGGCGAAAAAGGCAAAGAGAAACCGGAAATCAAGAAACGGAACGTCTATCATGGGGAAGAGGGGAGAGGAGCCTCATAGTCAAGCGGGGGGGAGCAAATATCTCCGCGGTACGAATTCCACTGAGCCCAGACCCTGGACCACTTTCTGGGACGCCCACGGGCCTCGTATACCGTTTTTTCTCGAAACATGCACCAGTCCATGTTCTCCTTCCAGGCACTTAGCGATGGTGATCTAGGGGAGCCCCAGAGCTGAGCTATATCTCTCTTCGCGACCATATTGCCCAAGGTGACCCAGAGCGTCTGAGCAGCATTGCAATCCGAAGGCTCCCACACATTAAGCAGGCAACGTCGTGCTTCGGGAAGGAGGGGGATTCTGGTAACACGGCCCATAACATCATGTACTCTAGACCAAAAGACCGAAACCATCGGGCATTCCCACAAAACATGAAGGAAGGTACCTTCCATACCGCACCCACGCCTGCATCGTCCATCCGAAACTAAACCCATTCGTACCAGACGCGTTCCAGTCACATACACACGGTGGAGGATCTTCAGCTGGACAAAACGAAGCCGAGCCGGAATAGCCACCTCCTTAGGGGAGGACACAGCGGACTGCCAGTCCTCGTCGTCGAGCTCGAGCCCGTCAGCCGTCCAAGAAGCACGAAGTTTCTCCAGTTGGTCAGCCCTATTGTTGATGAGCTTTTTATATATCAAGGAGATCGTGCTATCGGGGAGATGTCCGTCCAAGACACGGTCCTCCAAGGGGGAGGACTGCGGAATATCAGTACCAGGGGGAAAGACGGAGGACAAGGCATGTCGGACCTGCATATACCGAAAGTGCTCCCTGTCATCGAGCCGGTATTCCAGTTTCAAAAGAGCGAAGGATTTCACCGCGCCCCGTGCCCACAGATCCTCCACCTTACTGATCCCAATCATGTCCCACTTATCAAATCCTTTCGTCTTCCACAGGTTGCCCAGCCGATCCGAGTCATACAGCGGCGTCATACGCGTCAGCTTACCACCCCAGCCCGTGGCCACAGTAGCATCTCTCCAGGCCCGCACCGCACACTTCGTGGGGCCCGTAAGGAGACGGATGGGGGATTTTGAATACAAAGCCCTATTAAAGTTGCCACCGGGCAATAACATTTTATCCAGAGCAAAGGCGGGAGCAGGGTCCGAAGAGTACGTCGCATGATTGATAGCGCTCAGATGTGAGGCCCAGTAATAGCGTCTAATATCCGGCAGAGCAATACCCCCATCGTACCAGGAGAGGGTGAGCTTGGACAATGCAATACGGGCGCGACCGTCCCAAATTAGTTGTCGCTGCGGACTCTCGACCTCGCGAAAGTAGCGAGCAGGGACCGGGTCGAAAAAATTCTGCAGGGCGTAGAGAAAGCGGGGGAGCGACATCATTTTGAAGAGCGCCGCTCGACCCAATGGGGATAGGGGCAATTCACGCCACCTTCTCACATCCTGCTTGAGTCGGCGGAGTGGAGCATACAGGTTCCGCTCATAGCGGACTGAGGAGACCGTAGAGACATAAATCCCCAAATATTTGAAGCCGTCCGTCGAGACCAAGATGGGGAACCTGCGAGGCAGAGGTGGTAGAGTCCCGGCTATAGCGTAGACACAGGACTTGGTCCAATTGATAACTAACCCGGAGTTCTTACCGAAGGATGTAAGAACATCGAAGAGGACATTAAGAGACTTTTGAGGGGAAGTGAGATAAAGGAGGATATCATCGGCATACAATGAGACGCGATCCTCGAGATCCGGCGTCCACCGAATCCCCTTAATCGAGGGTTCCCACCGAAGCCACGCCGCAAGGGGTTCAAGCGCCAGCGCGAATAGGAGCGGGGAAAGCGGACAGCCCTGACGAGTGCCACGGCCTAATGGGAAGGGGTCAGAGCATCTACCGTTTACCACAACTTGAGCAAGTGGTTGTTCGTAGAGGAGCTTGACCCACGCGATGAAGTTAGGGCCAAAGCCGAACTTAGCGAGGGCCGCCCAGAGATAGGGCCATTCGATGGTGTCGAAGGCCATAGTGGCGTCCGGGAAGCCACCACTGCCGGCTCCGCGAGAGTTGCAGCCCTCGCGAGAACACCATGAAGCCTACGCAGGTTAAGGGCCGTGTTCCTGTGCGGGATGAAACCGGATTGATCCGGATGGATCAAGTCGCAAATCACCTTCAGCAACCGATTGGCCAGAACCTTGGCCAGGATTTTGGGTTCCGCGTTTAGCAGGGAAATGGGACGGTAGGAGGTGCAATGGTCACGAGGTTTGCCATCCTTATAAATGACCACTATGGTAGCTAGGCGCTGCTCAAGTGGGAGGCTACCTGCCTCAAGCGCATCGAGAAACATGTTACGCATATGAGCGGCCATCTTGTCCGGACAGAGTTTGTAGAGTTCAATGGGCAGCCCGTTCGGGCCCACCGCTTTACCCGAGCGTAACGATCGGATGGCGAGGGCAATCTCGTCTACGGTAAAGGGAGCCTCCAAAGCAAGGCCATCTTCTTCCGAGACAGTAGGGAGAGCTAAATCACGCAATAACAGCTGGAATCGGCCTCATCACGGTCACTCACCGGGGTATAAACCTTCCGGAAGTGGTCTACAAAACAATCAACAATCTCGCCAGGGTCGGAGACAGTCACACCAGATTCGCGAACAATAACAGGCACAACACGACTCGCTCGTTCAGCCTTATCCAGCCACGCCAGGAGTTTGCTAGCTTTGTCACCCACATCATAAAGCCGGCCCAATTGATTCTCTCGCATCAACTTAGCAGCATCAGTAACACAAGCCTTGTAGTCAGCCTGTTTCAGTTCCAGCGTGTGCAACAGCGCAGGCGTGTCGTCCCCACCCAGCTCACTTTCAAGCGCAGTGATCTCAGTCTCAAGGGCCTGAACAGCCTCCCTCTTGGTCCTTCGTTCAGCAGCAATGAGAGATAATGCGGAACCCCTGATAACCGTTTTAAAGGCTTCCCACAGAACAGTAGGGGAGGTGACAGAGCCCACATTTTCGTCAAAGTAACAGTCAATCGCCTTCACCATATCTGAGCGGAGCCGGGGGTTTCGGAGGTGCCAGGGAGGGACAGGGGGAATCCTGTTACCAAGTAAACCACCCACGGAAACCCTAATCATCAAGGGGGAATGGTCCGAGATACCCCGGGGGAGATGGCGGACCTCCCGGACAGTGGACAGAGTGGAAGCCAGCATAAAAAAGTAATCTATACGAGATAGGCTGCCATGCGCACCAGAGTGGAAGGTATACTGTAGGAGGAACGGGTGTAGTGAACGCCAGACATCTACCAGACCAAAGGTATCAGCCATCTCATTGAGCCACATCTGGGAAGGCGGCAGAACTCTAGAGGGCAGCCGATCACAGTCGCCGGACATAACAGAATTGAAGTCCCCACCCATGATCAACAGTCCATCTGGGAGACCAAGAAGGGTCTTGCCAAGGTCGGCGTAGGTGGTAGCCTGTAGCCCCGGGGGAATATATACAACCACTAACACAATTGGTTTACCCTCCCACCTCCCGGAGACAGCAGCATACCGCCCCCGATCGTCCAATGTAACATCGTCAATTGCAAGGGCTAGGGAGGATTTCACCATGATACCCACTCCCCGGGACCCAGAGGTGAAACCAGCGTGAGCTACCAACCGGTAGCCCCGACGGTCGAGAACCTTACAGGCATTACCGATCAAGTGGGTCTCCTGAAGGAACACAACATCAGGGGCATGGCGCCTCAAAAACTGTAAAACGATGCCACGTTTGATTCTGTCACCCAAACCGTTGACGTTCCAAGAAAGAACCTGCATCTCACCCCCCCCATCACAGCAGAGACAATCTGCCCCGAACCCCTCCCACAACCCCAGTGTCGAAATATTTGCAATCAGTGAAATACCATGAAAAAGAGAACAGAACAAACAGAACGAAACACAACCAAGACCCCAAGAACCATCCCCTAACCAAGAACCCGTTACAACACCCCCCACCCTGCACCCCTGCTGACTGAAAAGCCACCCCAAACTGCAGTGTGCCTGTCGCCCCATCTGGTCTACACAAAGAACCCCCCGAGGAGGAAGGGAGAAATCACCCGCACCGCCCCAGGCATAAACAAAGAGCACACAGTGAATTTACTCAATAGAGTCCATAGTCTCAGGTCGGACCTTCGGGGGCCCACGTTACTCCTGGGCCGTTGCGCCACCTTCCGCACCACCAGAGCCTCCACTCTCCGTATCATCTGTCGGCAACGAGTCCAACCAGTCATTAGCACGGTCCGGCTGATCAAAGAAATAAGCTCGTTCTCTGAACTCTATCCGCAGGCAAGCTGGAAACAACATGGCGTACTTCAGTCCCCGGTCCCGTAGACGACGCTTCACTCCTGTCTTTGCTCTTGGGGAGTGAAGTCAGGATAGATGGAGATAGAGTTATTGTTGTATTTCAACGGGCCGTGTTTACGAGCCGCCTGAAGGATAGCGTCTCTGTCCCGATAATGAAACAACCTCGCGATGATAGGCCTCGGCGGGCCACCTGGCTTCACTTGACCTCCTGGGAAACGATAGGCACGCTCTACGGCGAAGAACTTGCTGAGTCCAACCGGAGCGAGTTTAGCGACAATAAGTTCCTCGACCAGTAAATCGATCGAGGCAGCACCATCACTTTCCGGCACTCCAACCAGGCGTATGTTGTTCCGCCTGGCCCTATTGTCATAGTCTTCCATGCGTCTGAGCAGTAGGTCGTGTGAGGAGCGCAGGTTCCCAATCTCGGATTGTGCCTCCGCCATGTCGGTCACCAAGCTCGACGCCTTCAAATCCAGTGCCTTCACCCTCTCGTTCGTCTTGGCCAGATCGGCTCGAATAAGAGTAACATCCACAGCCACCGTGTCTATCTTGGACACGATGGCTTCGTATTGCTGACTCATATCGGCCTTAAGACCAGAGATGGCGGCCAAAAGGTCTTGGAGTGACACCTCAGTGGAAGACGACATGTCCGTTCGAGGGCCTTCAGAGCCAACACTAGTGACACCAGGGGAGCCTCTTGGCTGGGTATAGCGCTCGATCATATTAGACTGGATCGACCCACCCCGAGTCATAGCCTTCCTGCGTTTCTCCGCCTCGGGTTTTGTCGCCATATTGCATTCAGCTACGGCCGAAGACACCCAGGTGCAGCGGGACGATGATAAGTCCAAAAAACTCTGAGGTGTGATGGTAAGAGAGAATGCCACAGGTCTCCTTGTAGCCCGAGGAAGGAGAGCGTGCACTGTGAGAGTGGCAGGCGAAGACAAAGTAGGAGGAGACAGAGACGATGAGGCCGGAAACCGAAAGTGAAAGTGGCACACCACCGGTGGGCCAGATGCCAGGCAGCCATTGTTGTTGCATTACAGCTCGGCCATAACAGGCAGGCGAGACCCCGGTTGCTTCGGTGGATAGGCCGAAAAGTTGAGGACAGTAGAAAAATGGTCCCCAAGGTCCGATTTCGACCAAAAAAGGATCGACAGCATCAATAAGAGCAGCACTCCAAAAGCCCGTCAAAATAATCTGGATATGTGCAGGATAGATCAGGAAGGGCGGCGCGGGTCTCGGGAGCTCTCTGCTCACGCGACCATCTTGGATGCCCGCGTAGCTCCTCCCTAAATTCCTTCTTTAAAACAAATACACATATAAATCCATAGGATATACATTAAGGGGCATATTTATCAATATGGGATGCTGCGCAGCGCAGTAAGCCACATTACTGTGCTGCGCTGTTTGACAGGGAAAGGGCAGGAATGTACCGTATTTAACATATTATGGCTCATTTCTGCTTTTCCCAGCTCTGGCACACAATATGCTGCCTACTGCAAACACAGGCACTCCTGCACTATGGTGCAAGTGTGCGCATTACTCACACCTATGCATACACACATGCACACCCACCCATTCACAACACTCACTAACAAATACATATAAATTCATGCATACATACACGCACGCACAAAACATTAAAAAACCCATAAAACTAGCTTTAAATGAAGATACTCAAGAGGACAGCCCCTACTGAGCGTTGTAAGCAGGATTGATGTTGTGCAGGAAGGGAGACTGTCCTGCACAAAAACAATCCCGGGTCCATTTTCCTCTTTCAATGTGTATACACATAGAAATAGGAAAAAGCGAGGAGAAATAAAGATATTTCTCGTTGATTCATTCCCATGTCTACCACTTATGGTAAACTGGGAATGCGCCCAAAACCATGGGTGTTGCGTGGGAACGCACAGGCACCACCCACTGAATGCCTCCCGGGAGCAAAGCAACACAACACAGTGATTTTTGCTGTATTGCCTCACTCCAGATTTATCAAGCCACTCAGGGCCATGCCTTGATAAATTGCACTTAAAAGTTGTGTAGCACATTGTAAGATCTCGGGGTCTCTAGTTGGCAATGGTATTCACCTTTGTCCGAATAGGGACCCTTACTTCTAAGTCAGGATAAGGGGATTACACTCCTTAATAACCCCTGCTCACCCCCTTGGTAGCTTGGGACGAGCAGACAGGCTTATCTCAGAGGCAGTGTGTTAAGCAATTGTGAATATACACAGTAATACAGTGAAAACACTACAGATGTACACAACATAGGTTTTATAAAAATATGTATTCTTTATATAGACCTAAACACAAGACTACAAATGACAAAAATCCACAATACTACACTTAAGATTACTTAAAAGATGATTCAAGTTGCTTAGTTCAAGTTGTTGGTAAATGCGACAAAGTTCTCAACAAAGTACCTGGATGCGTAACGCAAAGTAAACAAAATGCTCGCAAAAGGGGAGATGCGTCAGTTCAGTGATACGGGGGAACGGTTGCGTCCTGCCTCAATGCTTGCACGGAGTAGGGGACTCGTCGTGAGCCTTACCGGTGCGGAGGTGATGCATTGATTCTTGGCTTGCGCGCCCGTTCAGTGCGCAAGATGGCACCTTGATGCAATGATCCAGTTGCGATGTTAGAAGATGGTGCCCTTGATGCGGCGATGCGATGACGCCCTGGCAGCCTTGCGACGACTCTGTACTTTGGAGCCGCGACAGGCCCTGCGACACGCTTCTCTGGTGATGCGATGGTGACTCTCTCGATGGTGTCATGCTTCTCCGGTGATGCGACAGCAGGCAGCTTTGATGAACACGTCCTTCCAGGGAGATGCGACGATGGCTCGCTTCTCCGGCGTTGCGATGATTTCAGCTGCGGCGGCGACACACTTCTTCTCGATGTGTCGCGCTTCCAGCTCCCAGCGGCACGCAAGTGACTGGAGTCAGAATTCCCAGCAAGGAAATTTAGGAGGGAGTTGGAGGTGAAGTCTTTTGTCCCTGAGACTTCAGAAGGAGGCAAGCACAAGTTCAAGCTCTTGGAGAATATTCTGTAGATGAAAGTCCTTACAAAGTTCCTTCTCCTTTCCCTTGGCAATGAAGCAACCACTGCAGGCCAACCCAGAAAACAGCACACTGGCAGAGGGACAGTCCAAACTCCTGCAGCTTCCTTGGATCTTCTCCTTGGCAGAAAGGTTTCTTGTCCATAAGTGATCTAATTTCTTCGGATCAGGGTCCCAATATTTATACCCCAAAATCCTTTGTTCTCTGAAGGCAGAGAGGCCTCTGACTAGTCCAAACCAGTTCCTGAGCACTTTGTTTACATGACTCTCTTCTTCCTTTCACTGTACAGGGCAGAGACATCAGCCGCCCCACAGGAGGTGGAGCCAGCACAGGGGAGGGAAGATACGGCTCTGGAGCACCCTGTTGTCATTATTCCTCCTCTCCTTTCACAGTGCAGGGCAGAGACATCAGACATGCCACAGGAGGTGGGGCCAGGATTGTAGAGGGAAGGCCCAGCACTATTCAGGTCCCAGGTGCAACTCCTCCCTCCCATCTAGATGCAGATCTCTCTATTCACCACCGGGCTGCCTCCGCTTGTCTCCGAATCCCCCAGCCCTGTCACTCACAAACCCAGACAAGGAATACACAAACCAGCAGAGGCAGGCCTGGATAGTTAAGCAAGTAAATACCAACTTTCTAAAAGTGGCATTATCAAACACAGAATATTAAAACCAACTTTACTAAAAGGTGTATTTTATTATTCTGAGTTAAGGCATACTAAATTCGAATTTCTACCATGTTCCCTAAGTCAGTTAGGATTATAAGAATATAATAATCTAACTGCCCATTCTGGCCTATGAGAACAGGTAGCCTTCAATAGTGAAAAACGAAAATGGCTGTAATTCACGATTAGAACATGCTACACGCATCAGAGCATGTCCTACCTTATACTTACAATGCACCCTGCCCATGGGCCTGCCACAGGGGTGTCTAATATGAAGTAAAGGGAAAGGTTAGTAGACTAACAGATGGCAGAGTTCTGGTGCTGAGGCCGAGGTGGTTGGAGCCTTCTGACTCTGAGGCTCAAGTCAGGAGGCCTGCCAACTAGCCCTTGGAATCATTATGGAGCCCTGGGTCCAACAAATGCAGCAGAGTGGGAGTCTTTTCAGCAGCACAACAGTCCTTACTACTGGCAGAGTATCCACAGGTCCATAACTGTACTGAAGAGTTTGTGTCTGATGTCCAATATTTATACCCAGCTGTGTCTTTGAAGTGGGGAGAAGCTTCTAAAGGATTCCCTTTCAACTGCCCAGGCATCCTGCTTTCCCTGGCCTGAGTTCAGACTAACTACAGGGGGTATAGAGCCCTTTGTGTGAAGGCAGGACACAGCCTCTACATGTGTAAGTAGGGCTCTTCTCACCTCCACCTTCTCATCTTGTCAGTGATGTGGACTATAGAGGTACACCTAAGCTCTTTATTGTGTGTGGCTTTCTAGGAGAAATACACAAAGACCAAATGCCAACTATTCCCAGTCCAGTGACCTGGAGACTGGCTGCAGGCATTAAACGGATAAGGCAGGAAAATGCCAACTTTCTAAAATGTTGCAATTGATGCACTAAATGCCCAGATGTGGGCCCCGTGCTCACTGGGCCACTGGAATCAAGCTATACCTGGCTGAAGCCCCATAATACAGGCAAAACTGGTCCTAGGTTGCTTGTATTCCGGTTGAGAGAGGACCTGGTGTGGCAGTATGGGCTGGACTATATATAACAGCATTATTTTGCATTTGTGTCTCTGTGTGGCCACTTGAAATAATATTATTTTATAGGACTGGTGAAAGATTATGGGTTGAGTAATGGAAAGGTGGAGGAGGAGCAGTCTGTTTTTGGCAGATGGGATGATTCTGGCATACAATTTTGAAATAAGAGTAGCCACAGGACTTGATTATTTAATGGATTACAATTTTCATTGAACAAGAATGTCTTTGTTTAGTACCAAGCCAGGCACCTCAGCCTCAATCAACTAAGTCTCTGTTGAACACTGAATTGCTAATACAGTCTTCAAATCTTTGATGCTGTCATCAAGAACAACAGGACATTCACCTCTGACAGAAAACTTAGGACTTCCTTTCTTTAAGACTATGTAACAGGAAGTCTGAAGCAGCAGAGCCTTCTAACGGTAGAGCCCATCCTTCCAGTCACAAGAGAAAGTTTGGTCTCAACATGAATGGTCTCTTTGGAAGTTCAGCAGAAAAAAACTTCTTTAAGCACAGAACTGTTCCTTCAACTACCTTGTTGCTGGCACATGTAAGGTTCTGGAAATATGTCAAATGATATTAGAGTATGAGAACAAAATAATGTCCATTTAAACTGTGGCTGGAGGCTGGCCGGCTGCCATGTCAGTGGAGGATATGGACTCTGCTCACTGGTAGAGGATCACTCACCAAATTTAGAGATACCTGCCAGACATACAAGGGTCTCTGTGCTTTCAGGCTAGCTGCCAGTGAGGCATCCCCATTAAAGGCACCGATAATTTGTTGAACAAGTGCCATTCTTTTTTGTACCCTCTCACCAAAGGGGCAAAACGTAGCAAAAATCTAAAGTACAGAATTTAATCCTCACAAAAAATGAGAGTTTTGTGCACATTTGCCAAACAGGACCAAAGTTACTAGTAAAACTGAATGTACTTTTTCAATGGACTTACTGATCTAACCACAACTTCCAGTGTGTTTTTTGAGCCTTCTGGCATGCCCCAAGGACAGCTCCTGCATCTCCGTACTAAGTACTAACTGGCATGACCCTCGAGCAATGGTTTTTGATTTCTCTCACACCATGCATTTTGCCCTAAACCACAGCCTCAAGAGACCAACGGCACAGCCTCCTCCTTTGCCCAGTAGCTACTGGATGCTTGATACAGCCTTTGCTCGTGCCTTTCATGCTGTCCTTCGATATCTGGTAACCATTTGTTTCTCCCCTTTGGATTTGTCCTGCAGCCACTGGACACCCAAAATGGTCCTCAGGAATACCAAGTTGACTATCTCTTTGACTCCAGTTACTCCTTTGTATGGACTCAGGCTATCTCATAGGGGACTGGGCAAAGGACATTGCCTTTGTCGTGCCCTGTGGCCATTTCTCTTACCCACCCAAATGCCTGCTTGGCGCATGACATGGCTGTTGTATCCTAGCCTATTTCCACCACCCACGGATCTCCGGGAGCACAGTCTTTACACATCTACTTCTAGCACTGCTATCAGAGCATGGTCCCTGGTAACATCCTGCACCCACCACCAAAGTTATATTCATTATTTTTCACTTTCAGGCTGCACCAGTATGTTGCTGTACCAACTTGTACAGTGCACTTTGCAAGACCCTACGTGCAGTACCTAGTGGTAGCAGTGCACATTTTGCCTTAGGGTTATATGGTATAAATACATAATTGAACTCTGATCTTCAATTTTCTTTGAAAGAAAAAATGTATGTTGTGTTTGGAATCTCCTATCTTTGGCCAATTCCTGACATTTTTCTGGATGACAAGTTTATGTTCTTCTCCTCTGGAGATTTTGCTGATAACTCAATGAGAATGAAGTACCGTCTCTGATCTCCCACCCATGATCAAAACAATTGTTCCGGATAGATGTTCGCAGGCTTCAGGACAATCTGCAGACATCATGCATCGCTGAATGGTGAGTCCTTAACAGTAATAATGTTTTCACAAATATTATGTTAGTATGAATTTGTAGAGCGCACGTTCACCCAGGGGTTTCTTGGCGCTGTGTACCGCTGGGGAACCCGTCCTGGCTTTCCCTGTGAGATGGTCCCTATTGGGCATCCCCAAGGTGAAGGCAGGCATCCCCAGCAGCGAGGGGGCCGTTGTGGAGATTAAGCAAGCTATTGCCCAGAGTTGCTGCGTGGGACCCATGGTTAGAGAAGCACCAAGGCGAGATTTATCGAGCCCGCTGACATTGGTTGCGTACCCTGCCGCGTTGGGAATTGAACCCTGGTCCCGGGCCGACCTCTGCTTCTGGGTCTGCCGCCTCTAACCAGTGAGCCACACTTCGCCACTTATCCATATTATATTGTTTACATGATAGCACATTGCAGGACACCTACTGCTTTTGCCAATGCTGGATTACAACCTTTCTCCACAGTTTACCCACACTTGTAAGTGTCATTACCACCGTCTTTCCTGTCATCAAATGCATTGATGTCTTTAGAAAAATATCAAGGCATCAATGCTAGTGACTTCCTTGCTCACAGAAAATTCTGATAAATCACTCTTATTAGTCATAACAATTCCAAACATTCAGACGGTTGTGACTGCAAAAGGTTACATTGACTGCCTCGGCGATTTCCTGAAACAATCACTTGATATTCCTACACACATTCAATGTAATTTCACAAAATAAAATAAACCTCACCCTTAATTGTTTTTCCTCTGTGATCTTTGAAATAGGTTTTGTGCAGTAAGGCATCAGGAAAAATGTAAAATTGATGAGATTCACTCGGTCTGACTCTGATGCCCTAAGCAATTACATCTTGAATTCTCACAAGGGTAAGGATAGCTGAAAAATCTGCAGAAGTTCTAGCTTTAATAAGAAGCAGAATATGTTCTGTTCTGCACTCTGTTTACCTCAGAATTTTTGGGGTGATGGGAAGGGCAGAGTGCAAAAATAGATCTGATAATAGCACTGTATTTGTAAATATTTATTTAACCGACACTGGAGCACACATGCCTGGGCGTGGGAACCATGGAGCTGACAGGCAAATGTAATCAAAGAATCAGGGAGGCTAAGACATATAGAAACTAATATGGGAAAAAGAAGATATACTAAAGTACATCATAATGTAACTTGTGATGCTTTAATAAACTGGCATGGCATTTTTCCTAGAGTCTCAAGGCGATGGTATATGAGGCAAAACACATCAACAAGGATATCCCAGGTCCTGACGCTTCATCCCAAATTCCAATGACCATGTGAAAGGCTGCCTCCTTCAATGGTAAAAAAGGAAACTTGTCTTTTGTGTAGCACTTCATACTGAGCTCCTGCCCTTATTTAAGTACTGCAAATAACAGCTGTTAGCATTACCAAATTTACTGGCACTCACTTCACTGACCTTGAAAGTATTGAAGGCTGAGTTTAGTTTTATTTTTTTGAACTTCAGACCTTCAGGTCACTCCAGTTGTCTAGGATGATATTTGATGTCCTGAGTCAGCTTGCCGTCAGGGAAGCATGTTTCCCATTAGACGAGCCACTCCCTCATAGAATGATATATGTTTGCTTCTAAAATAAGGTTTAGATCACAAGGGAGGAATATTGTTGTGTGAGATAGATCTGGCCATGCTATTAAAACTACTAAAATCATAGCTCTTAATTCTTCCTCATTTGGAGAGTGTCATCCTTCTAGAACTCATCTTCACCCTCCACATAAGGGAAAGTCTTCCATAGACTTCAGGTATTTCACCCGCCCTAAAATCCTTCTTCACTCTCCAGAAAATAGTTCATCTCCATTGATGTCAATGAGATCATTGTCTGGATTCCTTCCATCTTATCCTCTTAGGGCACATAAAAGGGTGCACAGCAAGAAAAGGGTGTACGATGTTGAGGTAGATTTGGAACGTTAATCAAGAGTCAGAGATGATCACGTTAACCGGAGTGTCTTTTGTATATCAGGTACTGCACTACCACTCCTGATAGCTTAAATGCTGAAGAACCCTGGGTTTAATGAGCACTTACATGGGAACACCAGAATTCATTTACTGTAATGTCCCATGGAATCACTATAACTGCTTGCATATACATTATTTATTCAAACAATTTCCCCAGGATACTACTTTCTGGCTATTGACTATAAAATTGGTAGTCCCTACTATGCTTGAAATTGCTCTGCTTAGAGCGCATGCAGAAAATCTCTGAGTCAGTACCTGCATAGCAAACAGCAATGCTTAGAAACAGAGGGCAGTAATTGCCTGTCTGTGTTTACCAGCTGTGCTGTCTGCAGTTCATACATTAACTCATAGATTTTAGGAGGTAATATATGTGTTCAAGACAGCACAGTTTCTGAGGCATAGACCTGATCTGAGCCTGCACAGAGTAAAATCAGTATCATGAAAAAAACCTCTACACACAGGCTCAAACATATCAATGAGTAAGAACACAGGGGTGATAATCATGTGTCACTCTGTCATTTTGGTCTATGGACAGTTTCTCCAGTTTTTGGCAGTTAATGTTAGTGATTGGATTTATTCAGGGCTTTAGGTGGGTCGGGTCCCATCAGCGCTCAAACCTGGAAGTAATTAAAAACAAATATTGAAATAGGGTCAGTATCAGACCTTACATTAATGTCCTTTACTGGCAAATACCGCTGATTAAATTCTGAATAATTAATGTAAAAAATGTTAAGGTAGTCCATGTCAGCGTTATGGCTCTTGTTTATATTTTTCAAGTTTTACATGATGTTGCATTCCCTCAGGGTGTTAGTTATTTCCAGGATATTGTGTTTCTGCATTTTTTCATTTTGCATATTACTCTTGTATAGTGCATACTTTGAATCAGTCACCTCCAGGTGTTTGTAGGGCCACAAATGAGAGTTCTGGAGTTTAGGATTAAGGCAGTGTAGGTTTTCACAGTAAGTGAGTCAAAAAGGTGGTCAGGATAGATGGTCATCCAGTCCTTAGCCTTCCTGCAGAGCACACAGAGCTATGGTCACATATTCTAGTTGCGATTCTCTGGAAATATGTGGGAAGGAGGTACATAGTTGTCAAAATATTGACAAGGCAAAAGTGAAAGGAAATACAGTTCTTATGGGTGAGTGGGCGTTTTATAGGGGTGGGATGGTGAAGTATAGGATATGCGAGGAAGTGTATTCAAGCAGTGGCAGTGACATTACTTTCATGTGTGCTTTCCAATAGCACTTAAACACTGTTTGTGTTTCAATACATGTTGGTTTGTAAGTGGGAAAGACTTTGTTGTCACTCTGTCCTTTTTAATGTATGCATCCTGCCAGAATGCATGTCTTGGTGAGAGTGGTGGATAGAGCATTTGGAGGGCAATAAAGTGCATAAAGCCAAGCTGCTGGATACTGTGCTGGAATGTATATTCTCTATGAGTGCTCATGGAATGATTTTATAATGGTCTTGAATGTGGAGACCAAAGGTACTAGTTTGCCAGTCATGGACAATTGATTTGGTAGAGTGATTAGGAAAATAAGCATTGGCAGAGCCAACATGTCTGGGTGTAATGTTGACGGACCCACAGACGTATACAAAGAGGGCAACAGTTGTAAAGTAGATGCTCATGTGGTATACGATTCAACAGTCAGTTGAATTGGGCAAGAGGTGATTACTTCGCTGGTCTGAGCCCAAACTTGAATGACAAAGTCACAAGGCAATTGCTGGTTAAAGTAAGTCAACGGTTAAAAGGTATGGACCCAAAGCTTACTCTATGTATAGTCTTAGTAGTAGGTCTGTTTGACATCTGTGCTGTAAAAACTTAGACCAGAAAAAAGAGCAGGGCCTGGCCAGAGTGAAATATTAACTGGTTAAGGCCACTGTTTTAGTCCTGCTAGCCCCTCAGACAATTTTCAGCAGTCGTCAGCCAGGCCTTAAAACCTCTAACAACAAAAACAGTCCTCACTAGCTTGCTGAAATGTGGTTGCCACCTCAGCCTTCATAATTATTCATTCATTTTCAACTCCACAGCACCCAGTCCTGAGTATGCAGGAGTAACCAAGGAAGTTTGAACTCTGGAAACTTCATTCTCTTGCCTCTTTCACGAGTGATTAAGGAGGCCCCAGATCCCATATTTCTATTTCAAGATTTTTTTATTTTTATTAAAAGTTTTACAGATATAAGTGAAATAAAAAGGCACAGCTTTACATGTTAATGACATGTTTAGCCCTGCATCTTAGACCTATTGTCTAGAATACGTTTTAGAGTGTGTCCAAACTAGGAGTGTGTGCAATTCGTGTAATTTGCTTTCACATAATTATGTGAAATTTTGTAAAAAGTATGCACAATTACCTATAATTAAGGGAAATGCAAATCTGGCATTTAGCACTATATTTTAGCATGAAATCGGTTCTCGCATGTTTTTCATGTGAGGATTCATTTCCCACTAAAGAATTAGAGCAAAAAAAATATTACTGCAATAAACAGCTGCTCACGTTCAGGTTTTCATATTGTTCCCGCTCCTATAGTTTTGCTGTGTATAGCAGCATTAATACAGGGCATGGTGTAATGGCGTGTGCTCATCAATTTCACATAATCATTACGGTAAATTCCTGAAATTATGTGAATTATGCCAGCGTAATATACATTTCGCTCAGGCCTGGTCAAAATTCGAATCTTCAAAAAAATACTGATTTTAGTTTGAACATTTTTGTCTCGCCCAGATAATGACGTTTTGTTGGTGCTGACGAAGGGATAACAGAGGGAATATATTTGCCTCATAGTGGTTGTCATAAATTTTGTAGATTATTTCTATTGTTCTGTGCCCTGCCGCTTACCCACTACAAACTGCTGTGGTTATAACTCTTTGCATGGACTGTTTTTTGGACAGTGAACCCAACACTGTATCACCTTAGGCGGGGGCTGCCACAGTGCCGGAGGGCTGTGGGACTGATTATTAGTAAAAGGTTAATTCGTTTTTTGTGGGGCTGTTCTGTCTGCAGGCCAGCAGAGAGAATGTTCACAAATAACACTGTTTGGAAATACCATGTCAGAGTAGTATGACATGCTCAGTGAAAGAAATAAAGAAAGAGAACATGAAACTAGTGGACACACAGAGACAGGGGCACAGTAAAAAAATTAACAGTGAAAGTGAAAGGTAAGAACTAGAAAGTAAGGATGAGAGAAAAAAGATGGGTAGACAGAGGAAAGAAATAACAGGAGAAGGAAAGAACGGCGTAAGGAAACGGGACAGAATGAACAGAAGTAGGGAAAGACAATAGGGCTAAATAATGAATTAATCGAAGGGTGAAAGAATGAAAGGACATTTTCTAAGGTGGGTTGGGTTTGCTTGATTCATGTGCTCGGTGTGATTAGGGGTATGGCTTAAGCGTTGTATTTTATTTTTCTGGATACTCCCTTGTTATATAGTTATATACACAGGAACTGTTAAGTGTTAAATAGGGATCAGTATGGTTTTGGAGCAATACCTTATAGTGATTAATGCACTCACCATGTTCTATATAGCACCATCTACCCCACAGAGTAGCGTTCTATTCTTTTTGTTTCTAGATATTAGCTTATTATCATTTAGAAAAAAAGATGAAAGATTATTGTTTGCGCTGTATGCTTTGCAGGCTTTTATAGCTTTTGTTCTACTAGCAGAATTATTTATTATTAGGAGGCTCAGTGGCACTAGAAAAACTCTAAAGCATCTTCTCTGCTCTTTTACAAATCAATACATCTATTATTTTCACTGTACTAGGGAAATAACATTAACTAAATAAAAAACAGAAATTGTACTGCGAGACCATCGCAACAAGAAATTGTATAGCAGTGTTCTGAAAAAAATATATTTAAAGAACGGCCTTAACTGATTCGAGTCGACCTGGTGGTTGGCTTTCTACCTCTTTGGGACGTTTAGATCATTATGTCTGCGTGTGCATTTTTTTTACTATTTTCCCCAAAACACCAAAGTAATGGTTAAGAAACAACAGAAAAACCATTGGATTTGACCAGTTAGGGTCAGCTGCAACCTAACAATTGCTCCCTAAAAGGCTGCTCATGACCTCACCAACGGCATCGCAGATTACATTACCTCCAGTCCCTCCCTCGCCTTCCTTCTTAACCTCTTCGCTGCTGATGACGAGCTCAGCTCGTCATCAGCCACGGTGGTCGTGTGCTGATGACAAGCTGAGCTCGTCATGTAAAACGGCTCTTTGAATTTTACCGCACACAGCGGGAAAAGCCGCCGCAGCGATGCGGTTAACACGTGAGGCCCTCTGCCTCTCCCCAGACCCACTCCCAGCCTATAAAAAAATGCTGCCCGCCCCCACCGCCTCCTGTTCTTTTTTGTCTCCCCAGGATGAGGCTTACCGTTAATCTTCTTCTCTGTGGCGGTGCCGGGGAGTCTTCGGTCCTGTTCTCTGCCTCTGCGGTGCTGCGGGCAGCGTTCTTCCGCCTGCCCGGTGTACTTCGGAGTGTCCTAGGTTCCGAGGGGTGAGACACTTGCTTGTGGATGCCGTGACGGAGTGCGGCGGTCCTCGTGATGTAGAAAATAAGAAGTATTGATGTACATAAGCAACGTTCATTTCCCTTTTCCCACTCCCCTCCCTGCACGCACCATGAATATTGTAAAGCATTGACTGCATCCCTCCGCCCGCAAAGGCCTGTACCCATGTGTACATGACAGCCATTTTAGGCACCTTGGCCTCTTGCCCACTCATTAGAATCACTGGCTTCCCTCCTGCGCGCATTTGAGCACCCCCCCCCCTCCCACTCTCACATGCATCGACCATGAAACCCAGCACTCTGCGCGACCCTGCTATGAAAGGCAACCCTCCTGCTTGACCCAGGCACCCCCCCCATTTCCCTCTTGAAGAGGCATCCTTCGCCTCAGCTGACATAGCCCCCCCAGCTGTATCTGACTGCCCCTGTTCTCTCATGTACGGGTCATAAGACCTCTCTCTCTCTCTGTGCGACTCTGACCCTGCGCGCACCCTGACCCCCTCCTTCTCCCTCACATGGACAAGTCATAAACCTTCTCCTTCTGCAAAACCCTGTCCTTGGGAGTCACGGCCGCGCCTGACCAGCACCTCCTTTCCTTCCATGAATGCCCCTCTGTTGACAAGCCTTCCCTCCGCGCTCGATTGTCCACACTGCATGAATACCACCTCTTTGATGACCCCTTCCCCCGAGTCCGACTGACCACACATGTCCGAGGTCATCGCCTAAGCCAGGAGATACCATTTACTGACCCTTATTGTATGAAGTCACTCCTCTTCAAAGAACCCACTATTGATCCTGGCCACCCCACCCCCTGTGCTATGATCAGGCGCACACATTCTAACCAGTTGACGGAACACTCAGCTGCGTGATTGCCCTCCCCTCTTATCAGCAGGTCAAGGGTCCTTATTGTGAACACATGTGGGGTAGGATTGACACGAGGATTATGGGGTTGTCTTTTCTTTGTTTTACAATGCTGTGACTGTAATACCAAGTGTTCTGTAAAGTATAAAAGCCAGAGTCTCAGCTCACTTGTTAGAGCACCTCCTGATGACACCTTGCTTCGTGTCTGAAATGACTGGCTCTCCTCATGAGAATTAAACTCTGTTCTTGATTCCTGCTTTCAGCGCCCGTCTCTTTATTTGGTAATTATTCAACATGGGAACTAAGAGGCGGTTTGCGCCAGCAGCCTGGGCATCGATAGAATTATGGGCTCATTTTCCACAATTGGCGTCCCAACGCGGGGCCCATCAGTGACATAAGGTTCGGTAAGAAAGATCCAGACGAAGAAGTGAACGTCTAAAATGATCGGAGTATACCTGCCTTGAGAGGGCCCTAGCCCGGCTGCCGATCAAAAGAACTTCACCAATTCTGAACGGACCTCTCTTGAGTGACCTATTGTCCTGACTGGAATCCCACAGGAATGCTACATGGAGTAAGAGAACGATCGGGCGCTGGAAGGAGGAAGGCGAAGAACTGCCCACACGGTCCGGTCCGGGTAAGGTCGCGTAAATGCGACAAATTGTGAAATGATTGTTTTGGATAATACTAGTATTACGCTTTGTTGAAACCCTCTGGAGATTCGCTGTCTGCAAACGGAGAAAACAACAGGCTCTCTCTTTGCAAGCAGTGAAGGATAGGTAACGCAGACTTTTGTCCCCATTGTAATCCGTCGTGCTTATCTTCCTCCCCCACTGTTTCCCGAACTGTCGTTCGTGGATTATTGTCTGGAGATTCTTTGTCTGCAAACAGGGAAGAACAAGGTCTCGCTTTGCAGGTAGAGAAAGAGTGGGCAACGATAACTTTTCGTGCCCACTTATTCTCCCCACTGGATTGTTTGATTGGCCGATTATTCGGTATTGGTTCGTTTGAGGTATTCACCGCCGCCAAACAACGGAGAATAGAAATATTCTGCCTAGTCTTTGCCCGCCGTGATAAGATAGGTAATGCAGACTTTTGTCCCCGTTGTAATCCGTCATGCCTATCTTCTCCCCATTGGTTGGTAGCCTGTTTAGCCCGGACCGCTTGTTAGAGTCGAACCATCCAGCTCCACTGGAGGGCACATCTAATAAGGACCTGTTCATTAAAGTGTGGACTAGTCGCTATAGCTTATAATAGGTTATGGCATAAAAATAAAAAGAAAAGGAGTTGAGCGAAATCAGTAGGCCACTGAGGAGTTATCAACTTCGCTAAAAATAAAATAAGAAACGTTAGAAATAACCCGTAATAAGAAAGATAAAAATGGCGAGGGAAGACAAGATTGACACCAAGGCAAGCCACGAGGTAGCTAGGTTCCGTTGCCTATTCCTGCCCTAAAACATGTCTGCCTCCTTGCCCACCACGCCCAAATAACGGTCACATGAAATAGAAAGCAAATCAATAGGTACCTACCCCCATTCCGGAAGCTCCCGAAGTGCAACGGGTCCGCGGTTACGCCCATCCGGAAGGCGAGGCCTCGTGGCACGAGGGGCTCGCCTGGCCACGGTCAGGAGGAGATGATGTTGGGCAGGCGGTCCAAAGAATGGCAGAGACATCTCCTTCTCTCCTCTCCTGCTGCCCTGCAGGCCACGGGGGGGGGGGGGGGCTGTCTTGCCTCAGCCACCGACCACCCCCCCCTTCTGTCTCTCGCCTGGTCCGACCCACGAAGAAGGCCGAAGCCGGGGGCGAGAACGGCGGCAAATCAAGTAGTCCCGCCACATGCCAAATTCGCCATCGCCTGCATAGTTACAGGTAGTCCCGCCACATTCCGGGTCCCTGGAGAGTTGGAGGTAGTCCCGCCACATGTTAAAAAGGGAGGGGGGGGGCTGTCTTGCCCCAGCCGCCGACCACCCCCCCCCCATCTTCAATGGCTGGCACGGCCAATATCGAAGCGACGGAGCCGAAGAACGGCGCGGGGTCGCTGGAAGGGGGAGGTGGCGCGAACGAACCTCCCCCACCTCCCTCCAGGTGGAGGCTTCCAGCGACACCCCAACACTCTTTGCTTAAAGAGGGTCAACATCAAAAAGCGGTCTTTTGCCCGGGGCGGGCACACGCTCCATACCGTCTCTCCTCGACCTTGAAGATTCTATAAGAGCCGGGGGGCCCCGACCCCCCTGCATGGGTGCCCCCGCCCCTTCACTGGGAACCACGACATCGGTGCAACTCCTGCCGGCGCCAGCCTCGGATTGGAAATGGCTAAAATGCAGCCACGGCACAGACTTGTTCAGTTCCGGAGGAACACCAGAATGACCCGGTAGGAAAATTGTTGCCGCCCTCCCCACTCTTTTGACTCATGGTCCATTTGTTAGACTGTTAACCACATAGCACAAGACTTTTTGAACTGCCAACGGAAAGTTCTGGGCCAACCATGCGAGACTAGAGACACTCTGACTGTGCTGGAACTTGCCTGACCCCACCCAAAATGGCGCCGACACAAAATGAGACGTTTTTAATGAACTTTGTTGCACCCTGATTGCGCAAGCTTTTTGCCCCGAGATATATATAACGTTTTGGATAATGAAAGTAGATATGAAGGATATTGAGTATGTGCTTGGACGATGAATTGATTTAGGGTGGGTACTGATTATGAGTTGGAAAATGAATTGGTGTAATTTAGGTAATGAATGAACATTGGATAATGTATTTATGAATTTATTAAAGATGAATTACTGACATGCATCATGTTTGCTCTGTAGGGGAGTTTAATACGATTTTATTGCACTGCCGCACTTTATGCAACGAACTGCCACCAGCCTTGTTCTTCCTATGTACAGTCCCGATCTGCTCCGTGGCTAGTCCACTGGGTTGTAGGCCTGTATTTATACGTCAACACTTTTTATTAAAAGTATTTTGAAAAACGAAAGCATAGTTGTAGCGGTTGCATTAATGAGTTTTGAATGTATTACTACTATGAGCAACAAGAAAGTATGATGAAGGCTAAAGGTTAAAAAGGACCCGATATTTAGCAGCCACACTATGTGTGACAGGCAGCCGGAAAGGTGCTTTAGAAGCCCTAAAACGACACCACAGAAATGCCACCTGACCGCCACCCTTGTACCCGATCAAAAGGGGTTACGACCAAGTAACTCATGTAGATACGCAGATCGTCAATGATTATCTGTCTGACATTTCTGGTCCCTCTGGGCTTAAACGCCGTGATGGTAGAGAAATGCACTACGTGGAGATAGGTCGAGTATGTGGTAGGTAAAAACATTTCCGGATTATTGCATGCTGATGAGGTTTGAATATTGCCCCCCCACCCCTTCTTTCTCCTCCCTTCTGCAGGTCACGTCGGAACCTTGGCTGATGTATGGAAGGACGATGACCGAACCGCCAATGAGAAGGGGAAGAAGGGAATATGAGCATGGTCCTTATGACAAATAAAAGTTTTTAAAAGACGTAGACTTAAACATGACTGTTCCTCCTTAGAACATAGCAACTGGGAGGATGGACTGACATAGAAACTGGACAGGTACTGAATGACGAAAAATTGACTAGAAACGACGCGTTAAATAATGTAACTGGACGTTTTGACTAGGTAGGGAAAGGACAAAGAAAAATATACGGGTAAGGGTTACCACAGCACCACCCGTCTGGGAAGTTAGAAATGTTGCTGGTGTTCAAAATGCACTGCCCCCCTTTTTCGCACTCTTATAGATGTAGCCAAGCTGTCCGACTGTTCTCCCGATCAATACTTGCCGTTGCCTCAGCCCGGAGAACTTCCCACCAAAGGAAGGAACTGAAAAATGGTTTAAAATCCAACCATGGGTAAATAGCACGACCAGGCTAATTTCTAGCCGACCAACGACTGAGGTGTAAGTATTGGCAATTGGGAACGCTGGCCGACATAACTGGCGAGAAGGAAAGGGAGGGAAGGGTAAAAAGAGCTCAGCACGTAGATAAATAGGATACTAAAGATGCGCAGCATGCAGAAGTTCTGTTTGGCCAATAACTGTTTTATGATTTGTTGTGAACTCTTTTGTATGTAACACATGTACTGTCTTCCCTTGTCTGAGTTTGTGTGTATGTAATGTACGGGTTTATGTCTTCCCTCTGTCTGCGTTTGCGTGTTACCTGACCTCTGTCGTTCTGTGTTGTGAGCACACTAAATGACCTATTTTCGTACACGTCTCTCTCTCTCTCTCTCTCTCCCTCTCTCTCTCTCTCTCTCTCTCTCCCTCTCTCTACATGTCATACGTGTACCGAATGGCTCGTTTAGGTTGCGGACGACTCTCACTCCCTACGAGAGTCCCCCTGTCCCATCCTTTTTGTATGGTAATATTGTGCCCCGTCGGCACCAGTCTGATTGGATACTTATTGAACGCGAAGGTGTTCAGCGAAATTGACCGAAACAAAAATGATTGTATCTCGCCATATTACTACCTCTCCTTTCTACAAAATGAATGAACCTGAAATTGGCTGAGAAGGAAAGGACAGGTAAGACGACTAAGGTCCCCCAATTTGGCCCTTTATAGGGGAACTATATGTCAATGGCATCCTAATTTTTATTGTTAGAGACAAGCGCCAAGGTCCAGATTGACCCCCAATGCCCAGATTGCCCCACCCCTTTGCACCCAAGCGCGAATGCCCGAAGCGTCCCCGCCCCACTTGATTGACCCCAGCTACTGTCCCCGATATATATATCTGATGACCATGAGTAACTGCCGCCCCTCGAGAAAAACCTGTTTGACCCTGTCTTTCAATGATTGCACCCCCGCTCTGTTTGAAAGAGTTAGCCAGCTCTAAAGGGAAATGTAAGACTGTTAAGGCTCGAATTAGAAGGACGAGTCTCCCCTGAATGTTGTCAATCTTGAGGTTTTTGTTGAAATACGCAGGTGATAAGAGTCCGACCTCTGTCCATATATGTCATGAACGAACGCCGATTAGACTTGGTGCGAACGCAGTAGAAATACCCACCTACTTACTTCATGGTAATAGACTTCTGACTATGACCAATGAGCATAACGCCAGGTGCTAGGATTGCGAGTGGAATTCAAATGTAAAAATCTCTTCTCCTGCCAGTTCTCTAAAACTTGTTTTTACCCATTTAAAGATACTCAATCACCGGAGGAGAAGGGCCGGATGTGACGCACAGCGTGGCTGCAGATCATGAGACACATGCGACCTCAACCAAAGGTGGAGCCGCAGCACAACAAGAAACGGAACGAGGCAGCACTCTCAAAGGCGGTAAAGGAAAGAATGAAGGGCTGTCCTGAAGCTCTCTGTCCGCCAACCCACGTGTGCCTGGAGCCTCCGTCCCTCTTTTCAAGCCCGATTGATGGGCCTGCTTGCTTGTTATCCATTGCTCCCTTGGTCCATTTGGTGTGTCCCGGGAAATCTGCCCCCACTCCGCCCTCTCACTCCCATCGACTAATGAAACCGCACACCCTCTTTTCCATGCGACTCTCTGCTGAAAGGAAGAACGGCATCTAGATGGAAATGGGGTTACGCCACGGAAATATAGGTGCCAAGCTTAAGGCGCCACTCAAAGGATTGGTTAGGGAACAGGACTGTGGTCTAACAGCAGAGGACTGACCGCACCCTGCAACGCGTAAGGATAGAACCGAGCTGGACCTATAGCTCCACCGCCGGTGCTCAACAGCGCCAACGAAAGGACACGGACTAGAGCCTACCAGTGATGGCTCACTGATAAAAAGACACTGTGACGAAGAGATCTTGCGTATTGAACTGAATTCCTCCCTCAACTACTTGGTCAAAATGTTCATTGATCACATTTTTAAGTCAGAAACATTTATGCTATGTAGTGATTTGAAATGATAGGAACTCGACAAATGCCATCCCCTATGTGCTGCGTTCTGCCAAACACATCAACTGTCCATGATTATATGCCATATGTTAGTATTGACAAATGCAAATTCTTCGATCGCACCTGTTTATATGTACCTTCATCGACTGCAAAAATGAACTTTGCTATGTAAAAAGGGGCGACTGTAGAAAATAAGAAGTATTGATGTACATAAGCAACGTTCATTTCCCTTTTCCCACTCCCCTCCCTGCACGCACCATGAATATTGTAAAGCATTGACTGCATCCCTCCGCCCGCAAAGGCCTGTACCCATGTGTACATGACAGCCATTTTAGGCACCTTGGCCTCTTGCCCACTCATTAGAATCACTGGCTTCCCTCCTGCGCGCATTTGAGCACCCCCCCCTCCCACTCTCACATGCATAGACCATGAAACCCAGCACTCTGCGCGACCCTGCTATGAAAGGCAACCCTCCTGCTTGACCCAGGCACCCCCCCCATTTCCCTCTCGAAGAGGCATCCTTCGCCTCAGCTGACATAGCCCCCCCAGCTGTATCTGACTGCCCCTGTTCTCTCATGTACGGGTCATAAGACCTCTCTCTCTCTCTGTGCGACTCTGACCCTGCGCGCACCCTGACCCCCTCCTTCTCCCTCACATGGACAAGTCATAAACCTTCTCCTTCTGCAAAACCCTGTCCTTGGGAGTCACGGCCGCGCCTGACCAGCACCTCCTTTCCTTCCATGAATGCCCCTCTGTTGACAAGCCTTCCCTCCGCGCTCGATTGTCCACACTGCATGAATACCACCTCTTTGATGACCCCTTCCCCCGAGTCCGACTGACCACACATGTCCGAGGTCATCGCCTAAGCCAGGAGATACCATTTACTGACCCTTATTGTATGAAGTCACTCCTCTTCAAAGAACCCACTATTGATCCTGGCCACCCCACCCCCTGGGCTATGATCAGGCGCACACATTCTAACCAGTTGACGGTACACTCAGCTGCGTGATTGCCCTCCCCTCTTATCAGCAGGTCAAGGGTCCTTATTGTGAACACATGTGGGGTAGGATTGACACGAGGATTATGGGGTTGTCTTTTCTTTGTTTTACAATGCTGTGACTGTAATACCAAGTGTTCTGTAAAGTATAAAAGCCAGAGTCTCAGCTCACTTGTTAGAGCACCTCCCGATGACACCTTGCTTCGTGTCTGAAATGACTGGCTCTCCTCATGAGAATTAAACTCTGTTCTTGATTCCTGCTTTCAGCGCCCGTCTCTTTATTTGGTAATTATTCAACATGGGAACTAAGAGGCGGTTTGCGCCAGCAGCCTGGGCATCGATAGAATTATGGGCTCATTTTCCACAGTGAAGCTGGGGCTACTGTTCTGGATCACGGTGCGGCCGCCTCGCCTGCTGCAGGAGCATCCTTGAGACCTGGTACGACGGGTTGGAGGCCATTATTTTATTATTTTTCAGGCTAATTTGCTTTTTGTCTGATTTAAGGGGATTTTTATCTTGTGCCCTCATTGGTTTCCGGGCGTTTTTTTCCTAGACTATATTTAGGTTTCTCTGTTGGGGGATGTTAGTCTGCTGCCATGGGTCGCAGGAGACTGTTTAAGAGGAACAACGTGGTGTCCTCTTCCTCATCAGATGGGTCTCAGGTTCCCCTGAAGAGGCAGAGAGTTCAAGGCCATGATCGGGGTGACGTGCCTCTCATGTTCAGGGAGGAAGTTCAGGGCATGATAGAGGCAGCTGTAGCCAAAGCCCTGCAGGCTCATCCTTTACCGGTTGGTCCGTCCTGGCCTCGGATGGAGGATCCCGGTAATGAGTCACCCCCTTCGAATGGAGAGGGACCTTCTCTCTCCTCAAGTGAAAAGTATGTCTCCAGGGAGGAGATGTAGAACATTTTGGCTCATGTGGTTGCAAATTTAGGATTTCCTCCATTCCAGCAGGGAGAGGATGGTGGGACTCTCTTTCCACAGTGTGTGAAACCCTCCCGGTTGGGCATGCTTTTTCAGGGCCCGGTTAAGGCGATTGTACTGAGGGAATGGCGTGAGGGGGGCAAAGTTCAGGTTCCTCATTTCCTCCAGAAAATGTCATTATTGGAGGGGGATGACCCCTTGCCCCACAATGTAAGATTCGTCTCCATTCTGACTATGCTGATCAGTAAAACTGCTATTCAACTTGAGGATTGTACCCCGACCAATGCTACTGATAAGAAAGTGGACTCAGGCCTCAAGAAGGCTTTTGCTGCTGTGAACTTGGCACTAAGGGCAAGCCTTTTTTCTGCATATTCTGCCCAATACTTGAAGCAGGATTTTGACAGGTTGGCCCTGGCAGTGCAGGACGGTTCGGAATGCTCTGAACTCCTGGCCGCCAAGCAGCAGCAGGCTAAACTATTAGCCAACATTTTTTCTGATGTCATTAGGGCTTCAGCAATGTCCACGGGGGCCTTGGTGGCTGCCAGGCATTCCTTGTGGCTCCGGCAATGGAAGTCAGGTAAAGGCGGCTTTGCTGAAATTACCCTTTGAAGGACAGGCTCTCTTTGGGGATCAGTTGCTGGCCATGATTAATAAGGCTTTCAAGGAGCGGAAGCATGCCTTGCCTTATAAAGGTGGGGCTGCATTTTCCGGTAAACTTTGGAATAGGTCCTCCAGGTCTTCCCCGAAGCGTGAGTCCTGTCTGTCTTTCCAGAGGAGATTATTTCAGTCGCGATTTTCTCCTAGGCATGCAGCCAATGCTCCTAAGAGTTCTGTCAAGAAGGGGCACTGACAATCACTGCATGGAGGGAACTCTGCCTGTCGGATGCCGGCTCAGACATTTCCTTCCAGTTTAGCATCTGGATGTTTCAAAACGCTGGGTCCTGAACACTGTGGAATATGGTTACAAGATCGATTTTTGGCAGGGCCCCCCAGATACGGGAATTTGGCTAACTCCGGTTCCGGCCGCCAAGCTGCACAGGTTGGCTCTGCTGGAAGGGGTCGAAAATTTGCTTGCCAAAAATGTCATTTGCTGGGTCCCAGTTTCAGAAATCAGCGGCCGGGGCCTGCTCCATTTTGTTCCTGGTGCAGAAGGTGCCAGGAGGTTTTCGGGCTGTTCTGGATCTAAAGTGGGTCAACTGCTGGGATCAGGCTGTTCACTTCCGTATGTTGACCATTCAAGCAATTATTCCTCTGGTACGGCCCAACAAATTTTTGGCCTCCTTGGATCTCGAGGATGCTCATCTGCATGTCCCAGTCATGGCCTCTTCTCAGCGTTTCCTGAGGTTTGAGATAGGGGACGCCCATTTTCAGGTATGTGTGCTCCCCTTTGGCCTCAAGTCCTCTACCGGGGTCTTCACAAAGGTCATGGTGCCACTCATGGCTATCCTTCATGTGGAAGGGGTGTGCATTTGTCTCTATTTGAATGACCTTTTGCTTCATGCAGCAGAGGAGTCTCTTTTGCTTGCTCAGGTGGAGAGGTTCTTGGAGGTTCTCCAGGGACACAGGCTTTTAGTGAACAGGGAAAAATCTTCTTTGGCCCCCTCTTGGTGACATGGTCTTCATCATGGTTTGTTTTTGGACTCTGGAGTGCCTTGTTACTCTATTCGATCATAACCTGGCCTCCCTACAAACACAGGTTCAAACCGTGATGACCCAGGAGGCTCCTCCAGCAGTGGAGGGGTTGAGGGTGCAGGGACATTTGGTTTCTGTGGTGTTTCTTGTGCCCTGGGCCAGGTTTCACTTTCTTTGCCAATTGGAGTCTAGTTGGTTGGTCTCCAAGGGCCCAGAATCTGTTGTCGCCTCTGCAAATGACAGACCAGATTCGGGAGGGTCTCTCCTGGTGGCTTTGCCAATTTTATCTTCAGGCCGGGGTCTCGTTGTCTCCACCGTATCTACTGGTTGTAACTTCGGATGCCAGCCTTTCTGGTTGGGGAGCTTGGCTAGGGTCGGAGCAGATTCAGGGGTGCTGGTCTCTGCAGGACTCAAGGATGTCTTCAAACTGGAGCAAGTTGTGGGTGATTTGGCTGGCTCTGCTCCATTTTCAGGACTCTCTGCTGGGCCAGTTGTTGTTGGGTCAGACGGACAATCTTGTGGTGAAGTCCTACGTCAACAGACAGAGGGGGACCAGGTCTAGGGCCTTGAACTTGGTGGCCAACAACATTTTCCTGTGGGCTCCAGTCTGGGTTCTGGGTCTGTCTGCTCTATACATTCAGGGGTGGAGAAGGTTTGTGCCGATCGTTTGAGCAGGGACATTCCCTCATCCAAGTATTTCTCCCGTCTTCCCAGTTTGTTTAGCCAGTTGGTGGTTTGTTGGTGCCTTCCATTGGTGGACCTGTTTGTGGGCCCGGAGAATGTCAAAGAGGAACCCTTTTTTTCTTTGGGTCGGTGTCCCAGGGCATTGGGCATCAACGGCTTGACTTGTCCGTGGCCTCTGGAACTTCTGTAGGTTTTTCCTCCATATCAACATATCTGGGATTTTCTGGTTCGGGTCTGTAACGATTGGGTGTAGGTGGTGTTAATTGCGCCCCAGTGGCCTCGTGCAAATTGGTTTCCTCTCCTAGACCTGTTGAGTTGTGACCTGGGGTGGGTCCTTGCAGCGGTCCCGTCTCCGTTGATTTTTCCGGCACTTCCCCATAGTACCGTAAGGAAGTAACACTTGACGGCCAGGTGGTTGAACAGTGGGGCTTAGCTAGGTTGTGGGTCCCTGACCATTTAACTGTGATGTTGCAGGCTTCTCGTAGGTCCTCTATGCTTCTCTCTTATGCTAGGAATTGGTGAGCTTTTTCAGCCTGGTGTGGTGGTAAGGAGGTTGATCCAATGGTGGCTGACCTCTTTTTGGTGATTCAGTTCCTGCAGGATTTAGCCCAATTAGGTTTACCAGTGGCTTCTCTGCAGGCGCAGTGGGAGGCCATTCAGGCTTTTCGGGCTCCTGGCGTCATTTGCAGGATGATGGGGGCCTGATGCCTCGGTTTCTTCAGGATTTTTTTAACCTGTTTCCTCGGCCTGTTCATTCTTTTCCTTGTGGAAATTTGCAGCTTGTCTTGGATGTCCTTTCGGGCCCTTCTTTTGAGCCCCTTGAGGGGCTGGAGTTGAAACTCTTGAGTTTTATGGCAAGTTTTCTGGTCGCCATCACTTCATCTAGGAGGTTGGGTAAGTTGGTGTCTTTGTCCTGTAGGTGTGCTTTCTGCAAGATCTTTTCAAACCGGGTGGTGCTCGTGCCGTCCTTTGGTCTCTAAGATCAATTCAGCTTGTCATCTCAGTCAGGAGGTGCTTTTGCCTGAGTTTTGTCCTGATCCTTCGTCGGTGAGGATTGTTGTTTTCACTGTTTGGATGTGCAGTGGACTTTGTTGTGGTATTTGCATGACGTGGAGTCCTTCCGGAAGGGGGATGCTTTGTTTGTGAACTTTGGTCCTGCTAAGAAAGGTGAGAAACCGTCCATGGCAACGTTGAGTCATTGGATTCAGTCTACGGTCCTTTTGGCTTACAGGGTTAAAGGGGTGGATCCACCTGTGGGGGTACAGGATGGTTCTTCACCCAGTATGTCAGCTACAGTGGCTGAATTTCAGGGTACCTCAGTGGTGGACATCTGTAGGGCTGGGACCTGGTCTTCCCCTTCCACTTTTGTCCGACACTATCAGATTGCTGGTCTGGAACGTCTGGATAATGTCCTGGGCCTAAACCTATGAAGGTGTAGGGGAGTTTTTGTATTGCGATTGGTGCACATTATTAAATTGGTGTTCTTTGTCACTCAGTTGTTTGTCTCTGTTTTTGCTTGCTATGTGGTCATGTTTTAAGAAGGAAGGCGAGGGAGGGACGAGAGGTAATGCATCCATTACTTACTGATAATGGCATTACTCCTAGCCCCACTCCCTCGCATTCCTTCTAGGTCCCTCCCGGCCTCCCAGTGCAGTCCAACTGAGTTCGAGCTCGGCTTGTTTATGTACAGGAGGCAGTGGGGGCGGGCAGTGTTTTTTTATAGGCTGGGTGTGGTTTTGGGGGAGGTGTAGGGCCTCACATGTTAAGGAGGATAGTGACGGATTAGGACTAGGAATAATGTCATTATCAGTAAGTAAGGACGCATTACCAGTTACATCATTTACAAAGTCACTTGACATCCTTCATGATATCACCAGTGACAATACATGTGAACTCTTTGCACAACCCAGCCCACACCACAATGTGTCAGTGCCACAGAGGACTACCAGTAGACCACGCAGCCTCAGACAGGATCTTAAGTGTGCAATAATACAGATGTGAGTCCCAGAAGCTAGCTTCTTTGTCTGGACACCATTTTGGTTATGCATCTGTCTACTATCAAGATCATTGGCAGATGGGACTGGCAATGCTCCAGCACAGTAGGATCTTTATGTTTTAGATGTTACGCCTTTATATCAGAACTGTGCCAGGCCCTCAAAATCCCATTAACTTCTGCCTTAAAATGTCACCGAAACATGACAATTTTGTAAAAATACTTATAAGGCCAATGAACTTCCAGATGGAACAAAGTGTAGGTAAACAAGTATGACACTGTTGTGGGGTATTTCGACTGTTCTTCATAAAATGACAGATAAAGATTAAGCTAGAAAGCTTTTAAATATCTGTGAATAAAGTCATTATACCTAGGTCTGGTGGCTCAGTGGACTAATGTATCCACTGCAGGGGCCTGTGTTCGGCCTCATGGTCACAGATTCAAATCCCGACGGGTCCACTCAGCCTTTCATCCATCTGAAGTTGATAAAATGAGTATCATTGAGTTGGGTAACAATAAACATCTGTTATTCAGCGCCATGATACTCCGTTTGGGGAGAACGTGCTTCTTTACAAATACACGTTTTGTTATGTGTTTATACATATTTAAAGTGTTTTCAGAGGCACTTGCATGTGGACGTGTTTTGAAAGATGTTTTATAAGCTTTAGTTGTGTCTGTGTGTTAAACTCTGCTGCCATTCAAACCCACACTAAGTGAAATAATTTTTTTAACGTAGCAGAAATAAATAAATGTAATCAAGCATCCATGTTCTAATTCATACTTTTGGGTATCATCTTACATGCAGTGCTACTTTTGGTATTCAACCGAAAAGTGGTATTTTCACAACGTCTTTTGCAGGAATTGAAAATATTAATCAGAGATGTCATTTGATTTCAGATTGAGGATAGACTAAGATCAGGGAGTGTTGTGTCACAGGCTTCTTCTTTACCGCCTCATGGAGCAACAATTTAAATAATCAAAGACCTGTTTCCTATAATATCCGAAACTGTAGACATCCTAATATATTTGGAAGAAAGGATAGAATGCAGAATGGGATTATTATAATCCCAGCCTTCGTGCCATTTAATTATTTATTTAGAGTTTTGTGTAGCGCTACCTAGACCCAAAGGTGTCAAAGTGCTTTACATGTTATACAAAGAGGTTTACTCAACATATATGTGAGGATTCTTGTGGGTTGTAACAGTCGACCAGAGTGTAAACAATACAGCATTAAAGTAGTTAAACAGTCAAGAAACATAAATAACCGCAGCATCGCAAACCAGTTGGTGAGGGCGGCGCTCCCACAAAAAGAACCCATTTCAATGAGATCCTTTGTTGGCTTGCCACCAATATTAGGACATCGAAAGTGCGGCACCCGTATCTGCTGTATCACAAAAACATTTTTTTGGAAGCATGACACATTTACCAACTGTAAATCTCGATATGTAGTATAGGGTATTAGGTGTCCATGCGATTTATTGTGTGTGTTGTTTTCCGCCACTATCTTGCAGCATTGTTCAGGGTTGTATTTCAGTGCTCCACCGGTCTTATGAAGGCGTCTAAATCGGCTCTTCAGCAGCCCAAATGTGCACTCTATGACGTTCATTGTTGATGTATGTGCTGCATTGTATCGCTTTTGGGCGGCAGTTGTAGGATTGAGATAAGGGGTCATGAGGTAATTCCGCAAGGCGTATGCGCTGTCACCTACATGTGAGGAAGTAAAGGCTGTCAGTGGTTGTTTGACATTGACATACGTACAATGAATGTATTACTGTATTGCACATATTTACCTAGCAAATGTCCCTCTCCAAATATTCCCCTTTCAAGACGGGTGTGAATGCCACTTTGCCTGAAGATATATGAATCATGTGCACTGCTGGGAAATTGCGCCACAATGTCCGTTATGATGTTTTTGGCATTACACACAACCTGAATATTGAGGGAATGATAACATTTCCTATTCCTATACAAATATTCCTGTGCTGCTGGGGGACATATTGCCACATGGGTGCAATCAATACAACCCAGAACGTGTGGGAAGACTGCAATTTGGCAAATCTCCTGCTTAGTCTTAGCAATGTCATGGGCTGTGGTAGGGAAACTTATATGTGAGTCCATCCGGACCATCATGGCATCAAGGAATGCTTTGAATATTCTTGACAATGCGCTTTGCGACACACCTCCTGCTACTGCAATTACACCCTGAAAACTGCCTGACGCAAGTAGATGTAGGTAACATAAAACCTGTTCATGAGTTGGGATTGCATTGGTCCTATGAGTCTGTCGTTGCAGGATGGGGTCCAATTTATAGATGAGATCATGTATCATTGCTGCATTCAGCCTATACTTATCGCATATCTCGTCCTCCTGCTGTCCTAGCAAAGTTATGCGGACTCTGAAGATGCGCTCATTGATTCGCCTCCCTCTCTGTCGAGCAGCCTGCAGCCTCATCCTCCTCGCCATCAGGTACAGCCCTGCCATTTTGACTTGTGGTAGCTCATTGTGGGTGTGTTTCAATCAGTTTGTGTTGATTTGCAGCTGTTTCAGATTTGCACTCATGATTACCACCTGGTTGTGTCCCTTCTTAATTTGCTATTGCAATTTTGTGATTTCTAGGAAAATCGCTATTAGCGATTTTTTATGCATTTCAATTGCGATTCTTTATTTGCGATTCTGTATTTGAGAATCGCAAATGAAGAATCGCAAATGTTTTCTCAGAATAATTTTGCGATTCCTTATTTTTGCAAAAAAATTAATATTTTCGCAAAAATAAGGTTGATGCATTGACACACAGTAATTTGCGATCGCAAATGCATTTTTTTTTGCGATTCGCCCATTTTGCTATTTCTTAATCACTTGATGCATGTACTCCTTAGTCCTTTACTGATGCTGGTCAAATCTGACTAAAAACAAAATTTTATTTTCATCCTTCTTCCTTAACTGCTTCGTATCGAATGTGTTCTTATTCGCAAATGGTGCAATTGCTTGACGCGTGATCTGACAGTGAAAGTGAAAATGATAACTGTTTTACAATCAGAATTAAGCTGTTGAGAAAATGTGTTATGAGTTTGTTCTTATATGTATTTCACAAACATATATTTTTTCTAAATCTAGCTATAAAGCAACAAAGCATTGCAAGAGGTGGGGAAGCAGTACCCTATGGTGTCAAGGACAAAGCACGTGCTTGAGGAAGAAGGGGGAAGGTTATTATCAAGGTTGAAACTTAAGGCTGTTGCTTGGTGGTAGGAGGGTGATTATCCTGTAAGCATCCAAGTAGGTGTAGCACGCCAAGTTACCTGAGGATGAGTGTAGGAAAGTAGGATCTGCGTATTATGTTTACCCCAACTTTTTGCTTGATGTCACACTGTTTTTGACTAGTCTGACTAGGATCCTGGTAATCAGGACCCCAGTCTACCTGCTTTCTCTCTAAACTGTTATGTTATGTACTTAGGTACACTCCAGATTGGATACTGAGGTACACTTGTCAGTCCTTAGTATATAATACACATGTACCCAGAGGCCTCCGATGGGCTGAAGCATGTATTATGTGAAGTGAAGCAGTCATATACAACATATAGAGGGGCATTACATGACCGCGTGATGGCTGACTCTAAAATGGCTGAAACAAACCCTATCATGTTTGGTGTCAAACATGTTGGAATCATACCACCACACTGGTAACTGGTGTGGGAGGTATGGTTCCACCCCTCAGAAACGAGCTTCGTGGGGTCCCTGGTGTTCCCGGTATCAGCCTTGAAACTCTGGTCAACAAAAAATGGTTTTGCCAGCCAGAGACAAATTTCTGCCCTCCTGCTGCTGAGCCAAGCTCAATAGGGGAAGGCAGCACAATAGGCATCATGTCACAGGGAGGTGTGACCACCTCCCAGGCAGGATTTGGTGCATTAGGGTTGGGTGGGTGCTCTTGCCAGTGACCGAAAGTCTGCATGAGGGACACATTTGGTGTCCCTGTGCCTAGTCTAGTTCAAACTAGTCCTGGGAGCCGTTGGCTCCAGCTCTGGCGCGAAACTGGAGGAAGTACATCGGAGTAACCTCCCCTCTGTCGAGACCCTGCCCGAGGAGGGTCCCCAGAATCTTTCCAACCATGTTCCATGGGTACTTAAGGTCTTATCTGGCTGTAGGACCTTAGATTCGTTGTGGACTTGATTCTAACCTGAAACCACTGCACTTCGACCATCTGAGCATTCTGGATTTCGCTGGACTTCGTTTTGGCCTGACTTCGTCTCCCTCTCAGTCTGTTGCTTTGTCTGTGCCTGTGCACCATACAGGATCTGTGCAGGACCTGTAAAGCATCAAAGATGACTAAAGATAAGCTCCCTTGGAGTGAAGGAGTCACTCCCCTGCATTTGTAGGCACTGCACAAGAAAAAAGAAGGGAGATACCCTATGTGCCAATATGGGACAGGGTGAGTTAATCTAAAACACAAGAAAGTCCCTAGTTGTCGGGAAATACCCTCTGTCAAGGCCCCTTGTACCCAAAGAGTCTCTTTGGTTTTTATGACATTGTTTTGTATGATTATGTAATATGCTATGTGATGTACTGTAATGTGATGATTTTTAATAAATTACTGTTTTTAACACATACAAATATAGGAAATTCTTTTTGAATGCCACAAGACTTATATTTTAATTTTAATTCTTTTTCTTGGACCTTGAGTATCCAACTGAAGGTTTTTTTTGTCTATATATTAATTGTGGTCCGGTTGAAATTAAGGACTAGGTTAGACTTATAACAATGCTGTTCAGGTCGAGCTAGGTCCTTTGGGTACAAGGGGCCTTGACAGAGGGTATTTCGCGACAACTAGGGACTTTCTTGTGTTTGTAGGCACTGCAACACTGCTGACCGGTCATCCTCAATGTCGCCTGGTCCCAGCAGCTGCAGAGCCAAGGTCCCCGTCAACTATCCTGAAGCACCCAACATCGGTAGGAATTTGTCTACTGAGCCCCTGGTCACCCTGAAGTGACCCAGACTCTGTCTCCTCTGCTTTTAGCTACTCATCGCCAAGAATCCACGTTTGGATTTCAACGGACATTCTTCTTCCTTACAGCAGCAGCTCTTCTTCTAAGTCCTCCATTGGGTTTCACAGCGGTGTCCGACGCCACTTCCGGCCTATGCACCCGGCTTCCCTGGGTTAGGTAACTTGGGTACTTCGGTATCCACAAGTGGGGTGGCTCTCCAACCTTCTGTCTCCCACAGGGTTTCTTCGTAGTCCACTGGGAAGGATAAATAATCTCTAAAACTCCAAACGCGGCTTTCCCATAGAGTTGTACGGAGCACGCTGTCATGTTCCCACACTGCACCCGTCCTCCCTAGGGTCCCTATCTACTCACCTTTGGTGGTTCTTTGCGATCCCATTGATTCTACGTCCTGACTCGAGTCGTGGTTCTGATACCACTTTCTTAGTATATGGTTTGGTCCTCCCCTGGGGCCCACTGTGTATTAGTGCTATTTACTGTCATTTCTTTGCTGAAGTATTGTGTGCTTTGTGTCTGTCTCTCTGTAGGAGATACTGAAATGTACTAGAGAGTATTCTATATTAACCCCTGCCATGCTCATGAGGACCTCAGCTCGTCATGAGCCATGGTACTCCGGTGCTCAGTTGCTTATGGCGAGCTGAGCTCATCATGGACCGTGGAACGCTCGCACACTGGGCTAATTCCCCTGCTGTGCTGAGCGTTCCAGTAAACGGGTGTGGAGCTCGTCATGACCACCGGAGCACCGTGGCTCATGACGAGCTGAGCTCGTCATGACCATGGGGGTGCTGTGCTTGCCCCCCCCCCCCCCCCCCACCCCCCAGCACAGCAGGGGAATAACCCCAGCATTCAGGGGGTTAAATACATATTTTTACAAATATCTTGTGTGGTTGTCTTTCATTTAATCCATACTGTAAGATTGCATTCAGGTAAAACAAGCTGCTTTACACTCCTTCAAGACTTAGTCCAAAGGTTACTTTCCACAGCTACCACTAGGATAGCTTTCTAAGGTTGTTTGAGACCTCTTAAATCACCATAGGGGTGGGTTGTTTGGACTGGTGCAGGGCACCCACTTTAACTAGTGGACACCATATATCAGGCCACCCTCTCACAATGCGAAGTTCTTGAACATATAAGTGTTAAATTCCTTCCAGAATTGGAGGAAATTGTAACATGGTAAAATGTGCACCAAGATATCAACTAAAGAAATATCAACCTGCATACATACAAGTTCCAATATACCTATTACCTTTATATCGCCAACTTAATCATTCATGGGGAAGTAAAGAAGGAATTAGAGAGTTACTATTTGAATTTACTATCTATTTACTTTGACGGCATTGTGCAAGTCAATACTGGTGTGTCAATATATCTGTAGGCCGATATTTAGAACTCAATGTGCTCCTACCACACTACTTGTTGGATGCTTGTCCGAAAGGAGTTCTGGGCACGAGGTCCAAAGCAGGACATGGCCTGTGACCCGGTCTTCTCCTTCTCACACTTCCCAGACTTGTCACTGCTAGTGCATTGCCCACCAAAGATCTTAATCTTGTGAGCAATAAATATCTGCGTCTTTATTATAGTGTTGCTTGTTAGCCCTGAGAGCGCCTAATAGGCATCCAGCAAAACGTAATTGAACAGCCTTAGGTTGTCGTTAATAACATCAATAGGTGATTGCACAGCAATACATACTGCTTATTACATGTGCTATTTGTGAACGTTTCCAATAATTAGATGAATGAAAATTCTAAATTGAACGGCGCACTATTTACAAGAAGGCATGATTAGCAGAAAATAGGGAGAAGATATAACCCCTCCAGTGACTAAAGGAATGTTCAGGAGAAACGTGATTATCACACTGATCATTAGGTACTGTCTCATGTTCGTGCAGGCCTCCAATAAATTCTGATTATAAAGATATGCCATTAATGAATGTATGAAAAGGCTGCATACGAATGACGAATATAGACTCTATTTTAGCGTGGGTGTGATATCAATGTAATTATGCATGTGATGTTATTATTGTAGATAATGCATAGGGTACTTTAATCGAGGCATCTGAGAAAGGATGAAAAAACGTGTTTTTTTTAACTTAATTGTTCAAATTTGGTCAGAGAATAAACACAGATGTCTATTAGGAAGAACTGTCTAAAATCCAGAGCATTCTACTTTTAAAAACAGCCCTTTCTCTGAAAGGTGGATTTTAGCAGTGAAAGGTTCATACACTCAATTAATGAATTAACACACACAAAGGTGTACTGCTTATATTTCTGTGCTTTAGCAGCGTTTGCACATAATGATCAAGAGTGTCCTTTAACTTTAAATTTATGAAACTCAAGAATCATTAATACTTGCTATAGTGCTTAGAAACAAAAAGTGCAGTACGAATATGACCCACATACTCTTATTAACCGCATGATTATCAAATTATAACGATATATAAGATTAGCCTGCTGTTGTCCCTTTCTGGTGATTTTGTGTGCCATTGAATAATGCAACCTGCTTCCGATATTTTCTAAGGAGAAGTGTAGCTCACCGGTTAGAGGAGGCAGACCCTGATGCAGAGGTCAGACCCAGGACCAGGGTTCAATCCCCGACGTGGCAGGGTATAGAGTTCAAAATGTCCACGGACTCGAGAATTCTCCCCTCGGTGTCTACTCGAATCATGGGCTCACACTCTGCAACTTTGGGCAATAGCTTGCTTAATCTCCACTACGGCCCCACCGCGATAGGGTACCTGGCTTTCACCTTGGGGATGCCTATTAGGGGTTATCTCGCAGGGAAAAGCCAGGATGGGTTCCCAAAGCAAGTTCCTTGAGACCTTACGGTGAAAGGCGCTATATAAGAAAGCGTGACTTACGATTTAAACACAATGAATTTTGGATGAAAAAAATGTCTTTGCATCTAAAGATGAACATTTATTTATGTCAAGTAGTACTTCTACATTTGCTATTTGATTTAAAAAGTCATTACATTTGCTTTGAAAATGCTCTTTCCCAGTGATAAAGTTGGTGGACTCGAAGCACAGTAGGGCCCCAGTCACGATGTGGTCGCAAAACAAGGGTGTAAATTGTGCACCAACTAATTTGTATTAGCCAGGGGTGTGTAAGTTGACAGGTGAGCAGTTTCAGCCGATTCCAAGATTAAATACCCAGGATGGGGACTATTGCCACCTCAGCACCTATTATGCCCTATCATGAGGTCTGTCTTCAGTGATTTGTGTCCACATTGAACTGCAGGGCGGACACCATCATTTGTTCACTACTCCTTGGGTCCTGATTATGAGTTTAAGTGTTACTTATCTCACATGTTAAATAACAATACCACAGAGGACGTTATTTATTGAGTACAATAATATCCATCCATTACAAGTTGTTGGGGAATAATATGCAAATTCTAGTTCTTAGCACACCCAAATCCACATGATACAGTAACCAGTGGCGGCTCCTCGAGGAAGTGCTGCAGGGCAATGCGGCGTGGCGGGGGAGGGGCAGGGTGGGGGAGGGGCATGTTGGAGGGTAGTAAACTCTGGCATACGGCCGAACCGTGGTAGGTACATAAATAAATAAATAAAATGAATTACACTGCGCACCCTGCAACGCAATTGGCGATGCAGTGCGCGCAATATAATTCGTTTTATTTATTTAGTTATGTACTGAACTCGGCTCGGCCATATGCTGGAGTTTACTACCCCCCACCCCGCCCCACCGCCCTGCAGCACTCCCTCGAGGAGCCGCCCCTGACAGTAACTACTGTATGGTTTTCCCCAGTTAAATTTCGGAAGGTTTGACCTGCAGAAATTTAATGAAGCTTGAGTTATTTAATGCTTCTAAAAACTATTGGATGTGTTAAATACCTAACAACTCATAATTGCAACGCGTATATAAACAGCAGTTTAAGCATGGGTAAGAATTAACAAGCTAACTTTTTATCAGGCCCTTGGTGTACGCTCTTGACTAGTATGTGCATCCTCACCACATACACACAACAGCCTGTTCTGCGATATTTAACCCCATCAAAAATAATTGGGAAAGGTAATAGCTATGAGGGAGCATTTTTCAAGTTGTAGTGAACATTGGCTGTACCCTGATGCAGCATTTAGTTGGTGGGAGGGGAGTGTGGTGGGGGTCGTGACAAGAACCTGCGGCCATGATGGAAGTATATGACCATAAGTGACCTGAGCATGATGTGATTTTGAGGAAGCAAACATGGACAAAAAGCCTGTAATAACTTTTTTGTAGAAGTAAGAGGGTACGAAGATGTTACCAAAACAAAAATGTATGGATCGTTGAAAGTGAGACACATGCGGGAAACAGACCTTACAACGCATGCTTTTATCCCGCATGCTGTTACAAGGCAAATGGCATGTTACAGAGGGTATAAGGTATTGGGTTTAACTCCAACACCTTCCATACTGTTGCACATAAGGGAATTGGAACAGTAAATTATACTATTCCAACATCTAGTGCACCCCAACAGCAAGTTGGGGTAACAATTTGCATTGTAATGGCATGCAGGTAAAAGCATGCGTTATAACGTCATACAACCGTCACACGCACATAGTGTGTGTTTCTTTCAGAAAGGTTTGAGTAATTTACATCTTTGAGACTGAAATTGTTTGAAAACTCTATCAAATGTTGCCATGCTTAGTGTATCATATAGCAAAAATGTTTACCTTATGTTTCAGTTCTATGGCTCTCAAAGTTTCATCAAAATAAGTGTATATCTCTTAACACATTGTTATACACTTCACAATCCTCAGCAATGTTTAGGATTCTGCATACATTTGTAGCATTGTACCCTCATGTATCAGCAGTGTGCAATACTGTTTCCCAGCTCAGGAACCAAACGAAAGCCAAATCCCAACAAGGACAGTACTCATTTAGGGTCGAACTGGGACAACAAATAGGCATCATAATAAAAGTGGCCTTCATTATTGAATCAAAAATAGCCCACATTCATTTGTGGAGGCATACTGTACTGGCTTTTTCCAAGGTATGGAAGATAGCATGCACATGGGCATGGTCTGAATCCTTGTCCACCAAGGATCATGGCCGTACTCTCTAACTAGCTTGCACAGGCAATTCAGTCTCTGTTTAAAGTGAAAAAATGAAAAATTCACCTGGTGTGGAAGTCCCCACAGGTTTTACCCACACGAAAGAAAGCTAATATGGATCCCAAAAATCTATTTAATTATTAACCCATCTATTTGCTACCTCTCTTAGGAAGGCAATTAGGAGGCTTAATAAATAAACAATGTACAGCCTATGTCAATGTGAGAACTTTCCTTCAAGGAATAAGACTTGACCATTTAAAACGACAGTTTCAATGGTACATAACCAAAAGAACTCTTTGTTCGCTGGGAGCCACGTTGGTTACAGTTCCATCCACAAAAAAAGTAATGTGAGGTGGGAGAAGCTTTGTCTTCTGTGCGACAAAAGCCTGGAATTACCTTCCCTTCCACCTAAGAAATGCCACCGATCTCTTGGCTTTCAGGAAGGGATTATAAACCTGGCTTTTTAACAAGTAAAACCTCCTTTTCTTGCTTTTAGGATAAGTAACTAGTGCCAGGACATCCTTGGGTAACCGTTGCCCTCTAAAAATATCTATAACAAAACATAACATGGTTTAGGTCTTCTCACAGTACTGAGACTGCACTATTATCTATTACCAATACATTAAGACTCTCTCACTATGCTGGATCACCTTACATGCTAGTACTGCTGGAATTGTCTGCAGCATTTGATAATGTGTTTCATACTAGGCTGCAACAGAGACTTCATGGGATAGATGTTCATGGGACATCTCGTAAATGGTTCCAAGAATTTTGGGGCCATAGAACTCAAACTATCTATCTGGACCCATTTAAATCCCATACTGTGTGGATTGACTAGGGTATCCTGTCTAAGCCCTACCTTATTTAACATATATATGCCCCACCCCCTTGCCAAGATCGCAGACTCATTTGGCTTTGAAATAATATCATCTGCTCATGACACGTAGCTGATCATTTCCTTCAACAAAGACCGGAACAAAGCTAAAGAACTCTTTGCCAAGGTAAGGATAGAGATCTCGGTATGGATGGCAACCAATTGCCTACAGCTAAATGTGGAGATCATGCTGTTTGGTAAGGCCTAACAATTCTGGTCGGATGACTGGTGGCTGCCAGAATTAGGTGCTGTTATCACCCCTAGGCATGTTGTAAAGAATCTTGGAGTAAAGAGAACAAGCTCTGTCCATGAAAGAACAAGTTCTATCTACCACAGGCATTTGTTTCAATACAATGCACCTATTAAGGAAAGCCTTCCCATTTCTTCCATTGCAGCTAGAAAAACATTTGTTTTTAGGCACCAATAGTTAGCAGACTGGACTGTGGCAATGCGCTATTGGCCTCAGCTAATGAGGCACTTATATCTTAACTACAAGTGGTACAATACTCGGCAGCTAGGCTTGTCTGTAACCTCCTTTCGGGCTCCACTTCCATATCATTGCTGAAATCTCGACACTGTTTACCAGTAAGGCAAAGAAGCATATTCCAAATTTGCTGCATGACATACAATGCCCTGATGGGCAAAGGTCTTAGTTACCTGCAGCAGAAGCTCCGACACTACTCCCTAACTAAGAATTTAAGATCTATGGACAACACCTTGCTGATTGTACCTTGTATTCAAGTGACAAGATGTGGAGGCAGGGACTTCTCCTACTTGGCTCCTTCATACTGGACTAATTCACCTCTTCACCTTCGTCTTTGCATGGATTACAAAAAATTCAGAAACATGCTTAAGATGTTTCTGTTTTAAAAGAGCTCTATTTTTTGCCTGTGACTATTTTAGCACTGAGATGCCCCTCTCAGGGCAATTTATGCGCTATAATAAATGAAATTAACATAACTTAACAGTGATAATATAAGGGTAATCAACTGTGAAAAAAGCTTACCAGATCATAAAACAGGACCACAAACAACCAAAACAGTCCTACATACTGACCGGTCAGACCAGCCCTTCTGGCACTTCAAGATCGCCCTGTAGGCAAGTTTAACCCTGTGCATATTGCGTACGAAAGATTTCTTATCTAGTAAGTATTTTATCCTTGTCCCCAATCATTGGGCATTTTGCTGGGTAGAAGTGAGAAGGATTACTGGATGTTTTTAGGTGGGTATCACAGCCATCAAAGAAGTCAGTGAGATCTTGTGGTTTGGCCTAGGTAGGTGGTAAGTCATGACAAATGAGTGAAATATGGATGAACCTGCAGAATAAAGCAAATGTTTTATGCATTCTACAAATCTTGCATGGTTTGTAGTCCATCAGTGACAGTGGTGTATGAATTACATTGTAGTGCTGTATGTCCCGCATGGAGGCACTGATGGCATCTATGCATCATCAATGATGGTTGGGTGTGCTGTTTTGTGTTGGGTACCCATTTCAGTGGCCGCGGCCAATGATCAAGTCTTGCACTTGCTCCTCTGGGACAATGGATTATGTGCTGTTTCGTGTTTCACAGTGGTATCAAGTAGGAATTAGAATGAGATGCATTAGGTGTGTAAGATGCACATACATTGGTGGAGTGAGTCACCATATTTTATAAAGTGAATATGCAAGAGCATGTTGAGATTTATGAGTAGATAAGAAGTTGTGACCAGGCAGAGGCATGCATTTTAGCAGTCTGTGATTTATCCTGAAGATGGTTAGTACTGTTAAGTTAGAACACTTAGAATAGAACTCAAGCTTTGACTGTAGCTGATGTGTCCAAAAACTGCATGTGTTGTGCCATCTTGGTCATAGTAAGATTTGTCAGACATATCTGTGAGGCCTGTGACGGTTCAGTAAAGAAATTAAACCGATTAGGGTACTTTTAAGCTGGATCAATTTTTGACGAGCCTGTTCAGAAACTTTTGCCATAGGATCCCTGTTGGTGCAGCTATCTTCAGTTAGTCAGGGGACAGCAAAGAGGATGTCAGCAATGTGCAGTTTTACGTTGGTAGTGAATTACTGTTGGTAGCACAGTTGTTTGACAGATTGTCGAGTACTGCAATATCGATTGACATGAATATTCTATGAAAAATATTGTTTACAAAAATATTTTATTTAAATACGCACAATGCAAAGTACAAAAATATGATCTCAAAAATATTGTTGAAGAGAATGTTGCCCAAATAAATGCAAGACATCGGGTATCAGAGCGCTTTACATAGCACCAGTTTCGCTACAGAAGGACACATTCATTTTTGTTAGGCACAGGGAGGTTAAGTGATTTGCCCAGAATCACAGGATGTTGAGCGTCGTTGCTGAGACTTGAACCCCGTTCCCCGTCTTCGAGGTTGACCACACTAGCCGTAAGGCTACATCCTCTCCCCTTTTAAGTGATATTATGTTCTAAGTGCTCTAATCGTGTACGTTTTAATTAACTGATCAATAAATTATTAATAATTCATTCATTCTATTAAAAATAGTACATTAGTAAACAACATATTTTAAAATAAAAAGTTTTAATCAGATATATATATATATATATATATATATATATATATATATATATATATATATATATATATATATATATATATATATATATATATATATATATATATATATATATGTTTTTGTTCAAAGGCTCTGCAGCGAGAGACGCACTCACAGCAGGTAGGTAAAATCCTTTATTGAAGCGATGCAGAGGGGAAACCAACTACTGTCATTTACTGCTGCCTGCCAACGCGTTTCAATGCTGTCCGCATCTTCTTCTTGGGCTGGGCTGTAACGGCATATTGAAGGTCAGTCCCGGTCTGCCTCCCTCTTTAGTAGCAATTGGTGGCAGGTTTGGGTCAAATTAGTATCATGTGACCCCTCGTAGTGAATGCTGGGACAGGTAGTTTATGACCGTGTATTGACTCGCAGTGAGTTCCGTTACAGTCTCTCATTCCGGCAGTTTCACAATGATATTATCTGATCCAGTGTGAAGCGTTCAAGCACCCAGTGAGCCCCAGTAAGCTGTGTCCCCTCCGTGATTCAGGCGCTGCTGCTGTACCTTTACATCCCAAACAGACTTGCGGTGTTTGGGCGGCCCCTGTCTCCGACAGCTCCCTCCTCTCGTCACAGGTGGTGCATCTCTCCACGACGAAGCTGTCGTGTTAATTTGTTTTTGTTCAAAGGCTCTGCAGCGAGAGACGCACTCACAGCAGGTAGGTAAAATCCTTTATTGAAGCGATGCAGAGGGGAAACCAACTACTGTCATTTACTGCTGCCTGCCAACGCGTTTCAATGCTGTCCGCATCTTCTTCTTGGGCTGGGCTGTAACGGCATATTGAAGGTCAGTCCCATCTGCCTCCCTCTTTAGTAGCAATTGGTGGCAGGTTTGGGTCAAATTAGTATCATGTGACCCCTCGTAGTGAATGCTGGGACAGGTAGTTTATGACCGTGTATTGACTCGCAGTGAGTTCCGTTACAGTCTCTCATTCCGGCAGTTTCACAATGGTATTATCTGATCCAGTGTGAAGCGTTCAAGCACCCAGTGTGCCCCAGTAAGCTGTGTCCCCTCCGTGATTCAGGCGCTGCTGCTGTACCTTTACATCCAAAACAGACTTGCGGTGTTTGGGCGGCCCCTGTCTCCGACGGCTCCCTCCTCTCGTCACAGGTGGTGCATCTCTCCACGACGAAGCTGTTGTGTTAATTTGTTTTTGTTCAAAGGCTCTGCAGCGAGAGACGCACTCACAGCAGGTAGGTAAAATCCTTTATTGAAGCGATGCAGAGGGGAAACCAACTACTGTCATTTACTGCTGCCTGCCAACGCGTTTCAATGCTGTCCGCATCTTCTTCTTGGGCTGGGCTGTAACGGCATATTGAAGGTGAGTCCCGGTCTGCCTCCCTCTTTAGTAGCAATTGGTGGCAGGTTTGGGTCAAATTAGTATCATGTGACCCCTCGTAGTGAATGCTGGGACAGGTAGGTTATGACCGTGTATTGACTCGCAGTGAGTTCCGTTACAGTCTCTCATTCTGGCAGTTTCACAATGGTATTATCTGATCCAGTGTGAAGCGTTCAAGCACCCAGTGTGCCCCAGTAAGCTGTGTCCCCTCCGTGATTCAGGCGCTGCTGCTGTACCTTTACATCCAAAACAGACTTGCGGTGTTTGGGCGGCCCCTGTCTCCGACGGCTCCCTCCTCTCGTCACAGGTGGTGCATCTCTCCACGACGAAGCTGTCGTGTTAATTTGTTTTTGTTCAAAGGCTCTGCAGCGAGAGACTCACTCACAGCAGGTAGGTAAAATCCTTTATTGAAGCGATGCAGAGGGGAAACCAACTACTGTCATTTACTGCTGCCTGCCGACGCGTTTCAATGCTGTCCGCATCTTCTTCTTGGGCTGGGCTGTAACGGTATATTGAAGGTCAGTCCCGGTCTGCCTCCCTCTTTAGTAGCAATTGGTGGCAGGTTTGGGTCAAATTAGTATCATGTGACCCCTCGTAGTGAATGCTGGGACAGGTAGTTTATGACTGTGTATTGACTCGCAGTGAGTTCCGTTACAGTCTCTCATTCCGGCAGTTTCACAATGGTATTATCTGATCCAGTGTGAAGCGTTCAAGCACCCAGTGTGCCCCAGTAAGCTGTGTCCCCTCCGTGATTCAGGCGCTGCTGCTGTACCTTTACATCCAAAACAGACTTGCGGTGTTTGGGCGTCCCCTGTCTCCGACGGCTCCCTCCTCTCGTCACAGGTGGTGCATCTCTCCACGACGAAGCTGTCGTGTTAATTTGTTTTTGTTCAAAGGCTCTGCAGCGAGAGACGCACTCACAGCAGGTAGGTAAAATCCTTTATTGAAGCGATGCAGAGGGGAAACCAACTACTGTCATTTACTGCTGCCTGCCGACGCGTTTCAATGCTGTCCGCATCTTCTTCTTGGGCTGGGCTGTAACGGTATATTGAAGGTCAGTCCCGGTCTGCCTCCCTCTTTAGTAGCAATTGGTGGCAGGTTTGGGTCAAATTAGTATCATGTGACCCCTCGTAGTGAATGCTGGGACAGGTAGTTTATGACTGTGTATTGACTCGCAGTGAGTTCCGTTACAGTCTCTCATTCCGGCAGTTTCACAATGGTATTATCTGATCCAGTGTGAAGCGTTCAAGCACCCAGTGTGCCCCAGTAAGCTGTGTCCCCTCCGTGATTCAGGCGCTGCTGCTGTACCTTTACATCCAAAACAGACTTGCGGTGTTTGGGCGGCCCCTGTCTCCGACGGCTCCCTCCTCTCGTCACAGGTGGTGCATCTCTCCACGACGAAGCTGTCGTGTTAATTTGTTTTTGTTCAAAGGCTCTGCAGCGAGAGACGCACTCACAGCAGGTAGGTAAAATCCTTTATTGAAGCGATGCAGAGGGGAAACCAACTACTGTCATTTACTGCTGCCTGCCAACGCGTTTCAATGCTGTCCGCATCTTCTTCTTGGGCTGGGCTGTAACGGCATATTGAAGGTCAGTCCCGGTCTGCCTCCCTCTTTAGTAGCAATTGGTGGCAGGTTTGGGTCAAATTAGTATCATGTGACCCCTCGTAGTGAATGCTGGGACAGGTAGTTTATGACCGTGTATTGACTCGCAGTGAGTTCCGTTACAGTCTCTCATTCCGGCAGTTTCACAATGGTATTATCTGATCCAGTGTGAAGCGTATATATATATATGTATGTATATATAGAGCGAGAGAGAGAGTTAAAAAATATAAAAATAATAATTAAACAATGTTTCAATACATTTAATTTAAAATATTACCAGTGATATAAAATTTAATTGAGGTAGCATATTTTTAGCAAACAAAAATAGAACCTGATCTAAATAATAAAATCAACATATAAAATAGTTGCATTATTTTCTTTAACGCAAATATACTAATAAAATAGACATGTAAATATATATTAGCAAATAAAACAGTAAACATAAAAAAATTCAAACATATTATCAACAGTACACACCATACAGTAAAAATATATAGAATTAATAAAATTAATATGAAAAAAAAAATTCAAATAGAAATCAATTTTTTTAAATAATGCACACATTTACAAAAAACGAAATACACTTAAAAACCAAAAACCATTACAATAAAACAAACATTTAAGGTCCAATTTTTTTTTTTGTAATGAAAATATTTCACCTTGCACACATTACATTTGTTAATGTCACTTTCATGTAAATGAAACCAGTGAAAGTATTGGACTTCGGAAACTTACATTTACTATTCCCACTCCAGGCTAAGGAACAGTGGGGAAGGTGGTGGGCTTCAGAGGGGTAGATTTACCATTCCTACTCCAGTCAAAGAAAAATTAGGGAAATTGGTGGATTTCCACAGGATTAGGTTTATCATTCCCACTCCGGACTAAGCAAACAGTTGGAAAAGTGTTGGACTTCGGAGTAGTTAGATTTATTTTTCCTGCTCCAGTCCAATCAGCACAAGGGAAAGTGTTGGGCTTCAGAGGTCATAGATTTACTTTTTACCACTGCAGTCTAAGCACTTATTGGTTAAATATTGCAATTCAGAATGGTTAGATTTACTATTCGCCGGGAACGTCTTGAACTTCGAAGATGTTAAGTATACAATTCCATCCCTTTGTGTGTGATTCAAAAACTGCACTTTGTAGCACGTTTTTAGTACAGTAGTACTACTACAGAAGCTTACTACAAAGTGCTATTCACAAACTGCTCTTTGTAGTAACTTACACTCATCAGTAAGTTTACTACTTTTTGGTATTCACAAACTGCACTTTTGTAATAACTTACACTTTTGAAGTAACTTACACATTCTAGGTAGGTAGAAGATCCTAGCTCCATTATTTTCTGGGGAGGGGGATGTGTTGCAGTACCAATTGTTGGGCATGTGTAATGCTGTAACTTAGAACAAAAGTGTAAGTTACTACAAAATTGTAAGTTAATACAAAAATGCAGTTTATGAACACCAAAAGGTAGTAAACTAACTTAAAAGTGTAAACTTACTCAAAGGTGTAATGTATATTTGTGAATCAGGCACATATCATTTTGTTAAAAACATCTCACAAGATAAAATTATTCATACCCAGTTTTAAAAAATCAAGATATATCAATTTTGAAAGAAGTACATTTTAAATAAAAAATTACATTCATTTTCAAATACATTAAATAATAAAATTCATTTCATTAAAATTCACTTATCTCCCTATTACCCAAAAACAATTACAGACACCAACATTTTTTTAATTAATCAGCAAATTAACAATAAGATAAAAACACCACTTAAATGAAACATTTAAAATTAAAAAATATAAAATATACTTTTAAAATAGGAGTAAATATAATATATTTTTTATTGTTAAGTTGATTTGTGTAGTGCACTAATCACCTGTGAGTGTATCCAGGCAGTACAGTGATCCCCGTGGTGCTATTCGAAGAGCTAGGTCTTCAGCTTATTGCAGAAGTCAAGAACTGAGGAGGACACTCTGATGTGTTGAGGGTGGTAGTTCCAGGGTTTGGGTATGACGTAGGAGTTTCAGCAACCTCCTGTTCTGGTTTTGTGGATGCATGGCATGTGTACAAATAAGAGTGAGTTAGAGCGTGGGAGTTTGGTGGCTTGGTAAAAATGTGTGCGGCTTTTGAGTTAAGCTGTTCCAGTGTTGTGTAAATACCTATATGTATGCATGAAGAGTTTGAAATGGCTGTGATTGTTTATGGGGAGCCAGTTGTGCTCCTTGAGGTGAGGTATGATGTGGATGCAGCATGAGAGGTCAAGTATGAGGCTTGGGGCAACATTCTAGATGGTCTGGATCTGTGTAGAGGTTGTTAGGAGAGCACAGTGTAGATTTAATTGCCATATTCCAGTCAGCTAGTGACAGTCCTTTTGGTATTCTGTGACAGCCCCTTTAGGATCATTCGTAGCCTGAGGAGGATGTGGAAGCAGTAGGAGTGTCCTGTATTGGCATGTGCTTCATGATGAGTTTGTTGTTGAGGTGACCTAGTTTAGGACACCCCCCGCGCCGCACGGCCACCAGCTGCTGCGTGTGCCTCCCGCCTGCCTGATCGCTGCCCCGGCCGCCGCCGTGTGACCACGCCCCCTGCCACCAAGCGGAGTGGTCTCCTACGGTATAGCGCTGTGCCTGCCTGACCTGCAGGCTCCTGTACCCCGTTCTCCTGCTGTGTGCCCCTCTGCCTGTTGAGCTATATTTTGCTCATTTGTATTGTATTGTGCTTACTGTATTTTGCGCCTGTTTCTCGCTCCCCCCGGTCTCCTCCCTCCCCGCTCCCCGCTTCCCGCCACCGCCGCTAACCACGCCCCCTTTTTTCTTTCTGTGCCCTCCCCGCTCCCGCCTCCCAGCTGCTCCGCCCTCCCTCGCACTTGGCCATATATGGCGACCGTGCGATGCAGGTGAGTGTGGCCTAGTTTAGGACACCTCCCGCGCCGCACGGCCACCAGCTGCTGCGTGTGCCTCCCGCCTGCCTGCCTCGCTGCCCCGGCCGCCGCCATGTGACCACGCCCCCTGCCACCGAGCGGCGTGGTCTCCTACGGTATAGCGCTGTGCTTGCCTGACCTGCAGGCTCCTGTACCCCGTTCTCCTGCTGTGTGCCCCTTTGCCTGTTGAGCTATATTTTGCTCATTTGTATTGTAGTGTGCTTACTGTATTTTGCGCCTGTTTCTCGCTCCCCCCGGTCTCCTCCCTCCCCGCTCCCCGCTTCCCGCCACCGCCGCTAACCACGCCCCCTTTTTTCTTTCTGTGCCCTCCCCGCTCCCGCCTCCCAGCTGCTCCGCCCTCCCTCGCACTTCGCCATATATGGCGACCGTGCGAACGCGCAGCGGTCACGCGCAGTGAGAGCGCCGATTGTGCGCCGAAGGCGCGCCAAAGGTAAGCCCGTCTGCGCCTGTCCGCGCCTGGACCGTGCCCAGCGCCCGAATCCCTGGCCCCCACCGATGGAAGACGACCCGACTGTCCTACGACGCCACCGAACTCATCGCACTCAACACCGGCGGGATCCCTGGATGCTACCGAGCCACTCCGAGGCGCACCCACGGACCCTTCAGCTGCCACGCCTGCAAGTTCACCTGCCTCCGGACCTGCCCCGCAGCAGCACCCGCCAAGCCGGACACCAGCAGCAACCACCTCAAGTGCATCCTGCTCAACACCCGCTCCGTCCACAGGCACGCCATCGAACTCTGGAACCTCCTCGACACCACAGCTCCTGACGTTGCCTTCCTCACGGAAACCTGGATGAACGACTCCTCAGCACCCGACATCGCCATCGCCATCCCAGAGGGATACAAGATCACCCGAAGAGACCGCGTCAAACATACGGGAGGAGGCATCGCCATCATCCACAGGGACACCATCCACATCACGACCAACACCGACGACACCCTGACAACCGCCGAACACCTGCACTTCCAGATCCACACCGACCCGAACACCACCCTCAGAGACACCCTGATCTACCGACCCCCGGGACCACACACACAATTCAGCGAGGATATCGCCGACTTCGTCAGCCCGCATGCCCTCCCCTCCGCTGACTACATCCTCCTGGGGGACCTCAACTTCCACCTGGAGAACAACAACGACCGCAACACCATCACCTTGCTCGACAACCTCGCCAACCTCGGACTCAAGCAACTGGTGTCCACCCCCACCCACCTCGCCGGACACACACTCGACGCCGTCTTCTCATCCAGCAAAGACATCGCCTTCAGCCACGCCACTGGACTCCACTGGACGGACCACAGCTGCGTCCACTTCACCTTCAGAAAAACGACGATCCACCACCACCAGCAACAGGTTGCTCGAAGAAGCTGGAACAAGATCACAGCCGACCAGCTCTCCGCTTCCCTGAGCCAGCACCCTCCCGCCAGCTCTGCGAACCCCAGCCAGGCCGCCGACAACCTCACGAAGTGGATCAGCAACTGCGCGGACGAACTCGCCCCACTGAGGACCCCGCCCAGCAGACCCGGCAGCAAGAAGGCCCCATGGTTCACCGACGAACTCAAGAGCTCCAAGAAGAATTGCCGAGCCCTCGAGAAATCCTGGAGAAGGGAACCAACACCGGACAACATGACCGCCCTCAAGCTTGCCACCCGGAAGCACCACCAACTGATCCGCGCCACCAAGAAAACTGCATTCAAGGACCGGCTGGACAACAACGCACACAATTGCAAGGAACTCTTCAACATCGTGAAAGAGCTCTCCAACCCCAACGCCGGAAACAACGACATCACCCCATCGCAAGACCTCTGCAATTCCCTCGCCTCCTACTTCCACAACAAGATCGCGGACATTCACAACAGCTTCAGCACTCAACCGACGCACGCCACGACTGAACCACCGCCCCCCACCACCACGCTCCGCGCCTGGACTCCAATCAGCACCGAAGACACTGTCCGCATGATGAACTCCATCCACTCCGGATCTCCGACCGACCCCTGCCCTCACCACGTCTTCAACAAGGCCGACGCTGTCATCGCACCCCACCTGCGGGATATCATCAACACCTCCTTCGACACTGCCACCTTCCCGGAGAGCTGGAAGCACGCCAAACTCAGCACCCTACTCAAGAAACCTACAGCGGACCCCACCGAACTCAAGAATTACCGCCCCATCTCGCTCCTCCCGTTCCCAGCCAAAGTCATTGAGAAGACCGTCAACAAACAGCTGGCCGCCTTCCTCGAGACGAATGGATCCCTCGACCCCTCACAGTCTGGCTTCCGAGCCAACCACAGCACCGAGACCGCCCTCATCGCTGCCACCGATGACATCCGAGCCCTGATGGACAACGGAGAAACAGCGGCCCTCATCCTCCTAGACCTCTCCGCGGCATTCAACACTGTTTGCCACCGCACCCTAGTGCAGCGCCTTACCAACGTCGGAATCCAGGAGAAGGCACTGGAATGGATCATCTCCTTCCTCGACAGAAGAACACAGAGAGTCCGTCTACCACCGTACAAGTCAGAGGCCACCGAAGTCATCTGCGGCGTCCCTCAAGGATCTTCGCTGAGCCCCACCCTCTTCAACGTCTACATGAGCCCCCTCGCGGCCATCGCACGCCAACACAACCTCAACATCATCTCCTACGCTGACGACACCCAGCTGATCCTCTCCCTGACCAACGACCCCGCCGCCGCCAGAGCCAACCTTCACGAAGGGATGAAAGACGTAGCCGAGTGGATGTCGACCAGCCGCCTGAAACTGAACTCAGACAAGACGGAAGTCCTCATCCTGGGCTCCTCGCCCTCCGCCTGGGACAACTCCTGGTGGCCCCCCGCCCTGGGCACCGCACCCAAACCGACAGACCACGCACGCAACCTGGGCTTCATCTTGGACTCCTCCCTCACCATGACCAGACAAGTCAACGCCGTCTCCTCGTTATGCTTCAACATCCTGCGCATGCTACGGAAGATGTTCCGGTGGATCCCCACCGAGACCAGGAAGACGGTCACCCAGGCCCTCGTCACCAGCCGACTGGACTACGGCAACGCCCTCTACGCCGGAACCACCGCCAAGCTCCAGAAGAGACTCCAGCAGATCCAGAACGCCTCAGCCAGACTCATCCTCGACATCCCACGACACAGCCACATCTCCGGACATCTGAAAGACCTGCATTGGCTCCCCGTCAACAAAAGAATCACCTTCCGTCTCCTCACCCACGCACACAAAGCCCTACACGATCAAGGCCCGAGCTACCTCAACAACCGCATCAACTTCTACGCTCCGAAACGTCATCTCCGATCAGCCAGCCACGCCCTCGCCGCCGTCCCCCGCATCCGAAGAACGACAACAGGAGGAAGGTCCTTCTCCTACCTGGCCGCCAAGACCTGGAACTCCCTCATGACCGACCTGCGCCTGACCCAAGACCACCTCTCCTTCAGGAAGAAGCTCAAGACCTGGCTATTCGAGCAGTAGCAGCACACCCCCCACACCCCCCCCCCCCCCCAGCGCCTTGAGACCCTCCGGGTAAGTAGTGAGCTCTATAAATGTCTGTGATTGATTGATTGATTGAGGATGAACCCCAGGTTTCTTGCAATGTCATTTAGTTTTGGTCCTAGCTCAGATGGCCACCAGCTACAGTCCCATGGGGGGGAGTCTTGTTCCCGAGGACCAGCACTTCCGTCATGACTGAGCTGAGCTTCAGGCAGTTGTTTTTTTTCAAATAAATATTATTGATTGTGGGTAATATCACATAAACAGTGTGATGAAGGAGTATCAGATTAGTACATAGTACCATTTTCCACCGCACAGTCTCTGTAAGCATAGATGTACACAGGTATTTCAAATACAGTCGAGGTGAGTTACATGGTATTCACACCAGAATTTGGCAAATCGGAAAGAAGAGAAAAAGAAACATGTTTTACAGGATTTATGCTCTCATAAAAGGTAAGCATTCTCCTAGGATGGCATCGACAATAGTTACATTTGGGCATCATTAGTGGCATGGAGCAAGCAACTGTCTCTAGAACGACCCCAAAAAACGGTAAAAAACAAAACCCTTTGCATTCCCTCCCATCGCTTAGTCCCTTCAATTGGTACAAAATAATTCCATTCTAAGGGCATCATTAAGATGTTAATGGACTGGAACCGCCTGAACATTGGTCAGCGGATCTTACCACACAATGTAGATGCAACTGCCCTATGGGTGGTCGGAAACATCCATTTTACAAAGGCAGCTTGTGCGGCGGGTGGAAAAGGGTGGCAGTAAAAGCTGCCATTGTAAAATGGATGTTTTTAAACATCCCTGACCCGTGTGGCAGGCACCTCATGGTGCTTGCCACACAGTGCAGAGATTCTTAGGGGGCACCACGGATGTCCCCAGGCCCAAAAACAGAGACCGGGGGGGGGGGGGGGGGGGGGTGAAGGCCGGGCCCTGCTAGGGGCCTCCAAAATTACTTTCCAACAGCTTTCTATGTGAGAAAGGCCATCATGGTAAGGCTGTGAGAAAGCACCATCATAATCCCGACAGCGAATTATGTGAATATGATGGCTTTCGACGTTCCGACAGGCACATAGAACCCGTCGGCAGCACAGCTGAATGCTCACGCTGGTTTTACTCTGATGGCCGGCATTGTATAACTGGAAAATTACTTCTACAAATTAAACTGCTTAATAATGTGCACTTCCATATAAAGTTGATTATTCCTAAATAGTCATGCTTATGACAATTGCCTATTCCGTGCCCTTCCGTTCTCCCAAGTCACTTAACAGTACACTCTGTTGTTCCCCTACTAGGCTCATGTTTCACATATATCAATAATTACAAATTGCATCGAATTAAAAAAAGGAAAATAATGAGATTTTTATAATACAGAGTGACCAGAGAACGACAATAATTCATTTACCTAAGTTGTCAAAAGTCATTCCTGACCAATGTGACATAAAGGTGGAGAAATAAAGTGAAAAGTTCTTTTAAATGCAATATTCTTTCCATGGGAAGATTAACTGCAAGCTACACAGAGTAATCGTAAAAGATTTCATGTTTTTTATCAGCGTTTTCTTATCTGGCGCAAAAACACCCAACCAGCAAAGGATGAGCTATATTTCATATTAATACACCACAATTCCTCAAAACAAAGTGAACCTGTCATTCCTGTGCAGTGCTTCGCCCTGTTTTGCATGCTCGGTAGCCAGTCCTTTAATGAAAAGATATTTTTTCAACTTTTTTCAGGGCAGAAAAGTCAATACCATTTACATGCAAATACCTCATAGCAAACTGCAAACGCGCATGTGACTGGGATTGTGGGTGGGGATGGAGGAGCAGGGAACACAGTGGTTTCTGTTTTTTATTTTTAGGGCAGGCGTTGATGTGAGGAAAAAGCCAAATCCAGAGATTGTGATTTTCGGATCTTCATGCAGTGCAAGTCCCTGTGGAATATTGCATTCATCTTAAGGGTTTTTTTGTGGAGTGGAGGCTTTAAATGTTTTGCATATATAATTTCATGTGACAACTGCAGACAGTGTGAAAAAAATAGATCCAGATTTATCAAAGGATTGCATTGCCCTTGCATCACGCAGGATGATGTACGGGTACTCAATGCTTAAATCGGATTTAGCAAGCCGCGTCCATCTTGCGTGGCCCTATGTTACTTGATAAATCTTGCATAAAGCAAGGCAGTGCATGTCGCTGACTTGTGTTAATCAGTGCTGGGAAGGTGTTACATGGGTGGAGAGTGGATGTTCCCATGCATCCATCTATGTAATGTGGCGCACTCACAGATTTACCACGACAGGTAATCCTGGGACTGTGTCAAAATGCTATGCCTCCCTGATAAATACACAAGGAAAAATATCTTTCTCTTCTTTCATTCTGCAGCACACTTGGAAAGAGAAATCGCCTCTAAGGATTGTTTTGTGCAGGAAACTGCACCTTCCTGCACAAAACAATACTGCCTACAAAGCAGGTACCCTTGCACAATGAACGACAGAGCCTGCATTGGCTCTAGGCAGCAGAGAGTGCACCAGCACAGATAGAGAGCAGGAATGTGCCATATGTTAGTAAATATGTCAGATTCTTGCTCGCCCTATTTAATGCAACGCAGCAAAGTTGTCTTGCAACTTTTTGTCTCTCGTTCCTGTCTGCAACCTATTCAGAAACATATCCATAATTGAACATTTCATGAAGGGCATGAACGTGGCCCTAAAACCAGAGCAAGGTGGCCTGTATTGAATGGACCCAATGTTAAACCTGCTAATATCATGCCAGGCATGAAATTGTGATGTAGCGCTCTAGCGTTCCCGTCACGTGGGTGACAGGGAACGCTGGGAGCGCTGGATGGACTTCACAGAGTGCCCGGAGATAGAGAGCGATGAGAGGATCCCGGCGCTCTCTGGAGATAATAAATACATTTATAAACACGCAACGGTGTAAGCTTGTTCTTTGCCCCCACACCGCATTCCTACAATTGGCAACGAGGCTGGGGGAGGGATGCTTCTCCTGATCGTCCCGAGACGTGTGTACGCGCCTCCTAATTGCGGTACACTGCAATGGCCACCCGCATCCAGAGAGTTTGGAAGAGGGCCATGGCGTGGTGAGCACACCATCTACAGCCCCAGCGACGTCTCATTATTGTTAAAGTACGGTGCTTAAAGCACAGGAGCAGCCACATCATCCCAGCAGCGACCAGGGCAAACAGCTGTGCAGGCAGGTGCTGTAAAGCCCATTTGAGGAGCAGTGGCAGGACACACAGCAGGGGCAGCCATCCTTCCAGCAGCGTCCAGGCGGCCAGAAGTTCTAGTGGGTGCTGCACAGCCCATTGGAAGCAGAGTGGCAGAGCACACAGCAGGAGCAGCCAAATCCTTCCATGAGTGTCCAGGGCGGCCAGCAGTACAAGAGGGTGCTGCAGAGCCCATCAGAGGAACAGCGGCAGAGCACACAGGTGGAAGGGTCCACGCTGGCAGCACACCAGGAGCAGATCAGCCCACAGGGGGCAGCCAGAATGGACAGCAGCAACCGTCAGTGTTACTGAGCCCGATAAGCATTGGCGTAGCGGCACCAACCCATTCCAGGCCTCCAAGCACGTCCAGACCTGCCTCTAGAATCCAAGCCTGGCGCACCAAGGCCAACACCACGTGGGCGAAGACCTCTCTGCAGGAACAAAGTCGGTGGTTCAGCGAGGCCAAGTCACGCCTGGAAGCCCATCATCCACAGCAGAAGGCAGCCCACCGCAGAAACCAGACAGCATGTGCATGCACACCTTCTCCCTCACAACCCCGGTCCCCTTCCTGCCCAAGCCAGGGGAACCGGCCTTGAAGTGGGAGGATTGGAAAGGATACTTCCTGAACTATCTATCTGCTCTGGAAGACGAAGGCGAAGAAGTATTCCCGAGCAAATGCAGGAAGAAGATTCTGCTGCACAACTTAGGTCCAGAAGGCCTTAGAGTGTACCTCAACATGGTGAAAAAGACTAGGCCCCCCGAAGAGGACAACTTGTTCCAACAACAATTGGAAGACTTGGATAGTCATTACCAACCGGTAGTGTGCACAGCCATAGACCGTTTTAACTTCTTTCAAAGGAAGCAGACCGCAGGGGAGTCAGTAGATGACTATGTAGCTGCCCTGAAGAGGTTGACGATCACGTGCAAATTTGGCGTGCTCCACGATGATTTAATACGAGACCAAATCATTATGCACACGGTGAACACGTCCATACAGGAAAAATTGTGGGTCAGTGGTGACACCCCCCTAAAGGAAATAGTAGCTCTGGTCAAAAAAGCAGAACTCTTGAAACGGTGGGCAGAAGCAGCGAAAAAGGACAGCGCCAGTAAAGCCACAGTGTGCAAAGTAACGGACGCAAGCCCCCATGAGCACAAGCCCCCGCCCACACCTGGAGCAACGCACAAGAAATTCATGCCCAAGACAGCTGCGCCCCATAAAACCCCTGGTGACAACAGGAACAGCTGCTACAGGTGTGGCAGCCAGGCACTTGCAGCCAATGACAGACGAAGCCCGGCCTTTAGAGCCAAGTGTTCGTATTGAGGGGTGATGGGACATTTCGAAAAAGTGTGCAGACGCAAACCTCGCAAAACGTACGTGAAATATGATACACAGGACTTAGATGCAGAAGAGGGTGTGGGGGAGAATGATGAAGACAGCGTGCTGTGCATTGATAACCAGATCTTATGCATAGACTGTTACAAGTCTATAAAACCTTCATTGGTATTGTCCATTGGGGGTACACAGGTATCCATGGTGGCAGACTCAGGTTCCCCGAACACCATCATCCAACGCACCATATGGTACTGGGATTTTACACATGTCATGGGCACTCACCTGCTTCAGACAGACATCCACCCAGTCACCTTCACCGGGGAGCCAATTACCATGGGGGGGTTCCGCCCACTTCAGTTTGAATTCAAGGGAAGAACTGTGGAAGAGAAGCTGTATATAACTGAGAAAGGGTCCTCAGTGTTGGGGTGGGTGGACCAGGGAGCCCTATTGATCCAACTGAACCCCGGCGGCACAACGTAGGTACTCATGACAGACCAATCACAAACGTACAAGAACAACACATGGAAAGCAGACTTTCCAGATGTTTTCGGAGGGACCATAGGAGGACTCACCAAATTTACACACAAAATATGCCTCAAGGAAAATGCCAAACCAGTAAGCCACAAAGTGAGGAACATTCCGTTCAACTGCAGGGATGCGGTACAACAGGAATTACAATGCCTGGAGGACAACGGGGTTATAGAACCAATCGAGAGTGGGGAATGGCTCGCACCTTTGGTAGTAGCCCGGAAACCCAATGGCAAGTTACGCCTCTGCATCGACTTACGCAAAGTCAACAAAAACATAATAGTAGACAAGTTCCCGCTGCCCAAAATAAGTGAGATGTTGGTCCAGACCAAAGACATTAAATGGTTCTCCACAGTACACCTCACCTCGGCATACCACCAAATCGTGCTTCACCCCACCTGTAAACAACTGACGTCCTTCATCACGCCCTTTGGGTGCTACAGGTTCCGGCGGATGCCTTTCGGGTTGGCATCCGCCGCAGCTGTGTTCCAAAAGCTGATGCACAAGCTGTTCAAGGACACCAAGGGAGTGCAATACTTCCAGGACGACATTCTAATTATGGGAAAGACCAAATCAGACCATGACGCCAAGCTTGCCACAGTGTTATGCATATTAGCGCAGAATGTCCTCACAGCTGAGTGGGGCAAGTGCAGATTCGGCCTACGTTCGGTCACGTACCTGGGCCACGAAATAAGCGACAACGGAATCGTGCCCAAACAGGCCAACATGGAAGCTATAAAGAACGTGCCCACACCCTAAAACAAAGATGAGGTCCGCTCATTCCTGGGGATGGCGGAATTCTATAGCAAGTTTGTACCCCATTTCGCCACCAAGACGCACCACCTACACCATATACTCAAAGAGAAGAATGTCTTTGCGTGGTGGTCGGCTGCCCAAGAGGACTTTTAACAAATAAAAGACGACGTCTGCGCAGCAGTGCCCTTACATGGCTTCAATGAAACGGCTCTGTCCATTCTCACCACGGATGCGAGCTACAGGGGGCTGGGAGCAGTCCTGATGCAGAGATCCAAGGAAGGTGAAGTACATACTGTTAGCTTCACGTCTCACTCCCTCGCCCCCAACGAAGAAAAGTTTCGCGTAATTGAGAAAGAGATGTTAGCAGCGATATGGGCTATGGAAAAATTCGGCCAGTTCCTTTGGGGTTCCAGGTTTCTCCTTCGAACAGACCAAAAACTGCTGGTCAAAATACTCACCTCCAGCGGGCACGCCACTGCCACACCTCACATTGCGAAAATGACGCTCCGACTGCCAGACTTTGTATACAATGTAGAATATCTACCAGGAACCAAGAATAAAGTTGTGGACTACCTCAACAGAGCGGCAGCGATGGAAGAAGCACCAGAGTGCACAGAGTGGGATGAATACATGATAGTCTTCGCAGGGGACCAAGAGCCAGTGATCAGTGCACACAACTGGAAAATAGCATATGAGAACAACACGTGCCTCATGACAGTAAAAAGAAACATTATGACAGGGTGACCGGAGGAGAAGCACCTGGACACCGGCATGCAGAAATTTTGGGAGGTCCGGGAAGAACTATCCGTAGGAGACGATGCTATATTACTGCTACGCGGAAACAAAGTGACCCCCCTGCAGCAACTGGCGGACCGCCTGCTTGCAATCATGCATGAAGGTCACCTCGGGATCGTCAAGACGAAGCAAAGAGTCAAGTGGAAAGGCACGTCAGAGCGTGTGAGCAGTCCAACAATGCTGACAAAGCTCAATCCATGCTGCAGCCTCCATTAGGGAAGTTTGTCAACCCCACCTGTCCATGGGAAGAATTATCGGTGGATATTCTGGGTCCAATCTTTGATGCGCAGGGTGTGCCCAAGTATGTCATCGTCCTCATAGACCAATATTCCAAGTGGCCAGAGGTGGACCTTTGCGAAACAGCAGACACAGACACAATACTAGCCTTTCTCACTTCCACATTCTTGGGGGAAGGCATACCAAGGGTCATCACGTGCGACAACGGCCCACAGTTCACGTACGACAAGTGGAAGGCATTCATGGCAAGGAATGGTATTGTGACCAAGCATACCCCAGTGTATCACCCGGCAGGGAAAGGACTGGCAGAGAAGTTTAACCAAGTGAGCATGGGTTCGGTACAGGCAGCCATCAGCGCTGGAAAGAACTGGTAGTCGGAACTTGGATGTACAGTGTGGGCTTACCGCATTACCCCAACTACTACAGGATACAGTCCATTTAAGATATTACGAGGTCGAGACCGGTTCACGAGAGATAACTTGGCATGGATGCAGCTCACTCTACAAAGCAAATGGTCGTCAGCTGTGGTGCGCAGCAATTTGGAAAAAGCACAGCAAATCTACACGAAAACTATAACAAGTGACACAACGTCAAGGAAGTGTCACTGGAAAAGGGGGAATAGGTTCGAGTGAAGCTAGCACAGCTATGGAAAAAAGGCGACAGCAAATTCAGCGCCCCACTGCAAGTAATGGAAACGTGAGCCAGATCCGCGTTATTAGGTGACGGAAAGGTATGGTCCCAGGACAGGATGGCCAGGTGCAAATGAATAGTGAGATGGGACAAGACAGGAGTGGAGTCACCAGAGAAAACCGACAGCTGGAGCCTGGACGAGGAATACCGGGCACCAGAAACAGAAGCACTGAGAAGCAGGATCACGAGCGCCAGAGAGGAGGAGGCCAACAACATCAGAGCCCAGATAAATCTAGAGGACACAGCCCAACACATACTGCGAAAAAACCAAGACACAGGAGAGTCAGATACCAGGCATCTAACACCCACGATACCAAGCAATGACCATCCCAACAACTCAGCTGAAACCAGAACACGCACTGCCGCTACACGCACATGCACAGGCAGGGCGGTGGTACTACCCAGGAGGTACAGGGAATATTACATGAAAATGTAACACATCCCCCATAGCCCCTCTTCTTGTGCCCCTCCACATACCCTCTGCCCAACTTACCAGGTTGTTATGTTCTTTGTTTGGGATATTTTAAAAAGGGGAGATATGTGGTGCAGCTCTCTAGCATTCCCGTCACATGGGTGACAGGGAACGCTGGGCGGACTTCACAGAGTGCTGTGAGATAGAGAGCGATGAGAGGTTCCCGGAGCTCCCCGGAGATAATAAATACACTTATAAACACAGAACGGTGTAAGCTTGTTCTTTGCCCCCATGCCGCATTCCTACAGAAATAAATGTCCTTGGTCGATTGCCAAAACACTTTTATGGATTATGTGCCTTCGGTATGCATCTGAAATGGGCGGGTGGAGGTTCTCCCGGAGGAAACCTCCATTTTTTTAGTGATATGGGAAATTTCTGAGTCTGTTTCAGCAATTTCACTAACACACACAGCTTTGTACATTTTAACATTAGTATTGTTGATTTTCATAGCCTCCTATTTTGGACAAAAGAATCTGGTTATCAGATGTGTTGACTTTGATGGAAGAAGATTAATAGCTCCTACAAATAGGAGAGGCCCATTTTCTCAAAAGCCAAGAGACATGTTCTATTTCTTCCCCCAATTGATGTTACAGAGACACAGATGTTAGATGAAAAACCATATTTCATATAGAAATGCAAAAACAGTGTTAATGCAACAACAATATGTGGACAAAAGGATGCCTTTCTGACACACTCATCAGTTCACTAAAATGCCTGAATAATGTAATGACATATTTCTATTCGTATTTCCTGTAACAAATTCTGGAATCAAGTTTTTCATTATAGGTTCTGTTCTCCTAAGACCCAACCTGATCTCTTCCTACTTGTCCCTGTAATAGGCTTCTGATGTGTGCAATAGTTGTTAATTAGGACATGGCAAGTTGAGAGTGGATATAGTTCTACCATCTCAAGACTTTGAGCCTGCCACTATTTTTTTGCCAGAGCTGCAGAGGAATCGTTGGGTTTCTGGTTTGGACCAATGTTATTTGCCCTACAAGGTTTAAAGAACGTTTATACTAAAACATTCCCTAGAAATTAACCTCCTGATACTAACCAAATATTTTTTCACAAAATGTTGCGATATGCAAACGTGGGCAGCTTTATTTGGGATGGCCCGGGCCTATGTGCGGCCTCAATCCAACCCCGCGCACACACACAGCCATAACACACCTACATAAAATGTCTTACTTTGCCAAGGTCTCTTCTTCAGTGAGCCACTGTTGTGAGTCTGTAAAGCACCAGCATTGACACGACGATTAGCATCAGCCCCTTATTTCGGTCAGCGGTGGGCTAGTAAAGTCTTTTTATTACACCAAAATCCATATTTCTTTGTTGCAATTGGCCCCCTCCAAAGGTTTTACATTCATTGCTTGTTGTAAAAGTCCAAAAAACATTACTTCAATATGTCCCTCTAGCCGTGTTAAAATGCTGTAAAGCAGAGTTGGAGGTCATAGGAAGCTACTGTTTGTGCTCTTGGTTCAGAATTAATAATAAATACTGCTTCCAAGTAATTGTTATTGCATGATGTTGTCATCGCGGAGAAACATGTTATTGACCGCTTAATTTGTAGGCCATAAAGAATAGAAATAGGAGAACATGTGCTGCTGCTAATGATGCCCAGAGAGCTGGCTCGCGGCCAAGTTAAGCCTCTTGTGACTTTTGATGGGCAGTCAGATAGGCTTGATATGCTGTCTGTGTTCTAGGAAGTTGTTGTTAACAGCACTATCTGAATCAGCGTCTGGAGTGCTGTGCTGCATGGGATCTGATATGCCTGTTATCAGTCACCAGATACACAAGACATGGACTGACCTCAAATGTGCAATGGATGACTGTGATTGCGTTTGTTGGACCTGCGATGGGCAAGCCCAGCACAAAGGGGGGTAGCTTGGCTCAAGTGACAAGGCAAGTGAAGGCTTTAGTGTTAAGCCGGCTCTGACCCAATAATAGCTCCCTGCGCAGTCACACCAAAAAGAAGGACACCACACCACTGCTGTAGAAAAATACGATTCCTTTATGTAAAAGTTCTCTGTTGTAAATAGGGTTCAGTTGGGAAAGCACATTCACATTTCTTTAGTCACAAATCTCTGGGATTCAGTTACTGAAATAAATACTGTAAATAGATCTTCAGGAATAAATATCAAGATAAATAGAATAAATATCAGGAATAAATATCACAAATAAATATCACTTTTTTATAGCAGAATAAATACTGGTTCATTTAAATAAATAACCACATGTTCATTCTGGTATTGCTGCTACCAATTAAATGCTGTAGGAAGATTACACTTGCAATACGTTTCAGCTTGGAAAGATAACTCTTACAGTTCACGTTGGTTTCAAGGATAACGAGTACGGGCTTCCCTAGGCACAAAATAAGCTTTAGACTCTTTAGGGTTCACTCAGGGAGTAATGCGCGTGTATCTAAAAGGCAAAGAAACACAGTGAATACAGCATTTGCACTCCGCTGCCACCGGGATGAGATCTCTGCTTGCCGGTGGAATCTATGCGCGCCTACAGGCTTTGACACCGCTAGCACACAGGCGGCACCAGTTCAAAGTCTTTAGACTGACCAACGGGCTGCCGGAGGGGTCACACAACCTTCGCGCTCAGTCAAATGAATGCCGGTTCACAGTTCCTTCACAACGCTGCACCCCACCTGAAGAAACGGGCCCACCTCGCATCGGCTGCAATCGGTAAGCGATTCAGTCAGGGCACAGCACTTCTCACGACAGCGTCATGGTTTTCAGGGGCTCCACGGTCCTCCCTCCGACTTCCTCATACGGGGTGGATCCCGCCCACAGCTACAGCTTCCGGTTCACTGGGGAAGGGGCAGAGACGCTAGTCTCGCCCAATGAAGGCCGGCCTTTCCCCACCCCGGCGCACCACCTCACCTTCAGTCCGCACAGGAAGCGCTCTACGGCGGTGAGGCTCGGAGACGTCCGAACTCCCCCCTGGAGGCGCCTGTCGCGAAGGGGGCACTTCTGAAGATCACGGTCGCGGCGAACTTGCTCTCGCCTCGCGACACGCAGTATCAGTCACGATATAACCACCGGGGGGGGGGGGCGGGGAGGCACTACAAGTACAAGTATGGCCACAGTCTTTGGGGCAATGAGGCACTTGCTGGGCAGGCGCTGTAGGCGCAAGGTCACCACTCACGCAGCTGACTGGAACGTCAGTCAGAAACAACGCCAGCAACCTTTGCTACTCTACTGCCTACGCTACCAGCCACCTCAGGGGGTCAACAGGGCAGGTGTCAATCTGGTGTCAAGTCTGGAATCTCCTTCTTAATTTCTTCTTTCTAAAATGGCCGCCAGGGACTGGGCCTTTTATAGCCAGTGCCCTGGGGTGCTGGTACGAGCTAGAAGGTTCTAGAACCTTCTCTGGATGTGACGATGCCTTGGCACTTTTGAGGTATATCTTGGTCACTAGCAGCCACCGTACTGTGGCTCTAGAGCAGCCATTTTGTGTATCTGAGGAAAACAAAGGGATTCCTATCAGGAATGTGCGTCAAACAAAGGGCGCCAAAACCTCAAAAGGCCAAAGTTCAGGGAGGCTCCAATGGGAGTCACTCACATGAGGGAAAAGGGTGTCCACCATTTTAGGGCCACTCATACAGGTTGACAACCCCAGTTTGTAATGCCACAGGTTCCGCCAGGCACCTTGTAAATAGGTGCCAAAAACCTTGTGAGCAACTGGGCGTCAAGGAACATCTAGCCCCATGAAACAGCACATAAAAAGTCCTGGCAGACAAAGAAAAACGACAAATTTTGGGAGGTATGGAGGAACAAAAGAAATCATAGTGGTGAGGGGACTCTCAGAAGCAGACAGGTCTAACAGCGTTTCACCCCCATTCCTCCACAAATGGTGTATAGTGAGGCATGGTTGTGCATAAAGACTTTGGGTCCTAGATTTTCTAACCTTTCCTACAACACAACCCAGCACCCAAAGTTGCTTCTCTGCATTGCGTGACAGGGAGGGAGGATGTAGCCAAATGGCTCGAAGCTGCGGAACTGGGTGCGAGTCTCTGCAGGGGGATGCTCACATCCTGTGATTCTGAGCCAATCATTTACAATCCCCGTGCCTGGCGAAATGAATGTGTATGTCTGTAAAGCAGCTGGTGCTCATGTAATGCAATCTAATATCTTCGGGTCAACTCCATGCTGTATAAAACTCCAAAAAAGAAGAAAAAAGGTCAGGAAAGCACCATATCTACAGAGATATGGTACTCTCCAGCTCTTTCTTCAGCACTGTCGCCCAATCAGGCTGTTGAGTGGAATGCACAAACCTTTGTGCCAGGAGGTCTGCCTGAGACTTGCATAGATTTTTGTACTGGAAATGATGCCTTCCAGTACAAAATACTATACTTCGACTAACGTTAAAACTATTCTCACTTTGTATGTGAGTAGCACAGTGCAGCACACATGCAAAGTGGAAAAAGAAAGGAGAAATAATAGGCATTTCTCTTTTTTGAAGCCTCCTTTCAAGTGACATTCATTTTTGGCACAAAACCCTGTCTACTATTGTTAGTAGGCAGATTTTTGCATCAAAAACCATGGGTTGTTACACAGGAACGCCCAGGTACCACCCATGAAACGCCCCCTTGACACAGAGTAACACAAAGCAGTGCTTCACTGGTTTGCATAACTTTTTCTTATAGGCCAACACAAATACCAACATCCTGAAAAGGGTGGTCTGCATTATAAAAGTAACTCAACCCCTATGCAAAACAGTTGTAAATGTGGCCCACAGAGTTATCAACTCCCTGCTGTTTGCTGACAAGGTCTACAAATCACAAGCTGTAACACTGGCTTTATAGACTCAGCTTCTCAGCCTTCTCAAGTTGATAAACTGAGTACCTTTTTATTAAATAATAAAGCCAGCTAAGGGTTGTAGCATTTTAAAATGGCATACCATCATGAATTAAGAAGTGCTATAAAAGCAATTCTTTTTATTAGTATTCATAAAAAATAACAATATATTTGTTCTGATATTACTCTCTGTTTAACAGTGAACAATGTTCTGCACCTGCTTAGAAGTTGGTTTGCAAACTAAATGCAGAAAGAGAATGAGGAGAAAGGTGAACAACAGGTCAATGTTTTTGTAAAAGTTGTACTCACCTATTCTGGGTTACTTCTGTTTCAGGTGAGCCTTTCTTCCTCCGATAGTCGAGGCACATCTCCATCCAAGTTCTGGCTAATTTATGAATCTTGGAAAATTAGTTGGATCGCTGAGTCTCCAATTGAGATTCTGGTAATGTTGGTTGGCCAAACAGTGACCTTGGATCCCCAGCGAAGGGAATGGGGTCAGGAATTCTCAAATATGCATCAATAATCGTATAAAGTATGTGCTACGCATTCTGACTGCTTCACTCTATCTTGTGGGGGACCACAGTGAAATTTCATATGCAGTCTGGACTGAGCCTAGGAATAATAAATCCTTAATATTGACGGGATAGAATATCATTAAGACAATATCAACAAACAAAATATACAAAATATTAATAGAATATTCTTAACGCCACATCTACTAAGCTTGAAGATATATACATCACCAAGGTTCATATTTGTAGAGTTAGGTATAGAAAATGTATAGAAATATATGTTTTGGTGCATGTCCCTCAATATTGTTGTAACAATAGTCTGTTCCGTCGATAAAACAGCTTCGATTTCCCAGCCTACACCGCAGTCTGGAGTATAGTTTATGAATGTGGGAGTACAATGAGTATTCCATGGCAGTCAGATGGAGAACACACACCCTTTTTCCTGTTGGTTTAGACTATATTGCTTTTGATGCACACTAAACAAGCCACACAGCGTTGTCTGTGTCTAAGAACAGCAACCCTTCTGCCTCTCTGAGCAACCCCATAGTATTGAAATGGGCAGAAACATTTTGCTGACCTTATGGCTAGCATTGAAAATAAAACCATATACCCATAAATTCAGCATTGTCTGTTAGCTTAGTGTATACGGTGTGGTGTGGAGAAGAAAGATAAGATCTCTCCTCCATGGCAAAAATCACAAAATCCAGCATGTTTGTGAGAAGACTTGTAGGGAGTTCCACAGCTAGCCTCTACTAATAGTAAATTGTAGTTAATGATCGGATGTATTCTTTCTGTGCTAGTAACAGCTGTTACAATTTTCCCACTTTGGTAAAGTTTCCGAGGTATGACATTTGAAATTGTGATCACTTTTGATAACTCTTGCCAGCCAGAGCTATGGACCGTATATCAAGTTAGAAAACAGATGGTTGACTACTAGTCAACAACAGATGCAGGTTCCAAGATAAATCTGAAGTTTGGTATTATGGCCCATCAAAGCCATTGATGTGTCAGTTTTTGTAAAATTTTGACTCACCCATTTGACATAAAAGAAAATAGGCAGTTATTTATTCAGAGAAATGTCCGATTCATGTCCTAAATTAACTTCAATGAGCAGAACTAGATGGATGAAATATGAAGCAGCTTTTAAATATAAGGGAATTCAATATCACATACTGTGACCTTCACAGTAAAGCTTACCTTTCCTGTTTCATTTCTTTCCCCTGCCTTCCACAGAAAAGATTTCCATCCCTCTGCCAGAATGCCTCTGGGCCTTGTCATAACTGCGGAGGACATATTGATAAATTATTTGGAATAAAAGGTCTGAAAGTGTGAATGTGCTCATAAATGTCCAGACTGTAATATAGGAGCCATCCCCCTCAGGTTAGAGAGTGGAAAATTGAAGTATCTTTGTACTGCTCCCACCAGTCACATTTGATGGCTGTCAGATCCCTGGGCGGTCATGGGAATGCGACAGAGAGTGCTTAAACTATGAATATGGAAACCATTGAATGCGCTTATGCGAAGGTGGTGACAAAAACACTTGGCAATAGACATACCTGATGGGGTGTGAGTAAAGAAGTACATTGCGCAAAAAAGATGGTTTACTCTTTTCTCAAATCAAAGAAAATCTCTTTTTACTTAATAATCGTGAATGATTTAGAGCATGGCTTGTAAGCGCTTGGGCCCACCTAAACATTTTTCTCCAGACCGATGGTCTTGGTAGCAGCTTGAGAGGTAAAAAGGAGAAAACAATTACCATTAATTGCAATGTAGTGTGATCAATTTGGTCACTCAATAATCTACTCGACAACTTAATCGTTAGTAGGGTTAATTATAAATTTAGAAGCAAATCAATATAGGCCAGCCTCAACATAATCATGATTCTATTAATGCAGAACGACCGAATAAGTACAAATCTCCTGCAGAGATTTACCCTCTATAATGCAAAGCAGACAACTAACTCTATGATGACAATGCAAACAATCAGGAAAAATAATTGTGTAATAAACTACATCAAATCGTTCTCTAAAGTGAGCATGAGCAAGCTAACCCTACATTGCTTAAAAGTGCAACCTTAAGCTACAAAGCATTTAGTATATGTGAAATTAGAAAGGTGTCAGCTGTTGGAGTCTTCAATAGAAGGCACTCCAACTATGGGTCACGTAGCATAAAGCCACACAAGCAGATGCATAGATCAGCTCCCTGTGAAGTCCTAAGATGTCTCTGTCCCTCTCTAAGTTACAGCATAAAATATCAATCATATTCAATGGAGGCAATCCAACATGACTTTTGCTAATAGATTTCAAGGACTCCGACTTAACTGGATACTTGCACCACCTTTCCCACATTGTTATGTTGCAATTTCATTCATCCATGGTCATTCTTCCTCTCCTCCAAGAGAACTCACCTCTTTGTTCATTACCGCGCTTCTCCTTGACAAACTTCGTCTTCTCATACCTTGTAATCTAATGAAAGCAAACCTCTTCTATTCTAACTAAGGAGGCCTTGTCCACACCTGCAGTGTAAACAAAATTACAAGCAAATATGTTCTACGTTGAAGGTTAGATACAAATTTCATGTAGCATTTTAAACGTGAGCTCTAGTCATCTTATCAGTGCACCGGATTACAAAATAAGAGCACATTTCTACACACATTGTAAATGCAGCTTCCTGATACATTAATACATTGTAAAGAGTTACAAAGATGGAATTCTAAATGCACCTGCATGGAAATAATTCTTTTTACATGTATCAATGTTTATACATTAGTCTGTACATTTACATTCTATTGTATTACCTCACAATAGGACACCTTTCACCTTAACTTCTCCGTCACAAAAAAATATATAAATGCAACATAGACTTTGTTTAGTTACGTTCTATACACAAAATTCTTCACGTGGAGTACTTTAAATATACAATTCTCCATATTCCTTAGTAACAGTAATCAGACAGAATATATTTGAGTGCTGACTATGCATGTTTATGATGCGCTCCTGTGGAATCTCAGATTGGAGACAAAATGACCCTTCTCCTGGCGTTTTTTTCTTAATTCCTCAATACTTAATACATTTATGTAAACCTCAATTTTGATCTTCTGAGGTGATGCTAACAAAAGATTCTCTGACATCTCTGAAATAGTCATATAGGCAGAAGGGTAAGTAGAGCATTGGAATGTTGTGAGTTCCATTGAACACAATGTAGTGGATCAGGGTCAATGGCATGGTATACAGACAAAATATCGAATAAAAAATATAGAATACCCTAATATCGAAGTGAAAATATAGAATGGACAAAATATTGAATGGACAGAATACAGTCAACAAAATTATCGAATTTAGGTAAGTAATTTATTATCAATTTTCATAAATATAGAAAGTCAAAATATCGAAGTATATATTATAGGTATTAAATATATTGAATTTTTAATAATATCGAATTTTTTAAAGTGTTTTGTATGTTAGTATATGTGTGAAAAGTGTATATTTATTTTATAATTTATTTTAAGTAATGAATTTTATGTTATTTAATTTTTGCGTAATTTAATTCTGTAGCGGGTTGTGGGTTTATAGGGGAATAGGGTGGGAAGTAATTTAATTTTAATTAATTAAATATTTAAATTTATTTATTGGTATTTATTTTGAATTAATTGTTAATTAATTTTTAATTGGTAATTAATTAAATTTTAATTGGCAATTAATGGTACTTAATTGATTAATTGATAATGATGTTAATTTTATTAATTTTCTTTCCATAGCAGGTTGTGGGTTTATAGGGGAAAAGGGTGGGAAGTAATTTAATTAAAATTAATTAAATATTTTAATTTATGTATTGGTATTAATCTTGAATTAACTGTTAAATAATTTTTAATTGGCAATTAATGAAATTTTAATTGGTAATTAATGAAATTTTAATTGGTAATTAATTTTTATTAATTGATAATTATGTTAATTTTATAAATGTATTTCCCGTAGCGGGTTGTGGGTTTATAGGGAATAGGGTGTGAAGTAATTTAATTGAAGTTAATTAAATATTTAAATTTATTTATTGGTATTTATTTTGAATTATTTGTTAATTAATTTGTAATTGCTAATTAATTGTTAATTGCTAATTAATTTGTATTAATAGGTAATGCATTTTAATAATTAATTTTTATTCGTATTTTTAATTGATTCATTTTTATATTATATTACATTGGTAATTACTTTTAAGTACGTTTTTATTGGTATTAATATTTAATTTATTTGTATTAATATATGAAGTATTTACTTTTCCTACTGTTGCGCTCACTGAAGTGGGAATAGTAATTCTTACCCCTATGCTATCCAACGCTTTCTCTACTGTTACACTCTCTGGAGTGGGAATAGTAATTTGTACCCCTACGCTATCCAACACTTTCCCTACTGTTGCACTCTCTGGAGTGGGAATAGTAATTTTTACCCCTACGCTATCCAACGCTTCCCCCACTGTTGCACTCTCTGGAGTGGGAATAGTTATGTTTACCCCTAGGCTATCCAACGCTTTCCCTACTGTTGCACTCACTGGAGCGGGAATAGTAATTTTTACCCCAATGCTATCCAACGTTTTCCCTACTGTTGCACTCTCTGGAGTGGGAATCGTACTTTTGACCCCTACGCTATCCAACGCTTTCCTACTGTTCACTGTCTGGAGTGGGAATGGTCATTTTTACCCCTATGCTATCCAACGCTTTCCCTACTGTTGCACTCTCTGGAGTGGGAATAATAATTTTTACCCCTACGCTATCCAATGCTTTCCCTACTGTTGCACTCACTGGAGTGGGAATAGTAAATTTTACCCCTACGCTATCCAACGCTTTCCCTACTGTTGCACTCACTGGAGTGGGAATAGTAATTTTTCCCCCAACTCTATCCAACGCTTTCCCTACTGTTGCACTCACTGGAGTGGGAATAGTAATTTTTACCCCTACGCTATCCAATGCTTTCCCTACTGTTGCACTCACTGGAGTGGGAATAGTAATTTTTACCCCTACGCTATCCAACGCTTTCCCTACTGTTGCACTCACTGGAGTGTGAATAGTAATATATATATTTTTGTGTTAAAAAATTAAATTGTATGTTTATTTTTTAACTTAAATTAATTATTTAAAACTTTTAAAAAATTTTAAGTATTTTTACGTATGTTTTAATTAATTATAGTTATTATTTCATTAATTTTAAATTACTTTTAAGACATTAAAAAAAATCGATATTTTGACTAACTATATTTTTTCTTTCGATATTTTTGATTCGATATTTTTGTATTTACCTGTTTGTAGATAGGACTTCGATATTTTTGCTTTCTATATTTTTACTTCGATATTTTTAGTATTCTATATTTTTGTATTCTATATTTTGTCAGTGATCCCAATGGCACATGTATAGCTTCTAGTCTAACATTTCAGTGCTAGTCTTTTGGTTTCTACATGTTAAATTTAAAACACCCTCACTTGGTGGAATGTCCTAATCCCATTATGGCCCTGCTGCCTCAGGCTGTATAAGTCCTTAAAAGCTGTCTCACTTGAAATAGGCTATCGGCCCTATAATTCAGGTTCAGGGCCATTGTCGCCCACAGAAATAAATTAAGTTTCTCTTAATCTGAATTCAGATTTGACCAGCAGCTTCTTGCCACTCATGTAGGAACATGAATAAATAAGAACATTTTGCACCTACGTGTTATATTGTGAAATGGAAAATTACATCCTTTCAATTAAGAAGATGAATCCACCAGGTTACGAAGCTGGGATAGAGACACATGTACTGTTCTGTTAGCCTGCAAATCGAAAACGTTTTAAAATTCACAGCATTTCCTTATGTCCGGAGGGCATGAATATGCCATCAGAAAGTACATGAATACTGAAAACATCATTGTTCTTTGTGATTTTGACAGTATGTGGAAAATCTTGTTTGATATATAATTTTTTCGATATATAACCCTGGGGAGACATACTGCAGTTATATATTCCCACTGCTGCCCTCCCTGCCCATCAGTGTTTTGGGTCTTGCCTACAAGAAAGCACATGCGTAGTCTGTTGCGAGTCATATCAGTAGAGTATAGTGGACATAAAGCAAGCCCATTGCTTATCATTGGTTGACTTCATTGCCACTCTCATTTCCTAGCTTCTTATTTGTTATCATGTTTGGGCTTTCCTTCCTCTTCTTGAGTTTGCCCCTCCCCTACTTGTATCCTTCTATTGCTTCCTTTTCAGACACTACTTTTTTCTTTTTGTTCACTCACTCCACACGAGTGAATGTGTTTTCCAACAATCTCCTCATGAGCTTTTTCCTCCTCTGTGCTCGCTTGTGTTTGTTTTTCGCTGCCCATATGCATCTTCCCTGCCCTTCTCTGTGATGCCCTAATGTGCTTATCTCCCTCGCATTGCCTTTTTGCCTGACGGCTTCTCTGACCCCAACTCCACGTTGCACTTTCTCTTGCTTGTGTGCTACCCCATGTTCCTCTCTCCATTTGAATTTCCCCACCAGCACCCTTTGTTGCTCCCCCAGCCCTCCTGTTGCTAATCAGCCCTCTATAATTACCCATCCATGTGACTTCCCAAACCCATGTTACATTTTTTTTACAGATCCAACTCGTATTGGCAAACAAAAATAAAAATAAGTACTTGCATCATTTTGTGGAAATGTGCATGCTTAGTGGGTGCACCCACAAAATGGCATGGCTGGTTTCCACATAGGCTTTATTTTCCTTTTTACAAGCCATTCAATAAAATGGCTAGAACCATTGGCAAAGCAAATAGATCTGAATGGGTGTGTAACACTTACAACGCAACTTTTACGTCGCATTCCGTTACAACGCAGATTTTACAACGCTGGATCCATTACATCGGATGCCATTACAAAGCATGGCATTACATAGCAGATGCTATTACAACGCATACCATTACATCGTAAGTATTGGTAAGTATATAATTTTTTTTTATTTTATTTAATATTATATAATTGATTTAATTATTATTAATTATAAAAAAAATATTTATTTATGTTTTTAAATATTATAAATTAAATATATTAATTTAAGTAATTTTTTAAATAAGTATGAGAATAGGAGTATATGTTTTGGTGTACTGAGGTATATGTTTTGGGGTGTTTGGGTATTTTTAGGATTTAGGGCAGGGTTTGGGTTTTGGGGTACAGGGGTGTTTTTAGGTTTTAGGGCAGGGTTTGGGTTATGGGGTACAGGGGTGTTTTTAGGTTTTAGGGCAGGGTTTGGGTTATGGGGTACAGGGGTGTTTTTAGGTTTTAGGGCAGGGTTTGGGTTTTGGGGTACAGGGGTGTTTTTAGGTTTTAGGGCAGGGTTTGGGTTTTGGGGTACAGGGGTGTTTTTAGGTTTTAGGGCAGAGTTTGGGTTTTGGGGTACAGGGGTGTTTTTAGGTTTTAGGGCAGAGTTTGGGTTTTGGGGTACAGGGGTGTTTTTAGGTTTTAGGGCAGGGTTTGGGTTTTGGGGTACAGGGGTGTTTTTAGGTTTTAGGGCAGGGTTTGGGTTTTGGGGTACAGGGGTGTTTTCAGGTTTTAGGGCAGGGTTTGGGTTTTGGGGTACAGGGGTGTTTTAGGGTTCAGGGGTAGGTTTGTGTTTAACGATAATTAAATTATATTTACCATTTTTAAATTAATTAAAATATATTTAATAAATTAAATTAATTATTTTACATTAATTACATTTTTTAATTAAATTAATTAAATTAAATACATTATTAATATTAATTTATTTTAATTTCAATTTTAAAAATATGTACATTAAACTAATTTCATTATTTTAATTTATTTAAATTAATTACAATTTTTATTAAAATTACATTTATTAAATAGATATTATTTTATTAAATTAAATTAATGACTATTTTAAAATGTATTTTAATAAATTGTTTAAATAAAATTAATTAAATTAACTTAATAACATTTTTAAAAAAAGGTATACTTACCTATACTTACGATGTAATGCCATGCGTTGTAATAGCATCTGCTATGTAATGCCATGCGTTGTAATGGCATCCGATGTAATGGATCCTGCATTGTAAAATCTGCGTTGTAACGGAATGCGACGTAAAAGAACGCGTTGTACTGACACCAATCCATCTGAATGGCAAGACCTACTGGCTTTTACAATGCATTTTTATTATACTTCAGTGGCTTTTTAGGATGACTTAAATCACCAATTCTATTTGTGCAACTGTGCACGTTTATACTTCTTGGCCACCTTTTCAAAGAGTAGTTTTGGAGAAGAAACAATCGGCCTGATTCATCAAGCCGAAAACGGCTCGCAAAGGGCCAGATTCTGAGAATCCCACCCTTTGCGAGCTCTATTTTTGCATTTGGGATTCATCATCCCAAATGCAAAAATCGCACATATAGAAATTGCATATTTGCGAATAATTGCATTTAAGGAATCTCAATTAGAGATTCCTTAAATGCAATTCAAAAAGCATTTAAAAATTGCGAAATCGCTATTTTGGGCCGCTATTTATCGCGAGGTCAAACCTCGTGGTAAATAGCGAAAACTTAGAAAAATGCATTTAAATGCATTTTTCTAAGTTGCATGTTACACACACACATGTCCTTTGGACATGTGTGTGCGCAACACCAATGTAGATTACATTTCAAGGGTGCTACAGGGTGTCCTTTGGACACCCCTGGCACCCTTGAAATCGCATCCTTATTTGTGATTAGCAAATTGCTAATCGCAAATAAGGAATAACTCCCCATTCATTCCTATAGGCCTTTAGGCCCATAGGAGTTATTCCTTATTTGCCATTAGCAATTTGCTAATCGCAAATAAGAAATGTGTAGGAATCGCAATTTATTTAGCGATTCCTACATGAATCCCATTTTGCAAGTCCTTAATAGCGATTCCTTAATAATCGCTATTAAGGACTCGCAAAACAGCACTATGATGAATCTAGCTGTATATTTTGTAATGTTTCCACTCCACTATATTTAAAAAAATGCAAATAGTTCAAATAATTGAGAAAACATTTTTATACTTCAGTTTTGTTGCTCTCTAAATGTTGGTCGAAAAAAAACCTTTAAGTGAATCGATCCTTGAATTGAAATCAAGAATGAAAATGTGCTCTAATGATAACATGGCACACTATTTAGAAGATAAAAGTCGGATTGATCACGACTTTTTATATTTTCTACTGATGCTCAAAAGGCAACATTTTTTTCCAAAAGTGGTGTTCTTTAAACCAATGTCACAGATTAAACTTGAATAAATAGTAGCTGTCACTAAGTAGTGGAGATAGATATCCCACAACTCTCCAAACTTGTGAAATATTCAAAGACACCAATAAATCCAACCTACAATATATGTATTTACATTTCCCCAAAATTTTGATTGCCCCACTTTTGACTTCTTTTTGCGCCTCAGTGGCAGAAAGGAGTGTAATGACAACGAGAAAGTATTCAAGATATTTTGGGAAGAGATGAATGGAAAGGGGCGACCGAATCGGTCCCCCCGAACTTATGGCCGAGTGCCTCGATCCCCCCGGGAAGCCATTTTGGGCGGGAGGCGCGTCTCAGCTGGTATGCCCGAAGCGGCGTAGCTGGGGCGCGCCCGTTCCCGCCCTAGAGTGGGCTGGCCTAGACACCGACGCAGCCAGCCACGCCCTCAGGGGCAGGCAGGGGCGGGTATACGCCCGCCCTGAAGACGGATAAAAAGGGACGCAAGACCAGAAGACATCCTCTTGTTCTTGTGCTCTGAAGCTGCACCTCCTCGCTGCACGTGAGCTCGGGACAGAACGAAGAGCCAATTTTGAGCGTTTTAATCTTTCTCTTTGTCTTTTAGATACTTCGTCGAAAGGATGCCCAAGAAAGGAACAAAGAGAATGTCGACTGACCAGTTGGTTCGGGCACTCATGAAGGATATGTCCGAAATTAAGAAGCGGTTGGCGGAGCGAGACGGCGAGGAGGGATCGGGGCGTCCACCGGCCGGAGGGAAGCCAAAGAGGCCGAGAAGGGGGCCGGTCGGGGGAGACGTCCCGGTTCCCTGTTCTCCGCTCGAGGCGCCAGCCCCGGTACCGGCCCCGGTACCGGATGAGGGGAATCCGATTCCCGTGATAGTTACCCCGACGTCTGCCGGAGATATGCCTCCTGAGTTGGCGGCACAGTTAGCAGCATGGTTGGGGGACAGCAATGGGGGCGCCATGGCTACCGAAGCGCAAGCTCTCATAAAGCAGTTGCGCGAGAAACGTGATACAGCCAAGGTGCCCGCGCCGGATGCGGCGATAGACAAGCCACGAGGGACGGAAGCAGCGTCCGGTGCAGGTAAGCGGCCATTGCCGATTGCAAGGGATGAGTCAACACCCTCTCGTAGAGAAAGACTGGGGCAACATGTTCCTTTGCCAATAAAGGAAAAGATTTGGGCGGGGGAATACGTTAACATTTTCTCCCTGCTCGTTGATCACTATGAGGTCGAAACTGTTAAAGGTCAAAAGGATCTGATGCATCCGAGTGTTTGGCGCGCAAAAATGGCCGCCTTTAAAGTGAATGAAAATATTGGTAACTGGGGTAATGCTTGGGGAATTTTCACGGCAATTTTGGGGGAACGTAGGCCTGATTTACTCCCTGAATTTCCAGTATATCAGTCACGAATTATGGGGTACTCAACATCACATCAAGGTAACCAATGGTTCTGTTATGACAACCTTTTCAGGAAAGCGATGGAGCATAACAAAAGTTTAACCTGGGACTGTTACGATTCTTTAACGTGGAATAAGATGAAAGAGTCCGGAATGTTGAAAGTGCCATTGGTGGGGAGTGCTGTTAGTGAGTCCTCCCGCCAAAATGGGGGGACGCCCTTTCGGTCGGGTACGGGTACAGACGATTACCCGAGACCCGCCGGCAATACAGGGAAGAGGGGGTTCTGTTTCAATTTCAACAGAAGCAAATGTACTAGGCCCCCGGGGTCTTGTAAGTTCAAACACGAATGTAGTGGTTGTGGGGCACCCCATCCTGAGTCCTCGTGCAGAGCCAAATCGGGTGAAAATGGGGGTAGAGGAGGCGCTAAACAGGTCTAATATAGTCCGAGGGGCGCCTTTACCAACCCCGATTGATACCCTGGCGATGATTCCCTGGCTCAGCGAATACCCTGATCGTACTTCTGCTGGGGTGCTACGAAACGGTTTCTCATATGGTTTCCGCATCCCGGTGGGTAGCTTTCAGGGTGTCGGGTCGTGCAAAAATCAACTTTCCGTCTTGCAGCATACAACTGTAGTGCAGGATAAGATCCGGAAAGAGGTTACCCGAGGTCGGGTTGCCGGCCCGTTTCCTGTCCCCCCGGTACCGAACTTTGTTTGTTCTCCTTTAGGGGTGGTCCCCAAGAAGGACCCGGGTGAGTTTCGATTGATTCACAATTTATCAGCCCCTCATGGCCTTTCTGTAAACGATGCAATTAATCCAGAAATGTGTTCGGTGCGGTACGCATCATTCGATGAGGCCGTCGCCATTTTGAATCGCCTGGGGCCCGGGACGCTGATGGCGAAATCAGATATCGAGTCAGCGTTCCGTTTGCTCCCGGTATACCCGGATGATCAACGTTTGTTGGGATTCATGTTTCAAGGTTTGTATTACATGGACAGGTGTATGCCAATGGGGTGCTCGATATCTTGTGCTTATTTCGAGAAATTCAGTAGTTTTCTGCAATGGGTTTACACGAAGAAAACAGGTTTTCGGAACGTGATGCATTACCTCGATGATTTTCTGTTCCTTGGGGCCGCTGGGGATGATGAATGTGCCCGGGCCTTGACTGAATTTTGTGTTTTAATGAATCAATTTGGCGTGCCGTTGGCACCAGGTAAAACTGTGGGTCCCACGACTTGCCTCGAGTTCCTCGGGATCGAGTTGGACTCTAGTGAGGGTTGTTTTCGTTTACCAGCTTCCAAAGTATCGAAATTCAAGACAGCCCTGCAAATGTGTATCACTGCACCTAAAGTTACGCTGCATCAATTGCAGCAATTGGTGGGGAAGTTGAATTTTGCCTTAAGGGTGATCCCGATGGCCCGCCCCTTCTCCCGTTCGATTGCACAGGCGATGGTCGGCCTAAAAGAGGGCCACCATCGCACGAGGTTATCGGCCGAAGTCCGCCAAGACATGCGTATTTGGTTAGCATTCTTGGCGGATTTCAATGGTCGAGTCGTCTGGAACAAACCGGCCTTGTCCTCTGAAGAGCTCGGTCTGTGGACGGATTCAGCGGGAAGCATGGGTTTCGGCGCCATCTTCGGCACAAAATGGTCGGCACAAAAGTGGCCAACATGGTGGCACGATGAGGGGCTGACGAGTAATATTGCTTTCCTTGAGCTGTTTCCTATTTTGGTGGCCCTCAGATCCTGGCCCGATGGTTTCAAAAATCATTCTGTCATATTTTGGTCTGACAATATGACCGTTGTAGAATGCATTAATAGTCAGGCAGCACGTTGTAAAATGATTTTGAGGCTGCTTAAAGAGATTGTCTTACTGTGTATGCAACTGAACGTGGTATTCAGAGCAAAGCATGTCCCGGGGGTGATGAATCAGGCTGCTGATGCACTGTCTCGTTTTCAAATGCAGGCTTTCTCGGGTTTCCTTCCCTCAGCGGACCCCGAGCCAGCACCCTTTCCCGAAGCTCTCTGGTCTCTCGGTGCCCCGAACTTCGTTACCTCGTGGGAGAGAGTCTAGCACCAAGGACGAGGAAGGCATACGAAGGGGCGTTTCGGGCTTATTTGGCCTTTTTGGGGACTGAGAGAGGGGGACTTTGGGGGCATGAGGATTGGGTAGTACATTTTCTGATGTCCTTGCGTAAGGCTGGGAAGTCGGTGGCTACAGCCCAGAGGCATCGTGCTGCCATCTCCTTTGTTGCCAGGGCTCATAATATCCAGGACCCGACAGCGTCTTTTGCTGTACAGAAAGCGCTGCGTGGGTGGCAACGCCTTGAGGGTCGCAGAGTAGATGAGAGGCGCCCGATAGGTCTGGATAGGTTGTCCCAGTTGCTGGCCACACTCCCCGACATATGCTCGTCTCAGTTCGAGGCCTGTTTGTTCCGAGCCGCTTTTACGCTTGCATTTCACGGGGCTATGAGGATAAGTGAGCTGGTGGCAAGGAGCAAGCGGGATGTGGCGGGGGGTTTGTGCCGGGAACACGTTCAGATCAGGGGTGAGACTATGACGGTATCCTTTGTCAAGTCAAAAACCGATCAAAGTGGGGTGGGAGACTGCATAGTCATTCGCAGGATTCCAGGGTCCTCCATGTGTCCGGTGAGGTGTTTAGAGGACTACCTAGCACAAAGGGTGGCATCATGGGGGGGGACAATGTTGAGACACGCGGACGCCACCCCACTGACAAAGTTTCAGTTTCAGCGGGTGCTCGCGATGTCAATTACCGCAGCAGGCTTGGACCCGGGTGAGTTTGGGACCCATTCCTTTCGGATAGGGGCTGCCACTGAAGCTGCAGCCAGGGGTCTTAATGTGGAACAAGTAAAACGAGTGGGGCGTTGGTCCTCCAATTGTTATAAGAGGTATGTGCGGTTGCACATGTTGTGAAGCTGTAACAATGTACTCACGCTTCTTGTCTTTTGTTTGGTTTTCAGTTACGCAAGCCTTCGAGGCGGGGCGGACTATGCAGTCGACCCAACACCGGGCCAGCGGTCAGACATCACCGGCTGTGAGAAAGGAGGTGTGGGTCGTGGGCCACTCATACGTGAGGCGTGCCGCAGACGTATTCAAAGCAGGTGACATGATTCACGTAGCTGGGGAATACGGGTACAGGATGTCCTTCTACGGAAGGGGCGGTCTCTGTATTGACCAGTTTCAAGCTTACTTTGAGGGTTTGTTAGGGCGGATGAGGTCACCGCCGTCTATAGTCATAGTACATTTAGGGGGCAATGATTTGGTCACCACCGGTAGACGACTTCTCCTGGAGGCGATGCTTTCCACCGTAAGTTGGTTGGCGAGGAAAGTTCCGGGGTGCATAATTGCGTGGTCTCATATCATCCCACGAAAAGAGTGGCGGGGGGCTATTTCGATCCCTGCTTTGAACCATTCTGTTAGGAAACTTAATAACAAAATGAGTAGGTTGTTCCGTTCCAGGACATTGCATTCTATCTCGCACGGTTGTATTAATGATGACAGCATGTATATGGGGGATGGTGTGCATTTGTCTCGGGTGGGAAGTGAGTTACTCATAGGAGACTTCTTAGCATGGTTAAAAACGTTGGAACATGACCTTTAGCTAGGAGTTTTGGTGGGGGGCCCGGATAGCCGGTCAACTATCCGGGCCTGTGGCGGTAAGGTCATGATCGGTGAGCACTAATTAGTAGATCCCTATGAGTGGGCGTCACCCAACACGGATGGGAGCGCTCGGGAGAGGTGGCCATTGGCCCCTCAATGGGGAGGCGGTCCCTTCTAAGGATGGGTCGCCGGAAGTAAAGGAAAGGCGGACAAGGCCCCTTCCTTTGTAGGAGGGGTTACAGCCCCCTCCTGGGGAATTTCCCGGGGCCAGTGACATCTGCGACGGCAGATGCGGTAAGTTGTGTGGGGTTGGGATAAGGGCCACGATACCTTCTAGATACCTCACACGAGTATTCGAACGACCTTTAACTGGCGTCGAGTTTTAGGTGCCCCCGTCAAGTCAAGGGAAATTGGTAGTAGTTGCACTTGAGGTACGCCTCCGTGCTGTCGCCCATCCCAAGTGGGAGGGGTAAGTCCGGTTAGGGATCTTGACACCGGTTATGACCTTGCTGTTGGCCCTTAAACGTTAGGTTGTACAATTTCAATATGTCAAGAAATGTTTTGTAGGTTGCTAGTTCGGCTAGGAGAACCTCTGTATTAGAGAATCTGTTAAGGTTAGCCAAACATCGCAATATGGTTATGAAATTGTACATAACATGAAACGTTTAATGTTTTAATTTTGTTTTAATAAATACGGCCGGGATGGTCACTCCATCCCACTTCCAAAAACTTCAAGAACTGTTTCCGGTTTCACTCCTTTGGGGATTGTGTTGAGAGGGGGTGGCGGGTATCTCGGCTATATGGAAAGGGGCGACCGAATCGGTCCCCCCGAACTTATGGCCGAGTGCCTCGATCCCCCCGGGAAGCCATTTTGGGCGGGAGGCGCGTCTCAGCTGGTATGCCCGAAGCGGCGTAGCTGGGGCGCGCCCGTTCCCGCCCTAGAGTGGGCTGGCCTAGACACCGACGCAGCCAGCCACGCCCTCAGGGGCAGGCAGGGGCGGGTATACGCCCGCCCTGAAGACGGATAAAAAGGGACGCAAGACCAGAAGACATCCTCTTGTTCTTGTGCTCTGAAGCTGCACCTCCTCGCTGCACGTGAGCTCGGGACAGAACGAAGAGCCAATTTTGACCCACCCACCAGCCCCTGAAGACAGCCAGTTGTGTATAATAAAGTTGATTAATTTTGTTTTTTGTTTTCGTTTCCAGGTTGTAGTGCCATGTTGATTTTGAGTTAATAAAGAATGTTCGTTTTGAGTATGTTTGCCATTAAAGATATTCAGTTAGTGTCGAATTTTGATGTATGCTCTTTCGGTCATAGTGGCCAAGGTATTCTTAGGTTAATTTGCACTGTCGTATTTATTTTGGTAGGCGGTAAGGTCATGATCGGTGAGCACTAATTAGTAGATCCCTATGAGTGGGCGTCACCCAACACGGATGGGAGCGCTCGGGAGAGGTGGCCATTGGCCCCTCAATGGGGAGGCGGTCCCTTCTAAGGATGGGTCGCCGGAAGTAAAGGAAAGGCGGTCAAGGCCCCTTCCTTTGTAGGAGGGGTTACAGCCCCCTCCTGGGGAATTTCCCGGGGCCAGTGACATCTGCGACGGCAGATGCGGTAAGTTGTGTGGGGTTGGGATAAGGGCCACGATACCTTCTAGATACCTCACACGAGTATTCGAACGACCTTTAACTGGCGTCGAGTTTTAGGTGCCCCCGTCAAGTCAAGGGAAATTGGTAGTAGTTGCACTTGAGGTACGCCTCCGTGCTGTCGCCCATCCCAAGTGGGAGGGGTAAGTCCGGTTAGGGATCTTGACACCGGTTATGACCTTGCTGTTGGCCCTTAAACGTTAGGTTGTACAATTTCAATATGTCAAGAAATGTTTTGTAGGTTGCTAGTTCGGCTAGGAGAACCTCTGTATTAGAGAATCTGTTAAGGTTAGCCAAACATCGCAATATGGTTATGAAATTGTGCATAACATGAAACGTTTAATGTTTTAATTTTGTTTTAATAAATACGGCCGGGATGGTCACTCCATCCCACTTCCAAAAACTTCAAGAACTGTTTCCGGTTTCACTCCTTTGGGGATTGTGTTGAGAGGGGGTGGCGGGTATCTCGGCTATAGTTGGAAAGAGAATATTGGCATCTGTTTGGGAAGGTTGCCTCAAAAATTATATTGAAGTAATATGTTTTTTAAGGGAGATGGTTAGAAATTAAGATTCTAAAATATAATTGTGTCTACCCATATTTTAGAATACAGTTTATCGAAGAACCGATTCGGTGTGCTTAGCTAACTTTGTATGTTTTTTCATACAATTAATTGTTGCCTGGTATGTCGTACTGCCACCTTAGCTTTTATGTGCTACATTTGTTTTTGCCTCAGTCTTTTTTTATCAGAAGCTACTGATTCCTCATCCTTTCCTCCAGCTGTTAGTGCCGGTATTGGATAGGCATCATTTAAAGCCATTTGATTCAAAGTCAGGTGACTGTATGACGTGCATATCAGGAATTAACCGCCATATTCATGAAAATCGGCATTTGCGATTCTGAAATAGCGAAAAATAGTGAATCGCTATTCAGAAATCGCAAATCCGAATTCATGAAGAATTGCGATAAAAAAAAGCGATTCGCACGCGATCGCAAAATCCGATAGCGATCCGATTGAAATTGCGATTAATCGCAGATTAATCGCAATTTCGGCCTACCCGCGGCTGGACTGCGATCTCGCAAATAGCGATATCGCTATTAGCGATATCGCTATTTGCGAGATCGCAAACTCGCGAGATTGGGAAAACGGGAAGTCGCATTTCGAGCCCAGTGATGACATCACAACCAGGAAGCTGCCGGTTCCCAGCACCATTTTGCACATTGAGGCACAGAGACAGGGAGCACATAGGAGAGCTGCTGCACATCTTATCTAGTAGAGTGATCCACAGAGCCACAACCCATACCATGGCTGAGGAAGCTGCACCTGGGACCAGCAGCTCGTCTGGGAGAAAGCGAAAGCTCAAATTCTCCGAGCAGGAGCTGGAGCACCTTATTGAGGGTGTTGTGGCTAACCACGACCAACTGTTCGGTGCCAATTCCAGGAGGGTCCCAGAAATGGAGAAGAGGCGCATTTGGCAGGGGATAGCCTCAGCAGTAAACTCGGTGGGAGTGGCGGCCAGGTCCCTGGAAGAACTTAAAAAGCGGTGGTACGACCTCCGAGGCCGTGCCAAGGAGAAGGTGGCGGAGCGCCTTGGGGAGTCCTCGGGCACAGGAGGAGGAGGTCCGACGGTACCACCGAACACCGCCCTGGAGGACCAGGTTGAAAACACCCTGGAGAGGGAGGCCTGTGTGGGTTTCACTGCACTGGACTCATCCGGCCCCACACAAGACACCCAAGGTAAGTGGCATGCGACTGCGACCCTGCCCCCTATGGATGTCCATGACCAAATAGGCTCCCCCAATGTCCCATAGGCATGTCATTGTTGCACATCAAGGAATGTCCTGAAGCATTGTGGGAGATGTAGTCTGGCCACAATGTTGTAGTACCACAATGCAGCCAGTCAGGTCCCAATGCACACAAAGCCACTGCCATTCAGGGAATGTCACCCAGCATGCATGTAGCAACTGCACGTCTGCCAGATGCATACAACTAATGGTCCTCCACTTACCCCCACAGGTGGCGATACCAGTGACAGTGACAGGCTGGTGATCGACGACAGCGTCCTGGAGGTGGAGGTGCCAACACCTACCCAGGCACCAGCCCCTTCCGCTGCAACTGTACCACCAGCAACTACCACCAGCAGCGTCCCACCTGCAACTGCTGCAGCGCCCTCATCCGCTGCCATGGCAGCCCCCATTGTGCCCCCTGCCACCGCTGCTCCTCCCAGAGCTGCAGCCAGGTCAGTCACTCCTGTGGCCCCTGCAGCGACTGCTACTGCCACACCAGCAGGCACACCCCCTGCGACGAGCACACCTGCAACACCGGTGGCCTTACCCCCAGCAGCTGGCGCCTCAACATCCGGGGCTGCGCCACTGTCCACTCAGCCCCCAGCCTCACAATCAGGCCAGCAGGGCAGGCATGGCAGGTCACGCCAGCGCTCCGCAGCTGCTACCAGGCGGGCCAATGGTGATGGACTGGCGCGGCTCAGCATCGAGAGACGGATGCTGCGCATACACCAGCGCCAGGCACGGCAGCAGGGAGCAATTCAGCTCCAACTACACAACATTGGCCGCAACGTGGCATGTGTTGCTACCCACATTGAAGGCATGAGGGCCGACCTGGCCGGTGTGGGCGATGGAATGGCCCGCATTGCTGCAGCCGTGGAGGCCAACACCCGTGCCATGAATAGAATGTGCGGTGGGCAACGCCGGCACCACCGCCAACTGTTGACCCAGCTTGGCACCTACAGCAGGGCAAGCTATGTGTCGGCAAATGCCACATCCCTATTGGCGCGGCGCTGTTTGACACAGCAGCACACTGTCATCCAGTGCAGTGTGGACATGACGAGGGTGCTGGAGACCCTCACCACGGCTGTCGTGGCTCTTCACCCTCCACCTATTCCATCTGTTGTGGGGGGTGATGATGCGAGTGAGGGGGCGTCCAGCCTGAGCTCACAATCAGCCTCACAGGCCCCACTACCCACCCGCAGCACCAGGACCCCCCCATTGCCTGACGCCCCGGAGGAGGAAGCCCCTCAGAGGCGTTATGGAGGAACACGCTCTAGGCACACCTAGAGAACTGTAATCACCACTGGCAGAGGCTGAGGTCAAGCCTGCCATGCACAGCAGTATGGCGTAATACTGTTTGTGGGACTAATTTGGCACAGACCCTTATATTTAATTTTGTGAATAGAACACGTACTTTTATTTTGAACTTTGGCACAGACCCTTATATTTCATTTTGTGAATAGAACACGTACTTTTATTTTGAACTTTGGCACAGACCCTTATATTTCATTTTGTGAATTGAACACGTACTTTTATTTTGAACTTTGGCACAGACCCTCATATATCATTTTGTGCATTTAACAAATACGTTTATTTTCCTACACACATTAGCGTTGTGTCATCATTACATTTTGCATGCATTGTTGATTTGTGGGGTGATGGCAGTGGTTGTACTAGAAACTGTTCACTGTGATGTGGTTGCGACGTCTGTGCCCTTCTGCTGGGTTCTCCCCTTGTGCATGGCACGCATGTGCAGGTGGCCGGTTGTCCCCCTCAGATTCACTGCCAGAGATGTCAACAGGTATCCGGCGCTTGGTTGCAATGTTATGTAGTATTGCGCAGACAGCCACTATGCGGCAGCACTTTGCAGGACTGTAATACATGGCCCCACCTGTCTTGTGAAGTATGCGGAACCTGCTCTTGAGCAGGCCAAATGTCCTTTCTATGCAATTCCTTGTCCGTATGTGAGAAATATTGTAGCGCCATTGCTGGGGTGTAGCAGGGTTGAGGTATGGGGTCAGGAGGTATTCACGGAGGGCGTAGCCACTGTCACCTGAATGAGAGGAGCAGATGGTGATTGCCTGTGCTGCGCTGTTACATCTTTGCAATGTGACATTTCAATCAAAGTGTACTTACCAAGTAGGTGTCCTTCCCCAAACTCTCCCCTGACCAGTCGTGTGTGGAGTCCGCTGTGCCGGAAAATGAAGGAGTCATGGGTACTCCCTGGGTACCATGAGACGATGTCAGTGATGTATGTCTTGGCATTGCAGACCATCTGGATGTTGAGGGAGTGGTAGCACTTTCTATTGCGGAACATATACTCCATGCCAGCTGGTGGGCAGATGGCGACGTGGGTACAGTCTATACATCCGAGCACATGTGGAAAATGGGCTACATTGTAGAATTGTAGCTTTGTCATGTCCAATTCCTGTTGGCTGGCGGGGAATTTGATGTGACGGTGTAGCTGGGTGAGCATGGCGTCAACAAAACTGTTGAGGCAGCGTGACATGGTGGGCTGGGATATTCCCCCAGCAGCCGCGACTACCCCCTGGAAGCTTCCGGAGGCCAGGAGGTGCAGGCTACACAATACCTGCACATGTGTAGGCACCGCATTGGTATGGTTTGTTGGGTGCTGCATCAGGGGGTCAAGGTCCTGTATTAGCTGCATTATCATTTCCCTATTCAGCCTGTATTTAGCATATATCTGCTCTCTGGTTTGGCCCAGCAAGGTGACCCGCTGGCGGAATATCCTGTCCTGGATCCTGCGTCTCCTCCGTGCTAATCGCTGTAGCCTGCGACGCCTCACCACCATGTACATTCCTGGCATTGTGGGACTCCTAATGCTGCTGCTGCTGATGGTCCTTATGTGTGATTGGTCAGGCCAGTACCTGTTGGTGATAGGACAACGGTTTTTTGAATTTTTTTTTCAATGGCTTTCATGGTTACCACCTGCTTTGAGTTGTCCTTATTTTGCGCCGTGCAAATAGCGATTTTTGGGTTTTTCGCTAATTGCGAATTTTCTTGAATGCCGATAGCGATTTTTTTTTGCGAATTCGCTATTATTTTCGCAGATTCCGTGGTGTGTCGCTATTTCCGAATCGCTAATGCTCTGCGGCAGGGATTCTGCGATTATATTAGCGAATTCGCAAATATGTGTTTGCGAATTCGCTATTTTCTTGTTGAATGCCGATTACGGAAATTGCGCCCGCATTTGCGTTTTCGCAGCGATTGCGGGCGCAATTTCACTTCATGAATCAGGCTGTAAGTCATCAGCATTACTTGCCTTATTTATTCAAGCTTTTGCTGGAGTCAGTACTAATTCAAGGATATGCCATAGTCTTCAGCATTTTGAACATTGAACACTGACCTTGTTAAATCTCTGTCAGTCTGCTTTTGCCTTTAGGTGTCGATTGGTAAAACAACGAAGTACACTAAAGCCAAAAGCTGGTGTCCTGCTGAAAAGATCATAGCATGTACATTTCATAAGCCCGTTGAGCAAACCCCATGCTGCTTGGCTGAACACAAAAATGCCCGCTGTGTTGAATAACATGTCTGGAGCTATCAGGTGAAAAAGTAAGTCTCTCAGGCAGACCTTTGTTAAAGCACTTCCGTTGGCTGGACTTTTCTGAATGATAATGTAAAAGTCAAAAACAGAAGCTCAAAAGTTTATGTTTTCAGATGCTGGTCTGGTTTAACAAAAAGGGCAAATTCTTAATATATACAAATATAATGAAAAAGCCCAATTCATTAGTATTATAGATTCATAACACTGGTTGCGGGAATGGACTCAATAAAACCAAATGGATCTGTGCATTGTTCACAGAAATGGGACTGGAATTTCAGGTCCAGATGTTATTCGCCATCCCAGGCTAGGTCAAAAAGAATGGTCAGTAACTGAAGTGGAAATACCAGCCAAACTCGGTAGCTGCGGCCCTGGTCTCTCCACATTCAATTACCGGCCCATTCAGAATTGGGCTCTTCGAAGGAAGAACAGAAATCAGTGTTGGCTCCTCCTCTAAGGCGGAGAAATGTCGACCCACTACTTTTTGTAGTGAAAAAAAGGAAAAATAAAATGATAATAACTTGTGGTATTATCATTTTATTTGTTCCTGCTGCAGCGTCACGGTGGGGTGGGGCATATCTGCTCTGCTGTCAGAGCAGGGGGATGAATGGTGGGCACTATGTAAGTCCGCATGAATGTTTGGTCAGCCCTCTCGAGCTGGCCAAACACTCATGCACACTTTGCATGTTCTTCATGCAGGCTGCATTACAGCGAGCCAGTGTGCTTCCTGCTTCCACGGAAGAAGCCAGGAAAAGGATGGATGAGAAGCGGCCTTTAATCACTTTACTCAAAAATATTGTATGGAAAAGATGAAATAGGTTGCATAGAGCTATGTAAGCACATCAATTAGGTAATTTAGCTAATGGGAGAAAGTGTTATTACAACATGGTTAATAATCTCATTCAAAACAAGTTACACGTCTTATAGCAACGAGAAGCTAGATATTGAATTTGAGAAATGAAATATGTTGATCTATGAGCAGGGCCAACAGAAGGTACACATAACCCCTTAAAGGAAAACCAAATGGAGCTTAACTCAATGATATTTCGGTAAAAGTAAAATATACCATGATGTCATTTTGGACCTTGATCTTTTCACAGGATTGGATATGAAATTCATGAAGGTTCTTCAGAATGGGTTTCATGCACTTTACTGAAAGAGTGAAGTTATTAAAGTAAAAAAATGGAAGACGTGCAGGGCCTCCTAAAGGCTTTTAGAGTTCAGGAGTCAAAGATTTGCTGGTCAGGAGTCATTTTATTGCCGTCTAAATTCCCAATCTAAGATAATTTTGGGTAATTGGACAAAAAAGGATCGGAAAGTGGTCTGACCAGTAGCCCATGATTGGATTCTGAGAAAGATAAAAATAGGGATGAAGATCAAGAGTCTGAGGAAGCACCTGGCTTCAAATGTGTGCTGAATAGGAATAATCCGGTTAGGGCAAAGCTTAAAAAGTTTTGCAAGTAATGAAAGGATGAATAGGTTGATAGAATCTGGTGAGTGGGGAAAAGTGTGCTAAATGATAATGCGTACGGGCTGCTAGAGCAGAAGTGTTTTGTGTGAGGTGTCAGTTCCAAACCATGGGCTTTTTGTGATGGCAATGACTAAGAGAATGTGAGGAAGTTCATGTTTTGGGAAGGACCACAAAGCCTCAGAAAGATGCTGGACATTACCTTGCATTGCTTTGTTGTAGGAAAGCATGATGTGACTGTGCACGGTAAGAGAAAAAAAGGGTCAGTTTTCATTTATCAAGGTGGAAGTGATGATCTGGGTAAGCACTTGACATTACACTGGACCTCCAGGAAAATATGAAGTGTTGTAATCAAACTGCTTGGCTTGTTGATATTGCCAAGATATTGAATCAATAATAGATATAATACTTCAGCTAAAGTAAGCAATGGAGGAATGAACTATATAATATCAATATTACCACAGAATGACTTACCAACACCTGAAGACCTTCAAGAGCTTTAATGGTCAATGTATCCACTCCAATGGGCAATTACTGTGTTAAATATATAATCCTCCTTCAAGACAGAGGAGATTTAAACCGTGAACTGCTCTCGGCAAGTCCCCATCACTTCTGTCATATCTACTTGGTCCATTCATGTCAGTTACTATTGATACCCTGCTTACCAGTGTGCATTGCCTAACAAGTAACAGTCATTAAAGGACTTAAGGCACTGTGGAAGAAGGAAGGAGGAATCTTCTGCAACTCTTTGTCTCGCCCTTGGCACTGCCAAATTATTTGCTTTAGTCAGTAAGACATAGGGAGAGACCGGGCCTACAGAGGCTATGGGCACATGCATCAATCTATTTAGGAAGTGCAAACGGTGCGAATCGGTAAATTCGGCCGTTTGCACTTCCTAAATATGTTTTTGGGATGCATCATGCATTTTTGTGAAAATCGCTATTTTTACCGATTTCCAAAAATGCGATTGCTTTTAAGGAATCGCAATTTTGCGATTCCTTAAAAGCAATGCATCATTATTTTGAAATTTGCGAATTTGAAAATAGGGGGTGCAAATTACCACGAGGTTGAACCTCGTGGTAATTTGCAAAAATGTTTAAATATGCACAAAAATACATTTTTTAAAGTGTAATGTTACAGACACACATGTCCTTAGGACATGTGTGTGTGAAACATGCACTTAAAAATACATTACAGGGGTGCAAGGGGGGTCCTTTGGACCCCCCCCCTGCACCCATGTAATGCATGAACAAATTGCGATTCTAAAAAAGAAAATCGCAATTTGAAAATGCCTTCCCATTGATTCCTATGGGCCTTTTGGCCCATAGGAATCAATGGGAATTGCGAATTCGCAATTTAGTATTCCCATAATATTTGCGATTCGGTAAAAATTGCGATTTTTACAGATTCTCAAATAATATGGGAAAAAAATCATGCATCCCATTTTGTAATTCCTAATTTGCGATTCCCTAAAAATCGCAGATTAGGAATTGCAAAATCAAACAATGATGCATGTGGCCCCTAGTGTTTTACTAGTACATTACAAAAAAACAAATCAACCAGCCTGTTGTATTTTTGAAAATAAGTCTCTTGAGAACAAGTCACGCTGCAATGCATATATTCTTCTTGCAACTCAGGAGTTTTTGTTTTACAAAGTCACTTACATGGATTTACACAAGCAGTGATTTGCATGAGCAGTGAGGGCAGTGCTAGTCGAAACCTATGTGCAACGGCACGTTGATTTAACCATTCTTGAGGCTATTTTTATATGTTTGTGTTAGAACAGTAAGGCGGGGATCAATATCCAATGTTATTGAATATGGAAATGCATTCTGTATGAGTACACCTTACAAAGGTCAAGTCAGCTTCAGACATCATTCGGATTATGCAGAGTGCAATAGGCAATGACACTTCTCCCGTTATTGAGTAGGTTTCAGTACAACAGAATAGGTGGCCCTAGAACAAACAACAACAGTGGCTCTCACCCTTTTGATTTATGTGGGATTCACTGAATCAAAAATGGAAGTTAGGGATCCCCAAACCATTTCTACAATATGTACCTCAACAGTAATACTCAGAAATTACACAAACAATTATATGCTTTGTGATCTCAGTGCATTCAATGTGCTGAATTGCATCTTTAACTATAAGAGTGAACTACACGCAGTATAAGATGCAGGTCGTACTCACAAATCAGTAAGTAATTCTGGGAAGCCAGGGCTCTCAGCCGAAGTGGTGGGGCAGAAGTGGTAACTGGATTGACACTGGCCTTGGACAGACACAGGGCGGCAATCGAACCTTGTTATAGGCTAAGCTAGAGACCATGCAGGGTCATAGTATCAAAAGCTAACAGAGACTGTAATTACATAAAAACTACAAGATCAGGGGTTCATTATGCATGAGTAAATGCTGCCGACTGGGAAATCGAACGCTGCCTATTGAAGTATTTCAGCTCTGCTGAAAAATACAGGCATTCCCTCCTTCCAGTGCAATATGTGTAGATGTTTGGTGTCTGGAGTCTGTAAGTGGCTGCCCATGTAATAATCATTCAATCAATCAGGATTTATAAAGTGCTTCAAATCGCCCATTAGGGTAGCCAGGCGCTTTCAGGCCCCAGAGGCTTATTCAAACAGCCAGGTCTTGAGGGCCTTTCGGAATTCTGGAAGTGAGGGGATGTCCGGAGGTTTGCGGGGAGGATGTTCCGGGTCTTTGCTGCAATGTGAGAGAAAGAGCATCCTCCACTTTTGCTTTAGTAGATGCAGGGAGTATGGGCAAGTGAAAGGGATGCGGAGCATAGTCTTCTCGATGGGTGGTAGAAGTTTAGGCGGTGGTTAATATAGGCAGGTCCTAGATTGTGTAGAGCCTTGTGTGTGTGGGTCAGCAACTTGAATTGGCATAACCTCTGTGTGGGGAGCCAGTGGAGTTTCCTGAGGTGGGGTGTGATGTGGGTTTGTCAGGGAAGGCCACGGATGAGTCATGGCTGTGGAGTTCTGTATTGTCTGAAGTCTCTGTATAAGGTGTGTGGTAATTCCTATGTAGAGGACATTGTCATAGTTCAGTTGGCTGGTGATGAGGGCTTGCGTCATGGTGCATCTCGTGTGTAGGGGTAGCCACTTGAAGATCTTAATGTAGCATGAGCAGAGTGTTGAAGCAGGTGGAGGAGACAGTGTTGATCTGTCTGTGTATAGCTGATGGCATTTGTTCTTCATCCAGTCTGCGACGTTTGTCATGCATCTGTGGAAGTTGTTTCTGATGGTGGTGGGGTCCTCGGTGAGTGAGAGTAAGAGTTGGGTGTTGTCTGCGTAGGAAATTAGGTTGAGATCATGGGATTTAACAATGTGGGCGAGCGAGCCCATATATGCGTTGAAGAGCGTGTGTCTGAGCCCTGTGGGACAACACAGGTGAGCTCATTGGCTTCAGAGGGGTGGATTCTCTGGGTTTTTCCAGTGAAGAAGGAGGTGATCCATCTAGGCACAGCCCCTTGGATACCGATGTGGTGGAGTCTTTTAATCAGTGTGTGGTGGGATACGGTGTTGAAGGCTGTCAAGGTGGAACAAAGCTGCTGTTTCTCTTTTGTCGAGGATGGTTTGGATGTCGTCTGTAGCTGCAATCAGGGCAGTTTCAGTGCTGAGATTGCTGCGGAAGGCACATTGTGAGGTGTCGAGTAGCTGATTCTGCTGCAGGTGTGTCATGAGTTGATTGTTGATGATCTTTTCCAGTACCTTTGCTGGGACTGGGAGCAGGGGGATTGGCTGGTAGTTTTTGAGTTCTCTGGGGTCGGCAGAGGGTTTTGTGAGTAGTGGTCTTGCTTTGGTGTGTTTCCAGTCATCAGGAACTGTTGTGGTGGTGATAGAGGTAATGAGTAGGGTGGGGAGTTCCTGGTCGATCGTTAGATTTCTGAGGTTGAAGATGTGGTGCGGGCAAGGGTCTGAGGGAACTCCGGAGTGAATGGATTTCATTGTGGAGGTGGTGTCCTGGGTGGAGAGGATGTTCGAGGTGGTCAGTGTGTGACTTTTGTCAGTTACGGTGTTGGCATATCTGTCAAGGAACTCCATAGGTGTGGGTTGGAGTTAGAAGTTTCTGTATGTGCTTGCGATCCTGTCAAGGAAGAAGCGGCATGGTTGTTGCGCCACTCCTGTGAGGGTGTCATGTTGTTTTCGCACGCAGCCGGGTAGGAGAATTCCTTAACAATGTTGAAAAGTTTCTTGGTGCTGTTGACGCTGGTTTCGATGTGTGCAGCAAGGGCTGTCTTGTTTGTTGCCCTCAGCAGGTGTTGTTAGAGGTTAAAGGAGGTCTTGAAGGCTACCCTATCAGAGGTGCCCTTCAAGTGCACAATCTCCTCTCCTACTGTTTGCTGTCTCGTTTCGCTGTTCTGAGTTCTTGGGTATACCAGCTGGAGTTTTAGAGGATATTCTCTGGGTGTTGTTCTTGATGGGAACAATGCTGTCTGCACAATTGGTGATTAAGGCATTGATGTTTTTTTCACTCCCTGTTTGAGGTTGGTGAAGGTAGTAGAGTTAGAGGTGTTGAGGGTGTGCGCTCAACTGGCCTCTGAGATTTTGTTCCATCCCTGGTGGGAGGCATTGGTCCTCTTTGGGGTGGCGTTGCAGGGGCTGGAGATGCTGAAGTGGGCAATGGAGTGAGCCTGGTTGAGCCAGGTCTCAGAGAGGAAGATGATGAGGTCCCATAATTTAGTGGAATGCTTGCTTACTGAGCGTGTGTTGAGAAGGGCGCATGGGAGTTGGTGTTTTTGTTCAGGTGGTGTCTTTGGGGCTGGCCGGTGGGCTGGTGTGTTTGCAGTGACAGATGCATAGCTGCCAAGGTTTCAAATTGCTAAGTGTGACATTTTCATTATTTCTGTGAAATTATGAGTGACAATCAACAACTATGAGTGACAATTTCTAGTGAGCAAAATCAAGCAAATACAAGGGAAATATATACATAAATATCGGAAATTACACCAATTTTAGCAACGAGAAACTCGAAGAAGATCTTAAAACTAGTGGAAAGCACCAGAAATGGAAGAGCGCTAGTGCCAAAGCTACTGCCAATGTAATCTGATAGTAGTTAAACAAATATTTAACCATAATAGGATGAGAGAGAGCAGGCTCTGGGCCCTGCCAAAACACTCCCGCACCACCCATCTGTAATTGTCTGAAGATAAACTAAACCCTCTCAGTTTAGTTAGTACTGGTGTCCAATGACCTCAGAAGGATGACTAACAGAGCAGCCCTGCTGCTCCGCCTGCAGATTAAACTGATGAAAGGCAAATGTCATCTTGCAGATAATCCTCACACTCAGGATGACGAGACAGAGCAGCCCTGCTTGCAGATTTTACTGCCTACAGAGTCTGAAATTAAATCTGAGATCTTATAATTTGCAGCATTCGTGCGCTCGTGCTAAAGGGACACAGAGAGACTAGTTACTTATAAGTCAGTGGCAGCAGCGCCTGCCCAGTGGCGGAAACTAGTACGAAACTAAACAGTAACTTTACTTACTTGAACTGCTCTGTCAGTCAAGACTGATGTCTTACACCGACATGGTCTAGTCCGGTGGCTGCAGCGGAAAGCCACACGGGGTCATGGCCACACTACAGATGATGACCGGCACCACCAGTGACTCTGGCAGACTCCCCGCAGCTTCTGCAATCATGCCTCTCATTAGGCAGCGCCGCGGCCCGGCAGGCCATTATGCTGAGTGTAGTCTGCGCGGTCCGGGTCGAAGAGGCTGCCATCCCGCGGCCGCCCGGTCAGAACGTCACTGCCTGGTAATATTAATTAATTATGCGCAGCCAGTAGCAGTACAGCAGGGGTGAGCGCACTGACATGATTCCACTCGGCGGACTCCGACCAGTCAGCCGCCGCTTCCTGAGGTCACATCCAGATTAATAATACCCCCCCACAGCACACCACAGCCAGTAACTGTTACTGCAGCTCAGGGCAGGTTTGAAATCGGCAGAGTGGTGTCAGTCACAGTGACTCAGACAGCCCGACCGCCCGTGCGGCGCCATGGCTTAGGCCGCAGATTGTAACATTGTAGCAGCACTCTCAATGCCAGAGCTGAGGAGCAGACAAGAATTGAACATTAACTGTTTATGAGCTACTAGCTGCTGGCGGCACGTCTGCTGGGAACAGCAGAGTCGGTGGGCTAGCACTGAGGTGTAGCCAGTTTTGTGGCAATAAAAATGTGTGATAAAGCATTTCAGTGCAGTAATGAACACCACACTGAAATGCGTTAGAGTCACACGTGATGTGTGATACTTGGCAGGCCTGCAGATGAAGTGGCAGTGGGTGCAGGTGAAAGGTCTTACTGTGGAGTGTGGTAGGCGGGGTGGCATTGTGTGTTTGTAGCTGCATCTAGGTTTGAGAGTGTAGAGCTCAGCAATGGTGTATCTTTGTTTAGCAGGAGGGCCAGGAGTCATGGCGCTGGGTGCGGTCGAGGTTCGGACCGGCGCAGACAGGTTTTGCCTTTGGTATTACAGTGGCGTGCCCACTGTGCGTCACACTGCAGCCTGCATTAAGTAGATCCTGAGGTAGGTGGAGCTTCTGTTGGTAGGAATCACAGAGAGTGGAAAAATGCGGTAGTTAAGACCCCAGCAGGAAATCCGGGCAGCCACTGTTTCACTGGTTCAGACTGGAACAATCAAGAACTGATGTAAAGAAGTGAATGGTAGAATGTGAAGCTGGAATGTTCTTTTAGGATGTTGCTTGTGTATACATGTATATTTCACTGAGCGCCTAAAACCCTGGCTCTGTACGTGTGCCATCATATAGGTATACAACTGTTACCACGCATTTTTTGCCACCCACTACACTTACAACGCAAGCATTACCACGCATACAATTACAACGCATTGCGCTGGGGGGCGCTCTAGGATAGGGAAAACGTTTAATTTTATATCCAACACCTTCCCTAGTATCCACGGGGACTGGAGTTGGAATATAAAATTATACTTACCACTATCCAGCACCTCAAAGCGCTATGCGTTGTAACGGTATGCGTTGTAAATACCGCGTTGTAATGGTATGCGTGGTAATGGTATGCGTGGTAACGTCATACATCCATCATATATTTATTAAATGTATTAATAGATCTATCAAATACATTGTGGAGGCATTAAAGTACTTCATAAAACTATTATGAACGTACAATGAATACTTTTTATATGGCTTTTTTCAGCTCAAAATGCCTATTGACAGAAAATAATGGTTAGAGATCATATGGATCAGTGGGCCCATGAATAACCACCACAGACCCAAGTGGTAGATTGCTACAGGATAAGAAGCTCTGGAATGTACAATATTCCACTAACCTATTGTGTGCACCATTGCAAAAAACTCAAGTCAGGCTATTTTAGTAGATCTGGCTTACATGAGTTCTAGGCATGTTTGTGCTATGCCTGATCCGTTACACCCTCTTTACATATATTAACAGGTTTTTTCACTAGGGAAAGATATTTGGCACAGCCTTCACATCAACTTTTGCCACAACAATTTCTTTAGAGTACAAAAGTTGATTTGTGCTGCAATATACACCACTATGTGTTGCAAATCTCATGTGTTGATCAATAGTTCCTCTGGGACTATGTTTTTACATTTAAATATTTCAACCTAAAAAACTATAATTATGAAATGCAAGTCACAGCCTGCTGCTGGTCCCATATGGACTGCTCCCTTTGAGTTTTTCTGCCTGCCAAATCTGTTTCAACTTGTTCTTTCAAACATTGAAATGTTATTAAAAACATCCTTTCAACTGAGCTTGCCTCCTTTCTTGGCCCTTACTAGTAGCTTAGAACTATCCTAGTCCACAGCGTGCTAAACATGCATCCCACCGATCAGCACGCCCTGTGATGGAACCATCAGCCACATATCATCAAAAGTGGTTGGTCCAGTGCATAAGATACTGTTTCCACATCAATCACAAAATCCATTTCTATACGTGTTGTCCATCAGACTGTGGCACTCCCCTTCTGATTTGTGTAACTGGCAAGTGTGGCAAAGTTTGCCTAGAAATCAAGGTCTTTATGTGTATTGTCATTACATTTTTTACACGTAACTGCTATTCCCTTTTCAACTCTTCCTCCATACTCCTTAGTAGCATTGACCCCAGATATATTTATTTCTACCCTTCCCTATGGATCCTCCTCCCTTTCCCCTATCAGTTGGTACATTCCACTATTTTGGAATGACAATTGTAAACCTTGTTGAAGAGTTCTGTTATGACTGGTGATAGAGTGTTAGCTTGGGGATTTTTTTTGTGTGGCGTTGTTGCTTGCAGGCATTGGAATGTGTGAAGTAGGATAGCTGTGAGGTAATGTGGTTTGTGGGATATGACAAAGTGTTATGGAGGGTGGTTGGGACTTGATGCTTGGAACTGGAAGGGGTAGGTCGATACTTTGTCCAGCTGATGCAGAGTTGTTAATAAAGGATCTATATACATCTTTTGGAGCGTATTTCGTTACTACATTATGGTTACTGGATAAACCTTTTAGTCATCATATACCAGTGTATGATCACTTCATGTATTTTCCATTCTATTTATAAGTTTTGCTTGTATGGGGATCCCTTGCTCATGTGCCAGAGGATCCAAGCTGTAACCAGGGCCACTAGAATTATGCAATCCTGTGGCCGTTGTGTTTTCCCCCTAATTATAGTTTTGCCTGAGTGGCCACATAATCCATTTGCTGCTACTTAATTTGCAGATGTTACCATAAAATGTGTTTCTAGCTCACAAGGATCAAATGTTTTTTTAACAAGGCAGTGACAAGTGTTTTTTTGCACAGTGAAGGCCTTTCCCTTTTAGTGTTAAACTGTTGATAATGAGGTGTAACCTTTGCCCATACTGTGTTGACTTGTGTGGCAAAAATACCAAATAATGCAGAAATACTGCCACAAAATGTGCTGCATTACACTGCGTTATTTGCCCTTTTTCATGACACATTATTTAGTCAACCCTGCCTCATAATGTGGTTCATCCCTGTCATATAATTCCAGAGGCCCTGGCTATACCTCACGGATGAAGGCTAAAAGGCTGAAAAATATGTGTGGTTGCTTAGGTTCCCTTCTTGAAGTGGCCTCCCTTGGCAGTTCAGGATGGACTCTTCCCATGAGAAGTAGGGTCAGTTGATTTGCACGAGGAAGGCCTCTGTGGATAGTGGCACAGGGGGCGAAAAACGATGGGTTGGAATGGTACCCCAAGCCAATGCCAGTATTTTGACTATTTGTAGGGCGTTTAGGTGGGATGAAAAAACTGGGGGGTCTCTCAAAGGGGTGGTGCCGATGCAATTAAAGGCGTGGCTTAAAAACACAAAAGCTAAGAATCTGTGCCTTAGCCTAGCGTGCAGCGCAACTGATATGTTGCTGTTTCTGTCCTTCTATCCAGATGTATAATGTAACAAGTAACATTACACCTACAACAATCCAGGGCTATTGGCTTTGTCAAAGGTTGTTAGTTGCGTAAGAAACAAAAAAGCAACAACTACAGCTTCGTTGTATATAATATTGAAAATTCTTCAGGTGGTTCTGAAATGATGAGACCGCGAAATAACTAAAACGAGTCTCTTTGAAGTTAAATCAAAAGCACTGAAAGGTAGTACTGCTGCAGAGTTAAGTTTTTTTCATCCTGAGGATAAGGGCAAAAAAAACGAAGAGCCTGATAGAGACCCGTCTGAGCACCTGCTTTTTAGAACTGCTGTTGCTGAGCCATAAAGATACACATATGATGGACGGAATGAAGAGCAAATCAAACATTCACCCCGAGTCAAAGGATCTGGGTTAACTCCATGTCACCCCAATTTAGAACCAGCCATATACAAATCAGTCTTGACCCTGTTCCCCATGGGAACAGCCCAGCCCGAACTGCCAAGCTAGTTCCTTGCTGGACCTGGGACAGGTAGGCAGGACCCGGCTCACTTAAAGCTCTGACTATTTGCAAGCAATCCATGTACCTTTCACCAGGCCTATTCTCTGCATTCATTTAAGGTCATCTCGATATCACATTTAAGAACATATTGTTTAGCTCTTTTCTTTCAAGCGACGTCACACCCAATCTATTAGTTCGAAACTCATTAAAGCAGTTTACACAGAAGCCTGAAAGACGAATAGGCAATTTTCAACCACAATGCGTTTCACTATTGAACAGCCTTCCTGAGGTATTTCCATAATTGTATAAGCCCGGCTAGATAAACACATGGAAATTGTTCTTCTGTCCGCGTTCAGCAAAGGCTGCCAACACAACACCTAGTTAACTCATCTCGTGCTATTGATTTGTCTCACTGTTGGCGCATAGCGCCCCCTGGGCATTCGGAAGCATTGTTTGTTGTGGGAAATTATACTTGAAAGAAGCAGGCTTCTCGACTGGCATAATCCACACTATATATTTGACATTATATTTTTTTGTTTTTAGTCTCTTTGTGCATTTGTCGATTTATTGCACAGGCGAAGTCCACAGGACAACTCGCAAATTCATTGAAAAAAGGGCCCACTTATACAAATTCCACAAGCCGTCTACAGCAAGTTACCATATGAATCAAATATCCGTTAAAGTCGGAATGAATAGCCGCCCAGCCATCGTTTCTGACACTTTTTTCAAAACAAAGCAGTGGGGAAGGCTCGGGTACTTTTTTTACCACGTTCATAAAATCAATTCCGCATCCAACGGAGCAGAAAATAATCCTGTTTTTCGCTCTTTTTTGAAGTCCGACTTCAATCCTCGTAAGGCGCTTAGCTCGTAGCAGCGTCCAGGTCTCATGTTTGAATGTAGGAAGTGTCCTCTCAACCAGGGGCCTACAAGTGGTGCCAAGGGCCCTAATGCAGGCGAGGCAAATGACCTCCAGCCCATTCTTTTGGAGGGGAGGAAAAGCTATAATTGGGGCGCAGTAGGCCCCGTAGACTCACGCGCCACGTGCCACTGCAACTGCTGCGCCTCTGGTTTCTGCGACCTTTCTTCTAATCCCTTCATGTACGTCAGGCTACTGGGATGTCAACACAGTACCCTTAGAATTCAGCTGATAGTGAATAGTACATTTTACGGATAAGTAATATTAGCTAACGATTTCGTGGCAGTCATTTTCCTCTTGGGGTCACAAACCGAGAATAAATACAACATTTGAATGAAACGACAGGGGAATGCTAAATCATACCTGCTTCTAATTTAAGCGAGTTTTCAAACGAGTTTGTAAGCTGGTGCTATTTTTAAATACACAATCATTGCATCTATTAAACTTTCAGAACTAGACAAGAATAAACCATTAAATGTACCACAGAGCTTATGTAACATGATTGCTGTATATTGGTCCTGGATTGACTTGTTTACTGGAGCGATAGCTGAGTGTGAATCTCGCCCCGGAGGATAAAGAATAACATAAAGGGCTGAAACTCCTGCATAAACGTGCCACTGGTTGAGCCACATCCTCATTTTATGTGACTAAAATCAGGTCTGCCAGAAACTCCCCTAAAGAACTCTTTAAGGTGGTAAAAGAGCTCTCTACTCCCCCTGTCCAACATTCCATGGAGAACTCGCAAATGTTCTGCGACAAAGTTGCGGTCTACTTTAGGGACAAGATCCTGAAATCGACCCAGTCTTCAACATCAATGAGGATAGGTATTTCCCCCTTGTTTGACCCAGGTGACCCTGCTGACCTGCACTTCCCCACAGTTCTGTCAGTGTGTCCTCCTGTTTCATCATTCCTCCAATCGCCTCATGAATATGAAAGCAGGCTCACCTGATGATCCCTGTCCAGCTAAAGTCTTGCAACCCTCCAGATCAGATTGTGACTTTTTTGGTCAAAGTCTTCAGACAATCAGATACTAACAACGGGAGTGTAATCCAGTCTTTGGAAGGAAACTTTAGTAATTCCTCTTCAAAAGAAACCAAATGGGGACCCAGAGGGCACCAAGAACATTTGCCAGTCTCTTTACTGCCAGCACTGCCAAAAATGCTTCAAAAATGTATAAAAATGAGTTGGCTAAGTTTCACTGAATGGGTTCAGAAGTGGTCATAGTATGGAGTAGGCGCTGGTTTCCGCTGCAGGTTCCATTTGTTGCCAAGTTGACCAGGGGGTGCCGCTATCTTGGTAATGTCGGCTCTGTCAGCAGCATTTGCCACAATATCACTGGTCTGCCTGGCCCAAAGATTACATCAGGTAGGGGTGAGGGTCACTGCACTGGACCTTCTTTGTTACTATCTGACAGATAGAATTCAAACAGCTGCTGTAATTTTAGAGAAGATACTTTCAAGCTCCCCTGTGGGTTCTGCAGGCTCCTCCCTCAGCCTCACCTTATTCAATCTGTATGTCTCTCCACTCACTGAGCTGGTGTGCTCGTTCGACTTTCAGGTGTTATTCTATGCAGATGACTCTCCAATTGTTGTCTCCATTTCAGACAATCTGCTGTTGGTAGCAGACAAGTTCAAGCAATGTTAAATGACATCAGTGTCTGGATGAAGAATAATTGTTTAAAATGTAATGCTGAAAAAATAGAGATCTTGGTTTTTAGGGCGCAGCACTCGATGTGGTCTGAACTTTGGTGGCCAGAGACCTGTGGTCCTTTACCATCTCTGGTTGAATCTGCTAAAAACCTAGGGGTTATTTTTGATAACACTATTACATTTGATGCCCAGGTCAGCAGGACTGTGAGTTCCTGCTTCTTTCAGACCCTTGATAAGCATCTTTGCTCTTATCCCATCTAAACTCTGAGTGGCAGTGGCTATAGCTTTAATCACATCTTGTTTAGACTATTATAATACTTTTTATTTGAACATCAATCAGTCCTCGCTGAATAGACTACAGGTCATTCAGAATGCGGCAGCCCGCCTGATTCTTATAACAACTACTGTTAGAATGGGGAGAATCCTTCGCCCAACTCTCAAGTGCATAAAGCGAGGGAATGCACTGTGCCATCCTGGAGTAAATTGAAAGATCAGGATTACTTTGAAAAAACATAGGTTCTAGTCTTCTTCAACAGGAACAGGGCAGTTGGTCATATCAAGTGGACAGAAAGTAACAAAAACCCTTTAACAAAGGTCACTGCAGATACCAACCATCATAATTTCAGACCTGGCCGCATTAGGTTTTTAGCCATTATTGGACCATTAGGTACTTAATTTTCACTGTGCATCACTGAGATTGTTAATCTTTAAATCCTTTCTCCTGCATCTTCCAATGGAAATAGGTATCGTTGGTACGCACACGCAAGTATAAGTCAAGGAAACACATGAACTGTGCTATAGGCTGGCAACAGATATAAAAAAGTTTGAGTGACAACTATGGCTTCAGGGAAATGTCTTATTTGACAGGCTAATGGGGGTAAGAAAGATCATCTAGACGGGAAGCACAAGGATATGGCTAAGTAAGACCTGGATGGTGTCACTTACCCAGTTTTAAATTAAGATGGGCTAGATGTTTACAATATTGTTTAAAAAAATAACCCCACCAACACTAGCAATATCCTTTGTACACTTAATACCAGCGGAAAGAAAAGATGTACTTCTTGTTTAGATACATATTAATATTTGCTAAATTAATGCCTGGCAGATTGGAAAATTGCATTATTCACATGAAAAATTCTGTAAAGAGCCAGAAAAAGGACTCTGCCAAATATACCTTAATTAAAAAGGAATATGAGACCTGTTGGCACCAAAGCCTCATAAAGGACTTGATACTGCAAAGAGTAGTTGTACATTTCAATTTCTTTTCTGACTCTTGACTGGACCCATTCCTTCTTCACCGGTCGGACCCAGACTGTCACTGTTCCTATCAGAACCCACAGAGATCAGCTGTCGAGTCTCCCTGTGATCATCCGTGAGCACTACCCATTTTAACATCTACATGGCCCCCCTCACAGTCATCGTCAGAAGCCATGGACTAAACATTTTCTTCTATGCTGACGACACCCAGCTGATCCTTTCCCTCACCGATGAACCCTCAACTACTGGAGCCAGAGTCCACAGAGGAAAGGCCGTTGCAACAAGGACGAAGGACAGCTGTCTCAAGCTCAGGACCGAAGTCCTCATCCTGCGACCAACCACGTCAGCCAGAGACGACTCCTAGTGGCCTGCTGCTCTGGGTGCTCCCCCCACCCAGACGGACCATGCACACAACCTTGGCATCATACTGGACTATTCGCTCATGACGGACCACCAAATTAATGCAGTTTCCTCGGTCTGCTTCCACAGACTCTGCCTGCTCTGAAAGACCTTCAAATGGATCCCCATAGAATCCAGAAGATTGGTCACCTACGCACTCACCACCAGCAGACTCAGCTACAGCAACGCACTCTATGCTGGTACCACCAAGAAATAGCTCAACAAACTACAGTATGTCCAAAACACTGCCACCAGACTGGTCCGCAACATCCCCCACTGCAGTCACATCACACAGCACCTCTGACAAATGCACTGGCTTCCAGTCAGCAAAAGAGTTACTTTCAAGCTTCTCACTCAGTCCTAAAAAGCCCTACACAACGAAGGACCTGCATTGCCTGAATCACCACCTCACATTCCATGTACTCACCAGACAACTCCGATACGCCCATCTCGCCCTCACCTCCATCCCCAGGATCCACAAGGCCAGAACCGGAAGAAGGTAATTCTCCTACCTTGCCGTCAAAACACGGAACTCCTTGCTCCTGCTCCACAGGCAATCAGCGTCACTGACCCAATTCAGAAAGGACCTCAAGACCTGGTTCTTCGAGTAATCCGCCACCCAGGCCGACTAGCAGTCCCCCTCCCACCTCCAGTGCCTTGATAACCTCACTGGTGAGTAGCCGTGTTTTGCAAGCCCTTTGTTGGTAATTATGGAAATCCATTTAAAATAAGTTAATTTGAAGGCAGATTTACTAAATTTTGACTTATCATAGTACCTTGTGCTCCGTTGCGTGAAAGGGAAAGCACATGACAGCACCATATTTACAAATATATTGTACGGTTTCTACCCCTCCTGCACTGACGCACATTTGGCTACCTTGCTCGAAGGTACACACACTTATACCATAGTGCAAGGTTGTATACGCGATGCCAACATAGGTTTTGTACTGGAAAGGTACTCTTCCAGTGCAAAATACTTTGCTTAGAAAATGATTAACACTTTCCCCACGTTGTATGTGTGATGTACAGTGCAGCACATATGCAGAGATAAAAAAAATTTGAGAAAAGAAAGGTTGTCTCGCATTTAATGACTGTCTCAAGAAGATTCGTTTTGGAGCAGTCTTGTCAACCTTTTATAGTAGGTAGGGCTCTGTGTTAAAATCCATGGGTGGTTCTATGGAACATCCATGTAGCTCTTTTTTGAAGTCCGACTTCAATCCTCGTAAGGCGCTTAGCTCGTAGCAGCGTCCAGGTCTCATGTTTGAATGTAGGAAGTGTCCTCTCAACCAGGGGCCTACAAGTGGTGCCAAGGGCCCTAATGCAGGCGAGGCAAATGACCTCCAGCCCATTCTTTTGGAGGGGAGGAAAAGCTATAATTGGGGCGCAGTAGGCCCCGTAGACTCACGCGCCACGTGCCACTGCAACTGCTGCGCCTCTGGTTTCTGCGACCTTTCTTCTAATCCCTTCATGTACGTCAGGCTACTGGGATGTCAACACAGTACCCTTAGAATTCAGCTGATAGTGAATAGTACATTTTACGGATAAGTAATATTAGCTAACGATTTCGTGGCAGTCATTTTCCTCTTGGGGTCACAAACCGAGAATAAATACAACATTTGAATGAAACGACAGGGGAATGCTAAATCATACCTGCTTCTAATTTAAGCGAGTTTTCAAACGAGTTTGTAAGCTGGTGCTATTTTTAAATACACAATCATTGCATCTATTAAACTTTCAGAACTAGACAAGAATAAACCATTAAATGTACCACAGAGCTTATGTAACATGATTGCTGTATATTGGTCCTGGATTGACTTGTTTACTGGAGCGATAGCTGAGTGTGAATCTCGCCCCGGAGGATAAAGAATAACATAAAGGGCTGAAACTCCTGCATAAACGTGCCACTGGTTGAGCCACATCCTCATTTTATGTGACTAAAATCAGGTCTGCCAGAAACTCCCCTAAAGAACTCTTTAAGGTGGTAAAAGAGCTCTCTACTCCCCCTGTCCAACATTCCATGGAGAACTCGCAAATGTTCTGCGACAAAGTTGCGGTCTACTTTAGGGACAAGATCCTGAAATCGACCCAGTCTTCAACATCAATGAGGATAGGTATTTCCCCCTTGTTTGACCCAGGTGACCCTGCTGACCTGCACTTCCCCACAGTTCTGTCAGTGTGTCCTCCTGTTTCATCATTCCTCCAATCGCCTCATGAATATGAAAGCAGGCTCACCTGATGATCCCTGTCCAGCTAAAGTCTTGCAACCCTCCAGATCAGATTGTGACTTTTTTGGTCAAAGTCTTCAGACAATCAGATACTAACAACGGGAGTGTAATCCAGTCTTTGGAAGGAAACTTTAGTAATTCCTCTTCAAAAGAAACCAAATGGGGACCCAGAGGGCACCAAGAACATTTGCCAGTCTCTTTACTGCCAGCACTGCCAAAAATGCTTCAAAAATGTATAAAAATGAGTTGGCTAAGTTTCACTGAATGGGTTCAGAAGTGGTCATAGTATGGAGTAGGCGCTGGTTTCCGCTGCAGGTTCCATTTGTTGCCAAGTTGACCAGGGGGTGCCGCTATCTTGGTAATGTCGGCTCTGTCAGCAGCATTTGCCACAATATCACTGGTCTGCCTGGCCCAAAGATTACATCAGGTAGGGGTGAGGGTCACTGCACTGGACCTTCTTTGTTACTATCTGACAGATAGAATTCAAACAGCTGCTGTAATTTTAGAGAAGATACTTTCAAGCTCCCCTGTGGGTTCTGCAGGCTCCTCCCTCAGCCTCACCTTATTCAATCTGTATGTCTCTCCACTCACTGAGCTGGTGTGCTCGTTCGACTTTCAGGTGTTATTCTATGCAGATGACTCTCCAATTGTTGTCTCCATTTCAGACAATCTGCTGTTGGTAGCAGACAAGTTCAAGCAATGTTAAATGACATCAGTGTCTGGATGAAGAATAATTGTTTAAAATGTAATGCTGAAAAAATAGAGATCTTGGTTTTTAGGGCGCAGCACTCGATGTGGTCTGAACTTTGGTGGCCAGAGACCTGTGGTCCTTTACCATCTCTGGTTGAATCTGCTAAAAACCTAGGGGTTATTTTTGATAACACTATTACATTTGATGCCCAGGTCAGCAGGACTGTGAGTTCCTGCTTCTTTCAGACCCTTGATAAGCATCTTTGCTCTTATCCCATCTAAACTCTGAGTGGCAGTGGCTATAGCTTTAATCACATCTTGTTTAGACTATTATAATACTTTTTATTTGAACATCAATCAGTCCTCGCTGAATAGACTACAGGTCATTCAGAATGCGGCAGCCCGCCTGATTCTTATAACAACTACTGTTAGAATGGGGAGAATCCTTCGCCCAACTCTCAAGTGCATAAAGCGAGGGAATGCACTGTGCCATCCTGGAGTAAATTGAAAGATCAGGATTACTTTGAAAAAACATAGGTTCTAGTCTTCTTCAACAGGAACAGGGCAGTTGGTCATATCAAGTGGACAGAAAGTAACAAAAACCCTTTAACAAAGGTCACTGCAGATACCAACCATCATAATTTCAGACCTGGCCGCATTAGGTTTTTAGCCATTATTGGACCATTAGGTACTTAATTTTCACTGTGCATCACTGAGATTGTTAATCTTTAAATCCTTTCTCCTGCATCTTCCAATGGAAATAGGTATCGTTGGTACGCACACGCAAGTATAAGTCAAGGAAACACATGAACTGTGCTATAGGCTGGCAACAGATATAAAAAAGTTTGAGTGACAACTATGGCTTCAGGGAAATGTCTTATTTGACAGGCTAATGGGGGTAAGAAAGATCATCTAGACGGGAAGCACAAGGATATGGCTAAGTAAGACCTGGATGGTGTCACTTACCCAGTTTTAAATTAAGATGGGCTAGATGTTTACAATATTGTTTAAAAAAATAACCCCACCAACACTAGCAATATCCTTTGTACACTTAATACCAGCGGAAAGAAAAGATGTACTTCTTGTTTAGATACATATTAATATTTGCTAAATTAATGCCTGGCAGATTGGAAAATTGCATTATTCACATGAAAAATTCTGTAAAGAGCCAGAAAAAGGACTCTGCCAAATATACCTTAATTAAAAAGGAATATGAGACCTGTTGGCACCAAAGCCTCATAAAGGACTTGATACTGCAAAGAGTAGTTGTACATTTCAATTTCTTTTCTGACTCTTGACTGGACCCATTCCTTCTTCACCGGTCGGACCCAGACTGTCACTGTTCCTATCAGAACCCACAGAGATCAGCTGTCGAGTCTCCCTGTGATCATCCGTGAGCACTACCCATTTTAACATCTACATGGCCCCCCTCACAGTCATCGTCAGAAGCCATGGACTAAACATTTTCTTCTATGCTGACGACACCCAGCTGATCCTTTCCCTCACCGATGAACCCTCAACTACTGGAGCCAGAGTCCACAGAGGAAAGGCCGTTGCAACAAGGACGAAGGACAGCTGTCTCAAGCTCAGGACCGAAGTCCTCATCCTGCGACCAACCACGTCAGCCAGAGACGACTCCTAGTGGCCTGCTGCTCTGGGTGCTCCCCCCACCCAGACGGACCATGCACACAACCTTGGCATCATACTGGACTATTCGCTCATGACGGACCACCAAATTAATGCAGTTTCCTCGGTCTGCTTCCACAGACTCTGCCTGCTCTGAAAGACCTTCAAATGGATCCCCATAGAATCCAGAAGATTGGTCACCTACGCACTCACCACCAGCAGACTCAGCTACAGCAACGCACTCTATGCTGGTACCACCAAGAAATAGCTCAACAAACTACAGTATGTCCAAAACACTGCCACCAGACTGGTCCGCAACATCCCCCACTGCAGTCACATCACACAGCACCTCTGACAAATGCACTGGCTTCCAGTCAGCAAAAGAGTTACTTTCAAGCTTCTCACTCAGTCCTAAAAAGCCCTACACAACGAAGGACCTGCATTGCCTGAATCACCACCTCACATTCCATGTACTCACCAGACAACTCCGATACGCCCATCTCGCCCTCACCTCCATCCCCAGGATCCACAAGGCCAGAACCGGAAGAAGGTAATTCTCCTACCTTGCCGTCAAAACACGGAACTCCTTGCTCCTGCTCCACAGGCAATCAGCGTCACTGACCCAATTCAGAAAGGACCTCAAGACCTGGTTCTTCGAGTAATCCGCCACCCAGGCCGACTAGCAGTCCCCCTCCCACCTCCAGTGCCTTGATAACCTCACTGGTGAGTAGCCGTGTTTTGCAAGCCCTTTGTTGGTAATTATGGAAATCCATTTAAAATAAGTTAATTTGAAGGCAGATTTACTAAATTTTGACTTATCACAGTACCTTGTGCTCCGTTGCGTGAAAGGGAAAGCACATGACAGCACCATATTTACAAATATATTGTACGGTTTCTACCCCTCCTGCACTGACGCACATTTGGCTACCTTGCTCGAAGGTACACACACTTATACCATAGTGCAAGGTTGTATACGCGATGCCAACATAGGTTTTGTACTGGAAAGGTACTCTTCCAGTGCAAAATACTTTGCTTAGAAAATGATTAACACTTTCCCCACGTTGTATGTGTGATGTACAGTGCAGCACATATGCAGAGATAAAAAAAATTTGAGAAAAGAAAGGTTGTCTCGCATTTAATGACTGTCTCAAGAAGATTCGTTTTGGAGCAGTCTTGTCAACCTTTTATAGTAGGTAGGGCTCTGTGTTAAAATCCATGGGTGGTTCTATGGAACATCCATGTAGTCTCTATGGAATGCCCCCTTCGAGCAAAGTAGCACAAAGTGCTTCTTTGTGCTACCGTAGGGCTACTTTCCAATGCAGATCAGGGTTTGCGTGGAAAAGCAAATCACAAACCAACTCTTTGCACCACTTTGCACCATTTGTGTGACACCAAACCGTCGTAAAGTGTTTTTACCTCCTTTTTGTTTCCCGTTTGTGAGTAAGTATATCCAGAACATTTGCACCAGTTTGCGTCATTTTTGGGGACCATGCATTGGCCCAAACTATTGATGAATTTGGCTGCTAGTGTGTATTTTCCCTGTGCTACATGGCCTAGTGCTGGTACATGTGCTGTGTCACACATACATGGTTTCCTTGTCAAATCAGTATCCCAGGTGTAGAACGTTATGAGTTATTTTGTTTTGTTAATTAACTGCAGCTTGATCACTTCTACCAGAACACTATTTCAATTACACCGTTGCCACTTTCTGATGATGTAGCAATTGAACTAAATTGCTTTTATTTCTTTATTATGTACCTGTAACCACTGCCTTTAGTATCAATAAGTTAAGACAATTCTGAAATCATGCAACAAGGAAAACTGCTACAATAAACAATGCTAAAAATAGAATGACCTTAACAAATCACTGCTAACTTTGCACGAATATTGTATCCCCTAGCAGAATTCTGTTTTGCTGTTTGGGTGCTCCTTTTCATCCAGCAACAACGACATCAATTAAGCCAATTGTTGTAATCCCTCACCTCAAAGTGTTAATTTTAGGTCCCAATTTAAGGAAGCAACCTACAACGGTATTTGTGTAGCACCAAGTCCCGCATGTGATCAAATCACGGATGGCACTTTAAAAGTAAGCAGTGCTCCCACCATAAGTACCAGTTTCGACTAAAGTCCTTTCCTACACGTTAGTTTCTCAAAAATACTCTCTGCTTGCATATACAGTGTGTAGAGGTAGAGTCGATATGACCCTATAATGAATCCACATCCTTGCCCATAATTATCAAAGTTCAGATCTGTGTGAGTGGCCAAACATACTGCTCAGTCCAATCAAGATGCTGCTGTCATGCTATTGACAGCAGTGTCACGATTGGCTTAGGGGAGTCAGGATGAGAAGAGGACGGCAACGTTTTTCTTTTTCCTCCCCTGCTCCATGCTCCGCCCCACCTCCCAGACTCCGTAGCAGTCGCACAGCCCGAGATTGTAAGAAGTTGGGGGTGAGGGGTGTTGGGCAGTGGGGCTGGAAGCTGAAGAAGAGAACGATTCACTCACAGAATGGGTGAAAAGAAGAACCTATTAATACTGAAGAGTGGTAGTGTATTTAGACTGTGAGCTAAGGAAAGAGATTCTGAATGAGAAGACGTGGGGTCTAGTGAAGGAATAATTTGAAGAGGGCCAGAAACAAGCTTGTGAGATGTGAAGGAAGGATTATGAGTGATGCTTGAGGAGAAGAAAATAGGAGAAATAAATAGGAAGAAGCAAAGAGGATAAAGTGGGTTACTGAAAGGAAACATGTAATCTAGGGAGGAGAGGACGTGAAGGTAGTGAAGTTTTAAGTCGAATGTTGGGTGAATTGAGGAATTTGAGGATTGGTTTGAGGGGAGCTGATGAACAAAGAGGTAACCACGTGGATCTAAGAAGAGAAGACATATAAAGGAAGGGGTATACCGGCAGCTGAATCAAATAAAGTGAGTCGGGAAGTGCTCATTTAAGACTTTGAACAGTTTGGGTGATTTAACAGAAATCTGACTGTCGTATTTATATTTTTTACGTTTCATACACAGTAAGTAGGATTGACAGGACATCTGCTAATTTTTGAGTGGCTCATGAATATCGACTACAGAATCGTGTAGAATACTAATATCATATAGGATATTGAGTTACAAATTAGCTAAGATTGTAGCAATTTGCGATACCTATGTATGTTTTGACCATTCATATACATATATATCTTCAAGGCACATAAATATGGTGTTGAGACAAGCAAATCTATACTTTCCTATATGCATTTATCTTTCTGTATTTTGTCCTCACTGTCAGTGATCCATGGTATTATGGTACTTTATATTCCAGACTACAATCCTAATTTGTGGCAGATATCCTGCAACCACTAAATTTTACATAACATCCTTTCAGATGCCATGATTCTGGACCTGTTGATGCTTTAAATAGTCAAAGCTACAAATAACAGCGTCATGTAAGGACAGCCTAAATAAATCTCAGCCACTGATGATCACTCAGGGCTGCTTACCATTTTTGCAGACTCTGTCACACTACAAAGAAACCATATATGGGCAAATCATCATTGGCTCTGCCAGATAAGGTCTCATCTTGATAGGAACACAAGAAACCGGAAACCAATGACATACGTAGGTCTTTTCAGTGAGGTATAGCCTGAACCCTGCGGCACAGTGAGCACAAGACAATTGATGGGGCATATCTTTCCCACTTATGATGTTAATGCAAAAATAACTAGGGGTGGAAGGAATGCTTGAATTAATCTAAGCCACTGCAATCACTTAGGCAACATTCCACTCTATAATTCTTTGAGGCTCTCCAAGGCTGGCATGTTACTACTTTCATTAGTAGTGAATATTTGATTCGCTAAAGCTGTATTTAATTCTATAAAATATATAAACTCATCTAGCCAGTCTGACAGGCATCAGTTAAAATGGAAGCAACGTTCTCTTTTCACATTTGCTCCTGCTTCTTTTTGTCAGTCACAGTGTGTTTCCATTGCAGCAGCCGCTAATTAGTGACCAAGGACAGCAACCTGGATACCTATTTGTTGTTGCAGTAGGCCATAAATTAATTAGGCAATGGCTTGTTTATTAGGGGAACTCAATGAATTTTAATTCAGGAATGGAAATAATTGTTAAGAGTTCAATGCACAACAATTGCATCAGGTATGTATATATAGTTCTTTTTAACCAACCTTCAATCATGGCAGCTTACAAAAGGTAAAGTCTCTTCACCAGTTGTGTCTCTTTTCCTGACAAATACTACATCTGTAAATAAACCCAGCAACACACTCTTGTACACTGTACCTCCTTAGAAATTCACTTGCCATGATAAAGCAATGCTCTGGGACAGATTTACTAGGTTATAGGGCCAGGCAGGGCAGCAAAATATTAGGATGTGGCACAGTTTTTCTCTCCCCCAGATCTGATGCACTTTAGGTTACCATATGCCAACATACACACCCTTGCATCATAGTGCATGCATTCTGTCAAGTACAGGTTTTATAGGGGAAGGTGGCCCTTCTAGTACAAAAACTATACTCAAATACTTTTTCTCTTTTTTATGTGAATGTGAACTGTTCAAAGCAGTACACATGGAAAGTTGGAAAAATGTGGAGGCTTTTAAAAGTTGCTCTCTGTTATCCCTTCATCAAGGAGGCATTATTCTGTGGCTCAAATCCCTGTCTGCAAACGTTTGTAACCAGGGAAGTTCACCAAAAGCCATGGGTGCTTGCATAGGACTGTCCAAGTACCATCCAAGGTATGCCCCCTTGATGCAAAGTAGTACAAAGTAGTACATAGGGGAACTTTCTCTTACTTTAGACAACTTTCCATTTGGAAAGGGTTTTGGAAACTAAATCTTATCACAACACTCTGTGTAAGGTTTGAGTCACTTTTGACACAAACCTGGCACAAAGCTTTATTAGATCTGGGGCCAGATGTAGGAGATCAAATACCGGTCGTAACGGCCGATTTCGGCCGTTACCGAACGGTATTTGGGTTTTGTAATGTAGGGCGCCTTTGATTTACAGAATCGGTAAATTTACTGATTCAGTAAATTTACAGAATCGGTAAAATACTGAATCAGTAAATTAACCGATTCTGTAAATCAATATGTAGGTGGCACTGCAAACAGTGCCACAGGCCCCTAAAAATTTGTTATTTACCATGTAATACTATTGCATGGTAAATAACGAATTCCTGTGTACATGCACATCTGTGCATGTACACCTGTGCCATGTGGCACACAGACATGCCCTAAGGGCATGTATATGTGTCACATGGCACACAAGCCAGAAACAGGGGTGCAACAGGGTGTCAAAGTGACACCCTGCCCCCCTTGGCAATTCAGTATTTTTACCGATTCGGTAATTACCGAATTGGTATTTGCCATTGATTCCTATGGGCTTCAAGGCCCATAGGAATCAATGGCAAATACCGATTCGGTAATTACCGAATCGGTAAATACCGAATCCTACCGATTCGGTATTTGTTACCGAATAATTACCTACATCAGATTTACCGATTCATGAATACCGAATCGGTAAAATTCAGTATTTATGACTCTGTAAATCTGATTTACCTACATCTAGCCCTTGGTCTTTAACATTTAGACGTAAAACTGCACCATCTGTTTTTTGATGCAACCACGTGTGTTGATTTAGCAGAAGTGGGATGCTCAGGGGAAATGTTGACAAGGTAGGTGGTGTTCCTGTGTGTGATGGTGAAAAGGATGTCAATAGTGTTGCTGATACTAGGGAGCAAGAAGTGGGGAAGATGGTTGCCTTGTTGAGAGAATGAGGAAATAACTGCAGAGGTGGTAGGGAGTCAGAAATTGATGATGGACTGTTGTAATTCGATGGCAGGAGTGCTGAGAGATGCTTGAGGCAAGAAAATAGAGTGAAAAAAAAGGGAGAGAAAGGATGAAGCATGATCAAATGATCAAGCAGTGTGATGTGAGTTGTTAAAAGGATGCTCTGAGGCTAATGAGCACATAAGTAAGCAAAACCAGTCCTGGGTTGCTTGTGTTCTTGTTCAGGGAGGACCTGGCTTGGCAGTTCGGGCTAAACTGTTCCGGTTGGACCAGGGCTGTTAGCAATTGGGTACCTGGTTCACAAGGGTATGAGCCCTGGTCAAGCAGCACCCACAATCCTAGTCAGGGTAAGTCACAAACACACCTTAAATTTACCTGTGCTCACTGTCTGATTGCTTGGCACAGAGCAGTGAGGCTTAACTTTAGAGGCTGTGTGTAAAGTATTTGAGCAATACTTCAAACAGTAACACCAACAGGAAAACACCACTAAAAGACTCCACCCAAGGTTACAGGACTAGAGCCTAATTTTATACCTAAAACAAGACCAAAATAACAAAAATCTAATAAGTAGAACCAGAGTTATGAATTTTTAAATAATAAACAGCAAAATGGTTCTTAAAAGCATAATGTGCAAGCCGGGGATATGTAGGTGCGCTGGACCGGGTCAAATTCAAATTTTCAGTCTGTTTATGATGGAGTGCAGGTCAGATACAACCCAAGGTCAGCCCAGTTGAAATTTGATTTCCGTGAGATTTGTGCCAAGAGTCTCGTTCACGGGGCAGAAGTTTGCAGAGAGCAAGTTGAGCATCACTGGCGGTGGTCAGCGGCATGCGAAGAACAGGCCGGGCATCACAGATGGATTGGCCGGAGGATCGTGGTGGCGAGCCATGCCAGCAGATTATGCTTGCTGTTTGAAGAGACAGATTTGAGACGGCTCATGCTGATCCTTCTGGCGAGCGGAGCCGTACTGGTGCGAACTGGCCCATTCAAGTAGAGCTCAAAAGCTTGATTTCAAGAGACACAGTCCAATTGGAAAATTACACTTATAAGATGTGAAAAGGTAATCCCAATGCTATTCTATGGGAGGGATAGGCCTAGAAGTGAAAAATGAATGTGAGATTTTTTGTATACAGGACATGTAATACTTAAAAATACATGTCCTGCTTTTTACAAAAACTGCACGTTGCCCTTGGACTGTCCAGGTCCCACCTTAGGGGTGACCCATGTGTATTATTTGCACTATATGCTTTAAAAAGAAAAGTTTTGGCCTTTCAGAAGGTTTAACTTGCCAGGTCGACATGGCAGATGAGAACTGCACACATAGGCTCTACAATGCTGAGACATATTTAAAGGGCTACTTAAGTGGATGGCACAACCAGTGCTGCAGGCCCAATCAAAGCATTTAGCGTACAGACCCTGGGCACATGTAGTGCACTTTACTAGGGACTTATAAGTAAATTAAATATGCCAATGGTTTATTAGTCAATGTTACCATGTTTTAGGGAAAGAGCACAAGCATTTTAGCACTTATTAGCAGTGTTAAAGTGCAATTAATCCTAAAGGCAGCAAAAACGAGTCAGCATAACCAGGAGGTCTGAAGGCAAAAAGTCAGGGGAAACAACGCCAAGGATGCAAGGTCTAACAAGTGTCAAGACTGATTTGCATATAGCTGGGTCCAAACAGAGCTGACAAGATGTGCAAAATAAAGAAGAATGGGATGTGGCCCTGAGTAATCACCAGTGTCTGAGATTAATTCAAGCATTCCATCCGTCACTGTTTTGTATACTTTAGTAGTAGAAATAAGTGCCTTTGAAGTACTGGCGTAACAAAACTTGCGGGAGTCCTACTGCAAGGCACGTGGAGGGGCCCGCTCCAGAATCAAGTAGGAGCTCTCTGGCCAGAGTACCATGCTGAGGGGGGCCCTTGGACTTGGGGGGTCCCACGCACCACAATTGCTGCAGAGGCCTGTGTTACACCACTGGTTTGAAGGAATGGAGAGGAATGGAGTTCTGAGACTAGGGTGTTGTTCGATGAGAGCAAGTGATTCACACTGCTGAAGAGAAGGCAGCACTGCTACTGAGAGGTTTTGCGTGCTAAGGGAGAATGCTGAAGTGCTTCAAAGATAAAAGGATTTAGAGATGATTGCTGACATGAGGGTAAGATCGAGGTATCGCAAGTCAAATTGTGGACACCTTGGAAACAAATGGATAGACTTAGGGAGCTGAAAGAAGTAATGACAAATTTGAATACATTTCAAAATATGTATGTTTGTGGGGGGGCTGAGGATTTTATGATGTGGTGGGAAGGGCTGGCACTTTGGTGGCATTGGGCTTCAAAGCTGGCTGATGTTGCCACACAGTTGGAGATATATGTAGTGGTAATGAAGAGTACGATCCTAGAGAGGTTATTATCTGAGGAGAAGGATATGGTTTGAGGGAAGACATTGATTTGCAGTTAGTACCCTGATGACCTCTATTGTGTCCTTCTGAAAAGAGCCATCACCTTTTAAAACCTAATACAAAGAATGTGACATTTGCCTGAAAATAATTTTATTTAGCAATGAAAACTGTTCAAATGCCCTGAGATTAAGAAAGAAAACACATCTCTTCAAATTCAAATGAGCAATGCTCCCGTGTGAATGCACCAGCAAACTTAGCCCAACTCGAGATTTGGCATTACAAGACGTGCCTTGAGCCTCCTGTGTAATAACAAAGTAGGGGTGTAGTCCAGAATATCGACTAGGGAATATCATGATACCTTAATATTATAGTTATATATTGAGGACCAAAAAATCAAAATGTAAGTGCATATAAGGAAATACAGATTTATCTCCACATTTACGTACATTGAAAATGCATATATCTTCAAGGTATATATATGAAGTTAGATATAGAAAATATGTACATAAACTACCTGTCAATACTTTTATATTGTGGCTACAAGGTGGAATAATATTGCCTACTTAAAATTGAAGACCCACACCCTAAAGTAGTTGGGGTGCACAGAAAATAGCACACTGTAGAATTATCTGTTTGTGTTAGCCGCATACTTTATGTTATCCAAGCCACATAAAATACTTTCATGACTGTGTTGTATGTTTTCTATATGTACACATTTGTTCCCAACAGGTCCACCATTTTGTTTGGTTTAACTTTCCTCAGTAAAGCATTAACAGGCATTAATTTCGTGAAGACATGCAGAATTCTTATGGCAAATTAGCTAATTTCTGAAGCGATGGAAGTGATTCTTTGTTAGCCAGAATGACTGGTTGTACATCTGCAGAAAGAGACAGTGGGAAAACGAGATTGTATAAACCCTATGCGGTCCAACATCATCACCATCCCTCAAATAATGATTTGTTAATGAAGAAAAAACGTTTTACATTTTAACATCTCTCCCATATAGGACCCCAGGGATGTATGACGTTACATCGCAAACTTTTACAACGCACACCGTTACAACGCAATTTTTACAACGCAGATACATTTACAACGAATGCCTTTACAACGCATGATATTACATAGTAGATGCTATTACAACGCATGCCAATACAACGTAAGTATAGGTAAGTATATTATTTTATTAAAAAATGTAATTTATTAAAATTTAATTAATTAAATAAATTAAATTATTTTTTAATAATTAATTTGTACATATATATATATATATTTCAAAAAATAGTTTATTTTTAAAGAACTATCATTATTAAAGAACTATTATTAATAAATAATAACATTATTAAAAAAAAACTTTTAAATTATTTTAATTATTTATTTAAAAACTGAACCCTAAAAATACCCCAGTTACCCTGTACCCTAAAAATACCCATGTACCCCAAAATCCAAACCCAACCCTAAACCCTAAAAATACCCCTGTACCCCAAAACCCAAACCCAGCCCTGAACCCTAAAAATACCCCTGTACCCCAAAACCCAAACCCAGCCCTGAACCCTAAAAATACCCCTGTACCCCAAAACCCAAACCCAACCCTGAACCCTAAAAATACCCCTGTACCCCAAAACCCAAACCCAGCCCTGAACCCTAAAAATACCCCTGTACCCCAAAACCCAAACCCAGCCCTGAACCCTAAAAATACCCCTGTACCCCAAAACCCAAACCCAGCCCTGAACCCTAAAAATACCCCTGTACCCCAAAACCCAAACCCAACCCTGAACCCTAAAAATACCCCTGTACCCCAAAACCCAAACCCAGCCCTGAACCCTAAAAATACCCCTGTACCCCAAAACCCAAACCCAGCCCTGAACCCTAAAAATACCCCTGTACCCCAAAACCCAAACCCAACCCTGAACCCTAATAATACCCCTGTACCCCAAAACCCAAACCCAAACCCTGAACCCTAAAAATACCCCTGTACCCCAAAACCCAAACCCAACCCTGAACCCTAATAATACCCCTGTACCCCAAACCCAAACTATATATATAAAATTACTTTAATTAATTTATTTTATTTATTTTTAATATTTTTGTAATTAAAAAAAGGTAAAATAAAATAATATACTTACCTATACTTACGTTGTAATGGCATGCGTTGTAATAGCATCTCCTATGTAATGTCATGCGTTGTAAAGGCATGCGTTGTAAATGATCCTCCGTTGTAATGGTGTGCGTTGTAACGGTGTGCGTTGTAATAGTTGCGTTGTAACGGTTGTTTCCCGCACCCCAGACCAGCCAATAAGCAGAAAAAAACAATCAATTACCCTACCTACCACAGTTGGCAAAGAAACCCTGTGGAAAGTACATCCAAGAACGAGAACATTTCAGGTCTCCTTTGGTCTAGCTGACTTCCAATTCACCTGTACTAACATCGTATTTCCCCTAAGTTTATAAGGGTTATTAGTCAGTTCTAAAGGTTTTTGCAGGTCGCCCAACAAAGGCGCAAGAATCGACACATTTTTTTGTTCCTTCTTGCTTTCTATAAATCATTCCAGACAGGATATTATAAAAGGATAACATGAGAGGTGCCCTGGTTGCTTTGAACCCCGTGGCCCCAGCCTGTTGAGCGGATCTGGCCTGTCTCTCTATAGATAATATCTCAAATCTATAAAGGCATGTACCAGTAACATCTTGTGAGATCCTTTTTACCTGGTTCCTTTTGTTGGTGATTGGCACCAGTACTAATGTAGAAATCGTATCATTACATTTAACACTAGATCTGGTGCTGTGTTTTTTTCTGGCTCCCGACCCTAATTTATCTATGATTTGGTTACTTCGCACAACTTTGACGAACTCTGATCAGAATTCATAAAGTTTACATTATCGGCTTGATTCAAAGAGCTTATTTTGCAATTTGTTCGGAGGCAAAAAGCGGATTTTTGCACATGCTGCTTTCCAAATGGAAACTGAAGGTCCAAAAATGCTTTTATGTACACAAAGTACTCAGGGGCATATTAACAAGGCATGGCGGTAGAATTATCGCTGCTTTAGTGTCCGTTTTTGGACGAAAAGCGACGATAATTCTATCGCCTTATCAGCATATACATGCTAATGCGTGAATCCATGCCTTTGTGCCGATTTTCTTTGCCCCTCGCCTTGCATTGCTAATGAGATGCAAGGTAGGTGTTCCCAAATGAAATTCAGCGGGAATAATCGCTAACACAGCTTCTCCCTATTAACTAGGAAATCGCTAACACGTCTAGCGACATAAAAAGTAGCGCTAACTAGGTATATTGCCGGTTCCTTACGCCTGCTATTTTCTCGACTTAGCTATATGTTGCATGGGAGGTGGATCGTAATGCTAAATCCACTTCTCCCTATTTACAATGTTTTCTCTCACTCTTTGTTATATCGCTGGTCATCCTGCGATATTTCCTGCTTATCGCCACTATTGCCGGGATTTCTATCGCCTCTGCAATGCAAGTTGTAAATATTGCGCTGACCCTGCGATAGAATCCGGCGGTAGGCGGCGTTAGGATTTTGCAAGCTAAACGCAGCCAGCGATAATTATCGCTGCACCTTGCTGATATGTCCCTTTGTTATTAAATTGTGAAGATTCAAATATAAGTTCAATGTTATATCCATTTATATTTGCTCTTGATATGACCAAAAATTAAAGCATTCTTTGTGAAATGGATTCCCTGGACTCTTGAAAGTGTGTTTCAGCAAAAAAAAATACTTGCATCACATTCTCGCGATAGGAGCGGCACAGAATGATTACTCATAATGGAATACCCTTGAAATGGGCCTCTGATGTGAACATTGCTGAACCAAACTGCATTCCTTTGGATGACCAGCAGGAGACAAGTTCTGTATTGGTCCATTTCACACACATTTGTGAGACGGCGCTGCCTTTTCTGGAAGTGACAAATGCTCTTAAACTGTCATGTGCTGAGGGTCACTAGTCATCATCATCATCAAATACTTTATTATCGAACACTAGGATCAACAAAGCACATCATACATAAATCTCATAAAACCCTAAAAGCCAAAGAACTAATGTTGCGATAAAAATACAATGATAAAATCATGAAAGACGTGGAGTTACAGTATAAACATTTGAAAAAGATAGAGCTTGTGCACAATAAAACCCCTATCAAATGGTAATTCATTACACAAAAACAGCAAATGCATCAGAGTAACAACATACAAGTCAAGGGAATGACCAGCACAATATTGAACTCTGCCAGCCATAGCAAAGATCTCCATACTGCGGTAAAGCGCAAACTGCATATTTATGTTGAAGTGACCAATGACAGAGTACGACTACATGGTAGCAAACACTAGTTAATCAGGTGAGGTAGTTGATACAGTATGAAGCTGGCCCAACCAAGCGTAAAGCTTCCATGCTGCAATAATGTGCAGACTCATCAATCTAATTAAGGTGACCAGTGCATTAGTAACCAATCTTAGAAATACCCCCTGCCTCTTTACATTCAATCTTAATATTTGAATCAGCGAGAATTCTAGGTTTACCGGTGTAAGCCGTTAAGCGATCAAACAGTGGCTTCCGTGTAAACACTTTGGGCCTCATTTACAATGAAGCTGCGGCACCCGAGCGTCACTTTTTGTGACACTCTGGCCGCAGAGGTCTGCTCCATATTTACCAGGCAGGGCTAAGCCACTTTGTGTGGCTTAATGCGGCCTTGTAAATATTGTTCCCTTTAACTCTGTTTTTTATATTAAAGGAGCCTGCAATGGGTGTTGCTGTCTTCGTTCCAGCAACACCTATGGCTTTTTTTACACTGCCCTAGATTTACGAGGAATCGTACCTCCGGTTAATAAAGGAGCAATATATGGCAAGAGAGTACTAACCAAGCAACACGATGAGAGAGAAACAAGGAGATAACAAGGCAGTTACTAGAGTAGGAAGGCAATTTGGAGGGAGCCTGATGAGAGTGTGACAAGAATATGGCAGGTAAATAGGGATGGAATAACAGAGGTTGTCTCAGGAGGAGGAGGTGGAGCAGAAGAAGATGGAAATGAGGGGAGAGGAATAGTGGAAACAATATATGGGAGAGGTAGAGGCCAGTAGAGGATGAGCTAGAGAGGAATGTAAGTATCTAACTACGTCAGTGAAAATGAGACATATTTATTCTGACAAATAGCACATCACAGACTTTGAGAAAAAGTCTGAAAGTATGAGTCTTTAGAAGTCAGCAGAATGATTGTCAGGTGGGTTTACTTCTAATATCCAGGAGGAGGCGGCTTCAGAAAAACCGACCAGGAGCATGAGCGGTCGAATGCATGCAATAAACAAATTAGCATGTTGTATCCCAACAGTGTCTTATCATTACTTCCATTTAGCATTGCATTTCTGCCATAGTTTCAGTGTTTGCCATTACTTCAAATGCTAAAACTGAGAAATACCAGTGATGGATGTACGACGTTACGACGCATGGTTTCAAGTCGTTACCACGACTTGCATTGTAGGGGTGCGGACTTAGGAATTTTTTAATTTACTATTCCAACACCAGCCTACTTACAGCTGTTAATCTACCCTTGTGAATAGGACCAAATATATTTGCAATTATTTTAATTTGAAGTTAGTTCGGAAACATTAATGCAATTAAGTTTTCATCAAGACAAGCAGCATTACACCCTAAAAACATAGTATGTATACTCACATAAATCCACATCTAACTTGAAATAAGTAGACTGAAGTCTGCAATGTGTTTACCATCAGAAAATGTACTGATACGCCCAAGTCATTACAATAATGACTTTGGTTAATAAGTTTTAAGGTCATGATCTTTCTAATACTAACATTGACTTCTGAAGTATTTGGAAAAAAGGATCTTTGTTTTCATATAGTGATTTTTGAAAGAGTGATGATTTATGCATGGCTGTACAATGCATGCAATGCTCAGATAACTGCAAAAAACATTGCACATCACCCTGGTTTCGATGGTATTCGGCCCATATCCCTACAACGTTAAGATTGATGTGAATGAATGTTTTTAAAATCAGTCCTACTGAGACTCACTGACCTTCAGTGATACCGCAATGTGGTCCTCTGACATTTGGCTTCCGCTGTTGGCCCTAGTAGAGTGGCTGATAAAACTGTCCATTGCCTTACCCTCTATGTAGACCATAACATGTCTTTTGATGCCCAGGCAGCAGCTTTCTACAGTACAACCTTCTTTCAGTGAACATATTAAGATGCATCCTACTTTTCACCGACTTCCATCTTCATTTTCCTGTAGTAGATGCTCTACTTCAATCTAGCTTTGACTAAGGGAATAGTGTTCACTTATGATCTGCAGAAAAGATGATTGACCATTTCTTGATGGCCCTGAATGCTACAGAAAGGCAGCTCATTGGCTTCAAGAAATGGGTCCATAAATTCCCCTGCCTAACATTGCTTACTCCTAGTACGAAGCTAATGTTTAAGGTCCATACATAAGGCCATATATTAACAGGACCGTGTCCTTATGGTGACCAAATGTAATTGGTGTGTCGCTCAGAGGTCACTGAGATTAACCAATCATGTGAGCTTTTGAGTGTCTGTGTCCTTCTTTGTACTGGTGGTTAAGTTTAGAAATTCACTGCATTCTACTTCCAATTAGAATCCCTCTTTCTAAGATTGAGGAAACACCTTACATCCTAGCTCTTGTTATAGGAACCTGCCTGTATCAGTGAAAGTGCATAGACTATTTCTTGATAGCATCAAACATTTTTGGTAAACAAGCAATTCATAATGAAAATAACATAGCATTACTGTCATATGAAAATATATCACGGTGGTGATGCTTACTGTACTTTATCACTATTTTATTGACTCCTATGTTCCTCAGAGGGGAGTGTTCCTTGATGGTTAGTATATGCCTCCACCCTACCTGACAGTAGACATTGCATATCATCAACCACACGTATATGATGGGAAGCAAAGTACTATCAGCCACCAGTGAAGGTACATCCTAGGCACTGTTGTATATTACCGAATATATAAAGCCACCATCTGTGCTTGGAAATGATTGACAGTGATGAAATATGCCGCTTTCAGGTGGGCATACTCTATTAAGCTATCACAATGGACAGATTAATGTCAACAGTAACTGCGTTATCGCTGGAAATCACCACTGCATGAAAAATAATGTACACCTGCTTTAGTAATGACTATTCAAATTAGGGCCCACATCTACTGGCCGTCATGCACTGGAATTCAAGGCGTGACTGATGAAAACATCATTAGCGGGACTCGTGATAAAAAGTCCATTCAGAGTTATTCCGAGACTTCCCTTTTTGCGGAAAGGTATAGCAGCTGTGTCAGTCACAAGGTTCAGATTTGTGCCATTGCTTGAGCCTGATACACATTGCATTAGGTTCTGGCACAATCCTAGATCACACTGCTTTAATAGATCCAAAATTGAGTTAAAATCCATAGGTTTTATCCTGTTCCATCCCAGAAATGCGCTGTTTATGGAAATTAAAATGTGTTTGTCACAAAGCTGTTTTGGCACTGTGCAAGTTTTAATTTTGGCCTGAAAGTTGATGATTGATTGTTTGCCCCAATGTTGCGGTACATGAGCAACCTTCAGTAAATCTGGGCCTAAAACCTGTTCTTACAAAGGCCAAAACTAAATTGAACTGCCAGTACATGAAGTGTAGGGTAGGTACCCAAGGTGTAGTCAAAAGGAAAATAAACCTGTAACTCAAAATCATCTCAAGTTGGTGGACCGTTTTCTGGGCCTGAGCGGAGTTTGCGGAGTTGTATGTCTTACACAGAGTGTGTTCTCACATTGGAAATCGAAAGTGTATGGCCCCTCGTGGTTTACATGGGCGTGGACATCTTGTTTTTTCTGCTCTGTACATGGTGCTGGGCCAGTTTTTGAACCCCTTCTTAATCTTTTCAATCCTCGGCCTTCCTAATTAATCTACCCCACATTTTTATTTATTGTATTAGGGTATGTTTTTGTGTCTGTGCATTTTACTTTGTTTTTTTTTAAATCATGATTTTTTGTGAGTTTTTATACTTTTTTTTTTCATTTACTTCCTTATTTGTATTTTATTATCTTCCTACCTTTCTCTATTTTTTCTTTTTTCCCCCACAATCAGTGCCATGTCAGAGCAGGGTGAACAGAGGAGTAACGGCAACAGGCCCACCGAACTGCGAGCAACAGCAGCCGCCTACCCTATCGACAGCAGCGCTGGGTGCAGTCCCCATGAAATCTTTTGTGAGGTGTAGGTGGCACCACTAGTTTTTTTGTTGGAGTGCCTCCTCCCCTCCATGCTGGCTGCATGCTGCAGGCCAGGCAGCGGGTACCCCCTGCAGGAACAATGGCTGCGTTGGAGGAGGGTGCACAGGTGTGAGCGGCACACCAGCTAAGTCCAGCACACCTCCAGCAGCTGACGCACTGCTAGACAGATGTCCTTGACCGGGAGCAGCACCTGCTCAACTGGCTATGCGTCTAGATTGCGAGCTCGGTGAGTATAAATTATTTGTTGTGTTTGTGTTCTAACAATGATTTAAAAAAAAATCCGATTAGCATGCTGCTCACACTCAGAGGTAAGTCACGTTAAGTTTACATTATGAATATTATTATGTGATCCAGTTTGAGCTAGACAGGTGTTTGGCACCAGTCAATTTGTACTCAACTGCACACGCTTTGGCTGGTTTTTTAAGAAGCCATTGCAGACTCCTCTGTCCTCCTGCCACCATAGTGAATTAGTGATATCAGTGAGTTAGCTTTCTCTGTGACTTTCTCTATGTAGTTCGTACAGTCCGAAGCAATTTCACAGTGATGTGTAGTACTAGTTGACATCTATGCATTGCAAGAAAGGGAGAATGAGTTGGTCCATCTAGGGGGTTGAGAAATGAGTATAGAATCAGAGATGATTCATTGCAATGCATTAGTTCCAAATGTTGTTTTTGTTAAGAAAATGTGGAATAGGGATTTTCGTATTAGTGTGGCCAACTCAACGATAGTCGATTTTAGTACTATAGGTGATCTGTTTTAGATAAGTACGATGTTACTGCATTTGCCTGTAATAGAATGTTTTGCAGATTAGCTGTACCGCTGATCTATTTTTTTATCTTCTTACTTCAGCAACCAAGGGCAAGACTAGGGGCAGCGCAAAGGTGTGTCCGCTAAGAGCTGGAGAGGAGACGCCGACTACCAGCGCCACTGCTGAGGGCTCTGCTCAGCCCAGTAAGTCCTATTATTTATTGCTATTATTTCTCAAACATTTACCTCTGCCCACTATGAGACTACTTTTAAGTTTGCCTTTTTACATTTTTTTTATACTGTCTACATTTTTTTCAACTCCCCTTTCCAATTTTTGTTTGATTCCTGATAAGCCTACATTCTCTTGTATTCCATATTTCATGTTTTGTTTTAGGTACCTGACTTTTTTAGTCTGTACTAGTTTGTAGTTTTCTTCTGCTTTGTTGGTAATCTTTCCCTTTCCACTATATATCTTGTGGTGCTGTAAGACTAACCGATCTTTTGGTACTCAGCTGTCTACTGGGAAGATTGCAGGCCCAAGTAAGCTTGAATTATAAATAATGTTCACCAAGTATGTTTGTTGAGAGGTTTTCTTTTTCTTGCCCATGCTTTAACACTAGAGAGTGGCCATGGTCATGGATCACCCCACCACCCCAATGTTGTGCTGTGTAATTCATTTATACAGTATACCATCAGTTTCCATGACAGTGCAGCATGGCTGGAAATTATGAGGTCCCACTGCATTTGGCAACCAATGCCATATGTCCGAAACATTTTTGGTTGAGTTGACTACCTTGCTTTACAAACATTGTCAACCAGCAAAATGCCCACAGCGATACAGCTGTGCTAACCAAACTGTAGTGATGTATTGCAGTTGTATTTTGTTTTATTAAAAATGGCATTTAAAAAGTATATAATGTTTTTCTTGCCACACAGACCATCAGTGCTGCCAGCTCAAGTGCCACTGCAGGAGGAAAATGAGATTCGGTTGAAGGGGGAGAAGTGGCAGCAGGGACAGGTGTGGTAAGACACATTACTTACTTATTGACAATTACTATTGGACTCACTAGCTTCAAGGACACCGTCGTGACTCATGATCATGAACTCCCTGCTTTACCAGCTACTATTGTGGTTGAGTTATGGCCTCTTCTATCTGCAAAATAATGGCTTGATGGAAACTGGAATGAATGGAAGGTCAAAAGAAAGGATGGATGAAATGGTAAATGAGTGAAAGGATGTGTGGGTAGGTGAAAGGATGCATGGGTGGGTATTGGGTAAATTGATGGATGAAAGGATGGTTGAAAGAAAGGGTGGCTAATGAATGGATGGATAATGGATTGGGAAATTTGGTGAAAGGCTGGATGAGAGAAAGTAAAGCTTAAATCATGGTGGATATGGGTGAATACAGAAGAATGAAAGGATGAATAAATAATTGCTTGGATGAATAAACAAGGAAGCTCTTCTGGAGAAGGGCATGCAGCTCACCTTATTCCCTTACTGTGTTTTATGGTTATCAAAACTATGCTTCAAAGTAGGGGGTATTTTGATGTTTGTTCTAATCCCTTGACTCACTGTCTTTGTTTAAGGAAGACACATATGTATCCCACCCAACATCATTTATCACCCCCTACACTGCCCGTGGCATTTTGCCTCCCATGACCTAAGTGGAGTATGATTCAATTTGTGACTGCAGGGTTGGCTGTGCAATGCTCATCTGATTCAGTTAATGTAGCATTTATAAAGTTTTAAAAGCAATGCAAACAGAACACACAAGGTTTGTTTCGCTTCAAACACTTAGTCACCTCTTAGTACTTCACTCCTTTCCTAAATTCTTCTTTTCCAGCCTACCAAAAATTTGAAAAATCTATACTTGGCATGTGCCATATTTTTATGGCTATGTGAAGTGACTCCAAACTATATTTCATGGTTCCCCTTAACAGATTCAATTTATGCCAGTTTAAAGTTTCCCCTTTCACCATTTGTCAACTACAGTGACTGAATGAGCCAAACCTTAGGCACATGACAAATCGATGATCAGTGACACCCTTCTATTCTATAGCAAAAGCTCCACCTGCCTTCCTAATCTCTCTACCTTACCCTGCCGTAGTGTAAGTCAAGTTTCCTTTCCTTACTGCCCAGTGGATGAATTTGTTGGAAATGATTTGTGGTGGTGGGTGAGGCCAATGAGTAAAGTGGGACTAAGTGCCTGTTTTGATTTCAAGTTTGGCGTATGGTGTACTCTGTAATGAACATGCCATATACAATCTATATATCCCATTCCTTTCCCTGTAGTGCAGTGCATCATTTTCCCCACTGTCCACTTATGGCACACAGGATAATAATAGCTGCATTTTATATGTGAAGTGTGTGATGTAGTATTTTATTTATTATTTATCTAGCTCTCTGGCGTCATGGTAGAAATTGAAAGTCATTTGGAGAAGAGCAGGGCCATTGGAGTTAAAGATAGATGATTGTCTACAACAGCTGCCCCAGCTGCAGACAGTAGCAAAGTACCCGACCTGCTGGCTAGCATGCCTCCATTAATTTAGCAAAACAACTTGTACTCCTTAGTGCATAATGCCTTACTCATTGATGAGAGGTCATTTTTCTATTATTTTTCCACTCAAAGTGTCTTTTTAGTTATTAGAACAACCTTTTAAAAAAATATTGAATCACTGTATTTTTAATCTGGTTTTATTCTCATTTAATTCTTTTTTGCCAGTCAGTGCTTTTCATGTGATGCATATGTGGGTAAAAAATAAATTGGCACTCTGACTCTCCTTATCATAATCACATCAAATTCCAACGGCCCTAGGGGACCAGCAATGTACTGCTACTGTGCCACCCACTACTTCATTTTAAACAAGAGAGAGCAGTGGTGGCTAGCTTGTACCAAGGGTGCTGGGTACACAAAAAATCACTTACCTTGGAAGTGCAACATCCTCCTCCCTCCGGTGTCTTCCAGGAAGCTCCTGATGCAGGAAACTGCATTACTGAATACTGGCACTGATTTCACAGCATGAAAGCAGAACCAGGATTGGATAGAGCAGCCTCTCTCAGCACTCTTACGAGCACTAGAGGCCTGAACTTTCTCTAACCCAGCTGTCTAAGACAGCTAAGTTAGAGAACTTTACAGGCTCACAGGCCCTTAACCCAACTCAGTATGGTTTTCGAGAGGGCCACAGTACGGAAACGGTGCTCCTCAAGTCCACAGAAGGGATCAGGACCATTCTTGACCAAGGAGAGAAGGCTGTACTGATCATGTTAGACTTATCTGCAGCATTCGATATGGTCCATCATGCTTTGCTGATGGACCGATTGGACGAGATAGGAATCAAGGGCACTGCCTGGAAACTTCACAAATCCTTTCTCTCTGACAGAATGCAAACGGTGGCCCTGGATGAATTTGAAGCAGAATCATTCTCTCTACCCTGTGGCGTGCCGCAAGGGTTGTCACTGAGCCTGACAATTTTCAATGTCTATGTGTCTTCATTAGCACCCCAAATTGAATCCTTTGGGTTCACTTTGACTTTCTACGCAGATGACACCCAAATTGTGGTGTCTTTACTACCAGAGACGTTTCAGGAAACCTTGTCAGGGCTGCAGGACTGTATGAACGCTGTGGGGGGATGGATGGCCCAAAATTGTCCGAAACTCAACTCCGGCAAAACTGGGGTAGTGTTGTTTGGCAACAACCCTAACTTCTGGATTCTTGAATGTTGGCAGGAGGCTTTAGGTCTACTACCTACTCCTATTGGGAAGGTGAAGAATCTCGGAGTATGGATAGATGATAAATTAAGTTTTAGGGACCAGGTGAGTACTGTGTCATCATCAACATTGTATATCTTCAAATCTTTCAAAAAAAGAATGCCACTACTACTGAAAGACGCGCAACAAACAGTTGTTACGGCACTAATAATGTCCAGACTAGACTATTTCAACAGTCTTTATTTTACGATCCATAAAGGATCAATGAATAAACTACAGATTCTGCAGAATGCAGCAGCCAGACTCCTAACAGACACACCAAAGTTTGAATCAATCTCAGCCAAAATTAAAAAAACTGCATTAGCTGCTGGTCAGGTGTGGACTCAATTTATGATCTATGTTTGGGTTTTTAAAGCCCTCCAGGGAACTAGACCCAAATTCTTGAGACACCGACTCCGCTGGTATACACCAAAAAGAGTACTGAGGTCATCAGATGCAAAACTCGTGATAGTTCCCCGGGTGAAAAAAGCCAACTGGGGTTGTAGAAGCTTTATAGCTAATACGGCAAAATCATGGAATCCTTGTATCCTTGAGAAATATGACCAATATTTTAGCTTACAAGAAAGCACTGAAAATATGGTCGTTTTCTAATTGATCTGGTTAAATTCCCACATCCTTTTAGCCCGCAGTAGGCCTTCACAAAGCAACGGGACACCTTTGGGTAACAGTTAGTGCTCTATAAATTCGAATAACATTAACATTAACATTAAAATCACATGTCTGGCTGGCCATCCCAAGGTGGCCGGCCAAACAGACATGCACATTTTTAAGCGCACAGCTCAGCTCCCTGCTGCTGCTGCTACTCTGCAGCATTGACCACACCAGTCCTGACACTTAGTTCAGTACGGGTTGCTGAAAAATAAAATGCTTATAAATGTTATTACCATTTTATTTTTGAGCTCTGGGGTTTGTAAGGTGATGCTCCTCTGCTCAAATGGAGGAGCCGCCCCTGAACAAGTGTTTGTATGAAGCATTGTTTACAATTTGTGTTTTCTGTTTTCTTTTTCTCAATACAGCTACTATTGCTGGTCCAGCAGCATCATCTACCAAACAGGAGATAGCAGCCCGGCTGATGCTAGAGAACATCCAGTCCAAATACTGGCGGCTGGTGGCCCTGGAGGATGAAGAGGTAGAAGTAGCTGCCTCAACAGGGACCCCAGATCAGTAAGCCAGAGCCAGCCTCCAGCTACCTGGCCAGTACGTTGAGGGCACCACCGCCAGCTGTAAGGAGCCCTGACTGTCACTGCTGTCACCCCCTCCCACACGGACAGGCAATTTCAGCATCGCCTCCTGCAGCGGCTTGACCCAATTTAAACCTGGCTTGGGAGTATAGAGCAGAGCCTGGACCAGCTCCAGAACCGGGAGTCTGAGGGACTTGTTGTGAGTGGAGAGGATGAAAATGGACTGGATGTTTTTTTCTTAGGCATTTTTTGGACATTGGTTGGGGATATGTCAATTTGTTTGGGAAGAGGGGTGGGCCTGTTGTGGGTGGAGAGTGTGGGATTTTTTGTAAAAAATTAAAGGGGAAAATTATTTCAGCACACTTTATGCCTAAAGTAGTTTATTTGTGTTTTGCTTTTACTTTGCACTGCTGCCTTTTTACATAGCCTGTTTTTTTAATCTGTTTATAAAAGTGTATAGCAGTTAGTTATATACCCTTGTCCTACTTCCCTCTGTAACTATCTTGACCATTAGGGGTCATGCTGCCATCACTTATATTGCCTACAACATACTAGATAAATGAATACTTATCAATAGTAGAATTTAGTTGCTTACTTACTAACTTAACTAGTTAACTTCACTCCAAAGTACTCTTACCTGAATACAGATGAAGCAATAACAGGGAAGACATCACAACTTCTCAAGCTAGGTCCCACTCCCACCCCGGTGAACTCCAACTGTAGGATTAATCTGAAGGATTATCAATCACTGCAACTAAATTGAATTAAAAACACTGAGCTAGTGGGTTATATAATATATCCTAGCTTTACAAAGAATTGAGACCAGACTACTACATTACACAACAAAGAATACCTTATAGTGATAATATAACAAAAAATAGCAATAGTAACTTCTTCTGAGCAAAGGAGAGCTAGTATTTTATTAAAACTAAAGTTACAAAATCCTTGAGTCATGAATAATGGACTCAAAGTCTGGAGTAGACAAGGTTAAGCATTTACGCAACACAAGGCATGATTGATGTTGCTAACAAATGATGTTGTTCTATATTTAAAATATGGATCACTTTTATGTGTGGGTAGGTAAATGGGGCCAGTGTAGGCTGTTGCTTAGGCAATAGAGGATCCTGTGGTGAGTTGGTATCTCTTTCACTACATATGCCCCACTAAGTATGTGATCCATTTATGGTGTAAACTGAGTCACCCCTCAATTATCGCACAGCCCGGAGGAAGAGGGTTGGGGATTTGATAAATGGATGGTAAAGGGGATTTGGGGAAAGGTTTGACAAGGACAAACACTATACAGGGACAATATTCATCTGGGCAATGAGCGGCACATCATCATCCTCAATCTGTTGTAGAAGGAAATGAAGGAATGAGTATGATGCAGCACGGTTAATTGCATTGCAAACAGTCCTTCTGCCCCAGAGACCCAAGTTATCAGATATCTAAATGTTCTGTCTTCTAGGTTTGACAAAATCAAATTATGAAGGAGGGAACCCACCCAGTTCTAAAAATATAATTGTTAAAATAAAAATGATACTGTATTTCCAAATTGGGTTGTGCATCTGCATTCTCCTTAGGAATGGTCGTCACTCTTGGATGCTTGTCTAGACCCATCTGGTAGGTAAGCAGGAGTGTTGAGCTCAGCTTTCGTGTTTCATTTGTGCAGGAGACGAGAAGACCTGTGGATTCTAAAACAGAAACTGTATTGTAGAGTCAAGCAGATGGACAGAAGGAAGTAAGCTTCATGATGGGTGTACCAAAAAGGTTGAACAAAATACAAGAGGACTCTGAGTTTCACTTTTGTCACCAGTGCAATGCACACACTCAGCAGCATTTCCCAAAGCAACACATCTCTCTCCATTCCACATAGCTGAGTACTAGGTCTCAGAGTCATGGTTTCTCTTTAAAGTTGATAACTTCCTTCTTCTAGCTGTTGATGAGTGAGTCCGTCCATCTCCTCCTGACTCCGAGTAACTCCGTCCCAGTCCCGACCCGAGCAAGATAGTCTTGTAGTGCAATGCTGTTGAAGAACAAGTAGAGAAACAGAATTGCAGTATTTTGTATAGGTTTATGTTTGTTACCTAAAGTGACTGGTCTGGTCTGGTCTCTGGAGAACCAGAAAAAAGGTGTGGAACCTGCATGTAAATCTTGCTAATGAAAGAATTATCACCCATCAGGCCCCAAACATTGCAAATCATTAAAATCAAGTTAGCAAATTAGTTGAACACCCTGCCTTGTCTGCCACCACATGAATCATCAATCATCACTCGCAAACACTCAATAACATATCACTCATTGGTACAATAGTTATCTTTTCCAATCCAAGCACTGTATGTGGTGGTAGACAGAGTGTGTCGTGGTGGGGAAGTCACTCTATGCCTTGGTGTCTCCATCTGACTATGAGTCTTCTTGTGCCGTTGCAAAGTCACTGAGGTGGGTGATTCTGCTGGCGCAGTGCTAGGGGCAGGGCTGCTTTGCATGAGGATGTCACCCTCTTCTTCCCTATCTTTAACTCCCACCGTGATTGGACTTGTAGCTGATGTTTCACGGCTCACCTTCACCCCCACAACCACGTGCAGCAAATCTTGTAGATGTTCCTACCACCGGATTGCATCATGTTATTTTATATGTATCGTTTGGTCTCTAGTACCATAATGTGAACCATGCTTACCTCGATGAACATTCATGTGGCAAATGGTGCATATTGCAATGTGCTCCCCGTGTGTGCTAACCGTAAAAAAGTCTCAAACTGCCTCTCTGCAGTGCATACTTCTACTGAGGTAGGGGTTGGTGCAGCTCTCAGCCAGGCTTTATAAATAAGGGAAATGTGGCATTGTTGCAGTTTGAATTAGTACAGACTAAAGCAATATTAGGATTTTTCATTACTTAGGTAATATTAAACCAGCAACTTTAAAGTTAAACAACACCCCTGGACCATAAAATAAAATTTAAAAACAGGATATCACAACATACAGATAGAGCTCTTTCCTTTATGTCCATATTTTCTAAAGGAGACACCTGTGGAACCCAGGGAGCTGAATGAGTAAATAATGGAATAATAATCTCAAAAAAAAATGAGGGTTTGTGTGCACCTATGGCAGGCTATGTGGTCCAGTGGAAATGGATTAATCATTAAAAAAATGAATGATTTGGATGTGCCTGCAGTGCTCCACAACCAGGGTGTCCAGGAGTCAATGGAGCTATGCCTAAAAACATAGAATAGTGTTGCATGGCTGTGCGCCTATGGTGGATGGATGGATTGGATGGATGGATGGATGGATGGATGGATGGATGGATGGATGGATGGATGGATGGATGGATGGATGGATGGATGGATGGATGGATGGATGGATGGATGGATGGATGGATGGATGGATGGATGGATGGATGGATGGATGGATGAAAGGACAGACCAACTGAGGGAAATGGCAAAACAATTAAGAAATAAATAAAAAAAGGGAAACTTTAAAACAATTTAATTTTTATTCTAACAACCACAAATACAATTACAAATATGAAAATGAAAACAATTAATATATTTTATTCAATAGAAACATAAAAAATAGTGATTAATACTTGCTGATGTTTGTATGGGAGGAGGAGAAGAAACCTATTGTGAGGCAAGAAGGAGCAAAATAAATAATTGCAAAAAAACGCATGTAATATATTAGCATTGTTCATCAAAATCATATTCTTAATATACTTATGCTACAAAAATCCTCAAGCATATCATTAAACTGATATCACATTCAATCATGCAAACCTATCGCAAAGGCACACTGGGTGGATGCACAAAATGGCTGCCAGTCACATGGTCAAACAACAACCGCAAGCAAGGAGGCATGAGGAACAGAGAACACATGTAAGCCAGTGACAAAGACACATTGGCTGGATTCACAAAATGTCTGCCAGACAGTGCACCATGGTGAAACAACAACGAGCAAGGAGGCATGGGGAACAAAGAACACATGCAAGACTATGGTAATAACACACTGGCTGGATGCACAAAATGGCTGCTAGCCACATTGACAAACAATAATAGCGAGCAAGGAGGCATGGGGAACAAAGAGAACACATTCAGGCCTATGGACACAGACTCCACAAAATGGCCCCTGGCCGCATGGTATATACAACATAGACAAATGGTGGGCTATGGCCAGAACACTCACTGGAATGACAAAGGAGGCATGGTAACATTGAAGAAAACACTACCATTAATTCATTAAAAACAAAAATTAACTGAGCTACAAACAATTTGCAACAACACACATCCTCTCAAGGCATCAAATATTACCCCACATAATAAAAAAAACACCACATTTTCTTTTAATCCAAAGCCACTCCTGCCCTAAATGATAGTTTAAAACATCATATACCATAGAAAAAGTTGTTTCATGCACCCACGACTAGTACGGTCCAGGGCCTACTGAATGGATGGTCCCCTGGCAGACTAGGCACATAGTAAAATAAATGATTATTGAAAATGTAACAATCTCAATGTCCTGAACTGTGCAAAATTGTTCCATTAGAAAAGATGAAAAAATAATTGCAAAAATGTAACTAGGCCCCTACTATAGCTGCAGGCCTCCGACCACAATACATTTGAAAATTCAAATAAAAGTACGGATAAATACTGGTGCATGCCCTCTATCAAACAAACAACACCTTTATACAAGAGTTTTTTAACTTACTTGTGAAATCTCAAATACAAAGTCCTATAATCCAATGGAATATATATGTGCAGCAGACAAAGAGATAATCTTTCCAGCTCTAAATCCAAATGGAAAGTGACCAGGAGATAGACAAGGCACTGGGAGGAGGCTGCTGGACAGGAACAGGACAATGGAATCTGGGCACTTCCTACCTGTTGGAACAAAAGAGGAAAACAACACTCCTTGCAGAAAAAAAACCTCTCAAAGAAGAAAAGGCACTCGAAACCTCTTTTGGTAGATTTAGCAGCTTCCTGAGCACAAAAGCTGCTCGAGTGCTGCGTTTATTATTGCGAGCGGGACTACATTGGTGCTGTTGCGGCCATAAGCCATGCAAACATTCATTAGGTCTCACGTGCACTCGCTAGTGACCTAAGAATATCGTGGCACTCAAAAGCGAGCGCCACAACAAATCTCAACTGCTTAAATGGAAACAAAAAATCCACTTCACGCCTGGAATTTTAGATTTAAGGAACTGATCCATATTTTATTGCTACACTGTTAGCACATCATATATACTGTTCTGAATAAGCATTGAAAACAAAAATGCAATGCAAAATAGGGTATATGGTTGAGGTGACCATGGGGACGGGGAAAATGCGTTTAGAGAAGAGAGATGCAGACCTCAGATTCTAAGAAAGGTGACAAATGCCTCTTTTACTAATTTCCGATGCAAAAATTGTACAACAATCAAGGGTACCTCAAAAACTCGCTCTCTGTGTACCTCAAAGGAATCACCAAACATACGCCATATTTTATGAACTGCATATGAAATGCCAATACACATTCCCTTGTGCATATTCCAAGGATATCTACAGGCAGAGCATTTTGTGTTCTCCGGCTGCCTTGAATCACATTGTTGTACAGCGCAACCCTGTAACAAGATATGATGGCTTTGTTACTTTGTATTCACCAGTACATTGATGGCTTAACCTGTCAGTAATGGTAGAGTGTACCTTATCTGAAATATCTTGAATTTTTTGCAGTATAACCCCACATCCTCACTGTGCCCCCGGTCAGGGATTTCTTAGCAATGTAGTCAGCCTACATCTGTGCTAGTATGGCTATCCAATGGGAGTTCTTCATTCCAGTGATGTAATCAAGGCCCAGCACTACTCCTCACGGTTCTGTACACTAGATTTTGAATTCAATTTAGTCACTTGGGTGGTAGTGTATCTAATCAATGGTGGGGAGGGAAGGGAAGGCAAGTGAACAGAAGGGAAGGGGCATATTTTTCTGCCAGCCCTCTGTAATTGAGGGATGCACTAGAATATGTGCCTGACACACCTGTAGAATGCCCCCAGAACAATATTAGACAGTAGCAAATTGTGTGAAAAATTAAGCGTTCCTGCACAGCAAGAACAAATTATTTTTGTGAATTGGTGCATGAATAACATTCTTGTTCTCCTGATCTGTACCAGCAGAGATAAAGAAAACCCTGTTTCAAGTCTCTCTCTAAATATTTACAGCGATAATTTAATGTATTTTCATGTTTTGTTGTTTAATTTGCTACCAAGGAAAATGCATTTGCTTTGCCTAACAGTATTGTTTTGCTTGATTTTATGTTGTGGGCTACACATAGTTTCAATGTTAAAGTACCATTTACATTTAATATAATAGTGTGTCATTCTCAAAATGAGTATACGTTAGTGCTGTCTTCCATTTCCCTTGAAGCAACTTGTCACTATTACAAAGCAAGACCGGCTTTCAGAGGAAAGTTGTCTGTTTATTGGGATTTTTATGAATCGTGCCTTTAGGCTTTTGTGTGTGTTTGTTAGATAAATTAGATCCATGACATTATTCTATTAAAATTATTTGTAGTACTAAGGGATAAGGGCTAATATGAAGAATGTATTTCTTTTCTAAATTAAAAAAGTGTGAGGAACTGACAGAGGAAATGCTAACTCACCAAAAAATTATGTTTCAGTTGGTTTGCTGAGGAAAGTGACAAAATCTATGACCTTTGGCAGCATAAAGCAAAGAAAACATACAGCACATAGTAGAACTGCCTAATAAACCATTGTCCAAAAGCCATTTGAAAATCAGATTTAAGGTTGACCATTGCATTTGATTGTTCACCCTAATCCTCAATCGCGTTACATATTGCCCCATAATTCCTTATGACCTGCATCTCATAATCACACGTAAAAAACAGGTGCGATTGATGTGCACACGAAAGCATGTATTTCCAACCTATGCATATATCAACAAAAATATAACCTCTGGTCTATAACAGGTAGAACCCGTAGACGTGCTTTGATCACCAAGTGGGATTGCAAAGCACCTACCAATCATATCAGATAAAAGGATGACGAACCCTTTTCCCACTGTGTGTGGCATGGTTCAGCATTGAATCCGCTTTTCTGAAATAGCAGGCCCTTTTCCACGGAGAGCACCCACATCCACTCACCAAAACATGAGCACAACACATTTACAAAAATACACGCCAAAAGGAACATTGTATAAATAGTTGTTTTAATATGAGCAAAACTAATACAGTATGTTGACGCATCGCATGAATATTTATATGGAAAAAATATCAGAGCACATTTCAAACTTGAAAGACCAACAATTCAACACACATGACAAATCAACATCACTGCACAACAGGTCCCAGAACTACATCCAAATGAGGGCACTCATTTGAAACACCTGCAAAATCTTCTTCAAAACCATCAACCCCCAAGCCCACATTTCCCTCAGTTTAAAGATACAGCTGCTCACCGCGTACTAAGCTAACATAGACAACTTACACAAAAACCTTCAACTCACAGAAATGTACCTCTACTTGGGAGATATACTCATACAAAATCTCAGGAGGAGTAGAACACACAGCAAAAGGAAGTTATAACAAAGGACTCCATCCCTGGACTATATGTATGCATTCAGAACTTAGATTGAACACAAAACCATCTTATAACTCATTTCACTCCAGTTAACAGCCAAAAAAAAGCTTCATTGCATGGTGATGGAGACCATGCTGCTTTGCACATAATGGAACACTGTGTAACTAATGAGCATCACTGAAACACAATCACATCTCACAATCATCTCTCTGAGAGGCTATATGGCAGTCACTCATGTAATCTTCACCCACACACAAGAGAAACCAAGACAATCCTAAAGAGAACCATACTTTCACTGGTATGGATCAGTCTTGTGGTACTGATGTCTAGTAGGTTCCACAAGATACATTTGTAACCTATAAAATTAGCGCCACCTTCATCAGTCCCTTCATGGCAGGTCAGAGCTATACTCTCTCAATCGCTGTGTCTGCTGTGAAATGTATCTTGTGGACCCTAATAGAAGTCGGTACCACAAGACTGATTCATACCAGTGAAAGTATGGTTTTCACTTTCTAATTTTATTCAAAGCAGAGTGAGTTATAGTTTTGGTCCTAAGGAATGCAATGAACCTATTGGTCTATGTAGGCAGAAACATGTTGACCAGAAATATAGAATAGGGAAATATCCATATTCCTGTTTCACTGAGCTTGTTTTTGAACTCTATCCATTGGGGGTATCAGAATAAAGATTGTCTTCGCCCACCAAGAGATAGTTTTAACTCGCATACAATTTTTGTTTGCACTCTGCCCCTCTCTCCCCTAAACAAAAGATAGAACTTGTAGTGCAGTTGATAGATAAAAACCCTGCTTCTCTCCTATGGGAGAGTAGTAGCCCATACTGTCTTCCTTGCTGTCCCTGTGTGAAGAAGGGACCCCATGATGAAGCATGTCACCCTAGGGTGAGTGATGTTTCTCCTCTTAACACAGCAGTTCCTCTAAGTCCCTTGCTTTCTTTCAAAAAGCACAATATTTGTTCTCTTGTATTTGTACTATCCCCAAATATTATGTGAGATATATTGAGTGGAATAGTGCATTTTTTGTGAGATACTAAAACAAACTTGTCGCCAGGCCTAAACCTTCCTTTTTCTTACATATGTCAGCCATAGGATAGGCTCTATACAGCCTATAGGGCAGGGAGCAGTGTAGTTAAAAATGTGAACATGTATTTTTAACTTTTACATGTCCTAGTAGTAAAAATCTCTTAAATTCACTGTTCACTACTGCAATGCCTACCTCTCTGATAGGATAACATTGGGTTACCTTATTGCATTTAATAAGTGATACATTTAATTGGGAGTAAGTCTGAATGTTGAGTTTGGTGACTAAAGACTTGTAGTTTAAAACCCTCTTTAATGGTTGAGTCAGATTTTAGGACTCAATTCTGAAAATGCCACTTTTAGAAATTTGGCATTTTCTTTTCCTAACCATTTGGTATCTGTAGCCTATATTCTTGATCACATGACTAGGTGTGGCTGGCAGTTGTTCTGTGTGTATTACTACCAGACAGTGAGACAAAGGGGGAACAGATGATAGCTGGATGTGCCATCTCTGACTTGATCAGGGGGTGGAGCTGTCACTTACCACGCTTGCACATTACAAAGACTCTGCCACAGAAAATTCACAAAGGGTTTTACACTAGTCTTCTGTGTCCCTAGACAAGCTGGAGCCAGGGCAAGGAGGCCGAAAATTTCAAACACCTCTGGAGACTCTCAGACACTATTTCAGTATACTTCTGGACCTGTGGAAGACTCAGGAGGACTACTGTGCTTGCTCTGTTACAAGGACTGCTGCTCTGCTGCCCTGCTACTCTGCTGCCCTGAATCCCGCTGGCCTAATTACTGATATGAAAGAATGGACATGCACCCTTCTTACCATGCTACAGTGTATGCAAGTGTCCTCTGACAGACCTCCTGTTCTGAGATACAGGGACATAACAAGCGCCAGAGACCTCCCTGCATCTGTCCAGCTGACCTGCTACTTTGACCTGCAACTGGAACTGCCTAAGCCCTGTTGGCTTCTGCTAACGTTAGTTCCTGATCCACAAGAGGTGTTCCTCAGGTCCTGTACCTTGGTGTGGCATCAGTTGAGCTCCTCCCTTAAAAAATAGGAGATACCCTGAAGTTTGTGGTTTTTGCAACTGCAAACTGGCCAGTATGTGCCAAGACCTTGTTGCCCACCGCATCTGCCAACATGGAGCTCCAATAAACCTAACTCTTCGTGCTAGAGCAACTGCCTGCAATAGCCAGCAATGCAATACCTGGATTTTGTGCTACATCATTGAGATCCTGCAGTGACCTCCAACTCGAACCTCCAGCAACTACCATCCATGACACCTGACAGGATCTTCGTGCTACAGTGCCAACCATCCACAACGCCCAGCCTGCTCTTCACGCAACAGTGACAACCATCCACAGCGCTCCCTGCTGCTGGAAGCCTCCCCTACCGCAAACTGAACTTTTTGCGCAGGACTCTAGTAGGTAATTTGTTCAGCATGACTAACCTTGTTTCTGTATCTGGCCTGCACTCCAATATGGTTGGCTTAAACTTGTGACTTTCACCCGGTCTCGCACTAGTAGCACTTTGTGTTTTCAGGCACTGTACTTATCTGAATTTTAAAAAAATGCATATCTCCAGTTCTACAGAGTGAATTTTTGTAATTTGGTGTTGAATAATTTCTAAAGGTTACTCTATTTTTCAAAATTGATTTGGGATTTTTATTGTGTTTTGTTTCCACTTTATAGTTGTTTGAGGTGCTGCATTAATACTATATACATTATCTCTAAATTAAGGCTGTTTTTGTGACAAGCAACCAGAGGGTTGAGAACAGGTTAATTTGCAGTTTGCTGGCGCTTCAACCTGGGAATAATTCTGGTTGCTTCTTCAGTAGGGCTTCACCCCACGCAACCAGTAACCCAATTTCCTACAGCACCCTTCATAATTTCCTGAATTAGTGTGAAACATGATGGCTTATGAGGTCAATAGCTGCCTCCTTGGATAAAGCTGAGTTACCTCCTACAGGCCTACAGCATCTTGTAGCCCTACATTGCAGAATGGTTGGTGTGAGTAAGTATGTTCTGATCCTCTTAAACCACACAGATTTTTTTATTATGGACCTCCTGTATTTTGGAGTTCTGCTGTGAACAAGCCCCCTACTGGGACCTCAGCCACTATAAGCTTCTTTCAAAACGGTTTGGTGCTGCAACCTCCAGTACCCTCATTTTAAAATAAGGCCTGCAATTTAGAAGGGTAAGAGGTCAAGCACTGAGTACATGTGAACAAGCATGTGCATGTGTTGCAGTGTGGAGGCTGAGCAAGGAAGACTGTTTGATTTAGAAAGGTAACTGCGTAAAGGTAATACTGTCACAGATTGGAAACAGATAAATTGGAAATGAATAATGTAGGCCTTACAACTGAATTGGGCACTCAAAAGGAAATATCCCATTGACTTTTGACTAAAAAGAACGTGTGTAGTACTTAACTGTATTTACACTTTGTGGGAAAACTGTGTAAAAATGGAGATTCCCTACAATGGCAGAGTGGGATTTACAAAATAAATATGCCAGGCGAGAGAAAAGACAAAAAGCAAAAAAAAAGGGCATATCCAGTTCAAAGGCAGGGCCACAGGGTGTATGGAGAACTGCAGGACCTTTCCAAATGTGCATACTGCTTGGCTGCATCAAAGGTATTGGCATAGTCTGTAGTCACTGCAAAGAGAATGGCAGCCCTCCTAACAATCCCCCTACCCCACCACTCGCCCAGAGCTCCATCCTCTATTTTGGAATTTTCTAATTCAAAGTATACTGTGACCTAGAGAGAGTGACCTAAGGAGAGCTTTGCTCTGTTTTAAGGTGTTCCAAGTCAACTTTGTTAAATGTAGAAAATGAGATTCCTTAAAGCAATGTTCACTGTTGTAATGTTTATTAAGCAGGAATACTATTAGAAACTGGGGGACAAATATACAATAAAGTGCCGCAGTGCGGCACCACAAGCCCTTTGGCTGCGCCACGCTGCAGCACTTTCAGAGCACAGGAAGGCGACATATCTACAATGATATGTCGCATTCCTGTGCTCTCCCCTGCGCTGGCGCAGAATCAGCTGCCATGCGCCGTGCAGGCACCCTTGCACCATGGTGCTAGGATGTCTGTGCCATGGGGAGATTGCTTTTGTGAAGAAAGGGGCCCCTTCCTGCACAAAAGCAATCCCTGCAGGCATTTTCCTGTTTCAATGCATGCTGTAGAATGCAGCACGCATTGATAGAGGAAAAAAACGAGTAGAAATAAAAACATTTCTCCTCGTTTTGCTTGGCTACACCACCTATATGGGTTACGATTTCTCGTATATCTGGACATGCATCAGTGGACATGGTTGTTGCGTGGGAACACCACAGCAACACCCATGTCCCACCCCTAACACGCAAAGTGTTGCGTGAACAGAGGCGATATTTACAAGCACAGGTTAAGTCACGCAGGGTGACTTTACCTGTACTTGTAAATATCCTTTACCAGGCTGCGCCACTGGTGTGTCACACAACGTGATGCACCAGCAGCGCATGGGGCTTGTAAATCTGCCCCTTGGTCTTTAGTTGGCAGAGGTATGCACCCTGTCCCCATAGGTACCACAATCCCAGTCAGGGTAAGTCAGTTACACACCATAAATTAACCTATTCTCACCCTCTGGTAGCTTGACACAGAACAGACAGGCTAAACGTAGGAGGCAATGTGTAAAGTATTTGTGCAACACTTCAAACATTAAAACAGTGGAAACACAACACAAAATATTCCACACCTAGTTAGAAACATTTGGCAGTACTTACTAAGCAAAGCAAAACCACAACCACTAAAATCCAATAATCAGACCTGGAGTTATGACGTTTGAAAGAATATCTGCAAATGTAGTGCTTAAAAGCATAAAGCACCAACCAGAGCTATCAGGTCGCCTGGACCGGGTCAAATCTGAAAGTTCAAGCTGACCACAATGGAATTAGGGTTGAATACAGGGACCAACCTTATCCCATTGAAAAAGTACCTGGAATGGAGGATTTGTAGACGTCGAAGACCCGATGTAGAAAGCAGAGGAGGAAAGTGTTGGTGTTGATCCCTTTGGATGTAGGCTGTCCCTTGTTTCCGATCCATGCAGTTGGAGATGCATTATCAGCAAATCTTTTCTGGGAATCCATGGATTTTGCTGGTTCAGCAGAGAAAATCAACTTCAATGGGCCAAGGACAGCATTGGCAACACTTGGCAGGGTAGGACTCTTGGATGGGAGAATGCAGGTGCTTTTGCAGGGTTGCTGGAAGTCTTTCATGTCTCTGAAACTTTAGAACAGGAAGCAAGCAGGCAAGCACTTGAAGTCACAATGCGTTCAAATGGTGTAGGTCCAGTCCATCTAATCCAGACAGAGAAGGCAGCAGGCAGGTCAGCACAGCAGAAAAGTAGTTCTTCCAAAGCCTCAGTACAGCAGAATGACAGTCCTTCAGCAGTTCAGCAGTCCTTCTTGGCAGAGTATCCACAGGTCCAGAGGTGTGCTGAAGTGGTGGTGTCTGAAATGCAGTACAAATAACCATTTGTGCCTTTGAAGTGGGGTAGACTTCAAAGAAAGGCCTTTGAAGTGCACAGAGTCCCTCCCCTTCCTGCCCATGCTCCAGACTCACTTAAGGGGGGTATGCAACTCTTTGTGTGGGTACAGGCGCAGGCCATTCAGGTGTGTCAGCTCCTCCCTTCCATCCTGCCGAGGATAGGCAATCAGGATGTTGATGGCCCATCAGTCACCCATACGCTCCATTGTGTGAGCCTGTCTGGAGTGAATGCACAGAGCCCAGCTGTCACCCACCCCAGATGTGTATTCAGAGACAGGCAGAAGGTACAGAATGGTTAAAGTAAGACATTGTCAACTTTCTAAAAGTGTCATTTTCAGTCTTGAAACTTAAAATCCAACTTTACCATAAGTTGTGATTTTAAGTTGTGAGTTCCCAATTAGAAATATACTTATAAAATGTGATAAGGTAATCCCCACATTGATCTAGAGGAGAGATAGGGCTTGCAATAGTGAAAAATAAAGTTAAGACTTTTTCACTACCTCAACATCTAAAACTTGAAGGTACATTACCAATGTTTTAAATACACTTCTCCCTGCCCTTCGGGCTGTTAGGCCTGCCTTAGGGGTATCTAATGTGTATTAAAAAGGTAGGTTTGGGACTGGTAAGACGGTCAACTTGCCAGGTCACCATGGCAGTTTGAAACCGCACATACAGGCTCTACAATGGCAGGCCCGAGACATGTTTAAAGGGCGACTTAAATGGGTGGCACACTAGCAACACTTTAGTAGGGACTTATAAGTAAATTAAATATGCCAATTGTGGATAAGCCAATGTTATCATGCACTTTAGCACTGGCTAGCACTGATAAAGTATATGTCAACAACAAGGAGATTTTCGAATTTAACCAGGGAAATTGGGCGCACACCCGTGTGACCGCACGGTAGATAAAGTGGTGGGTATAGGCAAAAGGGCGAGCGGTAATCTCACAAGACCGCCCAAAGTTGGACCCAGAGGATCCACACAAACAATAGAACAACAATGCCCATGCACTACACAAGTGTGTGAAACATTACAGTAATGACATTCGTAGCAAAAGATGATCAGTTAGTTTACATCCACACTTCCGGAGTGACTTTATGAGGATCAATTAATCCAGGTTCAGGTACAAGAGTTCCGAAAAAGAAAGAGAAATGTTCTGTTCTTGGTATTAAATAATTGGTTTATTGTTCCTTTGTTAATGCCAACACGTGTTTCATCGCAGGGAACCTACTGCGAATCTTCAGGGCTTAGTGAGGAAAGTATGACAAATAATATCGGAATGGTACCGAATGTCCGTGTCTGGACGAGATTCTTGTTAGTTGTTTCGAGTCAGAAAGAGCTCCGTAGCACGCTGCCTGCGTGTTTAAGAGATCTTAATCGGTTAAGATGTATATCAAAAACCGGGAGGAGTTGACGCGAATAAACGAGGTGTCTCAGTTTGAGACATGGATTTCATGAAAGGCGGATACACCTTCTTTATGCTGAACTCCCTCTTGTGGTTCCCGGTGCCGTTTTACAATGACCAACCAATTATTTAATACCAAGAACATTTCTCTTTCTTTTTCGGAACTCTTGTACCTGAACCTGGATTAATTGATCCTCATAAAGTCACTCCGGAAGTGTGGATGTAAACTAACTGATCATCTTTTGCTACGAATGTCATTACTGTAATGTTTCACACACTTGTGTAGTGCATGGGCATTGTTGTTCTATAGCACTGATAAAGTGCCCGGAGTCCCTAATGCCAACAAAAATGACGTCAGAAAAAAGGGGAGGAGGAAGACAAAAGTTTGGGGGTGATCTTCAAGAAAGGGTATTTTGAATTTTTCTGTTACAGCTCAAGGTTTTATGTTATGAAGTTAACTGTATGGTGACATTCTGACAAAGTGAGTAGGCTTGAACTTTTCTGAATGGACCCCTCATGTTTGTTATGCAGCTGGATGGATTGTGTTTCAGGAGGTAGGGACTGCTGGTACATAAGCTGTAAAGTGCCTGTCACATAAAGGTTTCAGTGTACATTTTCAGGATCACTTGACCTGTGTGATTTTTCATTGCTCTGCATCCCATGTAGGTTGTGAAGCCCTAAAGTGGGTGTCCCAGTTGATTTTTCCACCTTCCAGTCTGGATATATTGATTATTTTGTGAGTTGTATTTAGTTTTGTGCGTACTAAAATACATTTTATTTTTAAAAGTAAAAATACTACCAGGCAACACTTGATCGTGTGGTGTATGTTACACTGCTGATGTCTTTAGTCCACAGCATATCTGTGGACTGCTCTGACTCGCTACTCTGAGTGTCAAGTATTACAATGGGTACAGGGCCGGACTGGATAACGGTCGTTTTGGTGTGAGGCCAAGCTGGGGGCTAATTTCACTGCAGTGGGGGCTGATTTCGTTGATGGAAACCTGCGTGTGCTTCTAAATAAACAAAGCAAAACAAATGGTTTTAAGCACACGCAGGCCCCCATCAAAAAAATCAGTCCCCAGCTTGGCCTCACACCAAAACGCCTGGTAGCCATTCCCGCCCTAAATGGGTATACGATTGCCAGTTTAGGGGTCTATAGTATGGAGGCTGATGACAACAGACACAAAATACTCTGGGGCATAATATCAGAACAGGCAACACAATTATCGCTGCTTTATCGGCACAAAACTGCTGCTAAAGTGGCGACAATGGGCTTGATAATATGCCCTTGTGAATTTCCATAGCAGCCCAGGTCAACACCAGAACCTGGGCTGCTATGGGAATATACAAGGACATATTATCAAGCCCATTATCGCAGCTTTAGCGGCAGTTTCCTGCCAATAAAGCGGCGATAATTTTATCGCCTGTTCTTGAAAATATGCCCCTCTGTTAGTTACAACTGGAGTTCTGGTACCTTTTGAGTGCCCTAGGACCTCCTCAACCAGATAGCTCACAGTTGGGATCTGTGGATCATTGGAGGGCATATTTCCATAAGATCAGTGCAAGGGAGTTTAACGGATTGCTATGGTTATACCACATATCACATCAATGCCGTCTGATAACTTGTTCAAAACATCCAACTGGCCGTGGATATCCAGGTTTTTGTAATGTGTGAATGAAGGCAGTAATTTAAGTGCTCCTAATGTTTCTTCAAACAGTATTGACCTTAAGTTATTTACACCACCTGGATGCTTAACAAAAGGTGACTCCTAGTCAAATAGTATTTAACATATGGAAATAAACTGAATATTTACATATTTTTTCAAAGGTTTGCTGTTTTCATTTCTGATCTTCAGCTTTCTAGTGGACTTAACGAGATACTTACACTTCTGAATTTGTGAAAATATTACATCCCTTAAACGGGGTTGCCTTATAAAGTATTGAATACATTAGTCTGTTAGATTTTGATTGCAAAACACCAAGACAGGGTGACAAAAATGACTAATTCTTCTTGAACCATGGAAGAGGCAGATCAAAATCTGTGTCTTCTGCAATCTTTGGGTGTGTTTTTCTACTGAGCAGGAAGCACACCACAACAACATTTTTTTTTAAACTACACTGGAGCATGACATCTAAAAGTCTGCATTATGCATGAAGTACTGCACTGATATCTGAACTTTCCTCCCATCACTAAACTGCTTGAAATTATGAAAGCCTTCTCTGCACCCTTTAAATTATGTATATACCATGGAATGGCTTCCATTTTCAATTTAGAATGGAGCTCCCTAGTATTCAAGTCCTTTTCTGGAAAAAGGCAACAAACAGTACTGGATACCTGGGGGAAGATTTATCAATCTTTCATGCAGCGTAATGCAGCAAGCCACATTGCTGTACTGCGTGAAAGGGAAAGGGCAGGTATGCACCGTATTTAACATTAAACTGAGCATTCCTGTCCTTTCCTAGTGCTGGGGGACTTTTGGCTGCTTAATGCTAATGCAGGCTCCCTTGTATCATGGTGCAAGGGTGCTTGCATTCTAGGCAGGATTGTTTTTGTGCAGGCAGGACACCTACCTGCACAAAACAACCCTGAGAGGCTTATTGCTCTTTCTATATGCGCTGCAGAATGCAGCACAAACCGAAAGGGGAAAGACTGAGGAAACCTAAAGATATGTCTCCTTGTTACGCTTCACCTGGGTAGGCATAGCCTTTTGATGCATTCCCAGGTCTACCACTAATGGTACATCTGGGAGTGCACCAAAATCCATGAGTGGATGCATGGTATCACTGAAGCACCACCCATGGAATGTCTCTCTGGGTCAGAGTAATGCAAGGCAGCGATTTGTACTACCTTGCCTTTCTCTAGATAAATCAAGCCATACAAAGCCACACTAGATGGCCTTGCTTGGGTTGATGAATTCTCTCAGGTTTTGTGCCACCCTTGTGCCCCCTTGCATGGCGCAAGGGAAACACAAAGCTTTAATAAATATGGGCCCTGAGATTTAGGACGGCAAACAGCATGAAAGAATAAATGGGCCAGGTTAGATAAACGTTGCTCTTGTGCAAACGTATATCACAGTGCTTTTGCGTATGTTGCAGAGATTGGAACAAACAGGGTGTGTAGAACCTTTAAAATGTGAAAGAGTAAACTAATTTTGAGGAAATTCAGTTTCCTATATTTCGTAGGAATTCTACATATAATTTCGAATCAGTCTGCATAATTTTTTAATGAAGTTTAGTGATGATTGGGAACTTTCGTTATAAAAAAAAGCTATTTCCGCCCTGAAATGGTTTATTAGCACCGTCTATGACTATTATTTGTTCACAATCTGTTTTCTCAGTATTTGCTGTTGTGCAAAAATGTTTAGCCAGTGGGACCCAGAGCAAAATTCGTTTGCACTATTTCTTAGCACCAAAGTGTGCCCTGGTCTAAGGCGGTTGTAATTGTCAGCCCTGAGATCTAACACCTTCCAAGAACAGTTCTTGAATAGGTATGCCCAAATTCACACATTACAGGTGTAAATGTCATTGTATCAAGGTTCTTTGATCAATGAGCTAGTTTATCTCAGCAGATCTGGCAGCCAGGATATCACACAAAGTCATTCTGCTTGCTGAAACAGAAGCAAATGCCATCTGTTACAGACTAGGTGTGTTGAAGTGGCAAAAGGTAGAGGCCAGGCACACCGGCATGATTATCAAGAGAATTCATAAATTTACATTTGTAGGTTTATGATTATATACTCCAGTAGATTGAAGAACTCAATAAGCAATTCCACAAATATTTTCAGGAGTACGCCTTAGAATTGTGACAGTCACAGCTTTGCAGAAGTAATCAATATGTAGGCATATATGTTAAGTCCTGCTTATTTAATCATATGTGTTCCAGTTTAACTTTCTCCCAGCTGCTCAGCTAGTGTGAGTGTTGACAGTGGAATGTTGGTGTGACTGTGATGCTTGGAATGCTTGTGTGCCTCTGTGGATGAGTGGTGAGAGTTGGAAGATGGGCTGAGCAGCAGGCAGGCTGCTCCTGGTGGGGCTGGTGTATCAGGATCACTAGGCTTATGGACTCATGTGCATAATTACCTTCCTGCAACTTGAAGTTAATAAAGAAATACTTAAAATACGACTCGTCTACATCTGGTAAGACACAACAATATACATACACACATAAATGTATGTTATACAAAAAGTTTGCACGTGTAAAAATGCTCCGCTAAAGTGCAGTTTCAGAAGCTAACATGTTTTTTCTTATATATTTTTCACAAAGATTTTAGCCAGTGCAGAACACTTTTCCTTACTCCCTATATATTTATATACCTTCCCATTCTAACCTTGAATGAGGCTTTATCTTTCACAATGGTAAATCTATCACCATAAATAAAGTGGTAATGGGCCATAGATGAATGTGCAAATATCCGAAAGAGCGTTAGTTGATGAGCATTCACCAGTTTCCCATTCCATGTGTGTCCTAGAATGGCCACTCCCCACCTCTGTAGGCAGCATTACTACTGAATTTCCACAACAGAATTTTTGAATGACCAATACTCACATTTCCAGTTCACTCAGTGCATCTTAAATTGGAAAGAGTTGTGTCCAAACAAGCAACAACCTAATTACAAACTAAAGGACATCACTTTTCAAAAACAGGTGGTAATGAAGGTTAAGCATCTCTTTGCTGGTAAAATGTCTAACAGAAAGTATTCGAGATGGAATTGTAACTCAAAGAAGCAGGAGTATATTAATTATCGAGTGATCAGTAGTCAATATACCAAATTATTAATCTGATTGGAGGTGTAAATGGCACATCTAAAAATGTATAGCTATAGGATGAGAAAAGAGCATTCATTGGTCGCCTAAAGCTTTGAGAACTTTGTTCTTGCAAGTGTCATCCAATACTTCATTCTGTATATTGGCCACTTACACAAAGGTGTGTCTATTCTGTCTTGCTCCAAAGGCAAAATAGGCTTGAGGTATCACCTAGACACTTCATGCATTTTTTCATCCAAAACCTCCTAAAGTTAATGTCGAATTTCCCTTCCCTTACTTCTCCCAGTTATGGATGTTTCTAATGTTACAGGTATACAGAAAAAGAAAGATGAACCAAGATAGCTTAAAGTATTAATTAAGAAAAAATCATTGCATGAGGTTATTATGATTTCTTTGGGGATTTTGTGCCTCTGTTTAAGCAAAATTATTTTTAGGCATACTCTGAAAGATTTGAAAGCTCTGCCCGATAATTAGTGCATATTTTATTCAAAATACGATAAAATGTTATAAGCAAGTGCTGGTAGAAAATAAAGATTTTCTTTTAGCAACAATTTTTCAATAAGTGTGAATTTTCTAAAAAAAATCTCAGAATGCATTTCAATCACTTGAGGGATAGGTGGAATATCAGGCCTTGAATTCATGGAGGCTTCCAACTTTAAACATGTGTGATAGACGGCGACTAAAATTATTTGGTATTCTGTAAAATAGGTTATTTTTTTAATCAGCAAGGGCAGATGGATTGTCCATAATGTGTGTTTTTGCCAATTTGTGCTTCATTGTGGTTTATGAATCTAGTTACTAAGCACCTATTCATGTATGGACACTTAAAAACAAATTTCCTCATTTTTTAAAATGTAATGATCATGTATGTTGCTGAAAATGCATTTTCAGAAATCACTAATTTTACAAATTTGCTTTAAATTTGTTTAAAATTTATCTTTCTGATGGAGTAAGATTTTTTCAGACATGCAGACACTATTACAACTGATATACAAACAATTGTCTACTAACAGGTAGCATAACATTTCACGGTAAAAAAATATAGTGCAGAAGTTAATATAATTTCCTACATGTTAACGGAAAAAAAAACATAAAACACACAAGAAAAAAAATAAAAGAGAAAAACAGACAAAATATGCAATTGGGAAAGGGGAAAGTAGAAAAGTATATATAATGCATGCACACGTTTGTATGATTCTGCCATCTTGTATTAAATTGGATTTATTTGTACAGTTCTAGAAGTTCACTCTAGATTGAATTATATGTATCTTTTTACATAAAGTAAGAACGTTTTCAAAACTAAAAACCAATCTAATCAGAATAAGTCTTGAACGCACGCCTCAAGACGTGACTGTTAGAAAATGGGTCTCTAGTTGGCACAGGTATGCACCCTGTCCAAGGTGGGACTACAATCCTTGTCAGGTGAGCTAGATACACACCAAAAGATAACCTGTGCTCACCGTGTGGTAGCTTGGCATAGAGCAGACAGGCTTAATTTAGGAAGCAATGTGTAAAGTATTTGTGCAACACTTAACACAATAAAACTGTGAAAACAGCGCACACAAATATTCCACACCTGGTTAGAAAAATAATGCTTAATTTATTGAACAGAACAACACCAAAATGGCAAAAATTCAAGAAGTAAACCGAAGTTATTAGTTTTTAAAGAATACCTGCCAATATAGTGCTTAAAAGAATAAAACACCAACCTAAACTAAAAGATAATCTGTCCTTAGCCTTGGTAGCTTGGCACAGAGCGACCTCTAAGGAGACAATGTGTAAAGTATAAGTGTTACCACATATAAACATAAACACAATGAAAACACCATAAAAATACTCAACACACACTTTATAGAATAATAGAGACTAATTGTATGAGTAAAGCAAACCCGGAATGACAAAAATCCAATAAGTAGAAAGGGAGTTAGGAATTTTTAAAGAATAAACCAAAAATACTGCTTAGAGTCACATGGCGCTTTAGGGTTACTTGAGGTCATGCTTGACCAGGTTAAACCCAAAGTCCAGACCAACCACAATGGAGGGTAGGCCTGCTGCAGGACACAAGAAGGGCCCACTGAAAAAGTAGCTTGGATGAAGCAAGTGTCGGCATCAAACACTCAATGCGTCAGTTCCAATTCACGCAGTCGGGTCAAGCATCTGAATTGACCCTTAAAGTCAGGTCCAGCATCAGCTTGGAATTTTTTACGATGCAGGTGCTGCATCATTGACGAACCTTGCAATTGGGTTACGCGTCAAAGGCCAATTGCGGCAAAGTCGGCACTGCATTGCTTTTCAAGCAAACTAACTGCAGAACCCACTTCTGGGGTCCAAGCCTGGATTGGCACCTTATGCAAGGGAGGTCTCACAGATGAAAGAGTCCAGAAGCAGGGTTGCAGAAAGTCTTTGATGGCCCTGAGACTTCAGAAACAGGGGTCAAGCCAGCAAGCCCTTGGAGTCACTCTGGGCTCAATTGAGATGGGTCCTGTCCTTGTCCTCAACAGGGCAGAGATCAGAAGGTAGAATGGCAGCTCTGCAAAGGAGAGAAGCAGTTCCTTCAGAACAGCCAGTCAAGCAGAGTATGAATCCTTGTAGCACAGCAGCTTTTACGCTTGGCAGAGTTCTTCACGGGTCCAGTAGTGTGCTATCTTTGTAGGTACAGAGCCTCAGTATGTATACCTAAATGTGTCTTTAAAGTGGGGGGTGACTTCAAAGCAGGCCCTTGAAATGCACAGATCTCCTTTCATTCCAGCTCTGTCTGCCAGGATATCTGTGGGGATAATCAGCCCCATGTGTGGGACACAGGACACTGCTAAATCCAACCTTACCATTTCTGAGGATTTATCATTACCATTACAAAGATATGAAGCATGATGCAACCACTCATTACTAATCAGGAATTACAGCTTTAAAGTGTTTTAAGGAATTCCCAATGATAACCTATGAAAGAAGTAGGCCTCACAGTAGTGAAAAATAAATGTAGCTGTTCGTCACTACCAGGAAATGTTTAAGTGTAAAAGTGCTTGAGCTACCTTTTAGTTACACAGCTTCCTGACCTTAGGCCTACTTTAGGGGTGACTTATGTGTAACAAAAGGAGAGTTTAAGGCTCGGCAAGTGATATTAAATAACAAGTCAGAGTGGCAGTAAACTGCCCACACAGGCCTTGCACTGTCAGGTTTAAGAAATGTTTGAAAGGCTACTTGTGTATGTGGCACAACCAGTGTTGCAAGCACACTGGTAGCATTTAGAATACAGGCCATGGGTATATGTTATACCATATTACAAGGGACTTATAAGTAAACTAAATATGACAAGTATACACCAATGTCACCATGTTTAGGGGAGAAGCACATGTGCTTTAGCACTGGTTAGCAGTGGTAAAGAGCTCAAAGTCCTAAGGCCAACAAAAAGATACAACAGAAACTGGAGGTATGCAGGAAAAAAGTTGGAGGAACACCACCCTAAGGATTACAGGTCTAACAGTGATTTTTTTTAGTTGATTTCCATAGCCTTAGTATTACTCTTATAGCTGTTTATTTATTTATTTATTTACAGGTTTGTATAGCACCTGAATCACCCCCGAAGGGGTATCTCTGCACTGCGGAAATGCAATAGGAGGCTAACGGAATAAGAGTCTACAACAGAGCAGTTTTTAGAAACCGTCTAAATTGAAGATGGTCTGGACATTGACTCAGAGGGGTGGGGAGCTGATTCCAGTACAAGGAGCAAGGTATGAGAAGGCTCCTGAACATAGGTCCCTAGTAGAGGTGTAATGAATTTCTCTGCATGGTAGGCAGGGTCCATGCCATATACAGCCTATTGAACGGTGGAGCAGATTTTGAATTGAATATGCTTGCGCACCGGGAGCCAGTGGAGCTGTTGAAGAAGAGGGAGGGAGGCTGTTTTGGGGGGGGGGCATTTAGGACCAGACGTGCCGCGGTGTTCTGCACTATCTGCAGACGGCCCAGTGAGGACTCATTAGCTGAGATCAGCAGAGCGTTGCAATAATTCAGTCTGCTTAATACCAGTGTCTGAATGAGGGTTTAAAATACCTGACGTTAGAAAAACTGCTTCTATGGGAGAGATGCTACTTATTTTTTGTAAATGTCACGGTCCATTACCAGCCTAATTATATAGAACAGTGCTTTCCAAACTTTTTAGAACCATGACCCAAGTTTTAGAACGACAAGCATTTGTGAATCATCTAGCTATAATAGATATGAGTTGAGAGATTTTTTTAATGAAACTAATGCATCATGTGGAAGTGCACTGTCATTTACAGACTGCACATTTTCCATAGAAATTGCCACTAAATGTGTATAAGCATATAGTTTGACTGATATTTATTGCACACAAATAATATGATTTCTAAAACAGGTTTCTGTGAATATTTATCATTTGTGCATCATCAAGTAAAGTGTCTCGATTTGATTTGATCGCTATTAAAATCTTTTTTCAATCACACCTCAGAATTACCAAAATTGTGCATCAGTTTTGCTTTCCTAACTGCTGAAAGTGTACCGTTTAATTACAGGTATTTGCATTATTTTTTGTTTCACAAAAATTGCACCATACAGTCTTTCCTTTCACACTCCCTGTACTCATGCAAGATTATCACATAATTCGCTACTGTTCTTTCTCTGGCTGCAAAGTGAGAAGAGATTGTAAACATCAATCCCCATAAGCAGTAATCTTTCAGAAGACATAGCCTGGCATTTGACCTCTGTCTTTGAAGTGCAGCAAATGTGAAAGGATAGCTACAAAATGTAAAGGCATCTTTATTTATTGCTATGAACATACAATTAGTTTTCCATCTTAAAAGACCAACATGTGGTGTTGCCCAGTCGTCCGAAGAAGTGCAATTGGAACACTTATTGCATCAGTTCATCATTTTTTACCACAAAAAATCCCATTCCTAAAACTACTTAAAGTTATAAAAAAAAACATTCATCATTCATAAGTAGAAGGAAATGTAAAAAAGAGCTAAAAAAGAATTTAAAATGCATAACCATTAAATCTTAGAGATCAGTAATGAAATAATATTGTCTACTAATTGATCAGAGAAATACCAACCACAAGTAGAATTTCAGTTATCCATAGTGGCGTTCAATATGAATGTGCCATTTGAGGCTTCTTATTACAAGATTTTATATATTGAATGTATAAATACATGATCATTTTCTTTTCAATCTGGGAAGAATATTAATTGAATAAATCTTGAGGAAGGTGCTATTATACTTTAACTCAACCGAAAAGAGTACAGACTTTTTCATAATCCATTATCACCGATCACATTTTACATTAAAAATAATTCATATTTGTATGGTGACATGAATTAATGGATATGTATTTTGAAAGCTAATATTTTAGCTTCATTTTACATTTCTTCCAACTTATGAATGATGAATTCTTTTATGTAGTGTTAGGAATGTATTTTTTGGGTGGTAAAATATGACGAATTGGTGCAATTATTGTAATAAATATTTGTAATTAAATTTTAATTAGTTGGGTGATTGTTTGTACAGTGTTTAAAGAATACACAATATAGGAGTGTAAAAGTTTATGTATGATTGTGTGACTGCTGTGATTGAGTACAGTTATCTAGGGGAAGTTGTTTTTATTCCTGGATAGTAATACCCTGTGCCCTTGGTGTTGAGGGGTTGCTCCTATTAATTTATTGAGCTAAGGTAAGAGACAGCCTGGCCAGGTTTTCATGTGAGTGCCACTCTAGAAAAACAACAGAAGGCCCCGGAATCCATGGGAAGCAGAGTCCATAGGCTTTCAGTTGGTTTCTTAGAGACAATGCTGATCACTGAATCCACATGGCTCAGAAAGGCTGGGCATGATCTCGGCTCCACATTTCTCTTGCAGTTAGATGACATTCATGCTGACTGCAGCACCAGGGGGTTACTTGGGGGCATATTATCAAGCCTGGATGATAAAATTATCGCTGCTTTATCGGCAGGAAACTGCCGATAAAGTGGCGATAATGGGCTTCATAATATGCTCTATGGAATTCCAATCGAAGTTCATGTTAAATGTGAAGGACATCTATGAGCTAGTACGGAGAATGAGCTAGTACGGAGGCAAGATGGCTGCCGAGGCGCCGTAGGGGGAAGTCTCACTCTACCTCTCTCCTGATGGTGTATCAATGAAGTGGAAAAGAATGCTCGATTAAACCCTTATACAGCTCAGAGTTCCCGGGTGGCACTCTATCGTATGTATCCCGCTGTGTACTGAAGCAGCACCTGAAGCACCTGAAGCACCTGAAGCAGCACTCGAGGAGATGTTGGTGAACTTGGTACACTGGCCTACGAATGTTAAGGACTTGACTCAGGACAAAGGCTTGAGAGGAGGCAAACTTTTCTTCGAGTCCTTCACAACTCTATTTCTAAGGACATTGCAGGCGGGCCGCCTTTTCTACTCCGCTGTGATGGCACCTAAGATCTATCGTATGAACAACAAAAGCAGGGATCTACCCCCCTCCGACGAAGAAGGCTCTGAAGAGGGTCCTGGATTCTCAGCAGCTAACCTGAGAGTAAAGTCGAGGAGCAAAGCCCAGCTGAGGCGGGAGGCTGCAAAAGAGGCGAAGGAAGCAAAAGCACGGAAACTGAAAGAAAGGGAGATGGCAAAGGCAACAAAAACGGAAAGCGCCCGATCTGGAAGGGGTCCTGGCAAGGGAGCCACGGACCCAAAACTGCTGGAGGCGTTGGGGAGAGAACCTGCCTTACGGCAGACCACGATAGTGGAGTCATTCTTACCTGTGCCTGGAGCGGCGATGACGGTTTCATCGGATGTAGCGGTTGGTCAGCGGGCGTCTCTCATTCCCACGCTGGCAGATTTGTGTGGAAGAAAGCTGGGCCAGGTGCAGTCTCGGAGCCCCGAGTCGGCTGATCGGGAAGCCAACGTGATGGTGGACGCATTGCACATCGAGTTTGCGGGCTGTTTGGCGGCGCCTCCCACAGGAAGTGAGGTTACAGAAGCAGAGAATGCGACTGCCTCTTCACTGTCTGCAGCAGGGGGCGGGCCCGTGGTCTTAAAGGGCCAGGTACCTGAAACCGAGCCTGAAATCAAAACAACAACAAAGAAGGTAGGAAACAACCGTGCAGCAGTGCTGCCTCCAATCCAAACTCAAAATAGAGACTTTGGGGGAGAGGGTAGCCTGGAGAGTGAAGGCATGATCTCAGCCCTCTGTGGAAACAATGAAGGAGTGCAAACTATGCAGGATAAGAGGATAGAGACACGAATTCAGGCACATAAGGTATTGGAGGAATTAAACTTAAATATGTCAGTGGATACAAGCATGTCTGTTAGCAACATCGAACATGTGCAGAACATCCCAGATCCTTCTATGGCATCTCCTGGTGAAGATATCTTTTTTACTGGAAATGATGAAGCAGATAATGAAGGAGATGAGGAAGGGTTAGATGGAAGCGAGACAAGCACTGCAGAATCCTCTAGTGCAGAGTCAGAACTGGATGATTCAGATTCCATAGCAAGTTCAGGCTCAGAAACTGACATATCTGGTCTCAGGATTGCTTCGACCATTTCGGATAGCGACACTGATTCAGTGGCACATGAGACAGTGCAAAGGGTGGCAAGATCAAAGCTTAAAAAAAATTTAAGAGAGGAACTCAGAAAGTCCAAAGATAATGACTCTGCATACACAGGGAAAGCAGGTAATACAACTCGCAGGAACGAATCTAAAGTACCCCGCAGAAGACAAGCGAAACCAGTTGTGAAGAAGTTAGTCTGGGATAACACTGCAGAGCAGGGAATAGTTCACACTGGGGCATCTGTGAACACGGAAATAAGGGCTCAGGGATCTACTTCTCTTGGAGCAGAGGGGGACCCTGGAAGAGGTGCCACCAATTTTGAACTTCTGTTCACAACCCTAAAGCAAATCCAAACTGAGGCACGCACTGAGAGTCACAGATCAAGTAGAAGGGCCAGGCGTGCAAACAGGAAGATACAATCCTCTCTGCAAAAGGTCAACAAAATGTACGAGGACATGGTTGGGAGAGTATCCGAGCTTGAGGTCAGAACAAGCAAACTGGAAGATGACTTTGTTAAAATGAAAGATGCTGACGATGATAAAGACAAGACAACTGCAGACATGCTCTGGAAGCTAGAGGACTTCGAGAACAGACAAAGGCGAAATAATATCAGATTAATTGGAATTGAAGAAGGGAAAGAGGCGGGGGATGTTAGAACATTTGTAATTGATTTGATGAAAGGTGCGTTCCCTGAGCTGGCCTCATGGGATTGGGAACATGAGGTTCAAAGAGCGCACCGATTCCCGTTGACACGAAAGAACTTGCAGGGCAAGCCGCGGGCGATATTGATTTATGTTGGTAATTTTCTTCTGCGTGAAGAATTAATCAATAAGGCAAAACCACAGGCTAAACGCTCTTATAAAGGAAATGAGTTCTTCACCCGCCCCGATTTTTGCCACACCACCGTGGAAAGAAGGTGGCGGATGAGACAGCTGATTACCCCGTTCCATAATTTAGGCTATGAGGCCTATCTTCTATTTCCAGCACGTCTGAAAGTCGGCTTTGAGGGTAGCTTCAGAGTTTTCCATTCTGAAATTTTGGCGCAAGAATATCTTTCTTACTTGAGAGAGAATAGAGGTCGTCAAAAGCCTACACGTGGTTCTTTGGAGGTTCAAGATTCACAACTTGGTCCTGTCCAAAATATACCTCGTAAAAAGTAAACAGTAGAATACCCTGCTAAAGCAATAAGCATAAAAAGGAAAATAAGAAAATGATACATTAGGATACATCAGGAGCAGTCTGATTGTTTAAAAAACTCTCTTTAAAAAAAAAAAAAAAAAAAAAAAAAGTATAAAACCCAGAAACTACTGCTAATAGTTATGAATCACGGCGGGGGGGAAAAAGGGAAAAGGGAAAAGGAAAAAAGCAGTAGCAAAATGATTGGGTTTATGTCTATGCTAGTGAGCAGTCTGAGCAATGTATATAGTTCAAGGAAAATCAGGGAGGGGGGGGGGTGAGGCAACCCAGAGGCAAACGTCAGCCAGACATAGGTCTTACGGACCTATTTGCCTGTAGGGGGGGAGGGTTCACGGGGGTGGGGCGTCTGGGGTGGGGGAGGGAGAACTTAGGGGCAGGGGCAGGGCACAAGGACATGGTTATTTGTAGATGCAACGACGGGCGTGTGATGGAAAAAGTGTTCCAGCGGTATGATGTTAAGGAAGGGATTACCAATTCTAAGTTGCATGTATTGAGTGACTCAGGTGGGTTGAAGATAAAGTATGTCAAGATAATGTCAAGTGATCAGGCTGTCAAAAATTTTGTGAAAATTAGTAATGATACTTAGGTGTATAACATGGAATGTATGCGGTTTAAACGATGTTCAAAAGAGAAATAAGATAGGAGTGCGATTACGCCAGATGAATGTGGACTTCATTTTTTTGCAAGAAACGCATATAATGAGTACCCAAGAGTTCTTTCTGAACCAGATGGGGTTCCAACTTATAGTAAGTTCCAAACAAGGGGCTAAAAATAGAGGAGTCGCCATTCTGTCAAGGAGTAGAAACTGGAGAATAGGGAAAAAACTAGAGGACAAGTGGGGAAGGTGGGCCATGGTAGAGATTGAGATAGATGGTGTTTGGACTACGATGGTGTCTATTTATGGATCTACACAGGACGACCCGGAGGTGCTACAGTTTATGGATTCTGAATTAGCTGCTTGGCCCCCACAGATTATTATAGGAGGAGATCTTAATATTAATGGGGCGGATGGGTTAGGGACTGGTCAAAATGGAAGTTATAAAGGCCGTAAGAAAAGAGTCCATAAGGCACTTGTTGACCTTCTCTGCAGTAACAATTTGACAGATGTCTGGGGTATTACTAAACCACAACAGAAAGGGTACACTTATTATTCTGCACCACACCAAGTTTGTGTAAGGCTTGATTATTTTTTAATTTCCAGTAATTTAATGTCTAGGGTCAATATAGATAGGTTGCCAAGAATTCTAAGTGACCACAACCCGTTAGTTCTGGAGATAAAGGTAGAAGGAGGAAAAAGATCTAATCGGGTATGGACCTTCGAAAGAAAACTTCTTCTGGAAGAGGATTATGTACTGCATATGTCAAAGTGGATCACTGATTTCTTTCACTATAATAAAGGAACGGCACCGGAGGGAGTTATATGGGATGCTTTCAAGGCAGGCGTACGCGGAGAAACATGTAGTTACAGTCTTCACAAACGCAAAATGGAAGGGATATCACAAAGGGAATTAGAGAGAGCCGTCTCAGAAGCAGAAGAGCAAGTAGATAACTGCCTTATTAGAGGTGACCCAGTAGAACAATGTCTGATTGATTTATTAAAAGTCAAAAGTGAGGCAGAAGGGGACTTGGCAAAAAAAGCGGCAGTACAGTATACAATTCGTAGGGAAAGATGTTACGAATATAATGAAAAAGTTGGGCATGTTCTGGCCATGCGTACTAGGCAGATAGCGGCAGCAGGCACGGTGAGACAAATTAGAGACGAAAATGGCAATATACAAATTAGTCCTGAAGAAATCAGGGAAGTATTTAGGAAATTTTACCAGACTCTCTATGACCATCAACATCCTTGTAGTAGTGAAGAGATTAGTGACTACTTGGAGAATATACCAAACGAGACGATAGCAGACGAAGATGCAGATAGACTAGAAACCCAGATAGAAATGGAACAGGTCAAAGAAGCTATGGGCAAACTACCCTCTGGTAAGGCTGCCGGCCCCGATCAGATACCCCTAGAATTTTATAAAACTTTCTGGGGGGTACTTGCACAAGAGTTAACTAGAGTGTTTCAATTGGCACAGCTTGGGCAGTCCACACCAAAGTCATGGGGGGGTGCAGACATCGTCTTGATTCTTAAAAAGGGCAAGCCGGAGGAAGAGCCCGGGTCTTATCGCCCCATTACATTAATGAATAATGATACTAAAATATACTCTAAAATATTGGCAATGAGATTTGCAGAAGTAATCAGCTCACTAGTTTATCACACCCAACATGGCTTTATTCCTGGTAGGGGAACAACCCATCATACCAGGAAGGTGATAACACTATTTGATACCGCCGAAGTCAGAGGGGACCCGATGGCAGTTATTCTTTTGGACGCTGAAAAGGCGTTCGATCGGGTCTCCTGGGACTATTTGTGGCATACGTTGGCTAGAGCTGGCTTTAGGGGAGGATTTATTAAAGCACTTCAAACCCTATATAAAGAACCGGTCGCGGCCCTAAGAGTCAACGGGGGGACTACTGGCCAATTCCATATTAAAAGGGGCACACGGCAGGGGTGCCCATGCTCCCCATTACTTTTTGCCATGTATATGGACCCACTGATTCGTAAATTAGAGTTTTGTCCAGAAATTACTCCATTGCCGACATTACTGGGGCCATGTAAGATCTTGGCCTATGCCGATGATGTGGCAGTGATAACACCAAACCCCACAGAGGCAACTGCGCATATAGAAGAAGAGGCCCGCAGATTCGGTCGCGTATCCGGGTATGCCCTAAACGTCTCCAAGACCCAGATAATTAAAAACTCGACGACCTCGTGTGATGATAATCGGGTGGTACAGGCAGGGACTTACCTTGGAATTAAAATAATTGCTGATTTAAACAATTTGGTGGAAAATAACATTGCCCCAATAATTAGCAAAGTAAAGAAGGATCTGGATCGGTACGAAAATCTGCACTTATCGCTAGTGGGCCGGGTTAATATTATTAAAATGATGATATTGCCAACATTTTTGTATATATTCAGGGCTATTCCACTCTTATTTGAAAACAAGTGGTTTAATATATGTGAACAAATGATCAACCGCTTCGTATGGGCTAAGGGCAAGACGCGCAGAGCACTGAGGTACATGTCTCTACCACGGGAACGTGGAGGCTGGTCCCTACCCGACCTCAAAGTGTATTATTGGGCCGCCGCATTCCAAAATATGTTGGGATTGGTAGGGGGGGCTGATACAGATGACTGGGATAAAGCAGGATCACTTGCAATTTATGGTTTGACTCTAGGTAAAAATGTGGAAAATATATTTTTAAGATTTACGGAGGAAAGTTATTATAAACGAACACGGTTCAAGATCCTAATGGCTGCTCATAATGTTTGGAAGGGAATAGCTAAAAAGATTGGATTTGGGAAATATAATTTTTACACTAGACTTAAAAATAACCCCTCACTTTCGGGTATGGTTTTCTCGGGAGCTGTATTCCAAGACTGGGAGTCGCGTGGGATAAGGAAGATTGGAGATATTTTGGGCCCCCAGGGTATCTTACAATTTGTTGAGCTACAGGAACGATATACACTAGATACAAAACATTTTTTCAAGTATCTTCAAATAAGGAGTTGCTTAATAAACAGGAAAGGAGGACCTATAGGGTTCAATAGAAATATATTGTTGGACATTATAGAAAAAGGCTCGGATTGCACTATAAAGAGGTTCTACAGCGAATTGACAGCGTTAAAGAAAGACGATATGGAGAAATGGATAAATAGGTGGTCTGCAGATTTGGATATAAGCTGGGATATTTTCTCAGAATCGTTAGAGTTGGGAAGGAAATTGTTGTGTTCATCTTCACTACAGGCTCAACACTATAAGACTCTATTCCATCTCTATCACACTCCTGGAAAAATTGCTCAATGGGGGGGCACTACGGGAACCACCTGCTTTAGATGTGGGAGTCTGGGGGCGGACCTTACACATATCTATGCACTTTGCCCACATCTGAATAATATAAAACGGGATATTGAGCAGTTTTTACAGAATGTACTATCAACAACAATAGAACTAAGTCCAGCTGTCATGTTATTAGGAGTTAATCCCGAGACCTATGTGGGCAATGAAAAGTTCCTATTCGTAGCTACAGCTACCCTCAGACTATTAGTCGCCTCGGCATGGTTGGATCCTAACCCTCCAACCTATCATCAATGGCTGGGGAAGCTATTATCTATCCAAAAGCTAGAATCAGCTATCTATGCGAGAAGGGGGAGAAACGGTAAGAAACTAGGCGTAGCAATATGGGAGCCGCTCGTCCTCTGGAAACAGGGTCCCGATTAGTGATCATTAGGGGGGGGTTCGAAATCGAGAATTTAGAATGTAGAAGTCTGTGTATTTTTGGAGTACATGATTTGCTTTGAGAAAACCATATATGAATTGATATTATTTCCTTGTTCATAATATTCTGTATAATCCTAATACTCATACATGTTTTCTTTTTTGTATTGTAATGAATGTTACTGTGCCCTGCTCTCATCTTGGGGGGGAATAAAGGGGAAAAAAAATTTCAATAAAAATATTTAAAAAAAAAAAAAAATGTGAAGGACATCTAACATGAGCTTCGATTGGAATTCCATAGAGCATATTATCAAGCCCATTATCGCCACTTTATCAGCAGTTTACTGCCGATAAATCGGTGATAATTTTATCGCCCAGGCTTGATAATATGCCCATTTGTTTTTAATTACATCAACAACTCATTGATTGTGACCATAGCTACACAAGTGTGTCCCATGCCCGACCATATGCTATAAATCGCCTGCCCAGCATGCAGGACCACAAAAGCAACCCTTGAACCCATGAGAACCAGGGTATAAACTCGCATATGGCCAACAGTGGTTCTCATTGGTGTCATGTGAAGAATAAACTAAACAATTAGGAGGCTAGAGATATAGATAAAAGTTTATTTGTAATTATGATTAAGGTGATTGCATGTATTTCATTATCCCTAATTTCCCCTCAATGCTGTATGTATTCCATGAGGTCATCTAGCTTCTTATTCGTTTATTTTCTTCTTTAAATGACCCATTTAAAATCATTGTTGCCTATATGTGATTAAATTGCCTGGCAGCGCCTGTAGTGTTCCAGCTTTGTTTTGGCTTCATAAAACTGGAGGAGCTCTAGTTAGGTGTGAAAAATACATTTTAGTCTAGTGATGTGGACTCTGGCACTAAAATGCATTCGCCTAACCCCTGGGTTTTAAAACAGAGTGGCATGTTTCCTAGCTTCTCTGTCTGTAGCTCATGTGCTAACTCACAGTTATCGTATTAATAGATTTATGTAAACAGGGCGAAAACCAAGATTATCACATCTCTGTTCTGCTTAAGAGCACACATTCAGGGGGCAAAGTTTTCAATAGTGCAGCAGGAGCAGCTGCATCAGGATTCAGGAGCTGCAGGTGGCCACTGAACCCGAAATATGTCTATACCTAACTAACCATCCCCAGACAGGAGGCTCATTCTCTTGCTACGTCACTGCAAAAATGGTTCCCCTAACCTTGGAGTGGAACACACAGAACATGGAAAGACCTCCTCGACTAGCTATACTCGTCCATCTATGATGCTGTGTTCTCAGGCGCCGGGAAACCCTTTTTGGGTAGCTGTTGCGCCATACAAGCTTATAAAATAAATAATAAAATAGCTCATGAAGATTACGTGTATTCAGTCTGCATTATCTCAATGGAAATAGTATTCAGTGGAGGATTTACTGTTATTTTTAAATGGAGACTAGAGAAGAAAGGGTAGGGTGTGAAGGAAATGCCTAAAGTCTAAGGGTCTAAAGTATAAGGACTTCATTTAGAAGCCCACTGCGCCATCAGCACAATGGGCTTGTCTATATTTACAATGCCATGTAGTCACCCTGCGTGACTTTTCATGGCCTTGTAAATAGGGGCAAATTTCATGCACTTTCTTGCATGAAAGGGGCGTTCCATGGGTGTTACTGTGGGTGTTCCCATGCAACATACATGGAACCTGACACATTCCCAAGTGCACAAAATGTTGTAAAGCTGTACATACGTCAAAATACTACACCTCCCCAGGGGAGGTGTAGAAGTGGTACAACAAGGAGAAATACTTTTATTTCTCCTCGTTTTTTGCAGCTCGCATAGAAAGAGAAAAATGCCAACAATTATTGTTTTTGTGCAGGAAGGTGTGTCTTCCTGCACATAAACAATCCACCCACACAATGCAAGTGCAAGGGTGTCTGCATTGGTGCATGGCTGCTGTTTGTGCGCCAGCGCAGGGGAGAAGAACAGGAATGCGCCATATCTTGTACATAAGGCACATATCTGCCCTTTCATTTTGACGCACTACATCGCAGCAGGAAGGCTAGCTGTACTGCAGTGCCTCAACATATATTAGAACATTGGAATGTTGGGAGCTCCATTGCAGACAATGGAGTGCTCCCTGCTTCTAATGGCCGGTAAAGGCCCACAGAGCAACATTCCAATGTTCTACAAAGTCTTCTAGAAGCTCGAGGGGATTTATAGTCCCTCAAGCTTCGAGAACCCTTTGTTTAAATTGTTAGAACATTCTGCCCTCTAGTGGCAGAATGTTCTAATAGCCTTATAGCCCTTCGTAGCAGGGCTATCCCGGCAATTAAAGTCCTGCTGTCTCGTTAAAGTCCCTCGCCTTCGGCTCGGGCCTTTAACGATTCAGCTGGCCTTTAATAGCCGGTATAGCCCGCTACGGCGAATTATAAGGCTATATTATAACATTGGAATGTTGGGAGCTCCGTTGAAAACAACGGAGTGCTCTGGGCTTTTAATGGCTGGTATAAGCCTGGAGCTCCAACATTCCAATGTTTCTTTGTTCACAGCTCTGGCTGTGAACAAAGGCTTCAGGGAACCTGAGGGGATTCCAATCCCCTCACGCTCCCAAAAGGCGTTTTTTTTTTGTTAGAACATTCTGTCCTTTAGTGACAGAATGTTCTAATAGCCTTATAGCCCTTCGTAGATGGGATATACTGCTATAAAAAGTCCCTCTCCCTTGTTAAAGGCCCTCGCCTTCGGCTCGGGGCCTTTAACGCTGGAGAGGGCCTTTAATAGCCAGTATAGCCCTCTACGGTGGGCTATAAGGCTATATTAGAACATTGGAATGTTGGGAGCTCCATTGAAAACAATGGAGTGCTCTGGGCTTATAATGGCTTGTATAAGCCTGGAGCTCCAACATTCCAAAGTTTCTTTGTTCACAGCTCTGGCTGTGAACAAAGGCTTCTGGGAACCTGAGGGGATTTCAATCCCCTCACACTCCCAAAAGTTTTTGGTTTTTTTGTTAGAACATTCTGTCCTTTAGTGACAGAATGTTCTAATAGCCTTATAGCCCTTCGTAGATGGGCTATACCGCTATTAAAGTCCCTCTCCCTTGTTAAAGGCCCTCGCCTTCGGCTCGGGGCCTTTAACGCTGGAGAGGGCCTTTAATAGCCGGTATAGCCCTCTATTGTGGGCTATAAGGCTATAGTATATGAGGGCCTAAAAGGTGTAACTGTGCCCCCTTGATGAGATGTGTTAATAATAATTATATGAAAAAATATTGTTAAATTGCTTTTAAAGAATTTAGAATAAGAATTATTATATTTGACAGAAAATGCTGGTGAACAGAAGAGTCCTTTGCGCATATATAGTTTTCATTATACCCATGGAGCACATTAGAAGCAACCATTAAGTGAGACAGTATGTTTTGGTAGACACACTTATCCTGTCCCTTGTTATGAGGGGTAGATTTTCTGTTTTTGGACGCATAACCCTTCTGCATCATAGAACAGTGTTCATGTATGACATCTGTGAAATATTCTGTTTGGATGTGTTTTTTTTAACGTTTTATTTTATTTTTTTATCTGCCAAAAAGAATCATTTTAACGCTCTGTTATTCAAGCGTATCTAGCTTAAATATGCACTGTGGCCTAGCTGGTACAGCATGGGTTCTAATGCAAGCAAAGACATTGGACCCTAATTCCCTGCTTTGGTTGGAAAACACAACCACTAATTGAGATCAAAAGGGGCATCACACCTTTGGCCCCGGTATCACTGCACCTGCTACGCTATTGATATTTACGTCCCTGCTCAGGTGTGCAATCTGAGTGTCACAGGTCTACACGCTGTTTTGACAACTGCTTACTACTTTGAATAACAGCTGTCAATAATGCTCATTTCAAAGATCCTCTAGCTGGGCAATGCATATTTCAATTGGTCTAGTGTAGCTGGTGCAGTGACACCGGGGCTCAGAGTCATGAGGAGTCCACTGAACCCTGATTATTGCTGTATTTTATATTTCAAGCTGCAGCCATGGGGCTGCAGCTTGAACTTCTTTGCACTATGGCCCAAGACGTACTGGGTGCAGTATTGATTTCACAGAGAATCGTGCATTGGGAAACAACACAGCAGTATGTTGTTCCCACACTACTTGTAATCACCATTCGGACTCAAACTCATGTTTGCATCCAAATCAGGATTATCCCAAATCTTGGAATTAGGGCCTTTTTCAAGAAAAGCACTATTGTATTGTATTGTAATTGCATTTATATATCGCTTTCTACCCCTGACGAGGAGCTGAAGCGCTTTTTCTACGACTTGCCACAAGCAGGTACCCCAGGTTTTCAGAATGTTTTGTGTAGTCCAGGGAGGGTAAGATCTGCACTTAATTCCTAAACCAAATGAAAAGTTCGGTGTAAATGACAAAATAAAAATCTTTTAAGGTGCAAAGACTGAAAATAGCCAAACACTCTGGGGCGTTATTAACACCAGAACCCTACCTTAATAGTGACACAGGGCTTTATGTACTATTGCCATTTGCAAACCAGGAACGTGCAATTTGCACACAGACTGTTTTTCAAATGGGAATGTAGTTTGCAATGCAACCCATGTACTAATAGGTCACACCGCAAAGTGTACGCTTGCAGGCGGTCGCAAAATGACCTGCCTAATGAATATTAGTTAGGGAGGTCCCAGTTTGTAACCCACTATGTTGACTGCAATTGCAGTGATGTAGGCCGACAAGAGACAGCATTTTGACCTTTGACATCCAATAAAAGCAGTATTGCAGTAGCACTATATTAAACCAAGTCCTGAATGTCTGGACCTATGTTTCATTGACAGCAATTGTCCAGAAGACCAAATAATACTCTGGCAATGCAAAAATTGACACTATAAATAAAATCTTGATGGTGATTTGTTATTTGATGAGAAATACAATTTTAACAGTTGCTTTCCAGGAAGAAATTATGTTTCGGAGGATCACATCTCTGTGTTGCCCAGCTGCACAGCCTGAAGACTTGTCCATGTATTACAAATCTCGGGCGGCCATATTTCCAGCACTGTGAATGGCAGGCTGTGACTCTTTTTTCATGTATCTGAAGTTGTGTCGCCATCTTTTCACTAAGGGTGTTCTTGTTTGTCTTGTGACAGATGCCATGCTCCTGGTAGCGGAGAGGTTGGAAGGTCCATTCAACATTGAGTCTGTCATGGATCCCATTGATGTCAAGATTTCCGAAGCCATAATGAACATGCAAGAAAACAGCATACAGGTGTCAGCCAAGGTAACCGACAACAACTGATTACCCACCTGTGAGATAATCGCGGGTGGAACAGCAACATTGTTTGACATAACATTGGACGGACCTACACAACAGACAAAACTGTGTTGTAGATGAGTACAGTTTGTCCAACTCAAATGCATTAGAAACACTTTTCTGCATGGGTTTTACAACTTTTGGAATAAAAAAAGCTATCTTCCAGCTCTCCTTGTTTAAAACACTGTCACATTCGTTAACCCACTAAAAATGTTTATGCTGTCTTAGATTTTTTGTAAACTACTATGTTAGTAGGGCATTTTCCATGCAGCAAATAATTGTCTGGCAGTTCAAACATGTACCACAAAATAATATGTTTGGAGTGAAAATGTAAATGAATGCCAGAACGGATGATGACTAGACAAAGAGAATCCAGGAGTCAGGATGCAAAACTTTGCAGGACAGGTGTGTTCATGGTCTGTGGTTGCAAACTCAGCTTGGGTTACCCGGTGCCGCTGGCAAAAGAGGTCTACATTGACACTTAGGCCCTTATTATGAGTGGACCGATACATTCATATATGTGTAGCAACTCCCGTTAGTGCACGTTTTGGATTTATAGGTTTTGTGAGAAATATCAACGGGTCAAACCTGGAGATATTTATCACAGGGAAAATACCAGTATTTTGCAGAACATGAGGATTGTGGCAAGATTACCCCCAAATGACCATGTTATTCCCAAAAGCTTGTGATAGGCGAAATACCGAACACCTTATTTTTTATTGCATCTGATAGTGGCCAACTTGTAATGAGGGCCTTAAGTTTTGGGTAGGAAACTCTCTTCAATGTCAACTAGCTGCTGCATATTGCATGCATTTATGCCACTGGAAATGCTTTTTAGGTGAAATTTAAGATGTAGTCATGTCACTTCAGTTTGTCATACCCCCCCTCACAGTTGACATGTGGTGCACCTAAGAGATATTCTTCTGCAGGTTTCTACTGTTAGCTTTTCACAATATTGTCTTGCATTGCATCATGCGGGGATGATAAGCAAAAGGGTATAACCATGTAGGCCAACCTGATTGGTCATCGAACCTCGGGGAACAAGCAGAGTTAGCACAACACGACTAGTCAAATTAGGAAAGGCAAAGGTCCTCTGCTTTCTCATACTGACACATAAGGAAGTGATGGGGACAGCCTTTAAAGAGATCAATGCACTTCAGCTCCAGTGGACGGGCCTATCTCTCAGCCAAGGCTTTGGCCTTTGTGATTTGAGGAGTTACCACTAGTTACAGAAAAGATATTGGTGTTTGAGGGGCACCTCAGCTAATAAGCTTTCTGTTGCTTGCCCTTTTCATTTACGTCTTGTTATCGTATTGTATAGTCAGGTGCATGCTTTCTTTGGATCTGATTTACTTCAGCTCACTTTATTCAACATTTACATGAAATGCAATTCGAATCATTAATATATGCTGTGCTGTAGACCTTTGTTTGATGCTTACTTGAATAAAGTCTTACTGTGCTCGATTGAGAACAGTTCTGAATCTAAATAAAAAAGCAAAACATAAACTTGACATCACAAATCTGCATGGTTATGCCCCTGCTTGGTATACTCTGGCACATACTAACTTTTCCATAACACATTTTAGTTTAGCAAATAATAAGCAAGGTAATTTAGGTCAACAATGCATAGCTACATATAGAATTCTGTGCAATAAATATATGGCCAAATTGCTGAGTTCTAGTTGTGAACGTGTACAATATGATATATATATATCACCATATATTAGTGAAACTATCAATTCACAGATACCTCTTTAATTTAGCAATGAGATGTTCAGCTATATTTTCCTCTGCCCTAAGTACAATCAACATGAATTATAAAAGGTGATGTGTCACAAATTAGCAACATTTTTAAAATCAATCGCAAAAAGACTCAGTGCAGGAAATTTTATGGGTAAACTATGTAGGACTGATTTCACAATCCTTCACCATGACAGAGCATACAGACTCCCTAAACAGAAGAGTCCACAGAGGCATACAGGCTTCAGTAAAGGTGGCCATCGCTCAACTTTGGTAGGTTGAGCAGCCAGGTAGTCTTTGGAGATAATCCATTCAATAACATTACACTTAAATAAAAGAAGAACTTAGGACCTGATTTAAAGTTTGGTGAAATTAGTACAGGAATGGTTCTCAGCCTGCTAAATTTAAGAGATGACAGCCAGGCCTGATCTCATCTCTACATATTGAAAAGAATCACCATTACAGCAATTCCTTTTTATGTACTAAACTTTAATGTATGTCTACCTTTGGTTTTGGTGACCATACACCAAACTTTTGACATGTTCTTTCTTTTCAAAAAACAAACTCCTAAAGTGAGAGTTTGTTATTGAAAAAGAGAAAACTATTTTTCCACTCACACTGGGACTTTTTTCTCCCAGGGAGTGGGTGCCATTTTTTTCTTGTTCCTAACTATTAGGTTTTTCCTGGTGGTGATGGACAGAAAAAAAGGCATTACACCAACTAGAGCTAGTGATAATGCCCTTCCTCTAACAGGGACCTACTTTGCTGAAGAGTATTTATCAACAGAGCCAATGAGGGCTCCATTGGCGAAATGCTGAAGGTTCACTTATCTCTAAATGAGGAGGACACACTGAGACTTTAGCAGCCAGGATACTCCATTAAATTTGAACACACTGTCCACAAACTCTAAATCTGGTCTTTAACAACTAGAAGGTTACACCAGATCTAAGTAAAAGGAAAAGAGTTTGATAAGGTAATAAAACAAAATAGATGAATCTGTGAGAAAGGTGAGAGACAATGAATATTGTCCCATTTGTTTAATTGATCCTTCTGCACTGTCTGTTCTGTTTGGGCTTTTTGCTTGCTTTCTTCTCTTGTCTGTCCCTGGCGCCGGGAAACCCATTGAGGGTAGCTGTGTGCAATACAAGTTTAGATAAATAAATAAATAAATAATAAATAATTGAAAGCTAAGGTAAAATTCATTCCATCAAAAATCAAAGCAAAGATTGCCCATAGTCAAATATGGTAAAGTTTTCTCCGGAGATATGACTGATGCTTGGGCATTTCATGTAGGTGACTTGGAACTTCACCCCTTTGAACTGAAGGTGGAGGTTGGGTCATGCTAATATTTATAACTTTGCTGTTCGAAATTTTAGGATATGATATTAGGTATACAGTGTGGGAGCCTTTGGGTAATCCTAGATATCGGTGAGTAAAATCACCCAGTGGAGCATTGGAACAAAATGATGCAGGTTGCCAGGTATTGTAACCAGATCTGATGCGGCAGTTGATCCTGAGTAGGATGAGTTGGTACTGCTATTCAACAGGTAACATTTTGGTTGTTCCAGCATTCACAAATACAGATATTTTACCCAACAAAGATTCAGAATGGCCATCAAAAAAGGTTTTCAGGTGAATGGTAAAAGTAAGCAGTTTTTAGATGCTGGTATCCTCTGGTCTGATCCCTGAGCCTGAGTTCCTCTTAAAATTAGATGGGAGGGTCCATCCACAGCAATGCCTACCTCCAATTCTTCCAATTATCACACCAGCTAACTGAGATTTCTTCGCCTGGTGCAAATATCAGGCAATCTCCTGCCCCACAGCAATATTATCCAGATGGTCCTGTTCTGGTCACGTTCAGAGAACTGACTCTTTTATTTCTTGGATCACTTATGTTGAGCGAAAGATTCAAATGCGAGTTAGGAACAGATTTTCCAGTTCTCATCAAGTGGGTAGCAGGGATTCCTTTTGGTACCACAGGTAAGAAAGCCACTCTTGGCTCTAACAGTGTTCTGAAGATCCAGTGGTTCAAGAATGAACTCCTAAAGGGTAGATGTAGATTGTCATCCATAGATTCTCTTAACCAAGTTCTTAGAAAGTTCACCCTGACCCCACCCCAATTTTTCATACAGTTTAAAGGATTTTCTGCTCAAGAACAGAGCGGTGTTGCAGGTAGAATCTCAATGAGTCCAGTGCAGACAAAATATACCATAACAGATGCTCCTCCATGATGAAAGAACTCTCTTGCTCCTCAACTTCATCCACAGCCGAACAGTTCAATCAAAACCACTGTAGAGCCACTTCAAATTTAGATGTCACATTCAGCCCTTACCACTTCTCACTTTGCTCTTTTGTTTCGTTTTTCTTCTCGAATCAGGTAATTACTGTAATTTTGTGGCCCGGCCGATAAGGCAATGTAATTCCTATTTATTATTTATTGAAAAGTAAAACAGATAACCAAAAGCTGTCTTCAAATGTGTATGTTTCAAACTAAACTACATTAATGTTAGTACTGTAATAATGCAAATGTCCTCTCTAGCAAAATATATGGAGCACTTGGTCACAATAGTATTTTAGAGAAATAAAATCCACTGGAACCTGTGCAGAGTACAAGAGGCAACAACTCGTGAGGAGAAATTATGCTACTCAACAGCCGACACTTTACACTTATGTAACTGGTCTCAAATACCCCAGAATTTCACGTCTCCTGTCATTCATTCAAATTTACTTCTCATAGTGTCAGACCTAGCCTGCACTAAGATTGGAAAAGCAAAACATTTTTAGAAGAGGATATTGGCCTAAATCCTGAACAGCAGTCTTCCGACTATAGCAGAGGTTAAAATGAAGTGATCCAAGACAATATAAAAGTGAAACACCTTAGAGAGTCAGAATTCCTCACACTTACTAGCATGAACATGGATGATTTTCAATCTGACATTAAAGCAGACCAAGTCAAATTCAAAGAATTATTAATGTTAAATGTTCTAACAAAATCTGCCAAGGAAACTATTTAAATTACATTAAAAAAGATGTATCCCTTTATGCATAGACGACAATCTATCTATTTCTATCAATGTGAACATAAAGACAAATTTCTATTGAATTTCAAAGCTATTTGAATAAAGAAATAATTGATTTTCTAAATTGCATGCTATAAATGTTGGGTTTACTAAGAAGAGTACATGAGTCAGAATAGTCTGCTGAGCCAATTATTTACAGTGGCCGAGCAATATCCAATTTTAGCTTCTGGTTCAGGCTGATATGGCAGAGGGGCATCAGTAGTGATGTAATTGCTGTGCTAGACACTCTTCCACTCTCCTTAAACTGATTTAACTCTATATTCTATATAAAAACCAACCTGAATACGTTAAACATTAATGTTCGTAGATTAGAGTCATGAACAATTTTGCGCTTCTATGTTGAAGTTGGTTGTACTGTAAAGAAAAAATAAAACAATAATTCTAATATCTTAATTCAGAGAATCACAATCTACGGAGAGTTACACTCTAGAATAGAACTGAGGGGCTTATCGTGGCTTAACGCCCCCTTGTAAATGAAGCCCCCTTTCACGCTATACTTAGCGTGAAAGGGGTGGGCAATGGGTGTTACAGTTAGCGTTCCACCGTAACACCAATTGATTTTGACGATGCCCCCTATTTACAAGGGTAATGCCAATATTAAGACCAGGGAAAAGCTGGTCTTAAACAGGCTCAACAAAGAGAATTTTTTTATTTCTCCTTGTTTTTGCTGTTTCATTGTGTGCTGCATTTGCATTGATTGTTTATGTGCAGGAAGGTGCCCCTTCCTGCACATAAACAATCAATACAAAAAATGATGTTTTGCATCTTCTTTGTGTGCTGAATTAGGCAGCACACATAGAAGTTTAAAAACGCCATTTAAAGATTGTTTATGTGCGGGAAGGGACACCTTCCTGCACATAAACAATCGTCCCCTCCACGCAGACCCTCTTACACTATGGTGCAAGGATGTCTGCGTTGGCTCTGGGCAGCTAAAATACAGGGAAATACAGGGCTGCTCCATATTGTTGTAAAAATGGTGCAGCCCTGCATTTCAGAAGTGGCGGAGCTTGGCGTTAAGCCAAGGAGGCTAACGTCACTCTCCGCCACTTCTCTAGTAAATATGCCCCTTACTTGCTCGATCTATTGGTACTGCATTTAAGTTTTGGGCAGAACAGGGAGTCTGAGAAGGAGGTCTTTCAAAATGTCAGGCAAAATGCTTTGCACACAAAAAATCTATGTAAATATGAAGTATTTACTACATTCTGCAGATCCTACCCCATGCTTGACAAAAGACTGTAGGAGGACTTTTTTATCAAGATATATTATCCCTGTAGAGAAAACAAGTTTTTTGTGCCATTGAACTAATTAGTCAGTTTTACGCCTGCAAATTGTCTGGAAGAGTATGCTAGTTCAGGGGGCGTGCACATAGAAACCTCTGATTTGTGTACTCTGAGGATAGTTGTAAATTCAAAAAATGTGTGGACATCTGTGAAGTGTAGAGTTCAGACTCTGCAAAACATTTGTGAATCAAGTTCAAATTCTTTCTTGTATTAGTATTAGAGCTGATAATCGTGTATGTAGATTTATTTATGTGCTAAAAAACGTTCAGCTTAACAATGGTTAATAAAATACTACAGGCGTGAAAGCATGTAAATCTGACATAGCAAGGGTTCTGTGTACGTTTAGTCCTGAATGTGAATTCTCCAGGAAAACAGGCAGGGTTATATTCACATCTCATGGAATTAGTAGTTCACAAGGGAAAAATTCCCAAGGAATTAGATATGTTGATCATCGCAACAGGAAAGGAAAATGGGAATTTTTGTTCGAGCATGGATTCTTGCAAGGTTTTCACCAGAGCCTTTTTTCCCCATGTGCGTTTTGCTTTCACTTGCAGAAATGTGCTTTGAAAAAATAGCAACTGAGTGTACAGTTTAAACACACAACGTGCAATTATAGTATTGGCCAAATATCTTGTTTCCACACACAGTCGAATTATAAGGGAACCCATATTGACGACCTTACTATCATAGATAAATATTAATGCATTCTGAACTATTCATGAAAACACCAACGCACAAAAAAACAAGAAGGAGGGGTGTCCTCCGCTTCATCAATGACACAGACGAAGAAACCCTACTTTCAGCACACATCTTGAATTATTTCTGAATTCCACTGGACTGCAACTCTAGTTCAGTTAGAATTCATGGTCTATAAACTCTAGGGGCCTCATTTATGAGGCTGTGCGTCACTTTTACGCCGCCGGTGCATCACTTTTTGTGACGCACCAGTGGCGTATAAAATGCGCCTTGTTGCGCCATATTTACAAAGTGACGCATCTAGGTAGATGTGTCACTTTGTAAACCCCTGCGCCACATTATACCTGCGCCAGGTATAATGTATGCAAGGGGGGCGTATTGACGCAAGGAAGGGTCGTAGAAGCGACGCAGTGAAATCCATGAGATTTCACTGCATCACTTTTAGGACACCGTTGCGTCAAAATCTTGCGCCTTCCTCACAGCAGGCGTAAGACTGACGCAGGCCCTTTCACATGGGGCTTGCCCCATATGAAAGGACGCATTGCTGGAGTTGCGTCACTTTTGTGACACACTCCAGCAATGCGTCACTTTTGCGCCATTCAGATACGTCAGAAATACTGACGTATCTGTAGCTCCTTGCGAATGTCGCAAGGAGTGCGCACTGAGAAGTGATGCATCGCTGCTTTCACGCAGCGATGCGTCATTTCTCATAAATGAGGCCCCATGTTTTTAAACTAACGGATGCCAGAATGCACGAATACGGTGCACAGTCATGTTCTTTTTCAAGTGCACCTTCATTTGTTGTGTCTGGTACAAAACAATCAATCATTGTTCTTGTAAAGCGCTACTACTCACCCATTAGGGTCTCAAGGCGCTGAGTGTGTGGGGGGGGGGGCGCGCTATGCAGTGGATTAGAGGAACATTTCTCTCTGAGAGCACAGCAGTGAGAGACAGGACCATGGTTTCAAAATGTGATTGTCTCGTCACTGACGGCGGATTTGACCATGGCCGGACTGGCCGTAGCGGGCACTGGCCATTTCTCCAGGAGGCCGCCAGGGTGGGACCAGTTTTGGGGGCCGTTTTTGTTACCGGGGACCTGCAATATCGACCCCCTGTAACAAAACCGGCCAAAACCGGCCCTTGCAAACAGCTCTGCCGCACCCTTCTCCCCCTCACCCAGGGTCCAGCCAAGCAATTTGCCAGGGCTGGTTTCGGTTCCCAGTCCGGCCCTGGATTTGACCTGGATTCCGCGAAGGACAGACAGGTGCAGTATATAGCCGCAACCCTGCAGAGAGAAAACTGTAGGTCCTGGTACTCAGTGTCCCCTGCCCTAAGCGGGCCATGTCCTCATGCATGTGAGATAATGGCCCCTTGAGATGTTGCAGGCCCAGAATGTGTGCCCCAAAATCTTTAATATATGAAAGGGGAGCATGGGGTAACTGGCGCCTTCTTTATGCCAGCATCCAGCATAATCTTACACAGTTTTGGCAGTTTTGCATTACACTTGCTAAGTGAAATTCCAGAAATTACGCAATTATTCACGAGGTGTAATTAAAACTCAGACAAAGTACGGGAACAACATAATCTATTTTCAGACCTTGTGTTCTTGAGCTATAGTTTTGTGCACAAAATCAGTCCTAGCAAAATGGACACACGGGTGTATAGTGCTCTAAAATATAGTGCCAAATGCCAGTTTTGCATTTCACATAATTATACATAATTTCCCCAAAATGATCCATAATTACCGAAATGCAAATTGCATGAATTTTGCACACCTCCTCCTGATGCCAGCTGCACTGCACAGAGTGTAAATTGTCTGAAATTAACAGCTTCCACTTCGCAAACGAGAATCTGTATTGATCATCGCTTGAGGTAGCATTTGGCAATCTTAATTTAATTTTTCACGTTCATTTCACTCTGTTAAATTTACGGAAGGAATATATGGAACATATGGTTTCATAAAATGAAGTGCACTGGTCTATTTGTGCGTTTATTTTATTAGCCAAATAAAAAGTGTTACTTTCTCAACTACTCTGCCCACGTTTTTGTCCTAACACGGCCATAAACACATTGCCTGACAATAATATAGACTTTAAGAAATGCTTAGTTTGAACTGAAGAAATGTAACAGGGTCCAGAAAACTGCCTACATTTTCAGCCTAAAAAAAAGTGACATATGCATTATGCCTGATGAAAACAAGCAGTATGGGGAGCTCAGGGAATTGAAGATAGGATTGCATAAAAATGTACTCAAGGTTATGCTTACAGAGTGGTGTCTTCTGGGAGAAGCACGTCATCTCAAGGCCATTTGGATCATGTTTGATGCTCAATCATAATGAATGGCACCTCATTGTGATGCATCAATGGATTCGCTTCCTGAACAAACATGGCCAACATGCATATAAATGTGAACACATTTTCATCCTCCGAGTTATAATTGTTTCTGTGTCACTATATGAAAAGGAATTTTTAATGTGATGTTTCTCCTACTTCTTCCCATCTATTGATTGCATCCTGTTCACTGATTATGCGTTCACAGGTTAGGTGATAAAAGGTTTGTTTGGGCTAGATGCTGTTGAGCTATCAGAATACGCATGAGTGGTGACACAATATCATGATGTTGTGTTTCCTTTTTCCAAATGTGAAAAGCCCTTCTTGTTAATAAATCAATAAATAAATAAATACAGAATCCTATTCACAAAGGCATTTTGTATTAGTGTCAAATCATGTTTATTTCGGATTATACCTTATCCATAAAACATTAATTACATAGAGAAAAATATTTAGTGAAATATGGAGATGTAAAAATTCTTTCAGAACTCCGTCAATCAAATATTTTATAAAATCGAAATTAAATAAAAATGCCTCCAGGTCTCAATATGTACTAGGAGTATGTGATGATCTTGTTTTACAATAAATTTGGGACAAGCACTAACGATTTTGCCCACATGTACCTGAAAGCATAAATGTACAGTTCCTCATATATACATAGCACAATACAGAAATCAGATTTCACAGACATGTAATCCCTATTTTCATCCTAAAACCCTTCTCCTGAATAAACCAAAGGGCATAGATATGTGCTTCCACTTATGTACATTGGACAATATGTACATCACGGAATTCACAGAATTCACAGAATTCATATATCGCCAACATTTTCGAGTGGGATGCTGAGGTGCATGAATTTTTTGGGTGAAAGTTTCATGAAGATTTGTCAAACGGCACCAAAGTTATTAATAAAACAAAGAATACTCTTACCTTGGAAGGTCTGACTTAATTATAACTTCACAAAGGCTCCAACCACTGAGTAACATATGCGTGTGTGTGAGAGAGAGAGAGAGAGAGAGAGAGAGAGAGAGAGAGAGAGAGAGAGAGAGAGATAACAGGTAACTGTGCATGCGATCAAGGGGTTTTGGTGCCATTTCTAAACCATGATGCTGAATGTTTCTCTTTATTTTGTCGAAGTGCATGCTTTATTAATTGATTTTAGTACTCTTTAGAAAGATTTGAAGCATTTATGTGTCGCCTGTTTAGTATTCATGGTTTGCCTGATACTGCAGATGTGTCTCACAATATTATGGGAAATCTGAATGATAATGTGTTAATATATAAAAATGTGTTTTATGCAACAATGTGTATCATTTTTACATCACATCTTAAATGCAAAGCACATTGTCAAAAATTAAAAATATGTATTCTAAAATGTGTTTTTCTTTTGAAATACATTTACACTATAGAATACTTTTAGCACTATATTTCTAAAGAAAGAAAATAAGTGAAGTGTATTGTGGGGAAGTCTAACTTTTGGTGACAGGGTTCTGCATTTACAATGTTTAAAACATTTTCAGAAACTGTAGAGGAAGGCAGTACATGGAATGGTGTTGCCTGCACTCAAGGAGGTGGATGTAGGGTCTGGCCACAAGTGTGGGGTTGGAATTATTACGTATGGTTATAAAATATTACTTTAAGTTAAAAAAAGGAGAAATTAACTGAAAAAACAAAGGTTAAAGTGACGTTATAATTAGGTATTGTAAAGATATCTTACTCTGCATTAAGCCTTAGAAATTCCCTGAAAAAAGCAGAGGTTAAAGGAACATTATAGGTGGGTGGAAATCAGTTATAACAACTGTTTTAAACTAACAAAACCATTTACATTCAAAAGTTATAATTATCTCAAGTAACTATAACTTGTGCCCTCAACTATATATAACTTTGACATTAATAGTAATGAGGAGAATAGCCTTCCATCTAAAATAAATGCCCAGTCCGACCTCGTGACCCCAACCGATAGGCACTCAGTTCCCCTTCCTGGTATTCACTTGCCTGTGGGCTCCTGCCCATATGTGGAAGTGTTGGTTAATGTTCCTAGCTTGGCCCCTGATATTTCTGAGTACCCTGCCCAGCTAAAAAATAAGGTGACCCACTGGTTTAGTGCTAAGATTAAATCCAACAGCTTCCTTAAAAAAGAGACCTTTCTTGTCCGCAAGGTTGGGTGGGTGGGTCCTTTGGCAAAGAAGCTACAAGAGTACTGCATCATGGTTACCTTTTGATGACCGCAGAGTGTCGGAGAGATAATGTTCCATGATGGGGCTGGAATGCTACGGCAGGTCAAATAAAGTTATTACCTCTAGGCTTCTTTTTTGGCCACCCCAATCCCTCCATGCCACATGAAATCCGACAAAATAGGCCACTTCTGCTGCTGTATCATAACAAACAATTACTATCTGCAAACAGATTTTCTGTGCTGTCTGATCTGTAAGATAATGGTTAACAATATGGTAGGGAGCCGGAACAAAACCACAAATTGGTCCTGCTCAAACCTCCCACTGTTGTTACTTCTTGTTCTATTATTACCAATTCCCTTTTTCCACCTACGACTTCAGCTAGCTTAGCTTTGCCTTTGGGACTAACTAGTGCATGGACTTGCTTATTGACAAGGATGTTCATAAGAGTGAATGCACATCAGGTGGTCTGCAGGTGGGCAAGCAACTTCACACATTCAATACCTTTCACTCTATGTCACCTGTTCCAGAGTAGTCTGTTAAGTAGTCTCTTTCTCTCAACTCAGGCTTAAAGTTATTGAGCTGTAATATTGCAGGTCTATCTGCCAAACTACATATTGATGATTGGATCACCTTAATTAGCAAATTCAGTATTGTTTGATTACGTTCGTTCGTTCGATAACTTTATTTCGGCCTCAAAGGACCATAACAGTTAATAAAAATACATAAAATACAGGTAATAAGATAATAAATATAACCACATTTAAAATAGCATTTACAGAGAATATTTAAAATTACAATGCTATATACACCATAAGACAGAATTAAACAAGAAATTCATTATCGAACATTTCATTAATTAAAATAGAAAGTAAAAGCATACTAGACGCTGGCATCAATTTCCAGTTTCCTACGCCTGATCCACATCACATTTAGAAAACGCAAAACTGTAAACACAATGTGGGGTGCGTATCGTATTTCAATGCTCTAAAAGCATGTAGACATTGACGGAAACCCAAGTTTCTGCAAATAGGCATTATCCAGTATCTACGTGCCCCATGATACGAGGGGCAGAAAAACAAAACGTGAATTTCATTCTCCAGATGGAATCCACAGACAGGACACTCCTTAGGCTTGTTGCTATCCCACTTACTTGTAAATACTCTAAGTGGCAGGGTGCCCAGTTTGAACTGCATATACAATTTTCTTGCTACTACAGGGAATATCACATCTAGAAATTCTTCCTTCTTGTAGTTTACCTTAACTTGCAGGAAGTCAGTGGTCAATCTTCCCACCTCCGAGCTCGAATGAGAGGAGGCTAAATGGGACTTCTTGTAATGGCCAATGAGCTCGCTTTTAGGAATCACTGGCCAGGTAATTTCGGGGTCTCCCATAACTCTGGTAGGCCTATCCTATAACAGGTTGTCGTAATGTGGGTGAGCCACCTAATATTCTTTCCTCGCAACGCCTGCCAGATTTCCCTAAATTCATTTCTGTAAGACTCAAGTTCTGGGACAGACCACAGTCTTTTCCAGTATGCTAAGGGGCGCGATGCCATCGCCTCCTCAATCGGGAAAAGCCCCAGGTCCATTTGAAGTGGAACAAGAGGTGTGCTCACAGGGAGGCCTATTATGTTCCACAAGAAGGTGTGTTCAATCTTTGCTAGGCTGCCAGATTTCCGGTGCACCCAGAATTCAGCCCCATAGAGTGCTACAGATCTTGCCTGAACATTGTAAATTTCAATCACTTGGGCCGCAGGCTTGAACTCGGATTGTCTATAGAGCTTCTGGATCCCCCCCCACCACCCGTGTCAGTTTAAGAGTGGCCTTAGCAAGCTCTGGGGCCCATTCTAGCTGTTCTCCCAGGGTAATGCCCAGGTATTCAAAGGTCTTTACCCTCTCGAGTGGTGTACCTCCCAAAGTGGGGTTCGGGCGTGTCTGATTAGGGGGATTGAAGATCATGAACTTGGTTTTATCCAAGTTTATCTCCAAGCCCCTTGACCTACAACATTCAGCAAAACCATCCAGCATGCGTTGGATGCCCGTTCATGTCTTGGACAACAACAAAGTGTCGTCCGCGAACATCAGAGTGGGCACCCGGCCAGTCACTAACTTCGGGGGTCTATGTTGCTAATACCATGAAGATGGTCTATCAGGCCATTAATACACAGGCAAAATAGAGTTGGTGCCAGGACACAACCGTGGCGTACCCCTTGCTTTACCGGAAAACGGGATGACAACTGTCCCTGCTTCCCGCACCTTACCTGGGCATAAGTACCAGTATGTAGTCTCATCAAGACGTTAAGGATGTATTGTGGCAGTCCCAGCTCATATAGAACCTTCCACAATTTGTCTCTCTGTACCAGGTCAAATGCTGACCGTAGGTCAACAAAGATCATATAGAGGCTGCCACCCTCTACAGTCACTGTTCTCCAAAAGAAGACCTGGAGTCTAAATAGCTGGCCCACAGTTGATGTGCCCTGCCTGAAACCAGCCTGGAAGGGTGACAATTTCCCATCATCCTCCATCCAAGCCTGTATTCTGTCCAGAATAATACGTCCCATCAGTTTCTGGGTAACGTCTATGAGACTAATTGGCCTATAATTAGATGGTTTGAGGGGACAGCCTTTTTCCAGAATGGGGACTATTTCAGCACCCCGCCAAGAATCTGGGGGGTCCATGCCTTTCAAAATGGCATTAAAAAAAACACAAAGATATGGAGCCCATATTGCCGGTTCCGAGCGGAACAGAGCTCCCGGTATCTTGTCCAGGCCGGGGGCCTTATTCGATGCCAATTTCAAAATAGCAGCCTCAACCTCCAGCGGTGTAATCTCCCAGGCCTCCTCCAGACGATACTCATGGGGGGGGGCATGGGAGAGAAACCAGTGTACCATCACTACTCAGCGGGGAATAGAGAGCCCCAAAATGCTTCTCCCAGACCGATATTAAACAAAAAGAAGTGCCAATACTGTTCTATGATTTGAATTTCAATCCACTCAAAACATACCAGTTAAACAATATGCTTTGTTTTCATGTTTATGTTTGATTAAATCTTTTTTTAATATATTGCAAAAAATTCTTTACTTCATGAATTTGGTTATTATTTCACCAATTTTCACATTTCACAAGACCTTCTGCACACAACATATACATTATCATAAAAATATTTCAACACATTACCTTATATACATTTTCCAATCATCACTCATTCAAGCATTCCATCTCATACAACCACAGACATCATACATTCATATATTTACACTGGAAATACAATATTCACAGAATGCCATAGATTAATCCTTTTTTTTATGAAGACAATTATTTAGAGCAATTCTAAGCGACTTCTTTTGATCTTATGGCTCTAACAGTCTCCCAGACCGAAGCAGCTATATTGGGTTCGTCGGCCGATAGACCTTCCCTACTCCCACAACTAACTATAGCACAGAAGGATTTAGAGTCCCTAGATTTTAATGCATTTCTCAGGTCTTCCCATTTCTCTACCTCCCACTCATTCTTTGCCTTCTGTATGACCTGCTTATACAGACGCCGGTTAGACTCAATTTTAAGTTTATCGTGTGTCTTAACCGCAGAGACCAGTTCCCTTTTGGCAACCCTACAGTTAGTGTTAAACCGGGGCTGGACAGAGGTAGTTTTTGCCTTTAGATTCCCTACCGGCCAAAACACATCAGAAAGTTTCAAAATGAGGCCCTGGTGTACTTTAAGGGGCTCGTCACTAAGGCCTTCATGCAGGTCGTTAACTACCACCTCTGCCATGTCGCTAAGGCAGTTTATTAGGCGAACCTAGAATATATGGCCACTTCACCCTCCGTCTATTACTAGCTAATGACAGCATAAGGCCAATTTGGTTTGGGTCAGTCTGTGAGTTTTTTAGGCCCAAACTCCCGGGTTTCAGGGACATAACCAAGGGGTTATGGTCACTATCCTTCCTAGGATGGATTGTAAAGTCCATGACCATATCCCATGATCTTGCTTGCACCAGGATGTAATCCAGTATAGAACATTGGCCTTCTCTGTAGAATGCCATATGTCCCGGTCTATCTAACTTAGTTCTCCCATTACAAGCTCTTAGGGAGTAAAGTAGGGTAAAGGATTTGATTTGTAGCACCAAGGGGGTCCAGGTCCTCACTACCAGAATCTGTGGATCCGGAATAGACCAGTACTGATCCTGAGCATCAGGCCAATCTTCAGTTGGGTCAGTGAGAGGCTCAAAATTACAATTAAAATCACCTCCCACAATGACGGTAACTAGCGGGTCCAGGGTCGAAATAAACTGCCCCAGTTGTTCAATGGTTCCAGACTCCTTCCCTCTAACAGTTGGTCGAGAATAAATATTTATGAGGGCGGTTTGTCTGTTTCCTGGGAGTGTAAGCAGCACACACTGCTCATCACGCGAGTCAGTAGAGATCTGTTCTGCCTGGGCCCCCAAGTGAGTACCTACCCAAATACTGAGTCCACCAGATGGCCTCCCCCGTCCCTTCTTTATTGCTGGTTCATTAAAAACAGAGTAACCGCTCCTGTTCACATCCTCCACGGCCCATGTCTCCTGGAATAAGCATACATCATTACCTTCTACAAAACTTCCCCACTCTGGGCATAACAGTTTATTTTTTATCCCCACCACGTTCCAAGACAGGATTTTAATAGAATCCTCCGCCTCCTCCACACCAATGTCTAAATTCAACGTGTGCGGGCTATCTCCTCGAGTAGCCAGGTCCTCAAAAGAATCAACACAGGAGGTTTGCCCTGGCTTCCCTATCTCAATCTCATTGGGTTTTCCCAAAGGCCTCAGTTGGGACCTTGACTTCATCAGCGAGCACATTAGTTGGGCATGGGGATTGGGTGTTTAGGATAGTCCTAAGGTCTTCGTTCCTTGGCTCACCCGCTGTATGCTCTGGGTCCCCTCTATTTGTCCATCCCCCTATAGGGTTTGAACCTTTATTAATTTGTTTACACTCGTCCGGGCATGGGGGAAACACACATAGATCCTCCACATCCTCCCCTCGCGGCTGGCCTGTACCTCCATTCCAGCGTCAGTCGATCTGATCTAAAAGACTATATCTATTAGTCAGAGCGAGCAAATCACTTCTAGGACCAGTAGTATTATTTCTCACCTGAGCAACTTGTGAAGTCCGGGGATATCCTGGCCTTCCCAGGTCTGAGGCCCTCTGTGCCTAAATATCGCGGGTTAGAAATAGGTCAAGGGCAAAGATTGGATTTGTGATCCTACAGATGCGAGGGCCCAGTTGGAAATATGGTCCACCACCCTTCGGTCCCTAAAATTGATGACTATACAGTCACCCTGTATAATCTTTGCCCGTGTTCCCACCCAGTCTACACGTCGTACAAAAAGTATTTCGCTAGAAACATACTGGGGTAGTGGCCTATTGGCATTAAGCCAATGAATACATTTATTCTTCAGGTCCCCATAACCCTCCCTTTTATCTTTGGCCAAAGGTGGAATTCCAGCAAGGACAACCTGATAAGGAACTGACTCAGGTGGGAGATTCAGACTATTTGGTTCTCTGACAGGGGTTGGAGTATTCCAACTAGTGCTCCTCGAGCCTTGAGATTGAGTATGTAGTGCCTCGCCACTATGGTCCCGCTCATTTGTTCTATGCCCCTCTGCTTGACCTTCCGTACGTACTATTGATTGATCCAGAGATCTCTGCTCCGGAATACTGTGCAATGTCAGAGGTGGCGGATTAGCTATTAGTAGAACAGGGGGATTACAGGAGACATTTTCAGGCCCCTGCGTCCTTTCACTGCTTACTAGTGGACGGGAGACCCCCTCCTCCCCCGACATAGCAGGATACAGTCTCTCTATGCATAACAGTCTACTTTCAATAACATTTAGTCTATCGTACAGCGGGCGACAAGTTTGGAGAAATATATTTTCCATTGTGGCCCAAAACTCCTCACCCAGTTCTGTCGGGCATACTTTACTAAAAGCTAAGGAAGTCCTGGATCCGAGTTCAGGATAGGCATTAGCTGGGCTTTCGTTGATTAGTGGCATTGGATCTTTATCGGCGTTGTTGCATTTCTGCATTTTGGCCTTCCTCTTATTCAATGTAACACTCCCACACTTCCTTTTAGTTGCTACAACCGCAGTTTGTCTGACCTTCTTCGTATTGGTAGCCGAGCGTGTTTGGAGTTTCCTAGGAATTGGGCCTTGGGTGACCCTCCTATTAGCAGATACATCAGGGCCAGAAAGTACATTGTCCTCCCCCTCATCGGAGGCTCCCTGGTTCAGGGATGCCACAACTAGCCGCACTGGCGATACCACCGGTCTCGTTTCAATTTGGACCTGCAGGCAACCCTCTCCACCAACCCCCTTTGTCAGTGTTTCAGAGGATCCCTGAGGGTTGGGTGATGGCGCCTGTGCCAACAGACCTAAAGAGGAGCGCTTCTCAAAATTAGGGTCCAGCGATAGCCTTTTCTCCGTAATGTCGATTTGGTGGGCCAGCATCGACGACGCCCTGGTGAGATCTAGAGTTCCTATGAATGACCCTCCAGGGGTTGTCTTCTTTCCCTTCCCCAATTTTGGATCAGCCATAATTGGCGTGTCAGTACCACCGAGTGTTTGGGATCAACCAGGATTATGCAAGCACTGAGGTACTACGTCCGAATGTATCACAAAATGTAACACAATTGCTTTCCACTAACCTTATACTAGATCAATGCAGTACAGACAAAAGGGAATGGCCCCGTCCCGTCTTCGCTCATTCTCGAACTGGCTCAAACGGGCCCGGGCTTGGCCCAGCTCGTCCCGCGCGCGTCCCACGTCGTGGGAGAAGGAGCTCGATTAAATACTCCCACTTTGGTGCTGGGAGGGGCTTCAGCAGCGCGTTGGACCCTTTGCCTCCTGGGTCAGGTAGTCCTCTGGACGACACCTGTTAGTGCCCCCAGCAGCCTCGGCACCTAGATTGCGTTAGAACTATGCGCAGCGTCTCCCGTTTGATTACAAGACACTTGGGCATTGCATAATGTTTAGTTTAATGGTTATACAATTTTAATTTGCTGGATTTGTTGACTGCTTCAGGTCGGGCTAAAGGGGGTATGGCTGTGTAGTAATGATGCCGTAGGCAGGGTGAGATTGAGTTGGTTTATTCAACAGCTACATGGTTGTGGAGGCAGTGACAATAGAGGCTCCACCAGGCCAGCTCAACTCCAACTGTGAACTCCTCTTTAACAGATTCTAAATCACTTAGCAACAAGTAACATTCTAACAGTACATGCTGGACACAGAAAACACAGTCTTATTCTACCATCTAATACTAATATTTACAGGATAACTCACTGCACATCTTCCCTTCTTCCCACAAAAAACTAGGCAGAAAAAAAGGAAAAAAAACCTGAAATACAAATTTTTGACCTGAACCTAGCAGGTTTAGCATGTGTCCTGGCACTTCTCCTAATTATAAACTGCTGAGAAGACATGCTCACATTAGCACCCTTTCGGTCACTACCACCAGAGACATTGAATTTTTGAAGAACGTTAGTCACCTTGGACAAATTCCACCAATGACCCTGTTCAACCTGTACAGCATTTCCCACCAATTTCACAACTTTGATAGTCTTCCCGTATTTACTTTCACCTTTCTTCACATGCACAGAGGATTCTATCCTGACCATGTCTCCCACATCTAGCAAAGACATTTTCGCCTCTTTCTTGGCATCAAACCACTCTTTCTTTTTAATTTGAGTCACCCACATGTTCTCTTCGACCATAGACATCAGTTTCACCACATCTGACTCAGACTTATGCTATTTAGACATCCACCCAGGTCTGAAAGTAGTGTTAGCTTTTCTACCCTTCATAAGCTCAAATGTGAAAATTTAGTGGAAGGATGGGCTGTGGCACTGTAGAACCAAATCATGCTGTGCAGTGCAAGGTTCACATCTTGATTACCAACTTTGGCCCACTTGTCACATTCTACCACTACACGGTTCATCCTCTGAACAAGACCGTTGGTTTGAGGCTGGTAAAGAACACTCCTCAAATGTTTAACCCCAGAGGCCTCAAGAAAAGTTTGAAACTCACTGTTGACAAATTGCTTCCCATTGTTAGAAACCACAACTTCAGAAAACACTTCTCTCATGAATACATCTTTAAGAAAGTCAATGATTATCTTGGTATTGGCATCCTTCACTAGTTTTATTTCAGGCCACTCAGAAACATAATCCATGAGAACTAAAGTGTACTTAGAGCATCCTGACAAAGTATCATATGGTCCCATGACATCAATCCCCACCTTTATCCAAGGACCATCCGGACACTCTATAGGTAGGAGTGATCACCTTAAGACTCTTGTCTGAAGCCCCACACACGCAACATTCACAGACCATCTCATAGATTTCTGTGTCCACCCCAGGCCACCAAAAGGTATCGCAAATGCAACGTTTGGTAAGGGTGGCCCCAGGTTCCCTTTCATGAGCTCTCTTAATTATGCCATTCCTGAAAACATGTAGTGGAATGAGTTTGTCTGCTCGCAAGAGCAATAAATCCTCTACTGAAATTTCACTCTCCACCTTGAAGTAAGGTTGTAAGAGGAGAGATAGTATTTTTTCTCTTGACCAATTCTTCTTTTCCAAAGCACACACGTCTTACAAAATGAAATCATCAAGAAAAGCAGATTTCCATTCATCTTCAGAGCACATTCTCAACTGTAGTATCTCCAAAGTCACAACAAGTTAATCCTCACAATTCTCGGCACAAGATCCTTAAAACTGATTTAATCTTATTCATCGCTCCCAACAGGAAAACGGGAAAGAAAATCTGCTCTATCACTCCCCCCCCCGAAATGTGCCTTACGTTAAACAGATATTGTAAAAGTCTAGTAACCATCCTTAATATCCTGGGTGTACAGCACTTGCTCGTGTTCCCACCCAAAATGTTTACCTGGGGATTATGTTGAGTTTGTAAGAAGAAAGGCCTTCCTTAAACACAAGAACTGAATTTTTCTATTGCCCAGAGCAACAAGCTATAAACTTATTTTCAATCAATTAGTATTGGAGCTCAGCACGTCCCAATACTCTGAAGGCAAAACAAATGGTGTTCTCTGCACCTTTGATAATTTGTGTCAAAGTAGCTCCCAGCCCTACCTGACTTGCATCCACCTTGACACAACAAGAATGATTTGGATGAAATGGCTATAGAGCTCGGTAATGCTCCAAGCTCCAACAAAGCTTTTATATGATCAAATGCATGTTCACAGTCACTGCCCCACTGAAACTTCGCTCCCTTCTTGAGAAGATCACTAATGGGGTGATCTATGGTGGCAAAGTCAGGAATTAATCTGGAGTAGCATTCACATAGGCCCAACAATGATTTCACAGCACTTCTATCCGTAGGCGGAGGGGCGTTGACAATGGCCACCAGTAATCCATTTTTAGGACTGACTCCTTCTTGAGAAACCACATTTCCCAAATGCAGCACATTCTCACAAAAACATGCAGTTTTCTGCTTTAAGAACCACTCCATGCTCCTTAAACAAAGTCAACACCTTATGAACAATGCAATTGTGAGAGGAAGCATCTTCAGAAAAGATAAGGACGCAATCTTGGGACATCATCTAACTCTTTGAGAATGTTGTTCATGACTCTCCGAAATACAGAGGCTGCTGACCCCAAACCAAATGGCATTCTGCAATATTGGAAAGCCCCTAAAGGAGATATAAAGGCTTTGAGGTTATGGGAATCAGGATGGAGTTCCACCTGATGATAGCCACTGGCTAATTTGAGTTTCGAAAAAAGTTTAGCTCCTGTGGTAGAAACAAACACATCACTTATCTTGGGTAAAGGATGTGAGTCCCCCTATATTTCTTTTTTAAGTGATCTCAAATCAACACAAACTTAAATTTCTCCACTCCTTTTATGGGCCACCACAAACGGAGAAAGCCATAATGCGGACACTGTAGTTTCAATAATCTCCGTTGCACAAAGATCGTTCAATTCATTTTCTAAGTCAGTCCTTACAATATAAGGCACTCCTTTGAGTTTATGTTTGACAGGTGTTGCTCATTCCATGACTAGAATGTTGTATTTCAATCCTCTAATCTTCCCAAGAGTATCACCAAACATAGATGGGAATTTGACTTTCCACGCTTGTCCTACATCATTGTGGCACCCTACCACCAACACTTGTTTACAAGTTTCCAGTTTCAAAATCATGCCAAACAATCCCTGATGAAACCAACCAAGAATATTCAATTGTTTCACTGCCACATAAATTTTGCCATTAATTCTCCTTCCTTTAAACATTATGTCCTCTTCGAAAAACCCATGTAAATTGTTTTTCCGCCCTTCATATGACATAGGAGACTGTTCAGGAGGAGATAACTGCAAAGAACCTCCCAACGTTTCTTCAAACAGTCTTTGGGCGATAATAGTTATACGAATACTAGAGTCAACAAATAACCTAAACACCTTGCCTCCCACAATCATATCTATGATGGGGTCTATACATCACCTTCAATAGGGCTCTCAATGGAACCAAAATTCTCAATTATCTCACTCAGTGTGCACTCATGCTCCTCACAAACCACAGGGGTCATCTCAGCATGAAACTCATCATCAGATTCTATGGCACACACCACAGGCCTCTTGTTTCCCCTTTTTTTAAGACATACTTTAGCAAAATGACCCGTCTTTTTACAGTAATTGCAAGTTACGTTAATGGCTGGGCATATAGTATTTTTGTGGTGAGGGTCATTTCCGCACCTAATATACATGTTTGCATTAATCATAGTTTGGCCTTCAGATTTGATGAACTTGGAGGCTCCATTAGCACCATGGTTTCTCGACTTTACATGTGATTTTGCTGGGGTAACAACATTTACACAATCCGTACTCTTATCATCTAACTCCTTCAAGAGAAAATAGAAATTTCCATGTTCATGGCAACCTTGATGGTTTCATCTAAGAATGAGTCACCTATACTCAACAGTTTTGCCTTATGTGTTTGTCCTTGCATTGGCAAACAAACTGATCCCTTACCAATTGATCTGGGAAGTTTTCAAATGTGCAGTCAGCTGCCAGCCTCCGCAACACCGATATATAGGAGTCCACATTTTCTCCTTCACTCTGTTTTTTTTAAATAATGTGTGCCTCAGTACCATGAGGCTGGGTTGTCTATCAAACCTATTTTTAAGTTTATTCATAGTCTCACGATATTCATCCACTTTGTTGCTATCTTTAGGAGAGTAATGCGGTAAGTGTTTAAAGATGGATCTATCTTCAAACCCTAGAGAGTGTATTAGTAGGCATTTTTTCCTGTCTACACTAAACTTGGAAGCTCCTATTGCCAAAACTGTCATGCCATATTTCTCATCTAACAGGTGGTTCACACGGAGTATCCAAAAAAGCATGTGGAGGGTTTACTTCTTGCATCCTACACATATTAGTTTGATTGAACTGCGGAGAGAAAATTGGGCAAAAAGCTTGCTGTGGTAAGAGAAGGGGATAATGTGAGAAACACACTTGTACAGAACATTGTAAACAGTATTGAATAAATGATACTGTAAAATTATTATATTGAGTTAAGCACAGCTGAAATTAGTGTACTTGGTACGTGTCTTATGGTGTGTGTCACTGGTGAAGCAACTACGCAGGACGAGTAAGTGTGTGTATCACAGAGTGAAAGAGAGCTGATGATATAGTACATCACAGAGGAGCCATGAGCTTTGTGGAGAATTGCGTGCTGGATTATTAAGTCAGCTCCTGCCGGCCAAACAAAAGGAAACACTTCTGCGTGAGGTAGGCTTATGAAAACAACTTGCAAAACAAACTGCCACTGTGAGAATAGGGGGTGTGATCCCAAATTAAAAGTCATGCACGTTAAATTTGTGTATGATAGTAGAGCAGAATTCAGCGCTGGTCAAGGCCAGGAAGTTGAGGTATTCTCTTGTGGCAGGAATTCCTGTTGATGTTTTCTCGTGTTGTAGAAATGCGTTGCACACAGAGGGCATCACCATGTAGCTAGAATAGTCACTACATTTCTGTAGTAATGACACTGCAGGTAGGGTGAAGTTGAGTTGGTTTATTCAACAGCTACATGGTTGTGGAGCAAGTGACAGCAGAGGCTCCACCAGGCCAGCTCAACTCCAACTATGAACTCCTCTTTAACGGATTGGTGTCACTACAACGCATGCTTTTACATCGCATGCCTTTACAACGCGGTTTTTACCACGCAGTCCATTACAACGCATAATGCTTTTAGGCGCTGGATAGTGAATTATTTAATTTACTATTCCAACTCCAGTCCCCGTGGATAGCAGGGAAGGTGTTGGATAGTAAATTAAATATATTGCCTATCCTAAAGCGCCCCCCAGCGCAATGCGTTGTAATGGTATGCGTTGTAATGGTTGCGATGTAATGGTAGTGCGTTGTAAAAAATGCGTTATAAGTGATGTTCCCCTCTTTAACAGATTCTAAATCACTTAGCATCAAGTAACATTCCAACAGTGCATGCTGGACACAGAGAACATAGTCTCATTCTAAGGCAGACTAATGCTAATATTTACCGGATACCTTACTATATGCTGCTTAGTTCAAAAAGTCCCCATTGATTGTAACATCAGGTTTCTCATGGCTGAGGGGGGAAACATGCAGACTTTAGACCTGAGATGGGGAATCTGATTTTGGGCTTGTTCTAATCAATTACTATAATAATGACTTTTCTATTAAGTATGATCAGAACTTTTGTAGTTTATTCAATGGCATTGACAAAGTATCCAATATAAATATGTGCCTAGATTCAGTATTTAATCTCCTTCTGGGTGGCGACTTTAATGACAAACTGGGTGCCTTATCCTCTTTTTACTTTCCCCTCCTTACAATGTGTACTTGGCTCTGATTCATTTGCGGATTCTACGGTTTTGAGAGGCGCATAGAAGAGCTTTATTAAGATTGGAGGAACAACCTCTAGACATGTCCTTACAGCGGCAACTGTCTCCTTCTCTGTTCAAGCTTCCAGGACAGTAGAAGCTGTGACAATAATACAAGAACAGTTGCTAGGACACAACACATGTCCCTTCCAATAACAATAAAAACAATGAATAAAAATGTTGATAACATAAGAATAAACAATTTGAGATAACATAAAAGCAAAAGAAACATTACACAATATAAATGGATTGCACAACATTAATTAACATGCATAATCATATCCCATTAGGACTCTTCCTGGCAGTCAGGCACTTCCTATAGCAACAGACAGACTGCAACATATTAAAGACACACGTAATCATGGTGCCATTTCGGACTTTGTCTGACATGTCTGTTACTACCCACGGAAACAGGCACACCATGATGGTTATTTACCTTCTCCTCATGGCAAATACCATTCCCCACCTTTTCCTGGTCACCACACAACTTTCCAACCATGTATCTCGTTCCACAGCATTGCACATAGTGACACTATGAATATTCCACTTTTTGCTATCAGACAACCAAACATTGTTGCCAGCAACCTTGGTGATACATTTGGGCACTGACCATTTTGATAATCACCTTTTTGAACACCCATGGTGCTAGTTTCTTACACAATCTCCAATTGCAAACACTTGTCTTCTTTTTTTTAATTTGTCATTATGTCTACACATATATTTGTCCTTGTGCTTTTTGATCTTGCATTCTAAGCTCCTCTTATGCACCTTCCGTGAAAAACCCTTAAGCATACATGCAGGGGAAACCCTCGTTCCTCGTTGCCTGCCCTTAAGGAGTATCAATCAATCAATCATAGCATTTGTAAAGCGCACTACATACCAGTGAAGGTCTCAAGGCGCTCAGGTGGGGGGGACGCTGCTACTGTTCGAAGAGCCAGGTCTTTTGGAGTTTCCTGAAGCTTAGGAGGTCTTCGGTCTGCCGTAGGCAGATAGGGAGGGAGTTCCACGTCTTGGCGGTGAGGTGGGAGAATTATCTGCCACCGGCGGTCACTCTACGGATGCGGGGGACAGTGGCGAGGGCATGGTCTGCCAAACGGAGCTGGCGGGATGGGGTGTAGAGTCTGAGTCGGCTGTTGAGCTACGCTGGTCCGGTGTCATGGAGTGCCTTGTGTGCGTGAGTGAGGAGCTTGAAGGTTATCTCCTTGTTGATGGGGAGCCAGTGTAGGTCTCTCAGGTGGGGTGTGATGTGGCTGAGGTGCGGGATGTGGAGGATCATGCGTGTGGAGGCGTTCTGGATGCTTTGGAGCCTTCTCAGGAGTTTGGCCTGGGCTCCTGCGTGAAGTGCGTTGCCATAGTCCAGTCTACTGCTGACGAAGGCCTGGGTGACTGTTTTCCTAATTGTCTTGGGGATCCACTTGAAGATCCTGCGAAACATGCGGAGGGTGTTGAAGCAGAAGGAGGAGACGGCGTTGACCTGCTTTGTCATGGAGAGTGTGGAGTTGAGGATGACCCCCAGGTTTTGTGCGTGGTCGGTGGGTGCAGGGGGGGCTCATAGTGCCATTGACCACCAGGAGTCGTCCCAGGCTGAGGGGGTGGAACCGAGGATGAGGACCTCCGTCTTGTCCGAGTTCAGCTTCAGACGGCTGTTCCTCATCCAGTCGGAGACGGCCTTCATTCCTTCGTGGAGGTTGGTTTTGGCGGTGCTGGTGTCCTTGGTGAGCGAGAGGATCAGCTGGATGTTGTCAGCGTAGGAGATGATGTTTAGGTCGTGCCGTCGGGCGACGTGGGCGAGCGGTGCCATGTATACGTTGAAGAACCTTGGGCTGAGGGATGATCCTTGGGGTACGCCGCAGATGATCTCGGTGGCTTTGGAGCGGAAGGTCGAGGCGAAAGCTCTGGGTTCTCACGGTGAGGAAGGAGGTGGTCCAGCCCAAGGCCTTTTCTTGGATTCTGGCATTGTGGAGGCGTGCTTTTAGTGTGTGGTGGCAGACTGTGTTGAAAGCGGCTGACAAGTCCAGGAGGATGAGGGCCGCGGTTTCTCCGTTGTCAAGCAGGGTCCTGATGTCGTCGGTGGCAGCGATGAGGGCAGTCTCGGTGCTGTGGTTGCTACGGAATCCGGATTGGGACGGGTCAAGGATGCTGTTCTCTTCGAGGAAGTTGGTCAGTTGTTTGTTGACAGCCTTTTTGATGACCTTCGCCGGGAACGGGAGCAGGTAGATGGGTTGGAAGTTCTTTAGGTCCTTGGGATCCGCATTAGGTTTCTGCGTGTTTCCAGCTCTCTGGGAAGGTCGCTGTCTCAAAGGAGAGGTTGATGGTTTTTCGGAGATGGGTGCAATGGTGCTGCTGGCTTTGTTGACGATGTGGTGCTGGCAGGGGTCTTATGGGGATCCAGAGTGGACGGTGTTCATGATCTTGATGGTATCATCGTCGTTGATGTTGGTCCAGGCGAGCAGGTGGTTGGTGTGGGTGGTGGCCGTGGGGGCGGGGATGCAGGCGGTTGCCGGGGTGGTGACAGCGATGAAGCTGCTGTGGATGTCTTGCAATGGAAGAAGGTGGCCAGTAATTCGCACAGGTCTTGTGATGATGGGATGTCGTTGGTGTTTGAGCTGGGTTTGGAGAGTTCCTTTATGATGCTGAAGAGCTCTTTGCTGTTGTGTGCGTTGTTGTCTATGCGGTCTCTGAAGGCGGTCCTTTTGGCGAATCTGATAAGTTGGTGGTGTCGGCGGAAGGCGTTCTTGTGGGCTGTGTTGCTTTCTGGTGTTCTTTCGAGGGTCCAGTTTTTTTCCAGTTTTAGGCATGTTCACTTGGAGGCCTGGAGGTCTTCGATGAACCAGCTGGCTCTCTTACTGGTCTGGGTGTTGGGGGATTTGTTGAGCGGGGCGAGGGTTTTGGCGCAGTCGTTGATCCATCGTCTGAGGTTGCCGGCTGCGGCGTTGGAGTCGGTCAGGTCTGCGGGTGGGCTCTGGACGAGGGCGGTGGTTAGCTGGTCCTCCGTGATTTTCCCCAGCTGCGGCACAGCAGTGGCTGGGTGCGCTGGTGGGTGGTGGGTTTCCGGAAGGTGAAGTGGATGCAGTGGTGTTCGGTCCAATGGAGTTTGGTGGTGTGGTCGAAGGAGACGTGGGTGCTAGCTGAGAAGATGGGGTCAAGCGTGTGGCCGGCGGAGTGAGTGGGTGTAGTGACGAGTTGTCTGAGTCCGAGGTTGTCGATCAGGGTGGAAGTGTTGGAGTCATTGTTGTTCTCGAGGTGGAAGTTCAGGTCCCCGAGGAGGATGTAGTTGGTGGAGGCGAGGGCGTGCGTGCTGATGAAGTCGGCAATGGAGTCGCTGAACTGGGGTCGGGGTCCGGGGGGGTCTGTAGATGATGGTGCCTCTGAGGGTGGTGTTGGGGGTCGGTGTGAATCTTGAAGTGCAGGTGTTCAGCAGTGCTGAGGGTCTCGTCAGCGTCTGTTGAGATTTTGAGGGTGTTACTGTGGATTATGGCAATTCCTCCACCTACTCCGCTGGTGTGGTCCTTGCGGGTGATCTTGTAGCCTTCTGGGATGGCTATGGCGATGTATAAACGGAATCTCCTTCATGACAGAGTGGGGAGTGTTGCGGTAACTCCACAACATCTCTTTTACTGTTTCCTTATAATCCCCATCACTAGTCTCAGTCAATTGAACACATTTCTTCAGAACGCGGTTAAATATCTTGACTAAACCGTTTTCCCTGGGGTTTAAACCGTAGTGGTATGCTGGGAAATTGCCATCTTGGAAAGATAAGATTTAAATTCTTCTGCTACAAATTGGGGCCCATTGTACATAACTAATGTGTCTGGACAGCCCTCCGTGTGGAAAACTTTGATCACAAAACCTAATTATATTTGCAGCTTTAATTTCTCCAGAGAATGCCACCTCTGGCCATTTTGAATACTAATTGATTAAAACCAAGGCAAACTTATTTGTAATGCCTTTGGTGGAAAAAGGCCCACATATATCCATAGCCACCCTTTCCCATAGTTTGCTTGGAAAATTTGTGGAAACAATAGGAGATTCTTCCACACAGTGAGGTTTGTCGCGGCGGCATGGCTTGCAGCCTGATGGAGGCGGTCGTGTGAGCTTTGAGCTCCGTGACGGCCCCGTGATTTCTCCGTTTTCGCAGCCATCCTGACCCTGGGGGGCACCCCGCTGAGAGACCTGGCGGCAGCAGGAGGCTTCGCAGAGCATATTGTGTCTCCCCCTGGACCGCGGTGATCTGTATAACAGTGGTGACGACTGGAGTGGACGGCCGGCCGGAGGATGAAAAGATGGCGCTGGTCTGACAGTGGACCGGTTGCGGCCGATCCCGTGACCTGGCTTAGCTGAAAGTGAGACCCGACGGCACTGCATGAGCCGCATTGCATCAGAGGCGCTAGCGGATGGGAGATCGCATGGGCTTTGGGTCTACTGGAGCCTGTGCCGCTGGAGATTAGAGTACCTACTTGACAGGGATTTGCTTTGGGATCCTTTGGGCCCTGTGCCTGCTAGGGGGGAATGAACCCTTGAGTGGCCTGAACGCACTGCAGGATACTGACGTTCTTCTGGGTCGACTGGCTTCCCCCTGTCCTAAATTTGCCATGAACTTGGTTCGCCTTGCAAGGTAGGGGTCTTGCTGCCTTTCTATTGGAGAGCAAAGCTGGGAGGCACTGATGGTTTAGGGAGTGCGACCTCCCATTGAGTTTCCTGCGACATTGGTAAGGCGTTGGTGGGCGCTGCTGGTGGAGGAGGTATTGTGCTGGGAGAGACGTACCAAGCTTTGAGGAGGCACAACTGGTTGCAGCAGCATTATGGGGAAGCCTAGGGGAAAGATGCAGGCGGCACAGCTGGAGCCGGGGGATGCGAGTCAGGAAGAGAAGCACCCACCTTCTCCTGTGGGGCCGGACGATGTAGGATTGCAGCAACAGCTGGCCCGAATATTCCAGGCCATTACCGATACGCGGGAAGCCTTACATCAGGATATTGCTACAGTTTCAGTGGGCTTGGGATTGTTGAGGGCAGAGCATGCCAGATTGGTGGACAGAGTGGAGCAGACTGAGTCCTCCCTGGCGACCCTGGAACCAGCTCAGAAGTCCATTGCTGAACAGGTGGGCGACGCTAACCAGAGAGCTGGGGATGCCAAAGGGAGAAATAGGAGGAATAGAAGTCCTTGGTCTTCTGGAAGGGATTGAAGATTCCAATATGGTCCAGTACTTGGATGTCTGTCCCGCGATACAGTGGCTCCGGAAGGGTTGAAGCAGCTCTACAGGTTGGATAGAGCAAATAGAGTTCCGGCCTGCCCTCTGGCGCTGGGTCGTCCTCCGAGACTGGTGGTGGCCAGGCTCCTCCACTACAGGGATAGAGACCACCTACTCCAGACAGCATGCACAACGGGCCGTATACAGTCGAGAACAGTAAGGTCTCAATCTTCCCAGACTACACACTGGAGGTTCAACGCCGCCTTGCATCTTTCCTTGCTGTCAAGCGAGCTCTTTGTGATGAGTGGCTACAGTATTCACTGGCCCGCCTGCGGATTATCTTGGATTGAGCAAACCATTTTTCGAGGATCCATCGGAGGCAGGGGATTTGCTGGAAATGTATAAAACGGGCAGGAAACTGTCTGGGAAGGATGTGCTTGCTTTGCCTGCTATTTGGAAGGTGCCAAGTGCTTCCCAGACTGAGAGAGACAGACAAGAGGCCCCGAAGGCAGTCTCAGACTTATTCCGGGAACCTGCAAATGATTCGGAGGCTGGCACGGACAAAAATGTATGTATGTATGTATGTATAGGCATTTATATAGTGCACTACTTACCCGGAGGGTCCCAAGGCACTTCGACCGCTGCGAAACCCTTCCTGGCTTCCCTGAGAGATGGTCCCTTAATGGGTATCTCCAGGGTGAGACCAGGCATCCCCGGCGGTCTGGTGGGGCCGTTAGTGAGGATGAGGCAAGCTAATGCCCAGAGTTGCCGAGTGTGATCACTGATCAGAGTGGGCACCGAGGCGAGAGAATTATCAAGTCCGCTGACCCTGGTCCAGAAACCTGCCGCGCCAGGAATCGAACCCTGGTCCCGGGCCGTCCTCTGCTCTTGGGTCTGCCGCCTCTAACAAGTGAGCCACACTACCTCAATGTCTCAGCTGCAAGTACAGATATGGACGAAACCCAGGCCAGTAGTCTGCAGATGCTGCATGTTACACCAGAAACTGCAGATGATATTATTTGAAAGGTCTTACTCTGGTTCGTTGATCTCTATGCTTTGCTGGATGTTAGCGATCTGTGAGCCTTATGGTAATGGTATTTTAAATGCCAGATTATTTTGATGTGGTGGGGATCGGGGGCCGGGAGTTGGTGGGTAGTTAAGTATTTATATAGATGTGGTGCCTCTCGGGGCAGATTCGGTACTTGTACAGGGGGTGCGTGCATGGGGGATCTTACGCTGTATGCTGATCTCTCGTATTTGAAGGACTGTAACCACTGCCTCCACGGTTCCTCTGTAGTAGTCAGACGGAAATTAGTTTGTTTTAGTTTGGATGGGGACTAATGTTTTAATGCCTATCCTGGGGAGGGGTTGTTGGGTTTGTTTTTCTTGTGATGTGGGAATTCTGGGGGGAAATGGCGTAACCTGTTGTGATTAGCTGTGTGGAGTCTGTGGGGATCGAAGTCATGGTTTCGGTTTCTGATTTGAAGTGTTTATCTTGGAATGTAAGGGGTATGTACACTATGGTAGGGAGACATAAAATACATGCTTATTTAGTTCGGAGGGGGGTCCACATTACTTTCCTGCAAGAAACACATATAGCGCCAAAGGAAGAAGTGGCATTTCAGCTTAGATGGAGAGGACAGAAATTCTGCACAAAATATTCAGCCTTCGCGCAAGGGGTTCGGATATGGATACGGGCGGGAGTTCTCTTTCAGCCCCTTTGTCAGCTTAGAGATCCTGAGGGCCGGTATCTGCTGGTTGGGGGAGGTTAAATGGTAGGGACGTAGTACTGGGCAGCATGCATGCACCAAATACAGACCAAGCGGCATTCTTCGCACCACTATCTGGGAAACTCGCCTCGTACTTAACTGGGTCAGTGCTCCTGGGGGGGATTTTAATTCGGTCACGGATGTCCAGTTGGATAGATCCCATCCACCCCTATTGGAGGCGCCTACTCATGCTCTATCACGGGTCAGGAGGGATTGGAAGCATAGCTGATAGATACCTGGAGAGCGTAGCACCCGACTAGCCAGGATAACTCTTTCTTTTCTGCCTTGCATGACCTCCATGTCCGCCTTGATGTGATTCTTTACTTTCCTGACATACACACTGTCGTACAGCCAAGCAAGTATCTTACTCAAAAATTATCAGACCATAATCCGCTGTTGGTACATGTGAATCATTTGCCCGAACGCCCCAAGATCCTGACTTGGAGCTTGAGCCTTGAATTGTTAGAGGATCACACGTTCTGTGACATGGCAATTACTGATTATTTTCACAGCAACGCGGGCACGGCCTCATCGTTAGTAGTGGAATGGGATGCCGTTAAGAGTGTCATTCGGGGTCAGTGTATAGCGTATAAATTAGGAATGCATGAAGAATTACTGTAGAAGTTAGAGAGGGCGGACCAGAGGCTGCGGAAGTTTGAGAGGGAGAGGCCTGAGCGACCAGATCGCCAGCGCAATGTGATAGCAGCTAGGGAAGAGGTGGCGGTGCAGGTGGAGCTCTTGCATTGTTTTGATTATAAAAAATATGTTGTGAAGGCGCATGTGGGCACGATAAATCTGGGCCGTTGTTGGCATGGCTAGCCAACCCAGCACGCAGAGGGGCGGTCATACTAGAACTTCGGGAACCTGAGGGTGAAGCCTGCTACACGCAGAAGGGGATAAATGACATGTTTTTGGGTTAATATAATGCTTTATATCAAAGCAAAGTGACCCCAGAAGCAGGGGCTATTCAGAGGCTCTCCCTGTCTTAGCTAATGATCGGGCAAAGCTGTTGGGTCAGCACATCACCCTGGGAGAGGTCCGAGGTGCGATTAAACATATGGCTTGGAAGAAAACCCCTGGAGTAGATGGCCTACCAGTGGAGATTTCTAGCGGGTATGTAGTCCTGTTGGCCCCTAAATTGGTGACATTATATAATACTGCCAAGAAAGAGTGCCTTTTGCCTGCCACCACTAGAGAAGCATTAATCATACTGTTGCTTAAACAAGGTAAACCTCCCCACGATAGAACAGCCTATCGCCTGTTGTCAATGCTGACCACAGATTATAAGATTCTGAGCCACATTCTAGTGACTCGCGTGCTCCCTTTAATGGTCCACCTAATACATAAGGACCAAGCGGGTTTTATACCCAAAAGTAATACGGCTCAGAATGTTCGCCGCCTTGTTAATGTCCGGGAAGATGGCACATATTGTAAAGACACTGCTACCATATTGGCGATAGATATTGAAAAGGCTTTTGACAGCTTAGAATGGCCATATTTGTTCTCTGTCATGAAGCACTTCGGGTTGGGTGATGTTTTGGTGGAATGGACTTCATTGTTATATAATCAGGCGATGGCAAGGGTAAGGACGGGGGTGGTGATTTCGGATACTTGCCCGTAAGGACGCGGGACAAGGCAGGGTTGCCCTCTCTCTCCTCTGTTGTTTGCCCTAGCCATGGAGCCGCTTGTGGCATGGGCTAGAATGGGTTTGCATTATACAGGGTTGACAGTACATGGGCAGATCCATTATAGTGCATTGTATGCTGACGATCATAGCAAATATGATGGGACCCCTTCTAGACCAAAATAAGCCAGGGAAAGGAGGGGAATGAAATACTACAATAAAGAGAGCGGATTTCCCTTAATGGCCACACAAATCTAATGTAAATATGTCTCTAATTAGAGATGAGATATTGGCGACAAAGGCACAATAATCTATTTCATTCTTTCAAAGGTATGAATTTATTTCATTTTTTCTTTTTATCATTGCTTTTTATACACACGAATCTCTTTACTAATTTATCACAGATAGAAAAATAAAAAAAAATTAATTAAAAAAGAGACTTTTTTTTATAAATACATAGGCTTTTTTTAAAATAGAATACAGAACAGTGAAAAAAGAGAAAATATAACAGAAAACATACAATACATTGTTATTTACAAAACCAATTTCTTTGACATTTATACACAAATCCTTAGTGCCCCTGGTAATAAACAATCCATCATAACATTCTCACACATTCACAACATACACGACATTCTCACCCTATCTACATGCATCACCACACCATTTGAAACAAGGAAGATATCGTGAATGCAGGTCTCAGGAATGAATATGAGACCCCGCACTAGGTCGACGCGCGTTTCGGCAGCTCAGGGCTCTCTTTTTTATTAAAAAAATTGTATTTTTCCAAATAATTTGGGAAATTTGGCACTTTACCTGGCTTGTCCTGTGTCTTCTGTAACAAGTACCTGCTGAGGATGATTAGGATCTGGAGTGATGCCTAAAATTTTCTGTTCACACCACCCTAACAATGTTCTACCCTTCTCTACCACATACACCTTGCTGGTTGCTTCTTTACCCTTGTGTGATAAGATACAGTTGAAGAAACCCAACAATGGAAGCTTGACACCACAGTAGCCCACAGGCTCAATATCATAGGAGTTCAATTTGTAACCACCCACCTTCTCCCATGTATTCTTATCAATAATCGTGTATGGGGAGCAAGAGTCTGCCCAGACTGTTATTTTGGTACCATTGATTCCTAAATCACACTTAGGTGGATTATATCCTTCGCAGATGTCATTGACAGCATTATCAAAAATAACCATTACTTTAACCATTACTTTGATTTCTCCTTCATCACCAGAATTCTCCTCACAACATTCTCTAATCACATACTGGACGCTTCCACTTTTCAGAGGAAGAACCATCTTTGCACAAGCGTGCACAGTGACCTCCTTGATGGCAAAACATTTATCTGAAACTCTAGTGTGTCTCATGCTACCACATTTGTAACAAACTCGGTTTGTGTTGTGTTTAGGCAAGGTGGTTATGATATTTTACCTTTTTTTGGATTAATTGTTTTCTACAACACAAACCTTAGCAGCATCAAATTTCTCCTTCACTTGGTCAGTACTCAATTCCTTAACATATCTAGAAGTATTTTCTATGTGTCTTTCTACTTCTATTTTTTTTGTACAGACGGATCCTTCATGTCTAACAACCTCTCTTGAATTTTAATATTGTTTGTCCTATTTACACATTGGTCCTTTATAATCTCCTGTAAATCTCTAAACCTACATGTGGACGCAAAAGTAGAGTGGTTGCTAGAACACAGGATAGGGGTCATCTTTTATCTTCCTATTTGGCATACTATGATTTAGAGAGTGTCAGAACCAACCAGCAGCAGGACGTTCCAATTTACACGGGTAGAGGTTTCTGTTGATTCTATTGATTGCATCTTTATGTCTAGCTCTATGAACAAATATGTTTCTAATGTGAAAGTTTTACCAAGTATTTACAGTGACCATAACCCATGTAATTCTTATGCTAGGTATCACTAAGAGAGGGTCATAGTCTGTAGCAGGCCCCAAGTAGCCTGTACTAGCTAGTGATTCTGTAAGGTAGACAAAAAAGTGATGGATTTATTTATTTATAAAGTTTTATATAGCGCATACAAGATACTGAGGGATATCAGAGCGCTTTACAATAGGACGGAAGGAAGCAAATAAATACAATATCGACATCAGGAAATAAGGATGATCATATAATAACAGGACAATTATATCAAGGAGAGTAGTACATAAACCAGGTATATAGTGGACTACGAAGGTGGTCATGTGGTAGAGGAGAGCAGTATGAAATGATGGTACAACAGTTGTAGGATCAATTACTTCGAGCTGGTGAACCTAGTCCAGTTAAGGTAATAATTTATTCATTAAGAATATTTTGACTTCCAGTTAGAAAGCAGTAGTTAAAGAGATTCTGCGTACTTCCGGTGGAAGAGAGTTCCATATATTTGGGGCAGCGCCGGAGAAGGCTCGGTGACAAGTTCTCTTTTTGTCCAAAATAAGCAGATCCAAATCCTTGGTCTGTCTCCCTGGGCACGGTGTTTACTGGATATCCAGTTATTTTAATCAATAAAGATACTGAGAAAGTTATTTGAATGCTTTACTTCTTTTTATTCCAATTCTTTCATGAAACGATGTTGTATTCACATCATTCTTATGCTTTTCAACATGTTATTTTTGTAATGTATTCCTGCTTCACATTATACATTCAATGATCCCATGATCACAATGCATTTCGGTGTTTTGCGCCTTCATCAGGGGATAAATCTGTAAAGATAACAATAATTCTATAACTAATATGTATACAAATTACCACCACTAGATCATGTAACTAAACATTTGAGCATCGATTCTTTTAATACAAAACAATTCTAAACGTAAACTTTTTTAAGTAGAAATCATGTTTTGAATTCTGACATTCTTTCAATTTGGTAACTGCACATCTTTTAAACCAAAAAATCAGTGGATGTATGATAACAAGTGGTTTCTATTCGGGTTTATATAGAGCTCAAATTAGCGTTAGTACTTCTGGCGCCTCATGAGTTTCAAAAGCTGTAATGGTCAGGATGAGGGGTTTCAAGAAGAAAGGGTTTGCGCTACTTGAGGCTCCACCACCACATAATTCAAGCATTTGCGCTAGGTACCTGAGAGTTATGAAATGAAGGGGTTTGTGCGCCAGAACAGCATATTTTAACTAAATTTGAGCTTCGTAGGGCAACCATTTAAGAGATTTTAGGACTGGGGATATGTGCTCATTTCGTTTGGTGCCTGTAACCAGTCTAGCCGCAGCATTCAGTGATGCCCTTAGTGGAGCCAGGGTGTATTTGGGAAGGCCACAGAGTGTAGCTTTGCCATAGTCTAGCCTCGGCAAAGACAAGCGCTTGGACCACCTGCTTAAAATCAAATTGTGGAAGGAATGGTTTGATGTTTCTAAGTGTCCTCATCAAGTGGTTAGCTCCCTTACACACATTGCTGATATGGTTTTTCATATTCAGGTGCTTGTCCAGGGTGATTCCGAGAGATTTGGCCGAGTCTATCATGAGAGGGGTGCAGTTGAAAGCAGTGAGGTGATTCAGCCACAAGTCTAGCTTGAGCATGCGATTCGTAGGAGAGATGAACAGGAATTCAGTTTTGGAGGTTTTGTGCAGGAGAATGTTCTCAGGTTTTTTTAAACTTTTAATTTTCCCATTTTTGCGAAAGAACAACAAAAAGAGTGGCCACTATGGAGCAGTCCGCAACTATATGAACGAACAATAATGTATAATAGATTGGTCACGGAACAGAGTTATGTGCAATATTACAAAGAAAGAGACATGGTATGGCATTGTCAAGGGTACAACATCATGCATAAATGTTTAAGAGCATAATAATACGCAATACAGTGGGTATAATGAGAGACACCAATCAACAGAAATAACAGGCCAATATAATGGAACACATTCGCGACCGACACAAACCTCCAGCCTCACCAACACACAGAGACTTAACCAACACCCGTGGGCGCAAGTCCGCTAGATAGTGGAGAGTCCTGCGCCGCTTGTCGTCCCGCTATAAATGTACGATAAGGCCCCCAAATATCTGTGGGACGAGCAGTACTGGGGACCAGAGTGGAATATTCCTCACTGTTTACATTGCAAGAAGTGAGACTACGGAGCCACGCCTGTGAGGTAGGAACCCTCCTGCTGCCCCATAACAATGCAATTTCGTGCTTAGCTAAAAGTAAGTCAAGGGCCGCCAGTTTCCTGATCTTTTTGGGGAAGTTAGCAACATAACCTAACAATGCAATCTCTGGAATGGGCTGAAGCTGCATGGCAAGGATGTCGCTCAATGTAAGATGTATCGAAGTCCAGTATTGGTGTATCTTGGGGCAGGTCCAAGCTAAGTGAGCAAAGTCTGCAAAGGGGGCTAGACATTTAGGACAGTGACGAGGCCTAGTGTGGTCTATCTTGTGGAGCGGACGGGTGTATGATACATTCTGCGAAGAAATTTGAAGTGGAGCAATTTGTGTCTGCTATATAAAGAAACTTCTTTAGTGGCTTTACAACACCACTCCCATTGTTCATCCATTATAGATCCGCCCACGTCAGCCTCTCAAGCTTCTCTCATCCTGGAGTCGGATACCAGTCTGAGGGTGCCGCATAATTTGTAAAGTTTAGACACCAAGTGGGCGCTAGTAGGGTTCTGCAATAGTACAGTTAGTGGGGGAGTAGGTTCAGGTGCCATTGAAAAGTAAGGAAATGTGGCGCGGAGCATTGAATGTATGCGTTTTAGCACAAAGATGTCCAAAAAAGAGCGAACAGAAAAGTGGGCGTTCTCAGACACAGAAAACACATGACCATCGGGAAATAGATCTCCAATCATTAATATACCAAATTTCCTTAATGTGTACTGGACCAGAACTTCTCCTGTAATTGGAAACCGAGAGGGGTTGAAGAGGGGCAAAGAGGGAGAATAGAGTCGCTCCAGGACAAGCAGCCTGAGCAGCCGATCCCATGGCCAGCTAGTGGTGGAAACAGTCTAAATCCTGTGGGGGTCCCGGGGGAAGCCCGTTGGTAAGACAGTGGAAAGTGGCCGAGGGAGAACTAGGTCGACCTCCGTTTTAGAATACTGAATTTAGGCATCTGGATGAAACCAGACGTGAGCATAACAGCACTGTGCTAGTAAGTAATATAAACAGAAATCAGGGATTCCAAACCCCCCTTTCTCGTACGGAAGCACCATCACTTGCCAGCGGACTCAAGGAGTCTTGTCCTCCCAGACAAGTCGCGACAGCAACGACTGCAGCTGCTTAAATAAGGTGGTGATGAGGGGGAGCTGGATGTTGTTAAACAAATATAAAAAACGAGGGAGGACGACCATCTTAATGATTGCCACTCAACCGGCCAAAGACAATGGCAGGCGCAGCCATCTCGATATCTGCAAGTCCAGATCCCCAACAGCCTTACCATAGTTCAGTCGAATCATGGTGTCAGTATCCAGATGAACAAAGACCCCGAGGTATTTCACTGTATCGCTGCACCATGTTAGTGGAAACGCACAAGGCCAGACAACAGTGACAGCATTAAGTGGGAAAATAACCGATTTATGCCAATAGGTTCCAGGTTGGCTTGAGGGTTTTGGACGTAGACACAGTATCGTCCGTACAGAGCGAAATCAGGAGAGGGCCTTTGCGGAACTGAAGACCGCGGTGGAGGTGTTTTTTCTTGGAAGTGATGGACTAACGGGTCCATTGCCAATATAAACAGTAACGGGGAGAGCGGGCAACCTAGTCTTGTCTAGTGCCGCGCGATAGCGCAAAGGGCTCCGAAAGGGTGCCATTTAGACGTCATCTGGCAGTGGGCCTAGTGTATAACAGCGCCACAGTAGAGACAAAACATTCTGTCATGCCCATACGTCTCATAATTGATAAAAAGAAGGACCATTCCAGCGAGTCAAACGCCTTCTCAGCGTCCAACATGACGGCGGCCGCCGGTATGTCAGGGTCGCACCTGTGCAGCACGGAAAACAGAGTACGAAGATTGAGTGAGGTGGACCTATGAGGGGCAAAACCTGATTGCGCCAGGGTAATAACGAATTACATCAATAACGACAATCGTATGGCTATGACTTTAGCCAAAATTTTATAGTCTGAGTTTAACAGCGATAGCGGCCGGTAGGAACTACAGAGAGTAGGGTCTTTTCCGGGTTTGGGAAGCAGAATTATTACCACCTCTCTAAACGTAGGGGGAGCGTGCCCATCTCAAGGGATTCCGCATAAACCTCAACGAGTCTGGGGACCAGAATATCCTTGTATTCTTTGTAAAAATCGTCTGAGAAGCCGTCCAGGCCCGGAGCCGAGGAGCTGCGAAGTGCGTCAATGGCTTCGATAATGCAATCAGGTGTAATAGGGACAGCAAGGAAATCCTGCATGTATCTTTCAAGGTAGACCATTGCTATTTCAGCTAAATATTCCCCTTGTTCCTGCAGGTTGCCATCCTGTCTGGAGGTGTACAGTGTTTTATAGTAGCTTAGGAATCGATCCTGGATGTCAGTGGAGGAGGATAGTAAGGTATCCTGCGGTCCAGCAATTGTGGTGATTTACGCGCAGTCGCGTGGGAGGCGTAAGGTATATGCCCAACACCTCCCAGGTCTTTCACCCTCGCCAGAGCGCCGCGCAGAGTATTGTTTAGTAAAGAAGAACATTTCACGTTCCGCCGCATCTCTAAACTGAAGCAGCAGCGAAAGACGATTTGCCTTCCCGCAGCAGAGGGTGATGCAATCAAATCACGATCCAACGTGGCAATCTCACCCTCCACCCGGTCTAAGGTCAAGCGAAGGTCCCGGAGCACCCCAGCGTGCTTGGAGATACATACCCCCCTGATGTAAGCTTTGAACCGCTCCCAAAGGACTGACCAGGAATCCACTGACCAAGTATTGAGCTCAAAATAATCCTAAATTGCAGTTCTCAAATCCTTGCGAAAAACCTGGTCCAACAGCGCGCTCCCAGGGAAACGCCATTGTCGCTCATAGCCGCCTGGTCCAGGAATGTATAGCCGGAGAACGACAGGAGAATAATCGGACAGGGTACAGGGAAGGGTAAGAACATTGTCCAGCCATCCGGCCACACCTGGAGAAACCAACCAATAATCAATTCTGGTCCACGTACCATCATACCCCAAAAAATGTGTGAAGTCTGGGAGGGGAGACTGCAAGCGTCTCTCTACATCAATTAAGGAAATATGCGTGCATATGTCTCCAAGGGATTGCCGGGAACGGTGCTTGGTGTCAGGCGAAAGAGAGGTGCCTTCTTTGGTCGGGTCCAAAAGCAAATTAAAATCCCCTCCCAAAATTAAAAGCCCGGGGTCAAATGACAAAAGTTTGATCTGGAGGTCATCAAAAAAAGATTGGGAGTCAGTATTAAGGCCGTAAACTCCTACAAGCGAAACCTTGTGTCCCATCAGTGACCCTGAGACGATTAATATGCATCCCTCAGGATCCACAATGGTTTTATGTAATGCAAATGGAATACGCTTATGTATTAAAATTGCCACACCTCTAGCGTAGCTGCTAAAGTTAGAGAAGTATCTATGAGATCCCCAATTCAACGCCAGAGGGGTGTGATCCTTTCCAGAAAGATGCGTTTCCTGCAGAAAAACTATGCCAATGTGATGTCTGGAGATATAATTTAAAACCTGTCTGCGTTTTCTGGTATTATTCAAACCCCTGACATTCCATGACATTATAGAAAGCCCGGAAGGTCCGGGCTGCTGTCTTAGGTTCACCATAAACAGTATGTGTTCATATTAGCTGTAGGAGATGTAAACGGGATACGCTGCCCACTTGTGCCACAATGCATACTTACGCAAAAAACATAAAAACTGAACATAAGAACCAACCCCCACCCAGTCTCTGAAAACCCCACGAGAGGCAATCCCGATCCAGCAACACAAAACAATCGTACAGCAAAACAAGGATACCTATTGAAAATTCAACAGCAGCAATAAGCTGCAAGAACAGAGCATCAAAAAACAGTGGTATACACCTTAGGGCGTCGCCTCGCCGACCGGGCAATCAAAGGATACATAGGTAAGTTTTTAGGAGCCAATCATACAAAACAGATAAAATGTGACAAATGCACCATCAATAATCAAAACAAATAGCAAACCTGTCAGCCATTCCCAGGTTGGGAGAAGAGACCAATACTGTTCTGCGATTCGCCCCGCGGAGGAGGGGACCGGGCAGGTGAATCCGAGGATCCGGAAGAGTTCCTCTTGTAGTTGTGACAGAGTTCCTGAGCCTCCTCAGAAGTGTCGAAAATGCGCGATTTCCCATCAACGGCAACTCTCAGCCTTGCTGGATACAACATTCCATATCTCAGCCCTAACTTCCTCAGGGCGCCTTGGCCCTCCGAAATTTCCGCCTCGCCTCCTGAACCACAAAGGTAAAGTCAGGAAAGAAGGACAATTTGCTGCCCTGCCACTGGACATCTCCCATGTCGCGGGCTGATCTCAAAGCAGTGTCTATGTCCCTGAAGTTCAGGAGTCTTGCAATGATGGGCCTGGGAGGGAGGCCCGGGCGAGGACGGGGGCACAAGGATCTATGAGCACGTTCAACAAGAAAGCTCTGTGTAAAGGTTTCCCTGCCAAACAGGTCCGCCAGTAGTTGCTCCACCAAGGTGTCTATCCGTCCGGTAGCTGTCATCTCCGGAACGCCTAGCATGCAAATGTTGTTACGGCGGCTACGCGATTCCAAGTCCTCATTTTTGATAGCCACTGCCTTAAGAATCTTCTCCACATGCTCCAATCTTTTCAGCGATGTTGAGGCACCATCTTCAATGTCCAAAACCCTCGCCTCCACGACATCCAAACGACGGTCGTGTGCATGGATTTTGTAGCCCATGTCCACCAGCTTCTTATCCAGGTCATCAAATCGGCTATCTAGTGCCTTGAAGCCGGCCCTCATTTTAGCCAACATGGAGGATTCAAGGGAGGAAGAATCTCCAGGGGCCACATGGCCCGACGCCACATCAGACATAACCGGAGGGGCGTCCAAAATCGGAGCGGTGGATATCTCGAATGGCAATTTACTTTGTTTGGGGTCTTTCTTTCCCATCGCAGAAGGTACAGCAGAAAGTGCGGAATGGGGTTGCACCGACACCGTCACCCCAGAAAGGGCCAGCAGATGGAAGATGAGCGCCAACTGAACGCCTAGAGGACACCTCTCATCCCATTCAGGGGGTAGCACCAGTCACAGAACAGTGTCCAGGATAGTAACAGGGCGGAACCAGAGTGCTCGTCAGAACAGTACACCGGAAGGAAGGATGGAACGAACCTCAGGCCATCATTACGATAGCATAGTCCACCCAGGGGGCCGTCTCCGGGGTCCACAATACTGACGTCCAATAGATTAGAGTGGAGCGCAGCTCAGGTGGTGCAGGTTACAATGTGGAAGCATGCCCTGAGGTTAGAGTGGTAGCTGGTGAAGAACGTACCAGGTGTACCAGAGCTCACCGCCACAGCAGCACAGTAGAGGAGCCCCCATCGGATCAGGCACCATGGATGACCTTCATGTGTCAGGGCCAGCAGGGAGTGGGCAGTGGAGTGCAGCACAGCGCCGTGTGACCAGCAGTGTAGAATAACGCACCAGCAAAGACCCAGTGAACTAGTCCCCTCCACAATCCATATGTGATCAAGGGCAGGATCCACTAGTGCCAGTAAGTGACAAGCGCTAGGGCCGCCCTATGAGCCTGTGTAAGGGGGTATTTGTATCAGAGGGCGAAGGCGGCGTCAATGCCAACTGGGAGGCTCCAAGCAGCGTGTCTGGGTCACAAAGGGAGCGCCCAGAGACCTCAGGTGGCTCCCGCTGACACAAACGGCTGTTCGGGCGCACGGGGGGAGACAGAGCCTGCGGCAGGAGCAAGCGCCACCACAACACCCACAGGAGAAGACCAGGGCCCCCCCCTAGCCCGCCGCACTCCCCGCCGGTCACCGCTAATCGAAGCCCCGGTGCGGAAATTCCCCCAGGGCCTCACGAGGCTCGAGGACTCCGTACCGAAGATGGGGCCTGGAGCAGGACACCGCAGGGGGGATGGAGGGTAAGGCCCGCAGTGCAGGGTGTAACAGGTGTGTGTACGATGCCAGCGGCACACCGGGGCCTGCACTCATAGCATCCGACCCCGATCAGCCCTCATCCGGAGATGGCCTCCAAGTCGTAGCGTGGTAATGCGCAGTTCCGAGTTCTCCAGCAGCGGAGGGCGCCAGGTCCTCCAAACTAAATGATGACGGGTGTCACAGACTCCCGAGGCAGACGGTGCATGTTGGCAGTTGTTTTAAGGACTCATACATGGATTAAAGTGAAGTTTCTCGCGCCCGGCCGGCGGAGCTTCAGTCAGACACGGCCATCTTGGTCGCGTCCGTGGCCACGCCCCCTGGAGATGGTTCTCAGTTAACCAATTTTGAGTAGATGTCAGGGTAGTGTTGAGTGTGATGATGTTATCCGGGAATAATATTTTTAAATAGAGTTGCGTATCGTCCGCATACATATGGGCGAGAATGTTTGTGGAATTTAGTGAATTAGCTAATGGTTCCAAGAAGCGGTTGAAGAGGATAAGAGATAGGGCCGACCCTTGAGGGACACCCATGAGTACTGGAGAGGGCTGGGAGAGAGAGGTTTGCCTTGACTCTTTGTGATATGTGGCGGAGGAAGGACAAGAACCGTTGTAACACCTGACCAAAGAAACCCATCATGTTCTTCAGGATGGATAGGAGGTTGTCATGGTTAACCATGTCAAATGCAGAGGAGAGGTCCAGGAGGATCAGTAGGCAGGATTCGTTTTGGTCAAGCATTTTCAAAATGTCATCAATAACGTGAGTGAGAGCCAATTTGGTGCTGTGCCCCTTCCGAAAGCCGGATTGATGCTGGTCTAGGAGTTGGAAATTCTCTATGTGATCACAAAGTTGGGATTCTATGCATTTTTCTAGGAGTTTGGCTAGGGTGGGAATGTTGGAGATAGGGCGGTAATTATCGAGGTCCGCTTTGACTGCGTTAGTTTTTTTAGTAAAGGTGATACCTGAGCTGCTTTTAGGCAGCCAGGGACCGTACCTTGTGATTGAAAAGCGTTTATAATCCTAGATCAGGTGGAGATGAGTACATTCTTGATTTCTTTGAAATTGGCCTGGGGCAACAGGTTGCTGAGATGGTTAGATGGGTTGATATTCTGAAGAATCTTGTTGATGTCTTTTCCATGTGCCCCATGACATATTGTTCTTGGTGTTCAGGCTGATAGGAATGCGCTTTAAAAGAGTACAAGGGGTGCTGCAGACCCAGAGGATGGTAGTAGAGCCTTCTTAGAGGTGTGGTCAATGGTGATGAGTCTTGCTTTCGGTGACCAATTAAGAGCAATTTCTGGATAAAAGTTGCTAAGCAGAAGAAGTGCTCCCGCGTGTGTGTTCAGGGTACAATGTCAATCTGCTTCTAACAGATGCATTAATGACTCCTACACTTGGAACACGGCGACCCGGGAGAACCAGAATCGGCCTACACCACTTGTTTACAAAAAATCGCACCTCCTGGAAGTGATCCGCTTCAGTGCAATTGCGAGAAACCTTTCCCAGGCCTATTGCCAAGATATACACGTCTTGAGCATTATTTCCATTTTGAGTCATTGATGCATCTGTTAGAAGCAGATTGACATTGTACCCTGAACAGACACGCGGGAGCACTTCTTCTGCTTAGCAACTTTTATCCAGAAATTGCTCTTAATTGGTCACAGGCCCGCTGGGTTGGAAGTATCACCGGAGGAGCGACTTTTTTCCTTCGCTAACTAGAACGCAGTCCTGAGGAGTCGCGAACACACTGTTCCTAACGCGACAAAACATGTGTCGGCTGGTTGTGGAACCATTAAACCATTGAAACTACAGCAATACTGTGCCAAGAAATTTGCTTGTTTTATGTTGACTTTGGCTTATTTGTACTGTGTTTTAGACATAGACACAACTGTAGGAGATATTTCTTGTGTGTGCGTAAGGCATTTTTGTATTTACAGTTTTAGTAGGTTAGCTTAGTCTAACATACTGTTGAGTGGTTAGAGGGTCTTCTCCGCTCACCTGGTGCACCACATACATTAACATAGTCCTTGCAACCTTCACGTCCACCTTAGGCAGAGCGCCCCTCACCACTCTGAGATATATAAAAACACTTTCTCTAGGTAATTAAGAATGATTTAAGGCAGGATACCGCATGATCGTTGGGGTTAGACCAGTGAAGGTTGACATCACCAAGGAAGATTTGGGACACGGCTGAGATGATATTGCCAGAGATGATTTCCATTAGTTGCTCGATGAAGGGGAGATTGTCTCCTGGGAGGGATAGAAAGTGTGTAGTTTGCAAATTGGCAAGTTATTACTAGAGATGCTGAAACAAAGATATTCACAGGAGGAAGGTGTAGAGGACTCCAAGTGAGAAATCGAGAGTGTGTTCCTATGAATGCAGGCTAGGCCACCCCCCAACTTCAGAACTCTGTCCAGTCTAATAATGTCATGAGTAGGCGGTACAAGGAAGTCTTAGATAGGCTTGGACTTGGAATTTAGCCAAGTTTCCGTGAACATGATAATGTCTACATCATTGAGTTGGATGAAGTCGAAGATATCGGAGGCGTGTTTACTGGCTGACCTGCAATTAAGTAGTACACATTTAAGTAGTAACGGATTAAGGGGGAAGGAGTCTGGATGGCATCCACTCTAGTGAAGTTGTCTTTATTGATGATTCTAAGATTGCGAGGAGGTTCTCTGTTCAGATTAGAATGGATAGTTTGTATTTGTCTCGGCGGGATCATGTTGGACTTGAACAAAGAAGAGTAAGAGTTGTGAAGGTCATTGAGATTATTGGATGACAGATATGTCTCGAATCTTCTAGGGCGGGAGGGGGAGTAAGGTAGGGGTATGGTTTTCGAGATGGAGGAGGCTAAATGCTGGCCCGTGCAATCAATAACCCTAGGGGAGGCTCTGGGCTAATTCACAGAGGTGAAGAAAGAGCTGATCACGGGGAAAAGATCATTTGAGAGGGCTTTCAGGTTATGTAGTTCAGTAGCGAGAAGGTGCAACTGGAGAGATATGTCATCCAGGCGTGCAACCAAATCTTAGTATAGGGAGAGGGGTGAAGGGGATGTTGGGGAAATGAGCGGAGAAAGGGGGCCTCGGTGAAAGCCTGTGGGGTCCACGGTGGTGGGGAGGGAGTTGATCATTTGGGACTAGCGGAGTTCCATGACTTTTGGATATCGAAGCTGGGGCATTAGTTAGGGTGGTATGACCATTGAGCTGAGGGTTAGGTACGGTGAAACCTGAATGAGAGGGTTTGACCGATCATGGTCAGTAGAGGTCATTTGCCCTAACTCCAGTATAGTATGAGCTGTGAGGGAAGAGATAAGGGAAGCAGGATAATTCATTGAGGGCAATTTTGGTAGGTCACTCAGTGATCTCTCCGGTCGAGGAACGGAAATAATAGGATTGGCTAGCTGTGCACCGAGTGAACCCGAAAAGACTCTCAACTTTTGAGTCGGGGGTCTAGAGGGTTGAGGCACGTCATCAGCGTAGGGCATTTGCCCAGCTTCAAGCATAGTATAAGGCTTGGGGAGAGGGATGAGAGAAGAGGGATCCTTAGTTGAAGGCAATGATGACCGTAGGTCACATGGGGATCTGTCCGATCTAGGAACAGATAGAATCGAACTGTCTAGCTGTGCGCCGAAAGAATCTGTAATGTCACTCACCTTCTGAATCGGAAGTCTAGAAGGTTGGGGCACGTCAACAGGGTACAGAACCGCTCTGTGATCATCTAGGGGCAAAGGGTGATTTAGATAAAGTGAGGGTCTCCCGGAAGTGGTGGGGGGAGGACTGGTAATGTCATGAGTGATGGCAGGGTGAGTGAGGGTGTCATTGGGTTTCGCTGAGACGGTGTTTTTGAGTAACGGGACGAAAGTGGTTATATTAACTAGACTGACATTGGAAGCTTGGATTAGGATGATACCATTGTTATAGAGAGTGATGGTGGCATTGGCTTTGAGCGTGGACGAGGGTGCTGTTGTTTATTTTGAGACCATGAGGTGTTTTCCTGATGCCAGATATTTGGAGTATAGAGTAGAAGACTTTTCGCCAACAAGCTCTTTACCTGGTGTAGAAAATAAGGTCATTAACTTTACTACCTTGGTTTGTACAGAAGTAGACGTCAGAGATTAAAGTTTTGGGCCTAGACCTGAGTATGTGATGTTTGTGTTTCTTTGTGACATTTGGGTGGGTAGTTGGTAATGAATGCATTGGATCCTGAGGGATCTGGACTTAACTCAATTTTGAGAGTGTGTCTATTAGCCGATGGTAATGACTTATCAGTGGAACATAGATGGTGTCAAAGGGAGAAATCCTGAGCTGATCTAGGTGTGTGGGATAATGTCAACATGCCCATTCCAAGGTGGCCACCAAAAGCAGAAGGTGAAACCATCTCTTTACTCTTTCGATGCTCAGCCCAAGTGTGGGGGATAATGACAAAAGCCCACTCCAAGATGGTCACCAAACGCAATGGGTGGAACTAGCCCATTTCTCTTTCTATGGACAGCAGAACATACATACTATTTATAACCAGCAGCTGGTGCTTGGTTCTTTTTTCTTGTTAGTGGTGTGTAGTCGTGCTAAGTCCTCTGTCTCTCTCCATGAGTCTGATTAGGGTGTATACGTCCTTTCTCTGTTTCTGATTGTTTGAATGATGATAGTGGGGGCTAGTAGTGCTGAGGCCTCTGTCTCTTTCTATGATTCTGCTTAGGGTGGGTAAGTCCTTTCTCAATTTCAGTTTGTTTGGATGATGTTAGTGGTATGTAGTAGTGCTGAGTCCTCTGTCTCTTTCCATAATTCTGATTAGGGTGGGGAGGTCCTTTGTCTGTTTCCGTTTGTTTGGATTAGCCTTCCATTTTGCGGATGAAATGCTTCAATTGATCTTAACCACTGGTAATTACTCGGGTCGCATCCTAATTGATTATTACTTTGCACACCATGTCACCTCCATTTGGACCCAGCTACATGCAAATCATTCTTGACCCTGCTCCAATCAGAACACTCCAGCCCAAACTGCCAAGCCAGTTCCTCTCTGAACCGGAACACAAGCAACCCAGGACCAGTTTCACACTAGTTTTGAACTCATTAGCCAGGTACAGCTTGGTTCCAGTGACACAGTATGCACAAGTTCCATAACTGGGCATACCCGTCCCACTTAGGGTGACACACTGAAGTATACAATAAAGTGAAGGATAAAATGCTTGAATTGATCTCAGGCACTGGAAATTTCTCAGGCTGCATCCCAATCCATCGTTATTTTGCACACCCTGCAAGCTCAGTTTGGACCCAGCTATATGAAAATCAGTCTTGACCCTGCGCCAGTCAGAACAGTCTAGCCCAAACTGGTAAGCCAGGTCCTCCCAGAACTGGAACACAAGCAACCCAGGACCAGTTTTGCCCTAGTTATGTGCTCATAAGCCAGGTACAGCTTAGTTCCAGTTACACAGTGTGCACAGGATCCACATCTGGGCATTCCGTCCCACTTAGGGTAACACACTAAAGTATACAAAAAATTATAGATGGAATGCCTAAATTTATATGGGGGCACATCCCAATCAATCATTATTTTGCACACCATGTCACCTCAGTTTGGACCCAGCTATATGCAAATCAGTCTTGGCCCTGCTTTAATCGGTATAGTCCAACCCTAACTGCCAATCCAGGTCCTCCCTGAACTGGAACACAAACAAACCATGACTGGTTTCAGATTCAAACGGGACTGTTTTATTTTCTTTTTGTTAAAAGGGGCAGCATGACCCCCTCCTCCCAGAGCCTTATTAGGCCCTGGGGAACCAGTCCTCCAGGACTTTATTTTTATTAAAGAGTAGGGGACCATGTCGCCCCCCTCACTAGGCATTTTTAGGCCCTGGGGATCCCATTCCCCTGGCCTGTTTTTTTAATTGAAGGGGAGGGTCAGATGGTCTACCTCCCCAAGCCTTATTAGGCCCTGGGGACCTGATCCCCCAGGGCCCTTTCTTTATGAAAGGGGAGAGGGGCCACGTAGCTCACCACCCTGAGCCTTATTAGGCCCTTGGCCCCAGCGCCCCATCCCCCCAAGGCAATCCATACATTAGTTGGGGGCGTGAGGGAGCCCGAAGGCCACCGCAGACCCAGCCCCAGCCGGCTCACCGCTTGCAGCAGGAGCCACCATTGCACTAACCTGGAGGGATCAGGTATTAATGCTGATCCCTCCAGGTGGGATCAGTATTTTCATTTGTTTCCCTGTCCACATCAGTGCAGGCTGCTCCCAGCTGGTGCAACCATTTTCAAAGCTCCTACCAGCTGGAAGCAGACTTTGTGTTTGCTCCTGGTTGGAGGGATATTAAAAATGCTCCTGCAAAGCTGGAGCAAGCACAGGTTTACCTGCCCACAACAGTGCAGGCAGGGAAGCCACTATGTCCCGGGGGTTGGCTCCCCGGGACATAGCTAGTGAACCAGCCCATGGGATGGCCTTCTCCCTGAGCCTTTAAAGACTCAGTGAGAGGGCTGCATGACCTGTCTCCCCATTTTGAAAAATCTCAGGCCCGTGGGTGAGTTCCGCATGGTCTGTAATTGCTAGGGGAGGGGGAAAGGCATTTACATTCATTTCGGTCCAGGGGGTGGACTCCATAGGGACTGCCATGGCTCAGGAAAGGAGGGGCCACCTGGTACCCTCCGCATTTCTACAAATTTCAGCCCGAATAAAACACCAATTTCATTTTTATTTTGTTTTCAACAATCACACAGGAGTCTTATTGGATTGCGGCAATTTTGCAGATTTGTTTTGTTGCTTATGGCCCCACAAGGGGTCGCTCTGTGTCCCCCCATGGAGCCTATGAGGTCAGGGTATCCATACTCTCACCCCTTATATATATTTTTTAACTTGTTCAGGAAAGGGGACTAAGTCCTCGAGTTCTGTAATGGCTGCCAGCACCATATTTCTCATGTTGCTTGCAGTCAATCAGAGCACCCTCTCCCGTGTGTGTCTCACTCCAGCGGAAGAGAATTGACACAAGGGAGGAAAAAAATCCCTGGCCAATCAGAACGCTCTATTTTTTCAACTGTTCAGACACCTATATTTGTTAAACCTTAAATCTCAAAAACTGATTTACACCGAATCACAAAGAGCACGCTCTGTATAGCAATATCTACCAATATGACAAATTTGGTGTAATTCCGTTCATCAGTTTTTGCTGTAGCGCTGCCTAAAGAAGTTTATGGTAAATGCAAGGGGATTTTGCATTTTGGGAACCCCCTTTTTTCATGGCCCCATCTTGACAGATCACCCCGAACTTTTCCATTTACAAACTAGTCAAAATATAGCACCTTTTTGGAAAGTTTTGTGGACATTCGTCAAACAGGGCCAAAGTTATTAGAAACACAAAATAGGCTTTTCCTGTGGGACAGCTGCCCTAACTATCCTGTGGCAACATATATATACATTCACTGAAAAAAACATAGGTTTCAGGGGTGTTATAGTCAGCTGGACATTTCACTCGTACAAAACCATAGAAATTCCTCCGTTATAGTTAGTTCTGCTAACTATAACTCGCGCACCCGCAATGCACTGCTGATGATTTCACATATTACATCATTCATGATATGGTCAGTGACATCACTGATGACATCACTGATGACATCTCAAATGACATCACTGATGACATCACTGATGACATCATCCAGTGAATGTGGTTTCGTTTGAAATTTAAATATGCATTATATATATACCAATCTGTATTGAAGATTGATTGGATATATAACTGTATAGATGTAGGATTTAGTAGCTGTCTGACTGTCTGTTTAAGTGAGTAATTAAAAGTGTCTCACTTAATACATGGATTAGTAACTAAACTATGTCAATGTGTGCATCACTGTCTCTGTTGTTGTATAACATGCTGCATCAGTTGGTCACTAACTACATGAGTGTGTATATTAGTTATTGATTAGTTGGGTGAGCATTTGTATAGGATACTGAGTTTGTGTGTGGTTAGATGGGGTGTGTAACTCTATGCATATATGTGTGAATTGTTGATTGACTTGGTGTATAGGTTTAAGAGTCCACGTGGAAACAGTTGTTTGGGTCACTGAGTGTGTTTATTTGTGTGTTGGTGAGTGAATATATGTTTTAGTTGTACATCTTCAACAAAGTAAAAAAATAAAAGGCATTGTATGTGAAGGTTAGTGTAGATAAAAAAGTATGCCCCGACTACGCCAGACTCCACCTCTCCTGTGAACACCACCAGTGCCAACCACCTGACCTTCTGGTCCAACGCCAACGACGACGAGACACGCAAGGTCATGAACTCCATCCACTCAGGATCTCCGCCTGACCTGTGCCCACACCACGTATTCAACAAAGCAGACGCAGCCATCAAACCCCAACTACAGACAGCCATCAACATCTCCTTTGAAACAGCGACATTCCCGGAAAGATGGAAGCACGCCGAAATCAACGCCCTCCTCAAGAAACCCACATCAGACCCCAAGGAACTCAAGAACTTCCGGCCCATCTCCCTGCTCCCATTCCCGGCAAAGGTCATTGAGAAAATCGTCAACATGCAACTGACCCGCCACCTGGAAGACAACAACATCTTGAACCTGTCCCAGTCCGGATTCAGACGAAACCACAGCACCGAGACAGCCCTCATCGCCGCCACAGACAACATCAGACGCCAACTAGACAACAGCAAAACATCAGCCCTCATCCTCCTGGACCTGTCAGCCGCCTTCGACACTGTCTGCCATCGCACTCTAAAGGCACGCCTCCTAGAAGCCGGAATCCAAGAGAAGGCCCTTGACTGGACTGAATTCTTCCTCACTGGCAGGACCCAGAGCGTCCGCCCCCCACCCTTCTGATCCGAAGCCACCAACATCATCTGTGGCGTCCCCCAGGGCTCATCCCTCAGCCCGACGCTGTTCAACTTCTACATGGCCCCCTCGCACTAGTGGCCCGCCATCATGACCTCAACATCATCTCCTACGCCGAAGACACCCAGCTCATTCTCTCCCTCACCAAGGACCCACACACCGCCAAAACCAACCTCCACGAGGGAATGAAGGCCGTTGCCGACTGGATGAGGAGCAGCCGTCTGAAGCTGAACTTGGACAAGACGGAGGTCCTCATCCTCGGATCCACCCCCTCAGCCTTGGACGACTCCTGGTGGCTGACCACACTGGGAACAGCACCAACACCGACCGACCATGCACGCAATCTAGGATTCATCCTTGACTCCTCCCTCTCCATGTCTAAGCAGGTCAACGCCATCTCCTCCTCCTGCTACAACACTCTCCGCATGCTCCACTAGATCTACAAGTGGATCCCGACCGAAACAAGACGAACGATGGCACAGGCCCTCGTCAGCAGCAGACTGGACTATGGCAACGCACTCTACGCAGGAATCCCAGCCAAACACCTATGACGACTACAACGCATCCAAAACGCCTCCGCCCGACTGACCGTCAATTTCCCCCGCCGCAGCCACATCACCCCCCACCTGAGAGATCTACACTGGCTCCCTGTCAACAAGAGGATCACCTTCAAGCTCCTGACCCATGCACACAAAGCACTCCAAAACACCGGACCAGCCTACCTGAACGGCAGACTCAGCTTCCACACCCCCACGCCAGCTCCGCTCCGCCAGCCTCGCCCTCGCCGCTATCCCCCGCATCCAACGAACGACCTCCGGCAAGACCTGGAACACCCTCCCTACCCACATATGGCAGACCCAAGACCTACTCACCTTCAGAAGACTCCTCAAGACCTGGCTCTTCGAGCTCTAGCAGCACCCCCCCTCCACTCAGCGCCTTGGGACCCTCACTGGTAAGTAGCGCACTCTACAAGTCGTCTGATTGATTGAAGTAGATGTAAGAGTCAGTGATTGTGAGAGTAACTATATGAATGAGTGTATAATTGTAACGGTGATTTTTAACATATAAACTATGAGTTGCTATGTGTTTGAATAAATGAGATGTGTGTATAATTGTGTAAGTGAGTAAATGTAAGTGTGATGAATTTTTTTCATGAGAGAGTAGGATGACTGCATAACCGACTAATTTGACTGCTGATGTGTCAATGTCTATATATGAGTATACGTGCATTTGTTAGTGTTCTATTAATTAGTGACTGCATGTATAAGTGATTCTGCGGCAGCTCGTGCTTCGTTTTTTAAAATTTTCTCTGCCGGATTCGCGCACCCACGTGAATTTAGCTGATTTTTTTTAAAACAAAATGATGTTTGGGGCCCTTGGGGTCCTTGTGGGACCCCCTGAGCAGGCCTAGGGGGGCAAGGTGTTTCTACCCTTCCCCCTTTTCTCCTTTTTTGCGTTTCTTTTTCCCTTTTCTTGTGACTCGGTTCTACAGAGTCACAAGATGGCTGCCAATACTTCCAACACTTGGAGCGTTGACAGCCAATTAGTATAAAGCGTGTGATCGGGATAGTGCGTGGATCCCCCGCCTCTATATAGCAAAACAATTATTTTTTTATTTTCTCAGCAACTACTGACCGAATTTACTCCATTTAAAAAAGGTCTCTTTCTGAACCATGGGATACCTTTTTGCCAAATTTGGTGTAATTCCGTTCAGCAGTTCAAGCTGTAGCCGTGTCTAAAGTTTCCTATGGAAAATAACATGGAGAAAACACGATTTGGGACCCCCCTTTTTACTCTGCCTCCGCTTGCTGAATCACCCTGAAACTTTCAAGACAGGAGTTGACTGGAGCAGGCCACAAGTATTGAAAATTTTCAAAGATTCGTCAACCGGAGCCAAAGATATTGAGAAAACAAAAAACGGGTTTCCTATATAAACTAGGTCCTAACTATAACTACCTACTCTCAACCACCACTTTGTTATATTTATATACTAGCAGCCCGTCCCGACGTTGTCCGGGTAGGCTTTGCGAGAGTGCTCAGCAGCATCGCCGCTCCTCTCCCACCAGCCTCGCCGCTCCTCCCCGCCGCAAAAAAATCCCAATCGTAAACTTCTCACATACATCACGCATTTTAAAATCTGTGCAAAATGTAGTTTATGTGAAAGTAGAGCAGAAACATCGTCACAAACCACGTCTATTCAGGATATTGAGTTCAGCCAGTACTGCATGACAGAAAACACGTGCACACAACACACAGCTACGATTTCCATGAACCACGGCCCACTGGCTTCTTCGGATCCTAAATTCGCTCCATGAGAACCCCACATATTTCCCAGCTGCCTGTCATACTGCGGTGTGCATATGATCGGATGGAGGGAGCCGGGCTGCCTCCTGGGCAGACAGTGTGTGTTTGATTACAGCCTGTCAAGTTCACACCGTGGGTTTAAATGATGCCTTTTTGAAACCCAAGTCCCCTCAAGTTACACCCTGAAGGAGCTCAGGTGTACCAGCTATTGGACAATGTGCAGCCTGCAGGCCGCTGCAGAGATTGACTCCACAGTCTCATAACGCATGGGTTTCCTTGCAAACATTTAGTGCGACAGTTCTGACCAGCATCGCAGCTCCTCCCCCCCGCTCCTCCCCGCGCTGGGCACTCCATCAGCTGGGCACTTGTGTTGGTCCCGCGCTCCTTCCAGCGCTCTGTCGGGACACCTAATGCCGCATTTACGTAATGCCACGCCCACACGCCATTGCGCCTCGGGAACGCCGCGTGCATATTACTGTATGCATACGCCCGGACTACTTTTCCCTTAACGTTCTTTCCCCCCCAAATGTATCACTAATGACATCATCCAGTGAATATGGTTTTGTTTATTATTTAAATACGTATTATATATATACCAATCTGCATTGAAGAATCTTTGGATGTATAAGTGTCTGGATGGAGTATTTAGTAGTACTGTGATTGACTGTTTAAATGACTAATTTAAACTGTCTCACTATTTATATGGGGTAGTGAATAAATTGTGTGAATACCTGTATCACTCTATCTCTTGTTGTGTAAACTACTACATAAGTTGGTTACTAGCTATGTGAAAATCTATATTAGTTATTAATTAGTTAAGTGATTATTTGTATGAGATAGTGAATGAATGTGTGTGTAGTTGGATGGGAGGTGTGTGACTGTCCAAAGATGTGTAAATAGTTGATTTAGTCGGTATATGAGGTTAAGACTGTATGTGGAAACAGTTGTTTGGGTGAGTGAATGTCTTTATGGATGTGGTGATGAGTAAATATATTTCTCAATGATACATGTCCAACAAACTAGAAACATAAAAGGCAGTGTATGTGACTGTTGTTGTATATAAATAAGTATACATAAGACTCGGTGATTGTATGAGTGACGTATGGATAACTGTATACTTGTAATAGTGATTTTATAACACACTAAGTATGACTTACTAAATAATAAAGTGGTGTTTGTGTATGTGTGTAGCTTACTAAATATAAGTATGATCAATTGTTTGCATAAGAGAGTAGAATGTCTGCATAAGTGAATAGGATGTGTGCTGGTGTGTCATGTTGATGTAGGTGTATAAGTATATTTAATAGTGTTCTATTGATCTATGTTAGCATGTACCAGTGAATCAATAGGTACATGTTTAGATGTGTGTGTAGATTTAGGAATCACTGAGTGGGTTTTAGAAACTTGTATTGGTGTGTCAATGGTTTCAAATATGGTACTCCATATTGTATAATGAGTGTTGAAATGTTATACTAATGTATGATAAGATGTATTAGATTGTCATGTGGATGATGTCATCAGTGATGTCATTTGAGATGTCATCAGTGATGTCACTGACCATGTCATGAATGATGTAATATGTGAGGTCATCAGCAGTGGATTGGGGGCGCGCAAGTTATAGTTAGTACACCTAACTATAACACGGGAATTTCAATGGTTTGTGAGTGAAATATCCAACTAGCTATAACACCCTTAAAACCTATGTTTTTTTCAGTGAATTTCTAAGGTTTCTTAAATGCTAATTTCTAACTATAACATGTCTGAAACCTATGTTTTTTCCAGTGAATTTCAAAGGTTTTTTAAATGCTAATTCCTAACTATAACATGTCTGAAACCTATGGTTTTTTCTGTGAATTTCAAAGGTTTTGTAAATGACAATTTTCAAATGTATTCATACTTATATTTATTTTTTTATACTGATTTACAAAATTTTTAAAAACTTTATTTTTAGATATTTTATTTTTTAAGTTACATTATATTTATATTATACATTACATTACAAAATATACTTTCTCAGAATGAATTACTTTAGTTTAAATACTTTGCAAATAGGGAATAGAGTTTTAAGTACAGTAGTTAGTTGTTGCAATGGACAACACAATGCAATGCAACCTCAATGTGTTTTTCTAGTTAAAAGCAATTAGTTACTTTATGGTTTACTTTTCTAGCCACAGGACTGGATACTACATTCAGTCCTGGGACATCTCCTGTAAACAGTTGTGTAAAAGCATTTTGGTTACAGTAGTGATTTTTAAGGAATATTTTAGTATTTTAAAAGTTGACAGAAACTTTTTCACATAGAATCACCAATGCTATCCTATGGGAGGAAATTCACTTAGCAGGTAAGTTGTGTTATTGTTACTTTTTCTTACTCAGTGGTGGATCCTGGATCCAGCACTGGTGCGTCTCCTGTAAACGATTGAAAGAATTAAGTCATACAGGCGATTTTTTAGGAATATGTGTAGTTTGTGAAAATAGACACTTTGAAACTTTTCTGGTGAAAATCAGACAATGGATTCCTATGGAAGGAAATACAAGTTACTGGTAAGTATGTTTAGAATTAATTTTCAGGGTCAGTGCTGGGCTAAAAGATGCACCACTGAGTTATGTCCTGATAACAGGTGAGTAAATCGGAATTCGTAGTACATCCAGTAAGCGCCACAGAGCTGCGTAGCAGAAAGATGTAAAAGGGGGCATGGCCTGCACCACCTCTCTGCAACGCAGCACAGTGGCGCTTCCTAGAAGCACCCGGTGGGCTACTTGGTCCCCATGGTCCCTCAGGTTTGAAGTGGTATTTTTTCCCCAACTTAAAACGCACCACGGGGCGTGTTTGCACACATCACGTCAGGCCCCTCCCCTCCCTTCACCACTGTGTAAATACGCCCTGTCACCATTCTAAGTTGAGAGATTAAGTCCCCTTCAATCCTAAGGGTCCCTAGGGTCAAACTAGCCCACTAGGTACCTCCAGTAAGCGCCACAGAGCTGCGTTGCAACGAGGTGTAAAAAGGGGAGTGACCTCTGAACACCTCTCTGCAACGCAGCTCCCTGGTGCATACTGGAAATACCTTTTGGCCTATTTGGCCCTCAGGGACCCTCAGTATTCAAAGAGAATTACTTCCCCAACATAAAACGCTCCACAGAGTGGTTCGCACAGTGGTGAAGGAAGGGGGTGTGGCCTGATGTGATATGTCTGCAAACACACCCTGTGGCTCGTTTTAAATTAGAGAATTAATTTCTCCTCAATCCTGTGGATCCCTGGTCCCAACTAGCCCACCAGGTACCTCCAGTATGTGCCAGGAAGCTGTGTTGCAGAGAGGGTGTTCAGAGGCCACGCCCCTTTTTACAAGACTCTGCAACGCAGCTCACTGGTGCATACTGGAGATACCTGTTGGGCTATTTGGCCCTCAGGGACCCTCAGTATTCAAAGTGATTTAATTTTCCAACTTAAAACGCACCACAGGGTGCATTTGCACAGTGGTGAAGGAAGGGAGCGTGGCCTGAGGTGATATGTCTGCAAACACACCCTGTGGCACGTTTTAAGTCAGAGAATTAATTCCTCCTCAATCCTGTGGGTCCCTGGGGGTCATCTAGCCCACCAGGCACTTGCCATCATGCAACGAATTCCATCTGGCCGCGTCATTAATTTGTGATAGGAGCACTATGCTCCCACTGTTGCTTTGCATCTTTTATGTTTGTATTTCATTCTAGCTGTCATGAACGTTTCATTAAGTGCTATCATGCCATTTTGTTTATCCTTGCTTTTCATCCCTTTTTTATGGGTGATTGAGCTTTTTAAACACTATATAATGCAATACCTACTTTTGGCGCGTCATGTGACCAAGCTCCGCCTGCGGAGCGAAACGCATCGAGGAGAGGACTTGCTCTGTAATTGCTGAAAATAAACTACCACTGCTGACACGATCGATGGTCTGATGGCGCTCTACTTTAAAGCTTGAATCCATTTGAAAAAGAGGAGAAGAGGTCTGCGCCTGTCTGAAATCGCGCTGATAGCGGTCAGGATTGCTACGATATATATATATATATATATATATATATATATATATATATATATATATATATATATATATATATATATATATATATATATATATATATAAACACCAACAGTTCCCAAAACTTGCTCCGTAATCGTGCTCAAGAGAGGGACACAGACTCCAATTAGGTGCGTGCTTTCTTTCTTTATTGTTCCTTAAAACAGACACTTCGGCATGGTAGCATGACGCGTTTTGCTCAGCAGGTGGGCGTGTTCACATGTGGAGAACTACTCCCAGGGTTTTTAAACACCTTACTTCCTCTCTACCACTCATTGCGTTACATGATAGGGTGAACATAAAATAAATACTTCCTATGTGAAATACATAACAGTTCGATCTGAGTATACATCTGTATTAGAGGATCACATTAGATGTACTCTTAGTATTTTCAAACTATTTGGATAAATCCCTAAATAAGTGGAAAAATAAATAAATACATATATTTACAAGGAACAGAACATGGTATTGCAACATGACCCAGAAATAATGGAGAAGTGCTGGTACAAATACCTGAACAATCAGAAAGTATGTTGTCTTTAACATGCAATTTGGTTTTGAGCATACTCAATTATAGACCAAAACATTTTTTTGTCTTTGTCGTAGTTGATGAATCACAAAAATTGCATGAATTCAAAACATTCAATTCATGTTCATAATCATTCAATTAATTCAAACCATGTTGCCTTTGTAGGGTGTAATATTCCTCTAAGTACTAAGTATAGAACTGTACCGAAAGTGTTTATCAGTGCTCTATAAAGAGATTAAAGTGATTAAAAAAATATAACTAATCACAATAAAATGTCTTTTGATTGCTGTGATCAAGTATATAAATTGGATTGACTTGATCACCCAATTTGTTGGGAATACTAAATGATATGCAATAAAGATAAAAAAAATTTAAAAAAGGAACAAATAAAAAGAGTTGCAGACTGCTTATAGAAGTTGCTATCAAAAAAAGAAGACTCAATACAAGTCATCATAAAAATACTGAACTTGTAAATATATTCAGTTTGTAGTGAAAATTCCGGAGGTTTAGGATTGCTTATTTAACTGATAATTTAAAAATAAATTTCAAGAAATCCTAATGGTATCCTGCTGCCATGTACAAAAGTGTATGCGACTTGGAGACATGAAAGCTTCAAATGCGGGTACTACAAATAGGATCATAGTTTGTAAACAGGTGTGACTAAATAGATGGCCAAATTTCCTGTTGGTGCCAATATTGCACGACTGGTATGTAAACATCTAATCATTCTATATAAATAAATAAATATATGCATAAATAAATATACCCATAAATATCATAGTATAAAATAAGTATAAAACTAATTATGAGCGTATCTATATAAAATATTAATTTCATATCACCTGTAGTATTACATGTAAACATAGTAATCCGGTAAACTGATATCCCTTGACTAGTGTAAACTATCACTCTAACCTTCTACATTCATAAATATGTAAACATATAAATATATAAATATATAAATATTTCAGTATAAAGGACATGTAAAAACCTGTCATATGATATAGCTAAATTACGTTGTTTTTATACTAGTTGTTTTCATACCAATTCCGCATATCTAATGGAGCAATGTTGTCTACAAGAAATTGTACAGTTCCTCCCCATTGTTCAATCCATTGGGAGTACGGGTATTTAGTTCTAAAATGAACTTGGCTTCCAACTGTCTGAGGACTTTTTCTCTATTGCTTCCCCTCCTCATTGGTGGTACTGCTGCTATGACATAATTCTTCAGGTCTTCCAGTCTATTCCCATGTACCGCCTTAAAGTGTCTGGCCACTGGGTAATTCATGTCAGAATTGACTATCACTCTCAGGTGCTGTAGAATACTTACATGCACCTGAAGTTTGGTACTTCCTACGTATTGTAAGTTGCACGTGCAACCCAACACGTAGACAGCAAATTCTGTCCGGCAGGTGTATCTAGCCTTAATGTGGTTGAGGGATGCCCCGAATACGGTCGAGTACTGTGTGGTGTTTATTTCAAATTTACACGCTCTACACGTGCTGCACTTAATAAAACCGTTATGGGGTGTTAACCACATTGTACCAGGATGACTAACTGGATTGGTCAATTCAGGACTGGGCTTGACTAGGGCATTGTACAGGGATTGGGACTTTCTAAATGTCAATGCTGGGGGGGTCGGGAATAACTGGCTCAAAATTATGTCAGTTTGAATTATTGGTCAGTGTTTATTTATGATGGTCCTGATCTTTTTGTGATGACTACTGTATGTAGTAATGAATCTCATAGAGTTGGTTTCTAAGTTCTCTACCACAGCATTTCCTCTTCCCTTGAAACCCCGATTTCTTGGAGCAAATTAGTAAATCATTTCTAGACTTGGTACTGACTTTGGACAATGCGATATTGATGACCTGATCACTGTAACCCCTGGCTAGGAATCTGAGTCTGCTTTCCTTGACACATTCTTCAAAAGAATGGTCGGTGCTACAGATTATTCGTAGCCTTAGGAATTCCCCGTATGGGATGCTTCTTATCAAGTGGGATGGGTGAAAACTAGACGCATGAAGCGTCGAATTTCCGGCAGTACTTTTTCTATGCAGAGAGGTCTCAATACCATCTTCTCCTATACTAACATGTACATCTAAGAAGTCAATAGATTTATTATTGACTTCTGCAGTGAACTGAAGGTTCAATTCATTGATATTGAGTTCCTGAATAAAGTCCCTGATTGATGTTTCTGACCCCTTCCAAAGGAAGAATATATCGTCTATAAAACGCATCCAAACTATGATGCGCTCTTCCCATATGTCTTTGTACTGTGCCCGTAGGACCTGCTCCTCCCACCAGCCCACGTGAAAACACGTCTAGCTGGGGGAGAAGCAGGCCCCCATTGCCACACCCCTGATCTGATGGTACACATCTTGGGTAAATAAAAAGTAATTATATATATATATATACATATATATATGCGCATTGAAAATGTGCCTGTTCGGCAAGAAGCACTCCAATTTCAACTCTGAGCTTCAAGCCCTTAGGTATAGATGTCATCAGCCTGCTGATCCCTTTCACAGCTGGCAAACCACGACTGCCAGATGCGTTTGGAAGTTAAAGTCTTCTTACTCAAAGGCTGGTGGTGGTAAAGAAACAAGCACAGTCCGGTCACAACCACTCTTAAATACACGAATTTGCGCACCCCCTGATGGGCTGCTCTGCATGAGAATGCACAGGTTGTTTTGGGAGTTGAAGTGCCCGCAGGAATTACGTTCCATATGTAAGTGCTATATATAGATATATAGATATATCCAAACAACCCCTACTCCACAAGGAAAAGAGCACGCACACGAGCGCTGCTGGGTTAAGGCTTTTTATTTCATAGGACCTCCTCTGATGCAGCGACTGGAGCGACGCGTTTTGGCTAACACAACAGCGTTTCTCAATCTATTTATATATATATATATATATATATATATATATATATATATATATATATATATATATATATATATATTAACCAATCTGGCTCCAATTTTAGCAAGACCCCTGGCGCTTCTTTCTCCGGTGCGGTATTTACTCGGCCGAGCCCAGCCTTAATTTATTTCGCACATCTCTTCCAAATGAAAGAATTAAATACGCACTCACAAAGTTCCTTGCGTATTCCCACTGTTTATTTTCTCATGGTATCCAGTAAATCAGCACATAAAACCGATACGTTTCGCTGTACACACACAGCTTGCTCACGGTTTGATTAACCATGAGCAAGCTGTGTGTGTACAGCGAAACGCGTCGGTTTTATGTGCTGATTTACTGGATACCATGAGAAAATAAACCGTGGGAATACGCAAGGAACTTTGTGAGTGCATATTTAATTCTTTCATTTGGAAGAGATGTGCGAAATATATATATATATATATATATATATATATATATATATATTCACTGAAAAAACCATAGGTTAGAGACCATATATAGTTAGCTGGACATTTTATTGACATAAAACCGATGAAATTCCATATATAGTTAGTTGCACTAACTATATATCGCGCACCCGCAATCCACTGCTGATGATGTCACATATTACATCATTCATGACATGGTCAGTGACATCACTGATGACATCACTGATGACTACTCAAATGACATCACTGATGACATCACTGATGACATCTCAAATGACATCACTGATGACATCATCTAGTGTCTGTGTGTTTTTGTAAAGTTTAAATATGTTTTACATATTGAAGAATGAGTGGATGTATGGAAGACTGAGTGTGTGTGTGGCTGGCTGGGAGGTGTGTGACTCTGTGCATATCAATGTGTACTTGTATCAGTGATTGTATAAGAGAGTAAGTATGTGTTAGTATATGTGTGAAAAGTATGGTGTTCTGTGTTTAACTGTATAGATGAGGAAATCGAAGTGTGATTGATTCTTCACAGGACTGACTAGGTGTATGAAAGCATATGATAGTGTTGTAATAATGAGTGACTGTATGTATGAGTGATTGTATGGGTGAATGAGTGAATGTGTGTGTAGACGTAGGAATCAGTGAGTGCGTATGTAGTAACTGGTATTGGTGTGTCATGATGTCATCAGTGATGTCATTTGAGATGTCATCAGTGATGTCATTTGAGATGTCATCAGTGATGTCATCAGTGATGTCACTGAAGTATGGTGTTCTGTGTTTAACTGTATAGATGAGGAAATGGAAGTGTGATTGATTCTTTACAGGACTGACTAGGTGTGTGAGTAACTCCATGGATGAGTGGCAGTGTGTGAGTGTCTGCATAGGTGTATGAGTGCATATGATAGTGTTGTAATAATGAGTGACTGTATGTATGAGTGATTGTATGGGTGAATGAGTGAATGTGTGTGTAGACGTAGGAATCAGTGAGTGCGTATGTAGTAACTGGTATTGGTGTGTCATGATGTCATCGCTGATGTCATTTGAGATGTCATCAGTGATGTCATCAGTGATGTCATTTGAGATGTCATCAGTGATGTCATCAGTGATGTCACTGACCATGTCATGAATGATGTAATATGTGACATCATCAGCAGTGGATTGCGGGTGCGCGATATATAGTTAGTGCAACTAACTATATATGGAATTTCATTGGTTTTATGTCAATAAAATGTCCAGCTAACTATATATGGTCTCTAACCTATGGTTTTTTCAGTGAATTTTCAAGGTTTTGTAAATGCAAATTCCTAACTATATATGGTCTATAACCTATGGTTTTTTCAGTGAATTTCATTGGTTTTTTAAAAGCTAATATCTATAGCTGTAAAATATATTCTTTATTACGTGACGTATCACGTAGCCACGTGAGACGCCTCATGACGCGTCGCATAACCGTGACGTATCGGTTCTGCAGCGCAAACAAAACCCGTAACGTAAGCGTGCCGGAGCACGCTTACAGATATATATATTTTTTTTAACCTTAATTAGACAAAATCCACACGTGCACATATCTTGAGGCCTTGCAAAGGCACATCAAACAAACAGTCCCTACAATTTTGCCAAGTGTGCTGGAAATCTATTCCCTTAATTTTTTTTTTACTGTTTCTCTTGGTTTTCCCCTTGTTACGCTTACCGGGACGCTACCCGGTACGCGAACCGGATGCTCCAAAAACACAAGATGGCAGACTCCCGTTACGCTGCCGGTTAGCTGCCCGGTTCGCGTACCGGGAAGCGCCTCTACCGCGAAAAATCGCGGGGGACTTTAATATCCCCCTCATCAATCCTAGGGGGTCAGGAGGGGTTTACCTTGCCCCCTTTCCTTCATTTCCCCCTTCTTTTTTCACCACATCTTGTCTCTCGAACCTACCGAGAGACAAGATGGCGGCCGCTCCGGACTGTTTACAATGTTGACAGCTACGCTGCCGGTTAGCTGCCCGGTTAGCTGCCCGGTTCGCGTACCGGGACGCACCTCTACGGCGTAAAATCGCAAAATTTTTTGCCCCGCGGGGCACTTTAATATCCCCCTCATCAATCCTAGGGGGTCAGGAGTGGTCTACCTTGCCCCCTTTCCTTCATTTCCCCCTTCGTTTTTCACCACATCTTGTCTCTCGATCGTACCGAGAGACAAGATGGCGGCCGCTCCGGTTTGTTTAGAATGTTGACAGACACCGGAGAGCCAATCAGATTCGCTTCGCGAAGTTCCGTTACGCGTCTGGTACGCGAACCGGGGCGCTAACCGGAGCGCTGTCACAGATATATATTTTTTTAAACGTTAATTTCTCAAAATCCACTGGAGCACATATATTGAGACATAGCAAAGGCACGTCGGGCAAACCATATCTACAATTTTGCCAAGTTTCATGTAAATCTATTCAGCCGTTCGAGCTAAAAGTGAGTCCAACCGCCCTATGGAAAAATGAATGGGAAAAACGCGTTTTGGGACCCCCCTTTGTTCTCGGCCCCCCCTTGAGGAAACCCCACCAAATTTTTAGGGGCTGCTCAGAAAAAAAATGTGCCATTTTCCTGAAAATTTCAGCCAATTCCGTCCACAAACGCCAACGTTATTAGACATAGAATTTTCAGAAATCCCATAGAGAAAAAATCCTAACTATATATACCCACTGGCTATCGCCAGTAGGTAATATACATATATAAACATATGTAATCTGCATATCTATATAAATATAAATGCATGCATACATATACATATATGCATACATATGCATGTTATTTACATGAAAGTTTTAAAAACACTAATAAAAGCAAAGCTAAAAAGCCACCTCATTACAAACAGAATGGCTTTAACTTAAACGAGGGCGAGATCTATTGCATTTTCAATGCTTGTTTACTTTGGTTCTATCAAGAAGGCATTCAGATGTGTCACACATTTGCCATAAATTCTGAATGTTAGCACTCTAGTTGCTCATTAGATCACTGTAGTAAAGCTAGTGCTCACCAGGGAAGTCTGCTGCTAATCATGGTTTGCAGCCATTTTCCCGCATTTTTTATCCCGCAGACTTTCAGTCTGCATACCATTATCCCGCAAGGTCATTGAGCTCGCATACCATTATCCCGCATTTTTTCAAAACGCATGTGCATTTATCGCGCATGCCTTTACAAAGAATTACGTTTTAAAGGCATGTATGGTAAATGCATTTGCGTTGTGAAAACCACGATGACGAGAGAGGTAAGTGAGTTTGTGTTAATTTTTTCGTGGGTTAGTGATTGTGTAGTGTAGTGTAGTGTTGTGTAGTGTAGTGTTGTGTTAGTGTAGTGTAGAGTTGTGGTGGTTGTTTAGTGTAGGGTCATGCTGGGGGTAGTGTTTTAGGGTTCAGGGTAGTGTTGTAGTGTTTGCGTAGTGTAGGGTCATGCTGGGGGTAGTGTTTTAGGGTTTAGGGTTGTGTTGTAGTGTTTGCGTAGTGTAGGGTCATGCTGGGGCTAGTGTTTTAGGGTTTAGGGTAGTGTTGTAGTGTTTGCGTAGTGTAGGGTCATGCTGGGCGTAGTGTTTTAGGGTTTAGGATAGTGTTGTAGTGTTTGCGTAGTGTAGGGTCATGCTGGGGGTAGTGTTTTAGGGTTTTGGGTAGTGTTGTAGTGTTTGCGTAGTGAAGGGTCATGCTGGGGTGTAGTGTTTTAGGGTTTGGGTAGTGTTGTAGTGTTTGCGTAGTGTAGGGTCATGCTGGGGGTAGTGTTTTAGGGTTTTGGGTAGTGTTGTAGTGTTTGCGTAGTGTAGGGTCATGCTGGGGGTAGTGTTTTAGGGTTTTGGGTAGTGTTGTAGTGTTTGCGTAGTGTAGGGTCATGCTGGGGGGTAGTGTTTTAGGGTTTTGGGTAGTGTTGTAGTGTTTGCGTAGTGTAGGGTCATGCTGGGGGTAGTGTTTTAGGGTTTTGGGTAGTGTTGTAGTGTTTGCGTAGTGTAGGGTCATGCTGAGGGTAGTGTTTTAGGGTTTAGGGTAGTGTTGTAGTGTTTGCGTAGTGTAGGGTCATGCTGGGGGTAGTGTTTTAGGGTTTAGGGTAGTGTTGTAGTGTTTGCGTAGTGTAGGGTCATGCTGGGGGTAGTGTTTTAGGGTTTAGGGTAGTGTTGTAGTGTTTGCGTAGTGTAGGGTCATGCTGGGGGTAGTGTTTTAGGGTTTAGGGTAGTGTTGTAGTGTTTGCGTAGTGTAGGGTCATGCTGGGGTGTAGTGTTTTAGGGTTTTGGGTAGTGTTGTAGTGTTTGCGTAGTGTAGGGTCATGCTGGGGGTAGTGTTTTAGGGTTTAGGGTAGTGTTGTAGTGTTTGCGTAGTGTAGGGTCATGCTGGGGTGTAGTGTTTTAGGGTTTTGGGTAGTGTTGTAGTGTTTGCGTAGTGTAGGGTCATGCTGGGGGTAGTGTTTTAGGATTTAGGGTAGTGTTGTAGTGTTTGCGTAGTGTAGGGTCATGCTGGGGGTAGTGTTTTAGGGTTTTGGGTAGTGTTGTAGTGTTTGCGTAGTGTAGGGTGATGCTGGGGGGTAGTGTTTTAGGGTTTTGGGTAGTGTTGTAGTGTTTGCGTAGTGTAGGGTCATGCTGGGGGTAGTGTTTTAGGGTTTTGGGTAGTGTTGTAGTGTTTGCGTAGTGTAGGGTCATGCTGAGGGTAGTGTTTTAGGGTTTAGGGTAGTGTTGTAGTGTTTGCGTAGTGTAGGGTCATGCTGGGGGTCGTGTTTTAGGGTTTAGGGTAGTGTTGTAGTGTTTGCGTAGTGTAGGGTCATGCTGGGGGTAGTGTTTTAGGGTTTAGGGTAGTGTTGTTGTGTTTGCGTAGTGTAGGGTCATGCTGGGGGTAGTGTTTTAGGGTTTAGGGTAGTGTTGTAGTGTTTGCGTAGTGTAGGGTCATGCTGGGGGTAGTGTTTTAGGGTTTAGGGTAGTGTTGTAGTGTTTGCGTAGTGTAGGGTCATGCTTGGGTGTAGTGTTTTAGGGTTTTGGGTAGTGTTGTAGTGTTTGCGTAGTGTAGGGTCATGCTGGGGGTAGTGTTTTAGGGTTTAGGGTAGTGTTGTAGTGTTTGCGTAGTGTAGGGTCATGCTGGGGTGTAGTGTTTTAGGGTTTTGGGTAGTATTGTAGTGTTTGCGTAGTGTAGGGTCATGCTGGGGGTAGTGTTTTAGGATTTAGGTTAGTGTTGTAGTGTTTGCGTAGTGTAGGGTCATGCTGGGGGTAGTGTTTTAGGGTTTAGGGTTGTGTTGTAGTGTTTGCGTAGTGTAGGGTCATGCTGGGGGTAGTGTTTTAGGGTTTAGGGTTGTGTTGTAGTGTTTGTGTAGTGTAGGGTCATGCTGGGGGTAGTGTTTTAGGGTTTAGGGTAGTGTTGTAGTGTTTGCGTAGTGTAGGGTCATGCTGGGGTGTAGTGTTTTAGGGTTTTGGGTAGTGTTGTAGTGTTTGCGTAGTGTAGGGTCATGCTGGGGGTAGTGTTTTAGGGTTTAGGGTAGTGTTGTAGTGTTTGTGTAGTGTAGGGTCATGCTGGGGGTAGTGTTTTAGGGTTTAGGGTAGTGTTGTAGTGTTTGTGTAGTGTAGGGTCATGCTGGGGGTAGTGTTTTAGGGTTTAGGGTAGTGTTGTAGTGTTTGTGTAGTGTAGGGTCATGCTGGGGGTAGTGTTTTAGGGTTTAGGGTAGTGTTGTACTGCTTGTGTAGTGTAGGGTCATGCTGGGGGTAGTGTTTTAGGGTTTAGGGTAGTTTAGTTGTTTAGTGTATGCTAAAGGCATATTCGTTCTAAAAGTTTTCGTTATTTTAATTTGCGGCCTAATAGTACATGCGGGATTTTTTTTGCGGACTGATGGTATGCGGGATTTCGTCATATATTCGCTAATCATACTTTCTATGGCAAAATAAACCCCCTCATTTTGTTCCTTTTTAAATTAAATGTTTTAAGAGTTACCACTTTATTCCAATCAAGATGGCTTCAGGTGTGCCATACCTTTGTAATAAGTAGGACTGTTAGCACTCTAGTTGTTCTTTAGAACACTCTGGGACAATCTGTCATTGGGCTATAGTTGGGCTACATCTGGCTGATATTTGGGCTACATTTGTTTTTTTTTGTCTCTGGCGGCCATCTTTGGGCTGCATTGGGCTACATTGGGCTACATTGGGCTACATTTGGGCTCCAACATATATATAGCCCAATGTAGCCCAATATATATTTTTCAAAGTAAATTTTCATAAAAACCACTGGAGCCTATATCTTGAGACATAGCAAAGGCACATCAGGCTACCAGTCCCTACAATTTTGCCAAGTTTGGTGTAAATCCATTCAGCCGTTCAGGCTAAAAGTGAGGCCAACCGCCCTATGGAAAATTGCATGGGAAAAACACGTTTTGGGACCCCCCTTTTTTCTCGGCCCCCCCTTGACGAAACCCCCCCCAAATTTTCAGGGGCTGCTCAGAAACAAAATGTTCCATTTTCCTGAAAATTTCAGCCAATTCTGTCCTCATAAGCCAAAGTTATTCGACATAGAATTTTCAAAAATCCCATAGGAAAAAAATCCTAACTATATATACCTACTGGCTATCGCCAGTAGGTAATATATATATATATATATATATATATATATATATATATATATATATATATATATATATATACTACTAATATAAAGGAAGAACTTTGCACCTTTGAGGCGGGTAAACTCGGGAACCACAGCGCCAATCCACACACCCGATACATCATTGTAATCGTCAGGGTGTGCAGATGGACATAGGCTATATAAAGTATAAAAATATGCGTTATTTAAAAAATTAACATTAAAAAAAAGTAGTCCCTTCGAAGTAGCGCTGGCCGCGACCTGCGTGCTGACATCAGGAGCGCGGGGAGGAGCGGTGGACATGGCGCGGGGAAGGAGCGGTGACGAACGGCGGAATGGCGGTGAGGACTGGCGGACAGGCGGGAGGAGCAGTAAGCGGCGAGGAGCGGCGGAGCGGTGAAATGAGGAGCGCAGGGGAGGAGCGGCGGTTGAGGTAAGGCTCCGGCCAGGCGGGGGTCGGGGCAGGTGGGGGTCGGGGCAAGCGGGGGACGGGGCGGGCAGGGGCCCGGGCTTCTTGACGATGTTGGGGCGGGCGGGGGGGCGGGCTGCTGCACAATGTGCGGTGAAATGAGGAGCGCGAGGGAGGAGTGGCAGCTGAGGTAAGGCTCCGGGCAGGCGGGGGTCGGGGCAGGCGGGGGACGGGGCGGGCGGGGGCCCAGGCTGCTTGACAATGTCGGGGCGGGCAGGGGGCCGGGCTGCTGCACAATGTCGGGGTGGGTGGGGGTCAGGGAAGCCTGATTGCTCCCGGACAAGGCCAGGACGGGCTGCTAGTTTATATATATATATATATATATATCACCTACTGGCGATAGCCAGTAGGAATATATAGTTAGGACCTAGTTACCATAGGAAATTCCGAACATTCTATTGGGAATAACTTTGGCACCGATTGAGGGATCTGCCTGTAATTTTCCTTAAATTTGCCTCGCTGCGCTCCGCTCCTTCCCTGAAAGTTTCGGGGGGATTCGTCAAGCTGGGGCCGAGAAAAAAGGGGGGTCCCAAAACATGTTTTCCCCATGTTAATTTCCTTTTTTTTTTTTTTTTTTTTATTTAAAGTTTTTTATTTTCTTCAAAAATCACGGTTACATTTACAACACGCATTATTCAATTAAACGTTCGTAAATACTGACATATTTCATTTCCCACTACGAAAAGAAAAAAAAAAAAAGAAAAAAAGGTAAACATTCAAATAAACAATATTAACAATAATCTCCAGCTTTCCAATCCTTCCGGCTACTATCTTATACTTTATAAGCCTTCCTAACCTCCTCCCCTCCCTACCTTATCGGTCTATTTTTCCACTTCTCAATTGGGTCCCAAATCCTATTGCCCAAAGATCTTCCTTTTTTCCCTTTCCTGTCATATATTGCTTTCTCCATATTATATGTAGCCAATAGTCTAGCAATCCACATTTGAAACGTTGGTGGTGCTTTTTCAAGCCATAATGTTGCAACACATATACGATATACCGCGGCTACCATAAACAAAAACTCGATGGGAATAGCATCTTCCCCTGTCACCACCCCCAGCAACAATAATTCATCTGTCAGCTTTACTTTATAGCCTAATGAAACGTCAATAAATTTTTCAATATCATTTTTTAAAGAGTACAATTGCGGGCATTTTGAGAATACATGAATTATATCTGCATCATTAGCATCACACCTAGAGCACGTAGTTCCTGTTGTACCTCCCCATTGTGCAATCCTTGCCGGAGTATAATACAGTGAATACAAAGTTTTGTAGTGCTGTGACTGTAAGGTTGTAGAGCATAAAGTTGTTCGACCCAAATCAAGCGATAATTGAAAGCCCTCTGGTTTTAAGCCAATTTTTGCCTCCCACTTCCTCGCATATTTATCCCTGTCATCACTTTTATACTTTCCCAATTCTGCATATAGACACCGAATTGTGCAATGATCACTGTTCTCTATATAATCCATTAAACAGCATGAACCAAAACCCAAAGATCCACCTTGTTTATTTGCAAGGTAACTTCTAACCTGAAGATATTTAAAGAAACTATTATTCCCTACCCTAAAAATGTTTTGTATCTCCTGAAACTGCATGATTCTGCCCTGTTGATCCAATAAATCCCCAATTCTCTTGATCCCTTTATCCTCCCACCCCTTCATTACTGTATCTCCAAATATCTCCCCCGGGAGAGATCTGTTATTATACAGCCGTGTGTATCTGTTGTATCTTCCTATCCCTATTTTCTTTGAAATCGTCCTCCAGATATTATATGCCGCTTTGAGAGTTTTGAATCTTGTGTGCTTGAAATAGGTGAAATCAACTGTATTCAAGAATCCATTTACTGCCCCATCCCCTAACAACACTGTGTAAACATTAAAAAACCCTTGTGTCCTACCTCCTTGTTCGAAGTTACTACCACCAATTAATCCCTGAAAGTACTGTAAAGCTACCGCCCAATAATAAAATCTAAAATCAGGCACCCCCCACCCACCTCTTTCTCTTGATACTGTAAGATGTCTATATGCTCTTCTGGTTTTGCCCTGTGCCCAAATAAATGCATTCACCGTAGCTTCTATCTTATTGAACCAACTATGATCAAAATATAGCGGGATTGCCCTGAATAAGTATAAAAATTTGGGGAATGTTATCATTTTGATTACATTTATTCTTCCCATCAATGTCAAATGTAATCTATGCATTCTTTCTGTGTTCTCTTTGACTTTACTTAATAATGGTCTAATGTTAAGGTCTACCAACGCGTCCAGATCTGCCGTCACTTTTATTCCTAAGTACATTGCTTCCTTCACCACTCTACTATCCTGGAATATCATCTGGTTATTCTGTACTATCTGGGTCTTCCCTTTATTGATTTTATATCCTGAAAGTTCTCCAAAATTTGATGCTTCTCTTTCTATTTCTGGAATTGCTATATCTGGCTTGTTGGTAATGACAGCCACATCATCTGCGTACGCAAATACCTTATATCTCTTCTCATGCAGAACAATTGGGGGTATCCTATTATTTTCTTCCAGTCTCCTTAAAATGGGGTCTATATATAGGGCAAATAGTAGCGGTGATACTGGGCAGCCCTGACGCGTCCCTCGTTGTATCCGTACAGTCTCACTATACCCTTTATTTATTCTTATTCTGGCCGTAGGGTTGGAGTAGACAGCCTGTATTGCTCTGATATACCCTCTACCCACTCCATATTGCTCCATTACCTCCCATAAATAGTCCCAAGAGACCCTGTCGAAGGCCTTCTCTGCATCCAGAAATATAGCCGCGACCGGATCCCCTGCAACCTCCATAGCGTCCAGAATTGTGATCATTTGCCTTGTGTGCTGTGTAGTGCCCTTCCCTGGAATAAAACCATGTTGCGAAGTACTAACTAAGTGCTCTATAACTTTACTTAACCTAAGTGCAAGTGATTTTGTGTATATTTTGGCATCCGCATTCATAAGTGTTATAGGACGATATGACCCAGGTTCTAGAGGTGGTTTATCTTTTTTAAAATAACTATGATATCAGCCCCTGCCCATGAGTGTGGTGTTGACTCTCCCCTCTGTGCTTGAGTAAAAATCTCGTGCATATCTTTCCCTAATACATCCCAAAATATTTTATAAAATTCTGCCGGGATCTGATCTGGGCCAGTAGCTTTCCCACAGGGTAAACTTTTCACAGCATCCTGGATCTCCTGTATTGTAAAACTCATCTCCAATTTCTCCTTCTCATCCCCTTCCAGTACTGGGTGCGTTATCATGTTCAAGTATTCTACTATCTCGGGTTTTGTTCTAGTTATATCCTGCTCATAAAGTTTCGTATAGAATCTCTTAAACACGTCCTGTATATCTGTTACTTTGTTTACCACTACTCCTACCTCATTTTTAATTTCCTTAATCTCTCCTGCAGCTGCCTTCTGCCTAGTTCTAATAGCAAGGAGATGCCCAATTCTCTCGTTGTACTCATATCCCTCCTCTCTTTTGGCTAAATACCTAGCCGCAGCCCTTCTTGCTACACTTTCACCTGCCTCTGCCTTCTTTAGCTCTATATTTAACAGTAAATCTTCCAACGGCTCCTGCATATTGATTGCTGTTATTAGAGAGTCTTCTAGATCTTTTAATTCCCTTATCCTTATTTCCATTTCCTCTCTCTCTTTTTTAGTTCGTTGCAACGTAAAGCAAAGAGTTTCCCCCCTAATACCTGCTTTAAAAGCATCCCAGACCATAGCAGGAGTTGCCGTCCCTCTATTAAATTCCCAAAATTGTTTAATCCAGGCTGCCATTCTTTTCACATAACCCTCATCTTTCAGAAGTCCTCTCTCAAAGGTCCAATTATAGCTCTTCCTCTCCTCTGCCATCTTATTTGGTAACGTCAGTACCAGCGGGTTATGATCTGATAACATCCTAGGCAGTCTTTCTAGTTGACTACCATCTACTAATGTGCTAGAAATCAGAAAGTAATCTAATCTGACAACCAAACGATGAGGTGCTGAGTAATATGTACTACCCGTACCTGGTGGGTGGCTCTGTGCCCATAGATCGATCAACGCATTATGTCTCATAAAATCACATACAGCCTTACACACCTTCTTCTTCCTCCCCCCGTATACCTCACCACCCGACATACCCGACCTACCCAAACCGTTCAACCCATTTATATTCAAATCCCCACAACAAATAATTGGCTCTGGCCAAAGAGGCAATTCTTGATCCAAATATTCAATAACCTCAGGGTCGTCTTCTGTAGACCCATATATTGACACTAGTGTGCAACATCCTGCACTAGTTTCACCCTCAAGTATAACCCATCTCCCTTTCTGATCCTCTTTTTTTCTTTTTATTTTACAGACCCCTTTCTTAGCTAATATAGCTACTCCCTTAGTTTTGGTATCTTGTCTAGTAAAAGCTAACACCTCAAAACCCATTTGCTCCAATAAAAATATATTATTTCCTTCAATATGTGTCTCTTGGAGACATATTATATCTAATTTTAACATTCTTAGCATTGCTGCTACTCTCTGCCTTTTCCCTCCATTATTGAGGCCACATATATTTATAGAGGCGATCCTCAAAGCCATCGACATATCTTATATTTTTCCATCACTTGACACCACTTTCTATTCTCATAAGCTTTAGCCTGCAGTACTCTTTCCTCAAATGTATTGTATTCCTCTGTTTCCTTATTGCGTGTTGTGTTTGACCATATGTCCTGCCCCCCCCTCACCCCCCCCAGCTCTCCCCCCTCCCCCTGACTCCCTCCCCCCCTTTTACGGGCAAATAGGTCAATCCTGACCTATGTGTGGCCTCTTCCGCTGTAGGATCGCCTCTCTCTCCTGCCCTTCCCTGTTACCCCTATATGTTACCTGTAGTCTAATAGTATCATGTTCTATGGTGATTTCAATGCATTTCTCTCTTTATTATTATTTCTTCCCCCCTCTCTGCTCTGTGAGTTCAGCCAAGTATTCTCCTGCCTTAATCTCTGACGTGAATACCCTGACCTGCCCTTTATTAACAACCTTTAGCCTTGCTGGGTAGAGTAAATATGCCTCTGCGCCTACACTTTGCAGGGAGGAAATCAACTGCCGTAGCCTCCATCTTCTTTCGACTGTCACATGACAGAAGTCAGGTCTGGCAAAGAATGTAACATTATCAAAAGTCTTCTTGGCATCTGGTCTTGCTCTGTCCATGATCTCCTGTCTTGCAAGAAAGTTTCCTACGAACACAAGCATTGCTCTTGGCAATGCACTCTGCTGGGCTCTGTGATTTTTCTTCAATATTAGAGGGAATCTATGCGCTCTTTGAATTTCCGATTCCCACTGCCACTGGGAGTCCGGAAAAGCTCCTTTCAATAGTTTGATGACGTAGCCCCTGGGGTCTTGCCCCTCCAACCCTTCCTCAATTCCAAGTAACCTAACGTTATTCCGTCTTTGCCGGTTTTCAAAATCTTCTATCTTCCATTGGAGATCTTCCATTTTCTTCCCTTGTTCATTTTTAAAGTCCTGCCAGTCTGTTAACTCGTCCTCCATTCTTCCTGTCCTCTGTTCCACTTCTGACACCCTCTCTTCCACCACCTCATACTTCCTGTTCAGTTTCCTAATTGATGCCTGTATTTTCTTTGTGTCCCTCCTTGCCCTCCGACTTTCCACCCTGGCCTCCACCTGTATTTGTTTTAAGGTACTGAACATCATTTCCATGGTTATGTTCTGGGGTGTACTACCAACCCCAGTTCCGTCCCCAGTCTCTTGATATATCCCAGAGGTCGCTGAATAATCCCAGGACAATTTTTTGTTTTTATTACTTTCTCCGCTTCTTCTTCTTGCTCCTGACTTCTTTTTTCTTTGGCTATTTTTATCCCTTGAGTGTCCAGAGTTGTCTGACTCTAAGCCGGATGTAGTGACCTCGGTAGTGCTGCCCCCCTCCTGCTCACTCAAGTCTGTCGAGTCTGACCCTTCATTAACAGAGTAAAACTCTGGGGACCCCCCTCTAGCACCTCTGCTCTTAGCCTGCTGCTGTGAATCCAGACTCGTAGAACTGCCCCAGTTATTTTTGCCAATGCTTTTCTGCTCCGCTTTTAATCCAGCCTCCACTGACAATAAGGCATCCATCATCTGAATATTGTTCCTCTTTTCAAGCGCCCCCAGCTCCCCATTCACGTTGCCACCCTCTCCGCTGCTCACCGTAATCACTGCTGCTTCTTTTCCCTCGATGCCGGCAGTTCCCGCCTGATGCGTGTGAGATTGTGAGAGCTTCGCTGGTTGCCCAGCAACCATCCCGCCAGCGTCCTCGAGGACGTCTTTCGCTTCCGCGTTCGGAGTGTGGATCTCAGCGCTGGTTGCTTCGTTCTCCGTTTGCTGTTGCTGTTGCTGTTGGCCTGGTTTGACAGAGAAGGACTCCGTCAAGGTAGGCTGCCTCATACTCGCCGCGTCTTTGGAGGGGAGGGGGGGCGGGTTTATTCTGTGCGCTCTATGTTTCTCCTTCTCCCTGGCAATCGCCGCTTTAGCTGACGGCGTCTGTTGTTGTTGAGTTAAAATCTCCGTATCCATCTCGCCGTCCGCCGCTTGTGTCTTCTTTCCAGCCAGCTCGTTCTTCCTTTGTTGAGCTTTAGTTACCACGATTCCTGGAGCCGGCGTCTGCTTTTTGCCTGGGGCAGCCGTTTTTGGTATAGCGCCCGTGGCTGAAGCTGCTGGTGCCCCCTTGTTGCGATTAGACATCTTTAGACTTTGCTGCAGGGCTCCGTTAATCCACTTTTTACACTTCTGTGTAATTGCCACAATTAACAATGCGAGATGGCTTTTCCCCCTGACTCCGTCAGGCTTGTACTGCGTCAACCAGCTTTCCAACATGAACATTTTCTTCCCTCATCATCTTCTTCGCTCTGTCCACATGATACTATGTGGCAGGAGAGAGAGCAGAGTGCGACTGCTCCCTACAGCGTTGTGGCGGCCATCTTGCCTCTCCGCCTCAAAACATGTTTTCCCCATGTTAATTTCCATAGGGACATTCTGACAAGGCTACAGCTCGAACGGCTGAACGGAATTACACCAGATTTGTCAAAATGGTAGAGACTGGTATGCAGCAGTGCCTTTTGTATGTTTGGTGAGAATCCCTCCAGTAGTTCTTGAGAAAATTGAATTTGAGCAAAATATATATCTATATGCGCTCACCGTACGCGCACCGTAAGCATACAGTACGCGTACGGTGCGCGTACGTACGCGTACCCTTACGTGCGCGAGCAAGTTTCTGATTGGCTGGCAGTCGACTGTGAACATTCCAAACTGTCCAAACCAGGAAGTGTTGGCCACCATCTTGTTTTTCAGGAGAACTGAGGCACAAGAGAGCCCAAAACAAGAGTGGAAAACACAAAAAGGGGGCAGGGTAGAGACCCTCCAACCCTCTAGCCCTTCTCAGGGGGTCCCAAAAGGACCCCCATGGCCAATAAAAAATTTAAAATTCAAGGCCTGAAACCTATGGTTTTTTAAGTGAATTTGCAAGGTTTTTAAAATGCTAATTCCTAACTATATAAGGCCTGAAACCTATGGTTTTTGAAGTGAATATATATATATATATTGCAAATAAACTGTATCTTCACCCCTCCATATCCATAGAGCCAGAAATGGAACGGACACCAGTTTTTCTCTTTGCAATATTTTTATTTATTGCATTCCGCCATGACCCGTTTCAGCCCCTAGAGGCCTTGATCACATACATACATACATACATACATTCCCACCTTTGATATGGTTTCGTTGTCCCTGCAAAGGGCCTGAAAACTGCCTGTGAGGACTCATATAAAATCCTATGTTAGCCAGCATGCCATTAACCTAAAATTAACTGTACCGTTGTCAGATTAATTTTGCTGTATCTAAAATATTCTCTAAACAAAAATCCCACCAAAAATCCTCACCCAAATAAGAGGAATGCTGCTTTTTCTTCATACTGGATGATAGTGACAACCCTATACATTTGGTTTCATCCAGACATGGACACTAACATAAAAGAAGTTCAGTCAAAATAACAGATACCTACAGAACAGGTACAACTTGTACTTTAACTATGCATGCTGGGCTGGTGAGAGGTGTCAGTTGCCTAAAGGGGGAAACTGACATATTCTGCTCATCCACTCAAGTGTTGTTGCACAGTCAGTGGCAGAGACACTGTCCCCCAAGCGCCCCTGTCAGAGTGACTGCAGAGTGTGAGGATAATTTGCTTTCCATCTCCTTTCAAGTCTTGACCTCATCGTCGAGTCTTTCTGCTGGAGGTGCAAATTAGTGTCACTCGTAATGACTGTATTTTTTCTTGATGAAGACATATGTCAACTAGGGACTAGATGAGATCACTCATCTATTTCACATCATCGCCCGGGCTTCCTGGGGGTGATGTACTTTTCCAGCACTGTCTTCAATAGTCAAAGACTTCTAACCTTGTGTCAATACAGAAAGATGTACAATGTTAATAAAAATATGTTCACTGTGAGTAATCTGATCTACAAAACCAACAGGACATTAATATCGCTTTAGCAAATCTGGTCAGCAATGAATCTTAAGCAAAGCAAGACATTAAATGTGACAGTAAAATAGGCAGAGAACTTACAACAATCATGAAGACATCGCAGTTTATTTATTTATTTGTTGAGGATTTTTCTGTGACACTGACAATGGGAGGTAGCAGAGTGTTGTATATACGAGTTCTAATTGGAAGTTAACGTGAAACGTAATGGGGAGAGGTGCATCAATACAACTTGACCTGCAGAGTCAATGAGGATTTTTAGTACAAATATTTTTACTGACAGGGCAAAGGCAATTTCGTCAAAACTGTCCCTACATCATATGGCTTGCCATGATGGACTGGTTGGCGTTCCCTTTTTGTTTCACAAAAAAACAAGTCCAAAAAGAAAGGGACTTGTTTTTCTGAAAAATGTAGCCTTTGGTGTGTCTGCCTGATTTAAAGACCCTCACACAATGGAATTTTCTTAGCAAAACAAACACAAAAATCGATGACCCTGACACGCTGGGTGTTTTCTCGTGGCGTCAGGAATTGTTGTTCCTTTTCCCTGTCTTGCATGACAGTACAAGGCACCCAGCACTAAATGGACCGCAGAGAATAACAAACAATGTAACAGAACACATAATGGGGTTTTAAAGGAATTTGAGGTTGTGAAGGAAAGTGTAAAATAAGAGGCTGGCTAGTTTGTCCAAAGATATTGAGTGCTCAGGGGCATAGAAGAGCAATAGCTTCCGTTTTTTTTTATGGAAGGCACAATGTTTAGAGGTAAGGCAAAAAATGGTAGAAAATTACATGATTTTGAAAGCATTCGATAATGTGGATAAGACTTTGATATGTTTTTGTGTGGAGGAAAATAGCTTATTCCCCAGACTTGCTAGACAAAAGAAAGCTTTAACAGGTGCCTTCAGCAAAGATGAGGGGACATATGTATTAGGTAGTTGTGAGGTAGGATAGTAGGTGCAGCACTCTGTATGTGATATAGGCCAGATTTCAATAAATGTGGGTGTTAAAGGGAAACCAGTGTAGAATGGATCACATTGGGCGCAAACTTCTGATTCAAATAATGCAATTTTCTGTCACGTGTAAAAAAGAGTATAGAACAGCTGGGGTGAATGTATGTACAACATTAAGCTAAGCATTTCCTGATTGAATATCACATACTACTAGAGATTACCGAAAACACTTCAGTAGATCTGTGTAATATCCACATCTTAGTATGTGAGTTCTCCGGCTCACCGAGAATCAAACATGGGTGACATAACTAGATTGATCGGTGCATATAGCAAAAGAGACTTTGTAGACCTACCTTTCTGTCAAAATCTACTCAACTGATTCTCTGAAATATAAAGTGACCAGGAAATATCAGAGCTGGGTGAAATAAACCTCAACGTGCTCCTAACTAGTGCTAGTTTCTACTGGGGGAACGGATACTTTTGAGAGTAAATTCATTAAAAGTTGTAAGAAACATTTTCAATGCTATCATCCATTGATTCTCAAGGCAATCCATGCAGTTTAATTAGAATGGGGTGGTGAAATTGTATCTTATAGTACTTAGATCAGATGGAAATTAGTGTCCAAAGTATTTGTAAGGAAATGCCTCACAACTAGTAACCGTAACACTCCTACAAGTCTGACTATTTAGACTATTCCAGGCCTCCAAAGCTATAAGAATGCCCGGAGTGGCAAGTATTCAGGGGCGGCTCCTCCACTAAGGCGTTTTCTTTGCTAACGAGCTGGGTTAGGATGGGGCGGGCTGGGGGTCGGAACCTGGCAGGAATGGTGAATGCATACTCTCAAAGTGCACCTGAAAGCTTGTCCGGCTGTCTTGGCCAGGCCAAAGCATCATGCACACTTAGCCTGTACCCCACCAGGCTGCATTACACACCCTGGTGGGGAACATGCCCAGGCACCCAGTTCCCGTCTGAGCACTGAACCACGGTACTCAGTCCAATCACAACGCTACATTTCAGTGTTCTCTTTTGGCTTAGGAGGACCAATCACAACGCTGCATTGCAGCATTGTGATTGGCTTAGGGGAGCTGGGTGCTTCCTGGTTCCGGACTTGCCAGGAAGAGAAGGAACACAGAGAATCGGCAGCAGCGGAAAGGTACGTGTTTTTTTGGTTCCTTTTTTTTATACAACCCCTCCCTGCCCCGCCACCCCCGTTTCCTGCCAGCCACCACTGCAGTTATTAGTCATTTTAAGGTATATTAAATTAATAAACAACTGTCTATCTGTAAATTAGACAGACAGCGTCACCATGGGGATGGCTGTCATTTACGGAATTGATGGTAAAGGGAAGAGAGAAGACCCCACGTGTTCCAGGGAACAGGGTACTGCAGACAATCAAAGTCAAAAGGCTATCCCTGGACTGGTTCAAGAACAATAACACTCACTAGACTCTATTCTAGTCACATCTCATTCACTCAGGGCATCTCATTAATGGGCGCACCCTATACTATAGAATCCAAATAAAGTCTAGGGGGCTCCAGCTATACCCCAATTTTGGACATTGGAAGCCATATGTGATTCATGTTTAGACTATTGGATCTGATTAATTTGTAGAAATATTGTCTGTTCATTGAAGATAGGGGGTTTCTTTTGTCTTTCTCATTTATTTTGAAAATGTGTGGTATGACTACACTTGACGATTAGGTTATGGTACTTGTGTTTTCTTTCTTATAGAAATATCTGTTGTATTAACTTGATGCATTTTTGAATGTTTTAATATATTTTATTGTACTGTATGAGATGTCTCAATGTTAACTGTTTTCAGAGAAATACTTTCTCTGAAATTTTAAATAATTCTTGTGTCTCCTATTGGAAGGAGAACATTGTTTGACTTTTTAATAAAAGATTGTGAACGTTGCATTTTAGTCGACCAGTAATTCAAGGAATACATTAATGAGATGCCCTGAGTGAATGAGATGTGACTAGAATAGAGTCTAGTGAGTGTTATTGTTCTTGAACCAGTCCAGGGATAGCCTTTTAACTTTGATTTAGGGAACTGAGCCATTTCCAAAAATGCTTTTTAAATTGTACAAATACCAAACTGCTGTTCAACAGAATCACAATTTGAGTTTGCAATTTGGCATTTAGGAGGGGCTTGTTTGGGACATGTATTACAAGTACTACATCATAGTGGTATGTGTTAATGTTTCACAACCGAAATGCGTTTGTAAAACATTAACATTTTACTAACACCAACACCTCAAACGAGGTGGAAACCTATTCACAATCGGGAAGGGGTCCTGAAGAATCTCCTTCCCCTTTGAGAATGTGAAAAAGTCTTTTTTAAGAGCAGGCAGTGGTCTCACAGACCACTTTCTACTCTTAAAAAGGGAGAGTTACACTTTTCATTTTTCTTTTTCCTATTTTCCTTTAAGGAAAACGGGTTGCATTTTTTTTTTTTAAGTTGCTTTTTTTTAAAGTAATCACAGACATTGAGTTGTATTGACCTCAGCAGGCCACCATCCCTGTGATGGCTATCATTCCTAACGGGTTGCAAACTGTGAGGCAAACTGTCACTTACCTCATTAATACTCATGAGGTAGGTCGATTTGCGACTCACTTGGAATTGCTATTTTAAATTGAAAGCTTTCGCACATTCTGTAAAAAAAACATAATTTGGAGATTACTATTCTTAATATTAGTACATATGTCACCTAGTTTCATTTAAACAAGCATTGGTGATGCCAATAGGTCTTGGCAATCTGAGAGATATAGGCGTTGGCAACGTTAATGTATTTGTGTACGGCACTGGGGCTAGTGATGGCCGTTATGTCACCACTGTGCATTGCATAACAGTGTTAGTGGAATAAAGTCAGTACTCTAGTTGTTTTCACAACCCTGCCTTGTAGTCATTCTTCCAGCTAATTTTACGTTTGACATGGAGTGATTCACTTTTGCAGTGCAGGAATCATTCTAGTGCACCCGCTGCAGGAACATCCCTAGCACCAGAAGAGTCTGTTGTAAAGCATGCATAGCAAATGTCACACAAATTGCACATTGGTGACCATGCACTAATCGTGCCTGCATCCTGCCATCCGAAATTCAAAAGCATTCTATCTGTTTACTATTTTGCATAATTCAAAAGGCTTAGAAAAGAGATCAGGCCGCACATTCCTGATTGTTAGTCATTTTGATGAAAAGCTTTCCGTATGTGGAAAGATGCCATGTCTGCAAAGTAAATGAAGGTGCACTTGTGGAGTTTGTCAGCCATTTAGATATGGGCACTTCGTTCATTAAACCATTTGCTAAGTAATGTATTCTGATTGATTCACTTTTCCTTTGCCAATATGGGTTCTAATAACTGAAAGCTGGGAATTCTTTGTCATGAGAGCTTGTGTACAAAGCATTCAGCGATGAGGAAGGGTTTGGAGGATGGTACACGCTGTGAATTGGAAGGGGCTTGGGTGGTGGGCAAGCAACACCAGAATGCACATCAATGTGATGAGATAAGTACAAGATTTACATGCCTGTTTAGACAATTGCTCGAAGCAAATGTAAACATAAGTGTTTGTGAAAAGCGCTGTTAACCGAAGAAACAAGATTTACAGGCCTGTTTAGAGAAATGCTCTGAGCAAATGTAAGCTCGAGTGCTTGTGAAAAACGCTTTTCACAAAAGAAAAACGTAGTCTTGAAAACTGTTCCTAAAATGGCTGCTGTGTGTGCATATTAGTAATTGGGCCCTGCTCTCTGGAGAGCTAAACACGGGAAGAGGCATGATGCATGCATGCCATGGACAAATGGGGATAAAGAATAGAGTTGAGAGATGGAGTCAGCAAATGGGAAGCCGATGGGTGGGCTGTAAACCTCAAAGTAGACCTCCAAGTAGATACAACATGCCTCTTTCAAGACAGTGCATGCTGCGCTGTTTAGAGCTGAGACCTAAAAAGTTATCTATCCAGGATGTAGATTTAGAAATAAATGTCAGCAGTCATGATAAACTCAGGCGCAGCAAGGAATTCATATGTTTATGAATGGTAGGTTCTCCTTCCTGGGCATGTGATAGTCTTATCAGCACCAGATATAATATATAATAGATAGCAGCGAAAACTAGGGGATTCTTTTACACCAAGAAATTAATGTGACTCTGAATTGGTACCTATCAGTAAAAACAAGAAGAGGGGCAGTTTAGGATCTGTCTACTTAGTCCCAAAAGAAAGAATATGCAACAGTGTACCAGGAAGGCACATTTCATCAACTTTTTTAACATCTGTTGAGCATGCTGAGGAGAGAGATAACGCTATCATCAGGGATATGCAAACCATCATCCAGCACATTGGAGGCTGCTGTTCTGTACTATATTTTGTTTGGCACCCTGGCTGGCAGTTGCATTTGAGAATGGTTCAAGCAATGAATGAATGAATAAATGAATGAAATGCGAATTGTAGAGTGCACAGCTACTCAAAGGAGTGTCCTGGTGCTGTGCTCATTGGCCACCTACAGAGTCAGATCATATAGTATTGTTTGAAAAGCCAGGAAGCCAGGTTTTCAGCTTTTTCTTGAACAGTGAAGTTGCATCCATTGACTGTAGCTCAAGAGAGAGCTTTTTTCTAGGCAGTTGGTCCAAGATAACAGAAGGCCTGTCCTCCAGTTCTGATGTGGACAATCTTAGAGCTCTTCACCAGAAGGCTTTTATCCGACCGCTGGTTTCTTGTGGGGATGTAAAATCATATTCTGACCCTAAAAATGCCTGCACCTGTATGGTGAATTGCCTTATGGACCAAAACTAGTGTTTTGAAAAGAATTCTCTTTGTTGTACTGTTGAACATAGATTGATACAGCCTTTTCACGGATTTTCCCTAAAACATCCAATAGATAAAAAAATGCCTTAAATTACAAATATTTTATTCATCCAGGTTAGGTTTTTTATAGAAATGTGTTCTCTCTTTCCTTATGAACTAGCTTACCCGACGCGTGTTGCTGCGATCTCAGAAGAAAGGAAATTTAAGGAAACTTGTTATGATAACATTCAATTTACATTGTGTCATTTTTACTGAAACATATTCATTTTAATATGGAAAACATTTTAAAGTGTTGTTTTAATTCTGTTTATTTATTTGAGTGCTTGTGGATAAACTGTATTTTTTGTTTTTCCGTCTGGTGCGTACACAAATAAATCAGGTTTTCCGACGCGTGAGCTGGCCACATACAGTTGTCCATGTGAGAAGCACGGATTCTCCAAATCTAGTCCACACACTTGCAGCGATTGTCCTTGTGCTTTGTTAATGGTCATTGCAAAAGCGAGTCGCACCGGAAACTGTAAACGTTCAGTATTGGAAAGATTATGAGGGCCCTGGGGGGCCGTTATTTAACAATTGACTTTTTTTTTGCCAGAAACCTTCACGGGAGTGTACTCAACAAATTTAAAAAATTATTTTTTTTTGCCAGAAACCTTCGCGGGAGTGAACTCAACAACTTCCCAAAGTTTCATGCCGATCGGATAAATGGTGTAGTAATGCATGAAGGACAAACAGACAGATATACATTTGTTTATATATATATATATATATATATATATATATATATATATAACATGGCTGGAAGGGAGAGATAATTCTCTCAACCACTTATCTGTAAAGGAAGAAGTCTTAATGGTTAAAATAATATTTTTTAGTGTATATGGTCTGTGCCTTTAAAAAGAGTCTAGTTGGTAAACTGGGAAACATCTTTTACAAAGCATGTGATGTATCGCATGCCATTTCAATGCGGTCATTACAATGACCGCATTGTTACATCGCAAACCATCACAATTCAAGTCGTTACAACGACTTGCTGTAAGGGGCAAAAGGTGTTGGATTTAAAATCCAACACCTTCCCTACTGTTGCACAGACTGGAGTTGGAATAGTAAATTATACTATTCCAAAATCCAGCACGCCCCCTGCAGCAAGTCGTTGTAACGACTTGCGTTGTAATGGTATACGATGTAACAAAATGCTCATTGTAATGACCGCCTTGTAATGGCATGCGATGTAGCGAATGCGTTGTAACATTGCCTATTTGTTAACCTACCTTTCTTAGATTAATTTGCTTAGTATGCTGGGGTTTGACATTTTATCATGTAAGAATTTAGAGATGGGATTACCGGTTCAAGAGAGTCAGCAAAGGGTATAGTGGGGGCCAATTTAAACAAGGTTTGACCATTGAAATTAAAGAGCATTGGTGGTGAGGAGCATTTATAATATAATCTCTGAGGCTTTAGGCTTTTTTTAGTTTTAACATGAGGTTTTACTGAATTTTTTGGGTGGTGATAGCTCACAATTTAAGTGTTTATAATGGTTTTTAACTTTTCTCAATTGTTGTTTGATTTCATTTAGGAATTATGGGACCATGGCATGGCTTCTTTCAGTTTCTTTGGCTTTCATTTTGTACAGGGCTACTCCGTTAAGGTATTTGTTACATACCTGCTGCCTTTGTCATTGTTTCTGCATGAACACAAAAGTTTGATTACTTTTTTTGTTTTAAATGTCATAGGCTGCTGAGGTATTTGGTACTGCCAGGACAGCTTCTAAATGTATGTAGTGTTGATTACTGAGGCAAACAAATAATGAAATGTATGATGTAGTATTCTTACCATTGCAGTTGTAAAGCTGCCCAGTCAAATACTTATTTGGAGGAGGTTTGTAAAAATAACTTTTCTGGATGACCTGGTGGATCTGAGACGTTCTCTTTGGGTCCCTAAAATCTCTTCTGCAGTGTCTGGAAGCAGAACCTACCACATTGCAACTATTAGTGTTCTCACAATTTTTAGAGTATTGTTGTTTGTTTCCCTGATTGTTGTTAGTCATTTTAATCAACTTCTCATTAGCATTAACTTTATTTTCAGAGTTAGTTTTTGCTATCAAAGGCATTAACTTTTTTCATCAGTTTTTTCAAAAAGTTCCAGACATTTCTTAAAGCAATTGCACACCTGATCCATTGTAGACTTAACAGAAGGAGCTACCTCCAAATCATTTGAAATTGAGAAACAGATGTGCCTTCATTAGGGATTTAAACTTCAAAGTAATTAATACAAGGCATGTGCGGCACACTATTTGGGCAAGGTGTGTTTACATTTTCAGGTAAGGTGGTATTCACTATGTCATGAAATGCAGTTGGTATTTGATGAGCCAGTTTTAAAGCTGGGTTTCAGCTGTTTGGTAATATTATGTGTTGCTTCAATTCTCCTTTAGGAATGGTTCACTTGGGATTGTCAGACTTAACATTGAAACTAGCATACATGTTGACGTTCCCCTGTACATTAGACATAGACAGATTCTCAGGGAGAGGCAACATGACTGAGATTTAACCTCCTGGTTCGCAGCAGTTATTTTAGTAAGGGGTTGGCCCAGGCAAATAGTATCCTCGGGTATCTCTGCAAGAAGATGACAATTGAAAACAATCAGTCACACAGTCTTCTCCACTTTTCTTGCAAAGCATCGGAGAGGGTTGGATTAGCCTAGCCTCTTCGGTGCTTTGATGGGCAGCACAGTGGAAGCCCTGGTGCTTTTTATAGCTGAGTATTAGTGGGCAGTGCTATGTGTCTTAGATTGTTGCAGCAGATTTCAGTCAGTTGAGTACCGAGCTTTCGCGGGTCCTTTTCATAATGCCCCAGGCTTTTTCACTGATCTGTGCCTCAGTAGCCCTAGTGCTTCTTATAGCATGATGTCAGTGAATGGGACTTATTGTCTTGGACATTGTTGCAGGGGGCTCTGGTCAATTGGGCACCCCAATCTTGGCTTGTCATTTTCTCCACCCCCCTCAATTGCTTTTCAGCATCCCTTAGCAAAGTCTCTGTTCTAAGGAAGTAGTATTGGGCATGTAAATTGATCTGATATTTAACGTGTATGTAGCTTCTCTTGAGCAAACATTCATTGTCACATAATTAAAAGGTTAGTCAGTGTGGAGTCCTGCGACCTTGCAGGTGTGACACCTTTGTTAGTCTAACATATACTAACATACTGCATTGTTCAGGCATTATATTATTTTTCAAGCCTTAAAATGAGGATAAATCTAGACATATACTTTTTTATCTATTTACATTACATCACATTTACATATGACAGCCATAAATACTCAAATGTGAATAATATATACATAAATATCAACACAATTATCACTGAACAACATTTATTTCAAAGTAAGACCTGATTAAAGCTGTCTGTATGAAACTGTAAATTAACCATTGAGCAAATTCTCTTTTGCAAAAGACCCTTACAATGTCTTGAGTTAACATTTCAGTGGAATAACATACATTGAAAAGATTATTCCATTTTCCCAAATACTTGACAACACTTTGATGTATCTGCATTGACATTCCATTTTCCTAAAATGTATAAACATGGCAATTATCCCACTCTAAAGTACAGTACTTGCTTGCCTGCAAGCCATTTCTTGAAATAAATATTATAGATTGTGGGAAACTGTAGACATAATTAGCTTGCCCCTTAACGGGAGGATCTGGTTATGTGTATTATCACTGGAGGAGTAGGGGGCCACTGAGGTCTCAAAGCTGGTACACTGAAGGCAATATCCTCAGGGAAACAAGCCATGCCCACTTTGCAATTCCACTCTGCGCAACACACCCAGCTAATTATGCTTTTTGAAAAAACTGAGAATTTCTACCTTAAAGAATATGTGCCAGACACGTTGCACAGCTTATCTATTGTGGGAGCTTATAGAGCACCTTGGAGTTACTATTGGATTGTGACAAGCACTTAAATAGCTCGTCTATCATTCAAATTATATTGTGTAAGTGGGAGACCTGGCGCTATAGTTATGTTAACAGTAACAGAGGTTACAGGCCATACTTCCCAGCCTATGGCCACTGGTATAGATGAACACAGTACAGAGAAAGCAGAAAATTATCCTCTAGCTTATTGGGCCTATCGAATCTGCCTCTTTCTATTCTTTTGTAGCACTCGTTGGCAACCCACCTGACTTGCTTATTGTGACTTCTGTGCTAAATCTGAATAGAATACAAATTAAATGTGTTCCTGATTTTGCATTCCAAGTTCAAGCTTAATTTGCAATACTTTTTTTTTCCTGCACAAATTTCTCTAGGTATTACGTGAAAAAAGGAGAGTTGTGAGAAAAGCATACGATTTGAGTTAAGTTCGAACCACAATTCCACATTCCAAACACAAAAAAAGTGTGGGGTAACGACAAACCCACGTGGTAACTTTTTTCCCATTAGTGCATTTTCCATCTTCAAAAGAAGCTGCACTTTAGTATCTGTCTATTGCCAAATCACTCTAGCAATTTGTAAATTCGAGTTTTTAATGCAGTGTATTTCATGGCTTTCACTTAATGAACTGTTGCCCGATGACTCTTAAAATGTAAATCTCTCCTCTCTTAGGGCCCGATTCACAGAACTAACTTAAGACAAAATCCTAAACTCACTACTTTTGGTATTCACGGAACGTACTTACTACTTTTGGTATTCACAGAATGCACTTACTACTTTTGGTATTTACAGAATGGATTTACATCTACTAACTTTACGTCTGCACTTGCGCCGGAGATTCCAGCCCTGTGGCGGAGATTCCGACCCGGAGGTGGAGATTCCGGCCTGAAGGTGGAGATTCCGGCCCGGTTGTGGAGATTTTGGCCGTGGCTAAATCTCTGCCACTGGTCGGAATCTCCACCTTCGGACCGGAATCTCCACCTCCAGGCGGGAATCTTCGCCAAAGGGCCGGAATATATCCGGCCCGAGTGCGGACGTACAATTTTTATTCGTAACTCGATTCTGTGAATACCAAAAGTAGTAAGTAGTAAGTAGTAAAAATACCAAAAGTAGTAAGTACGTTCTGTGAATACCAAAAGTAGTAAGTTTAGGATTTTGTCTTAAGTTAGTTCTGTGAATCGGGCCCTTACATCGCGTAGGTCTTCCGGGATACCAATACTGTGCAGTTGTCATTTTTTTCAGTGCCTTTCGATTGCACCAAAATCTGGTCTTTTTCTAAAATTAAAAGAGTGCTTAAATTTGTAAGCCATTGTTTTGTCATTTTTGTTAACATCAAAACTTTGTATTCCAGGTTTTTCAGGGGTGTGGGCAGCCAAAGCCAGTTCCTGCAATACGCTCATCTCGTTCTATTTCTGAAAATTTCAGCACCAGGTTTCGGCCATACACCCCAGAAGAAAGACCAACGACAGCAGCAGGCACAAGCTTAGACCGGCTGGTGAGTAGTGGGAAATTGTCATTACAGACACTGTTTCCAGTCCTGGAATTCTGTGATAGAGCCAAATGCATTCAAGATGTTATATTCTTTTTTTTACTTCGAGTGTACTAATTCGACTAACACACCGAAAAGTCAATGATTGTGTCCGTAATGTTCTGCAGTAAGATGATCATCCTAATAAGAAACATAGGTAATTTGATTGTAGATCATTTGCTTGCTTGTTGGTCATTCTGATAACCCAACTGGATTATTCAGTGGGCTTGGAAGCCCAGTTCATAATTAAAAGAGTGAATTCGCTATTATAAAAAATATTTGGGGCATATTTATAACAACTTGCGAAAAATATTGCAAAGCCCGCTTAGCGCTATTTCTTTTATCGCCGGCTATAGCTGGATTTCAACGCCGAGATAGCGCATTATTATCAACGCTTATCTCCAAGGTAATATGAAATCCAGCAATAGCAGGGAAAAGCGTCAATATTGCTTAACAACCAGAGATAAATTGTGGGAGATAATGAAATCCTTGCTGATACGCCCCTGTGACCTTAACCCTGCAATCCACCTCCCATTATGTAGATAGCTTAGTCAACTTTTAAGCAGGTGTTAAAATCCTGCAATAAGAGGGCTTAGCGCGATTATTCTTGTCGCTAATTGGGTCTGCTGCAATAGTCTAACGACTATTTCCATGTTGTTTTGCTCCAGAATGTCTACTTTGCATGTCATTAGAGATGACATGCAGGGCGATAAACAAACTGTAGCAAAGTCATGGAAACTAGCGCTAACAAGGCTTAGCACGAGCTTGTAAATATCGCCGCTTTTTTGGCTTTTAAAGCCAGAAAAGCGGCGATATGGCCCTCGATAATATGCCCCTCAGTTTATAAATGCGCCTTCCACTGGATGTGAAGAAATCACAACAAGCATGAAGGTTTGCATGAATGATGGAGTACTAACTCATAAATGATTTGCTTGACATTCCCGTCCAAATTTACAGGGTTAGTGTATGAATTTAGAGATTTCACTAATTCATAATGCCATCTTTTGTGTTCTTTAAATTGGGGTACTATACTGGTTTAATTTAAAAGTGTGACAGCATTGTAGGTAATTCTTTTAGACAATTTCACCTCCCAAATCCCGAGTTGTGACAAGAAAAATAACAGAAAAGGTATTCAGTGGTCTGATCTTTTTTGGGTTTCAGACTTTGACAGTGAAAATGGAAATGACATGGCAGATCCTTTCAAATGCAGGAGTACTGTCGAAGAGTATATGTGTAGAATTTTCTCAACAACAGTACATTATTTTGTGAAGGAAATTGAGTCACCTCTATGTATTCAAGAATATGTCGATATTCACCAAATCGGATAGTACATTTTCTATGAAGCACACACATTTTACCAGTGTCAGTTAATTATTTTCTTTCCATTAGACTGATTGCACCTAATTATGTCTTTGTACCTTGGATTGAAGGGAGAATGACAGATAGGTATGAGATGCAGGTACGTATAACATAGGGATGTGAAATCACTATAAATTTGCAAGATTGTTTTTTTTCCATTAGCTATGTGGAAGTGATAATACATTTAGCAATGCTTGACTACTTTTACTCCTACAAAACTATTTTTTATATCAATGAGTTAGACCAAATATGTACAGTAATGCTGATTCCATCCCATCCTACCATTTTACTAATGATGATTTCATTAAATGCAATTATAGATGGTTTGAAATGTTTTCAGCAATATCCTTCAATATAATCACTCTTCAGATTAGATCTCTCCTAAAGTGTTAGGATCAAAATGTTTTTTATCAATGTACCAATGCATACAAATATTAGCATATTAGTGTATCATGATAAATTATATTTTTATGAAGCATGGCCCAAGGATGCATCTAAAGAACAAGCTTGTTAAGACAATATTCATACTTGTGAGCCTACCTAATACACCTGGACAATTGTTTTTATTGTGTTTATAGTAGCAAATGTGGCTGCACAGTGGCTATGTCTTATTTACAGTATGAACATGCCATGTTAAAATAAATGTTTAAAATGGGTAAAATAACATTGCTATAACTTCAAAGACTTGCCAAATTTCAGATTTCGCTCAAAAATGGCTGCTATCCACACATTCTCTTGTCCTCGAATTTAGGTCACTTTTGCAAAACTAGGAAGTGATTATTTAACAAAAGAGATGATTCATTGTGAACACCTGAGTTTGGGGTAGACGTTCAGTGGACAAAAAAGGCCAGTCATTTTTTGTTATACCTCACATCATTCAAATCACTAATAATACTGTTGAAAGGCAGGCATATTTCTTAAAGGTTTTTGAAGAACATTTGTTCCTGTTCTTTCACATAATATCACGCAACTGAATATCAAGAACCCTACTTTATGAAGGGGGATGAACAAACATCTTCATTCGGAGGAGGGGAGGAGAAGGATGAAGAAGTAATTCAATTAATAAGGAGGATATTCAATTAGGAGGGTTTGCAATTAATAAGTGGATCCGTACTCTCCACTCTTCCAACCAAGCCCTCCTAAATGTTCTGCGTTTCCGCAGATCCAAGACCGGAGGCACCCGCTTCTCCGTACTAGCCCCTTGTTTTTGGAACAGCCTTCTACTGTCCATCAGATCAACCCCAGTCTACATCCAGTTCCGTAAGGCCCTTAAGACCCTCTTATTTTCTCAAGCGTACTCCTGCTAAACTTCCTCAGTAGAATTCCATCCTCATCAACTGCCTACGTCAGCGCCAGGAAGCCGCCAGGTCACAGTGCGCTTTATCAAGTATTTTCAATTTATATGCAAACTGAAAATACGGTATGGTCAGGCCGTATGAATATGTATGTGTAAAGTTTAAAGAGGGTCTGATCACTGTTTTGTACCTTATCAGAAAGCAATAAAATGATTTGTAAAAAAACATATGTAGAGTGGGGTTGGGCTCTGCCCAGGAGAGTTTTTCTCTGTGACCTCGTGTATTGGCAGTTCTGGGTATATCATTCTGCCTCATGTGGTGTGCTTGAAGTGCGATGCATCAGGGACGATTTAACTTCTCAAAAGTACACTGAAACATGACACATTAAATACTTTTTCTCGTAGATGTGTTGTGTACAGAAGCAATCTATTTATATATATAGATATGTATTAAGTCAGCAGGGCTTCTAAGTGTTTTTGTCAGATTTTAAAAGCAGCTATACTTAAAGGCTTTGCTGATGCTTGTCCTTTAAAGTGTCCAATTCCATTACCAAACCCACAGAGGAATATTTGAAAGAAAAGGCAAAATCTAGTATGAGACTTTAAAGTGATTTACTACGTGTCATTCTTTCTAAAGTTTGAAATGAATTTTAAATTAGCAGTGCATGTTAATTAGAAGCAGGAGACACTTGATCAGTAATGCATAACAGTTGCCTCATCTTCCTTGAAAATAGAGAAGTGCCTCTAGGTTGCACCTTACAGGCATCCAAATATCAATTCTTAAAATACCAGATTCATACACAACAAATACAAAAAATAATAAACCTTTTCCCATACAGCTTTAAAGCATGGTATTCAACTCATTGCACATAAAAAGATGCTCCATTTCCAACACATGTCTATCATAAAGTTCTTCCACTATTTTGAAAGGGAGCTGAATAATGTTCCAGAACATTTCTGGTCTGTTAAATTACCTATAAATGTTCGACTCTAGTTCTCTTTATGACTTGTATTCAAGTCCTAGAACAGACCATCATGGTTGATAAAGGGATGCTTATATGACTGACATCTGACCCTAAAATCATCAGGTTCAAAATCAAGGAATATAGAGAACTGTAATGCTCTATTATGGAGGTTACTTATCTATAATGTTGTGTGCTGGTTATATTTTTTACAACTGTGAGGAAGTTATTTTTTGAGTAGTGGTGGAAAGAGTTAAGATGCTTAATATGCTATAACTTAAATGCTACTGTAGCACTTAAATAGGATTAATCACTGGTAGAGGATGGTCAAAGACTCTGAGGGAATTCATTTGGTCTCCATTTCCTAGCTTGGCTGGATATCACAGGCTTAACCATGCACAAGATGCTATATCAAATGATAAAGAATATGAACTCTGTGGGTACAAGATATTCCCTTGAATTTAGTGCCACTTTTCAAGTAACAGCAATACCAGGTCCTTATTGTTTAGTGTGGTGTTTCTATTGCCTCTGGATCAATGTGTTGGACTTCTGCTTCAAGATGAAAGTCAATATGATGCCAGTTTCCACTTATGGATGCAGGATTTCTGAAGCTAAAAGGGACAGAAATTTGAATGACACTATCAATAAAGACCTAATCATTTGAGATGCTTAAGAAGGTGGATGTAGGAAGGTGGAATCTGACCATATGGTTACCCCCACTTTTGGCTGGTGTTTTGCTGGTTTTTGACTTAGTTGAACTGGGATACTGCTATTCAGGGCCCCAGTCTATCTGCATTCTTTATAAAAATGGATTCCATGTACTTTAGGTACATACCAGATTGGCTACTGGGTCACCTATATATGGTGCCTTAGGTACCCAGGGCATAGGTATCCCAGAGGCCTACCAGGGGCTGAAGCATGTATTGTGCCACCCTTGGTTAGCCTTCCAAACTGACACCAGAGGTCTGCACTTGCAGCCTGGGCAAGGGGGTGTAAGCACCCCTTACTTAGATATAGTATACCTATATCTGCCTTATATATAGACACATAGTAACCTATAAGTCACACCTATGGCAGGCCTTGACAATCTTGAAGGCAGAGTGCTTGTTTTTGTGAGAGAGGGTGCCCTAGCATGAGCTGAGCCCCTCTGCAGCTTTCAGAACCATCTCCTTATAGCTGTTCTATGAAACAGCCATACCATAAACTCCTAAGTGCATTATAATCCTTGTGGTTAATGCTTACTTTGGTTTGGCTTATCAAAACATGTCATGTAAGGTGTTAAACACTTTGGGATACTACCCCCCACCAGTTATGGCACAGGGGTGGCATTCTACCCTTCTAGAGGGAGAAGACATGTAGTTACTGGTAAACCTGGTTGAAGTTAAACAGTGCCCCAACATCACAAAATGGATGGTGCTGGACGAAACTCTGGCAGAGGAGGCCTGGACAATAGGTTTTCTGTCCAGGGAGGTGCTAGCACCTCCCCAGACAGGCTTTAGTGTATTGGGGCAAGGTGGGTTGCATTCAGTGAATGCTTTTCAGACACTGCCTGGGGCACACAAGGTTCTCCATGCATTTCCCATTTCAAATCGGTTGCTGGGGCACTCAGCCCCAGCTCTGGTGTGAAACTGGACAAAGGGGAATGGATGTAACCACCCCCTCCCTAGGATCACCCATAGAGGGACCGTAGAGTTAGTCCAACCCCTAAACTTACTATAAGTAGACTTTAGATTACCCTGCCGAAACTCTGCAGCATATATCTTGGACCTTTAACATTCCATATCGACTGGAAGACGGAAGAAATATCCCTTGTGGTCAAGGAGTGACCACCCTGTTCAAACAGGTACCAACTGCGTCTTTGCCAGTCTGCATTTTTGAGGCTCCCGCCAGATCCTGAAGAATTTGCGACACAGGACACAGACTTCCAGAAACCTCTGACATTGACCTGCGCTCCCAGCAAAGCTGAGACCTGTGGCAGACACAAGAGATGTGGGACCAGAACTCCTAGACATCCTGCATCTTTGCAACTGCACCTACTTTTTGAGGTATCCCAAAGTTGTGCATTGGGGTATTTGAAGCCCCTTTCCCGAGCACCTTTTACACCAAAGCTCAGAGGCCTACACTTCATGAGTGTCCCATGGGCCCACTTTGTGCATTTGTGTTTGAGGCCCCTTTGCGGTTCCTAGTCCATTGGCTAGCGAGCCCCCACAAAGGGCCATCTTTGAATTAGTGAGCTTCCCTGGTTGCTTGAGACATGCTTCCACTCCTCTCTAAAGGAGGAGTCCCTCAGACCTTGCTGGTCTTCACCAAAGCCAATCTTGTCATCTTGTGTGGGTTGCTGTTGCCAAGGCTTGTTGGATCCAATCCGGATTCCGATACTGTAGTCAGCTAGATCCTTTGTGCAACAGCTCGAATACAGCTTCTGGTTGTCATCGATGCCTCCTGGTCCTCGTGGCTGAAGAGTCAAGCTTCACCTCTTTCACCTGAAATCACCCAACATCGGCTGGTATCTTCTCCTCGCCAACCTGGTCCCTGGCTGGTGACCCAGACTCTGTCTCCTCTGCTTTCAGGTTCTTCACATCTCCGATTCACTCTTAGATCCACCCGGACACTTTTCCTCTGGTTGCCTGCAGCATTTCTTTGCAGCTCTCCATTGGAATCAACAAAGAAACCCGACACCAAAAGACACCTATGCACCCGGCTTCCCTGGATGAGGTACCACGAGTAATCCGGTGCTCCTGTCGGTCTTGACTCTTGAAGTGTCCTAAACTAAAAGGGTTCCAATGTAGTTCACCTAGAAGAGCCCTTAATCTTTAAAATTGTAACTTGTTTGTTCCCCATAGAAAGTCAATGGTGATCCGCGGCTGTGTTTAGACACTCAACGCGTCCCCCGTGGTGCACCTGCTTTCTAAATTTAGGTGGTTATAGGTTGCCCCAGCGGTTCTACAGGCCCTAGGCCTGCTTTCTAACTCTCACGTGGTTCTTATACCACTTTTTTAGTATATGGTTTGTGAGGTCTCTAGGGCATAACGTATACTGGGCAACTTATCTTATGCTAATTAAGTTCCTTGTATTGTACTTTTACCTCTTACCTCATAAAGAGTCCAGAGGGGTTGGGTTTAGAATAAATACATAAATCTTTGATATATACCTTGTGTGGTGTGCTTTCATTTGATCATTCAAGAGATTATAATTGGTAAAACAACTAGTCTTAGCCTGAAGGCTGCTCTCCACAGCTACCACTAGGATAGCATTCTATAAGTTTGACTTTACCACCTACCATCAAAAGGGTCATTTGGACCGGTGCAAGGTGCCCACTAGACTAGTGGACATCATATACCAGGCCAACTTCTCACAGTGGACAGAAATACTTTTTGAAGGGGGAGTTAAATAAAGTATTAAAAAGTTTTCAGAAAGACTTCTGAGTTTGTGAATGTTTTTTTTTTAGGATACCCTGGTAAAATGTTCTCACAGCCAGAAGAGTTTCATTTGAATAAAGTTTTTATTCATGAGAGCAGATTACGTCTGACCAACAGAACAGGTAGCAATCAGCAACTGCCATTTTAGACTTCTACGCATTCAACATTCCACCTTACACACAGTCATCAAGGTGGCACCTGCTCTAGGTTCTGAGCAAAGAACCTAGCACATCTCTTCCCTTATATTGAACAAATAACATTCCTACCCATCAAATCAATCCACTAAACTGTAAAAAGGAACTTAAAAATGCAAGAATAATTTTCCCCATATATCAAGTTCAAAGATAAATTAATTGGGCCTGATTCACAAATGGCCTCAACACTTGTGGTGGAGGCCCTGTAGTAGTGGGGGAGCCTCTGCACTCAGGGCAGAATCTCCATCATGAGAATTCTCATGTAGAGATTTCGCCCCGAGTGGGGAGACTCCCCCACAACTGCAGGGCCTCCGCCACGAGTATGGAGGCCCTTTGTGAATCAGTCCCATTGTGTTGAGTACATAAAATATAAGATACAAGAGCATCCCAAAAGCAAAACATTAAACAACAAAACTAAAATATATTAGAAAAAGCGTACAAGTGAAATTCATAGTTCCAAACAATTGCAGACACATGCTTAAACATAACCCTTATGCCATGCAGATGGTCTTTTCTCTCCTTCTGACCTCAACAACGTCTCCTTCCCATCAGATGATGTAAACCTGTCAGGAACCATGGGAAAAATCACACCTGAATTTGTTTGGACAATCTTTATTTGTTCCACCATTTGAGATCGTCCTGTTGAGCCACTCTGTCTTTGACTGCTCTGTATGCATCAGCATTGAACAGTTACATTATCCCTTAGAGAATATACTAGGCAGTTTCACCCTCACCCAAGTCGCACCAATTCGAAAATTGCTTGAGATCTTCCTTTAGTTTTTACCGCACTCACACACTACCTTTATGCTTTCTCTCAACTTAGCTTGACTTGCTCACGTTTCTCAACAGACACTGTTAAGTCATCCACCCATGGTCTAACCAACTTGGTAGTAGCCACCCTACCTTTCAATAAAGCAAATGGTTACATATTGGTGGTGGCATTGGGAGCGCTCTATAAGCCCGTAACAAATCCTTGGGATCCTATTTCTGATCCCACCCATTCGCCACAGACAACTGAATGTTATCCTTTATAATTCTGCTACATCGCTCAACAGGCCCATTGCTGTGGGGGTAATATAAAGAGGTCATGAAATGTTTTATGCCCCAATGAGACAAGAATCTCTGGCATATCCTTGATATAAACTGCACCCCATTATCAGTGACCAGTTCAGTTGGGGCACCCTCTCTCAAGAAAACTGTTCATTAAAAACCCTGCTACTTCTTCAGTATTGGCCATCTTTACAAATTGCACTTCCAGCCATCTAGTCCCATAAACCAGTTTTCTTGTAGGCACAAGAGACACTACTTATAGGTGAAGTGGTTAATGTTAAAAGTATGTTTAAATGCACATTGCAATGGTTAATGTTACATGTGCTTGCTGCAGGGCCAGCTCAGAGCAATTCAGAGCTGTATGAGGGTCCCTAGTGCCATGTTTTTAGTCACTCATGTGGGTGGTGTAGGTCCACTCAGTTTGCTAAACGTGCCATTTCCTTTCATCTCATAACACAACAGGAGAGATGGAGGACCGCCAATGCACGCCCTTCAAAATTAATAATCAAGAAAGCAAAATAAGTGTGATGGTGGAGATATAGGGCACAATTTTTGGTCTATATCAAGAGTATTCCAATTAGGGTCCTGGAGGAACACCTATGCAAAATACCAATTATATTGGAATAGGAGGCCTCACCCACTATTTGTGGCAGGCTTCTTCATAGGGGACCTCATCCCTGGTAAGATAATACGATCAGGGCGTACTCAACCTCAAATAAGAAAGAGTTCTTAGACAAAACTAACAGTATACGAAGGGATCCAGATATGCTCAAAATGTCTAAAGGTAAACCCAGGATAAACTTTTAAAACAATGAGGGGATGGTGTACAGGTACAATTGACCCACCATCCATCATATGCCTACTTGTGTCTGCTCTTTCGTTTGTCAATACTGATCAGGGGCTTTATTCAGGGCCAGTGGGGATCCCTATCTCTATAACTAAAGCTAAGACAGTGAGTAAGAAGAATATAGATGCCACCGTGAGTCTTACCTTGACACCTCAGGATAAAGTTTCTCAAATATATCAAAACTAAACAAAAACAAAAAGCATTAAAACTGAATTATGGGACTTACAATTGGCACTCAACTGAAACATTACATATAGGGTGCTAATATACATCAGTGCCATAAAATTGGTACTCTGGATTGCTGTTCTTTTGGGGCCCAAATTGGAATACCCTTGTTGACCATAAATTGGGCCTTTTATCTACAGCCACCGCACTTGTTCCATCTGCCTCTGATGCCAATTGTGCTCTTTGTGTCCCATCATTACCATGGCCTTATTTCACAGTCTGGTGTGCCTATTAGAGTTAGTCAACTTATAGGCATGTTTAAAAAGCAGTGTACATGTGCTGAGAGTTGTATAGCAGCTTCCAAATGCACAAAGTCAAAATATGCCAATAAAGCCTGGTTGATCAAATCAAACCATCTTATGACACCACGTGAACTCCTGAGAAGCACATTTCCCTACACAAATCTTTATCAAACTTGCTTTATGGGACGATTTAATAAATCTTGCATTCATGAATCTAGCTGTGGAACACGAATGACCCAACTGGAAGCTGTTTCAATCGTGATGCGTCTTTTCATGTTTGAACATGGGGAAAGCATATCATCACCATCATCATTAGGACCAGTTCTAACTGTTTTATTGTTATCGATGTTACACTGCGGCCTAGCAGACTATTATTTAGAAAACTTTACATATAAATGACATCTGAGAGCTAGACCCACACCTTTGATTCTTAGGGGATGATATAGAGTCCGGCACTGAATCCAAAGTTAATAACTTGATATGGTGAGGTCATTCATGCATTAATAAGGTGATGCATCATTACCCTTTCATTCGGGAATAAGCATGCACTGCATATGGTACAGCAATGCCTAGTGTTGCCCCACCTCCACCCTTTTACTACATGATCACCACATTTTTGTCCTTGGCGTCCATCAGCCTTTGCCAAAAACCACTGGAGGCATTTGCAGGATAAAGGAATTACTTTTGATCCGCAATAGCAGTAATGGGTTGAATACCAGACTATTGTTGATAAAAATATTGAATTACATAAATATTGTGTCCTAAACATTGTTTACAAAAATAACATTCCATTGGCTCCAACTTTTCAATTTTTAACTTTAATGTGGCTATATTCTTGTAAATGCTGTGCAGAATATTTTGGTAAGAGAATATTTAGTCGGAAAATGCTGCTACCATACCATAAAAATGTGCGGCAGTGGAACTATATCACAATTCCACGAGGTCTCAAAGTTATTGCTTAAGTGGAATCAATTCAACCCAAACATCTTTATAACACCACCACAGTAATGATGTGAGGATTCTGTGCCTACACGTGAGGTGGTTAGGGAAAAAGAGGTGCAAGAACATTTGAAATTAATGCCAATCTGTGATTAAATCTGACCCACATTGTACTATTTCTCTTTTGCCTCTTATATGCTCTTATTCTTACTTGTGTCTGCACAGCTCTTGCTTTTCTCTGATGCTTATGTGTGTAGTAATCTATTTCCTTTCTGTTCCTTGCACCCCCTTGCTTCGCAGAGGACTGTCTGGAGAACAATGCAGCACGGTGTAAGCTTTTGCTTTCTTTCTCGTCAACCTCATCCCCATTCCTCACTGAGCAGCTTGCTATGGCGTATCCTGCGGTTTCATGTCCACTAACTTCCCGTTATTTGTCTGCAGAGTAAAATAAACAGAGCTTCATTCATAATGTTAAACGCTCGCATCTGATTCTAATTAGCGCTCAAACAGCTGCGCCCAACACCATCCAACGCACTGAAATACTTCTATCCGTCATATTTATGCAAGACTTGGGCACGCGGGATGGATTGGGTGTGATGTTCTTCCAAACGTTAAATGGGCTGCAGGGAGGCACACGTGTGAAGTAAGCGCGCGAGAGGCGCGCGCTCGCACCTCGAGGAATTGCCAAATAGCGCAGCTGAGGAAATGTGAGGACGCTTTATTTTTCCCACTTCAGTATTGAAGAGTGTTTGTGAGTGTGTGTGTGGCGTGCGTCTTAACTAATTGCAAAATAAAAAAAGACCACATTTCACGGTGTCTGCGTGCTGCCCGATTGCCTAAAAACAAATCATTTTTAATTAACAGGAGTCTTCCTGTTGGGTGCTATGGGCCCGGGTTAAATGCATGGTGGTGGTGCTGCAGGCGAAGCTTGGCTCTGTAAAGGCTTTTACTTGAATTAATGATTTGTTAACCTTAACAGCGCTAATGGTAGAATAAATACTAATAAAATATATGCATAGCAGACTAATGTGTCAAAAAGGGCACGGAGGCTGCACGAAGTGTGAAACGTGGCCAATTTTCTTTTATTTAGATGTGCATGGTTTTAAACTCTGATAAACGTGGACATTTTTTTTTAAACCTGGAAGTGAATGTGTTGTATTATTGAGAACCCTTTCGATTGTGAAATCACTTTTGGTTTAGCGAAATAAAACTTAATTTGTCTCAGTCTGCCAACCAGGTAGGCTTTCGAAATACCCTCAAAAATAATGCATGAAGACGATTTGCATACAACGCATCTCATCTGCATATTCATAGCTTGCGCAATAAAACCTCGCGGGTTTGAGGTCCACCTAGACTGGAACAATGCATTTTGAAAGCAGAGAATGGTATTTCAAGGTTTCTTTTAGGTTACTACTTCTAACAACTAACTATTCTTTTGAATTCTGTAAGAATAATCTCGCGCCAATTTAAATTACAGAGTAGACTGACATCTACAATTCTGCTGCCCACTAATGCAGAAGGCAGACGGAAAGGTTGCAGTATGTAAAATTGGACAGAAAGCTAGGATACAATCAATCAATCAATCATAACATTTGTAAAGCGCACCACTTACCCTGAGGGTCTCAAGGCGCTGGGGGGTGGGGAGTGCTGCTACTGCTCGAAAAGCCAGGTCTTGAGGAGTCTTCTGAAGGACAGCGGGTCTTGGGTCTGCCGTAGGTGGATGCGGAGGGTGTTACAGGTCTTGGCGGCAAGGTGGGAGAACGATCTGCGGCCGGTGGTCGCTCTTCGGATGCGGGGGACTGTGGCGAGGGTGAGGTCGGCGGAGCGGTGCTGGCGGGTGTGGGTGTAGTAGCTGAGTCGGCTGTTGAGGCATGCTGGTCCGGTGTTGTGGAGTGCCTTGTGTGTGTGGGTGAGGAGCTTGAAGGTTATCCTCTTATTGATTGGGAGTCAGTGCAGGTCTCTCAGGTAGGGTGTGATGTGGCTGCGGCGAGGGATTTCGAGGATCAGGCGTGCAGAGGCGTTGTGGATGCTTTGAAGCTGTTTCAGGAGTTTGGCCGAGGCTCCTGCGTAGAGGACGTTTCCGTAGTCTAGCCTGCTGCTGACGAGGGCCTAGGTGACCTTTCTTCTCGTTTCGGTGGGGATCCACTTGTAGATCTTGCGGAGCATGCAGAGGGTGTTGAAGCAGGAGGAAGAGACATTGCTGACCTGCTTGGTCATGGAGAGGATGGAGTCGAGGATGACCCCTAGGTTGCATGCGTGGTCTGGGGATGTTGGAGCTGTTCCCAGTGCGGTCGGCCACAAGGAGTCATTCCAGGCCGAAGGAGTGGATCCCCGGATGAGGACCTCCGTGTTGCCCGAGTTGAGCTTCAGTCAGCTGTTCCTCATCCATTTGGCGATGGCCTTCATTCCTTCGTGGAGGTTGGTTTTGTCGGTGTGGGGGTCCTTGGTGAGGGAGAGGATCAGCTGGGTATCGTCGGCTTAGGAGATGATGTTGAGGTTGTGCAGTCAGGCGACGTGGGCGAGCGGTGCTATGTAGATGTTGAACAGTGTTGAGCTGAGTGAAGAGCCCTGTGGTATGCCGCAGATGATCTTAGTGGCTTTGGAACGGAAGGGGGGAGGCGGACGCTCTGTGTTCTGCCGGAGAGGAAGGAGGTGGTCCAGTCCAGGGCCTTCTCTTGGATCCCGGCGTTGTGGAGGCGTGTTCATAGTGCGTGGTGGCAGACCGTGTCGAAGGCGGCTGACAGGTCCAGAATGATGAGATCCGCTGTTTCTCCGTTGTCTAGAAGGGTCCTGATGTCATGGGTGGCAGCAATGAGGACAGTTTCGGCGCTGTGGTTGCTGCGGAACCCGGACTGGGACACAAATATGTAAATAAAAAACAAAAAAACTAGAATAAATATAGGATGAAACACAAGCAGAGACTAGTCGGTTGAATTGCAGAGCAGGAATTAATAGTGAATAAACAAAGGAATCATTCATAATGTGGTAGAACTATTTGGTATTATGTTGAAATACAAATGTCTTTTTATATGTATGCACTTTGTGCTTTATGTTAGATGTGCCAAAGATGTGTTATACTTAGAAGATCTGTGTGCAACATACAATTTCATTGTTTAGGTCTTGTCTACTAGAGAACGTTTAGTTGTCTGTAGTTGGAAGCCTTTTTTTGACTACACCAAAAACTTACTGTGGGTTTACAGGCACCCATTGGTTGGCTTCATTGTCCCTTTCATTTGCTTTCTTCCTATTTGATGACTTGTCTTCCTCTTCTTTTGTTTGTCCCTGCAATGGAGCATATTCACTTTACTACCCTTTTGATTACCTATCTTATATCCTTCCACTACTCACATTTTGAGAACTACTTTTTTCTTTATCATTAAGCACTCCATGAGAGTGCATATGTCTCCTTACTCTCTCTCGTGTTGTGTTAGTTCTCGTCCAAATGCCAGCCCACACTTTGAATCCCCTTCACCCACTCTTCCAACCATACCGGTCATTAAATTATTTATTTATTTTAATCTTTTGTAAGTGGGGTGGGAGCTACCATTTGCTCATGAAATCCCCCAGAAGATGAAACACTCTTTCCTGCAACTACAGTTTTTTTATTTACCAATATAAGTGTAATCCACCATCTTAAATCAGCATAAATGAAAATGGCACCTGCATTATTCCATATGCACGCATATGCACAGAGACAAATGCACATGCCTAAAGAAAGATGCGGCAGGCAACAGTAGCTGCACCATTACACTTTTCCTTTCTAATATTTTTTGCTCCTGTTGTAAATAATCCAGCGTAATACCTTTCTCGCTGGAAAGTTAAAACACTTTTCAACAGCTTGCTTTGCCTTGTGTCACTTTGAGTGACTTTACCCAGGTGCACACCCTTGGTAAATTGGTCACAAAGCATTTGTCTTCGTTACCGCCTGCTTTAATGATGCATTATTGTTTGACACAAAGCTGGTCTGGCTATCTCAATAGCCTGTGCTTTGCATCAAAACCTATGTGAGCTTGTGCTGATCTTCTCAAGTTACATACACCCAACTAATTTCCATGATGGAAAGTGGCAGAAACAGCACAAACAGATATTTTCCCTGAGAAAAGAGCACCTTTCAAATACAAAATACCATTTGGACTGGAAGTAATTGAGATTGGAAGAGTTTGTCCCACATTGCATGACTTTGCCCCAGTGCAAACCCTTAATAAATATGGACCCTATTGCTGCACTCAGTGGATACACATTAAGTTAGGCTCAATGGATGATTGTACTATTTAATATCCAGCCCCAGAATATTGTGGCACAAGAATATCAAACTTCTAATCAAGGGTTGGGGAGATGGAATGTGGATCCATTCACTTTCCAAGTTAGTATATAATGATCAAAGGGGAATGGATCACTTGTCCTGCGCAACCTTAGGTATGCAGGAAGGAATGAGGATGTCCCAGTGAAAAAAGACCCTCATGCACGTGATGGGTATGGTGGTATCTGAAGCGGTATATCTTGGTTCTCCGCTTATGGATCACATGTGTGCATAATCATTAGGTCTATTTTAGGTTATGCAGCCTCCACCAGGAGGTTCTTACCCAAGGTTGACGCAGTAGTGAGCCAGTGATAAGGGTTTCGTTAAAAAGACACAAAAGCCAGAGATTCTGATTCTTTATTATGCCTGGTTTTGGGTCCGGTAAACTCTATGGTAGTGCATCTTATGGACAGGGTTACGAGTATTAGATGCACTGAGAGTATAAAAAGTTCGGGGGTTGTGGGGGGTGTTTTTAAAAAAAATGGTAGACATGTTTCTGCCTCAATATGCCTGGGTTTAGGACTTACAGGCATTCATCAGGACCGTTGGTGAAGAAACGTGAGAAAGTATAACTAAAGTGCTCAAAAGGTGAAAGAAAAAGGTTGTTGACCTGTTTCTCTGTACTGGAGGTCTTAAGGTACCTGTAACGAGTAAACACAAAGTTTGCGACATACATATAGGGAATGGGGTCAGGAGGGACACACACACCAAGCAGAATTCTGCTGCATATATCTATCCATTGATAGATTCAAAAACAGCTACAAAATGGCAATACTTTAAAAGACCGGTTAACAATCATGGCAATGTCACTCTCTCTCTTTCTCTCCAAACTCATGCAACGGATATTTAGCGTGCTAATCGACAGTGGGTTCATCTGGGTCTGTGTTGACTTAAAACGCTAATTTTGTCAATAACTGTGAATAACAAGTGACTAAGGTGAGCCATACGTAGGTGCTGGTGTTCAGCGGTCGCGGTGGTGGCTCTAACTGGGTGAGTGATTACGAGTGCTCAAGAAATTTTACCTCGCGCATTTGTTTAACACGCTCCTGTCGGATCATAGAGCTCTTGGAAGGGGCTAGGGAGTAGAGATACGGGATGGTTAGGATGGGCGCTTTTGAATACTTGCGGTTTGTGGGGGAGCGTTCTTTGGCCTCGTTACCTATTGCGCCCGATCCTTAGCTTTCCTTGTGAGTGCGCTGCTCTGCTCTTACTGATACGGAAACAGTTTGTGGTGTTTCCGGGTTGTTTTTATTAGGCGTAGATTCCGTTGTTGGTAACTTTCTAATGGTCTGTTCTAGTTGCCATAGGGACCAAGAGGGTTGCTCATCATGTATCGTTGCGCTGAGTGTATAATTTAGGGGTTTGTTTATCATTGCACTCAGTATGGAATTAAACGTAAGTCTGTGGTTGTTCCGTAATTTCTCATTCTTGTATTAGAATTAACGTCATATGTGACTTGTGGTGTGAAAATTAGGTTAGTTTGGCCAGTCTCAGAGGGTCCGATTCATAATAATGGTAATTCTGAAATGGCAGAGGCGTGGTTGATTAAAGTTTTTCATTTTCTAGCCAGGGTGAGCCAGGGTATACTGTCGTTCAGCCCTTCGCTGTCAGTTTTGAGCCTGTGTACCCACCTTTGTTCTTTTTCAAAAATAATTTTTTCGGCATTGTGGTCTTTGTTTGGCAAGGTTTCAAGGATGACCCATTGTAGATCCAGTACAGTGTGACCCTTCTCTAGATAGTGGGTGGCCATCTTAGTCGTGCTCTTTTTGCATTTCACATTGCTCCTATGTTCGCAGAGTCTTTGTTTGGCTCTCCTGCACGTCATTCCGATGTATTTGAGGTTGCATGGACATGTGATCATGTAATTCACATGGGTGGTGTTACAGTTCGTGTGACTATTCAAAGTCCATTTAAAGTTTGGTAAAAGCTGTAGTTCTTTTGTCGGTTTAGTGAGACTACATACGGAACAGGAGCCACACGGGTAATGTCCTTGTACTTGTGGGTTTCCCCATAGATTGGTATGCTCTCTCGGTGTCTTAGGAGGCGGTCTCGTGTGGACTAGGATGTCTTTCAGATTTCTGCTTCTTTTGTTTGCAAATCTAGGTTTCTGCCAAGTGAGGTTGCCTGATGTCAATATGCGCCAGTTTTTATTAACGATCTTTTTAATGTTAATGGTCATGGGACTGTACGTGGTCACACATGTAAGAACTTCTTCGGGTGGAGTTTTAGGTGTGCTTTCGAGGAGTGCATCTCTGTTCTGATTCCTGGCACGTTTTTTGCATTTGGCGATGACCTTTTTCGGGTAGTCGCGGGCCTCTAGTTTCTTACAAAGGTCTTCAGCTTGGGATTTGTACTCCGTAGTGTCGCTACAGTTTCACCGTAACCTGAGGAACTGGCTGTATGGTAAGTTCTCTCGTAGAGGTCGGGGGTGGAAACTGTTAAAAGACAGAAGACTGTTCTTTGCTGTGGTTTTGAAGAAGGTACGTGTTTGGAGAGTGTTAGCTTCAGCGTAGATTGTTACATCCAAGAAGTCGATGCTTTTGTTGTCTGTACAGTAAGTGAACTTGAGGCAGTCGTCTTTCTGGTTGAGCCAGGTGTGGAATTCTGATAACTTCTCCTGGTCCCCCTTCCAGATGACGAAAATATCATCAATGTATCGTTTCCAGAACAAAATACATTGATGATAGGGGTTGTTGTTACAAAACACCCAGACACTTTGTTCTGGAGTGCTGCCGTATGGCACTCATGGAGAACTTCTTTCAATATAAAGACAAGCTATACCTACAATGCCACGGTACCTCGATGGGCAGTACTTTTGCCCCGAGCGTGGCAGGTCTGTACGTGAGCACTTTTGAGGATACATACATCCTGAATAAAACCAACAACCCCTATCATCAATGTATTTTGTTCTGGAAACGATACATTGATGATATTTTCGTCATCTGGAAGGGGGACCAGGAGAAGCTATCCAAATTCCACACCTGGCTCAACCAGAAAGACGACTGCCTCAAGTTCACTTACTGTACAGACAACAAAAGCATTGACTTCTTGGATGTAACAATCTACGCTGAAGCTAACACTCTCCAAACACGTACCTTCTTCAAAACCACAGCAAAGAACAGTCTTCTGTCTTTTAACAGTTTCCACCCCCGACCTCTATGAGAGAACTCACCATACAGCCAGTTCCTCAGGTTACGGCGAAACTGTAGCGACACTACGGAGTACAAATCCCAAGCTGAAGACCTTTGTAAGAAACTAGAGGCCCGAGACTACCCGAAAAAGGTCATCTCCAAATGCAAAAAATGTGCCAGGAATCAGAACAGAGATGCACTCCTCGAAAGCACACCTAAAACTCCACCCGAAGAAGTTCTTACATGTGTGACCACGTACGGTCCCATGACCAATAGCATTAAAAAGATCGTTAATAAAACCTGGCGCATATTGACATTAGGCAACCTCACTTGGCAGAAACCTAGATTTGCAAACAAAAGAAGCAGAAATCTGAAAGACATCCTAGTCCACACGAGACCGCCTCCTAAGACACCGAGAGAGCATACCAATCTATGGGGAAACCCACAAGTACAAGGACATTACCCGTGTGGCTCCTGTTCCGTATGTAGTCTCACTAAACCGACAAAAGAACTACAGCTTTTACCAAACTTTAAATGAACTTTGAATAGTCACACGAACTGTAACACCACCCATGTGGTTTACATGATCACATGTCGATGCAACCTCAAATACATCGGAATGACGTGCAGGAGAGCCAAACAAAGACTCTGCGAACATAGGAGCAATGTGAAATGCAAAAAGAGCACGACTAAGATGGCCACCCACTATCTAGAGAAGGGTCACACTGTACTGGATCTACAATGGGTCATCCTTGAAACCTTGCCAAACAAAGACCACAATGCCGAAAAAATTCTTTTTGAAAAAGAACAAAGGTGGGTACACAGGCTCAAAACTGACAGCGAAGGGCTGAACGACAGTATACCCTGGCTCACCCGGCTAGAAAATTAAAAACTTTAATCAACCACGCCTCTGCCATTTCAGAATTACCATTATTATGAATCGGACCCTCTGAGACTGGCCAAACTAACCTAATTTTCACACCACAAGTCACATATGACGTTAATTCTAATACAAGAATGAGAAATTACGGAACAACCACAGACTTACGTTTGATTCCATACTGAGCGCAATGATAAACAAACCCCTAAATTATACACTCAGCGCAACGATACATGATGAGCAACCCTCTTGGTCCCTATGGCAACTAGAACAGACCAATAGAAAGTTACCAACAGCGGAATCTCCGCCTAATAAAAACAACCCGGAAACACCACAAACTGTTTCCGGATCAGTAAGAGCAGAGCAGCGCACTCACGAGGAAAGCCAAGGATCGGGCGCAATAGGTAATGAGGCCAAAGAACGCTCCCCCACAAACCGCAAGTATTCAAAAGCGCCCATCCTAACCATCCCGTATCTCTACTCCCTAGCCCCTTCCAAGAGCTCTACGATCTGACAGGAGCGTGTTAAACAAATGCGCGAGGTAAAATTTCTTGAGCACTAGTAATCACTCACCCAGTTAGAGCCACCACCGCGACCGCTGAACACCAGCACCTACGAATGGCTCACCTTAGTCACTTGTTAATCACAGTTATTGACAGAATTAGCGTTTTAAATCGACACAGACCCAGATGAACCCACTGTCGATTAGCACACTAAATATCCGTTGCATGAGTTTGGAGAGAAAGAGAGAGAGTTGACATTGCCATGATTGTTAACCGGTCTTTTAAAGTATTGCCATTTTGTAGCTGTTTATGAATCTATCAATGGATAGATATATGCAGCAGAATTCTGCTTGGTGTGTGTGTCCCTCCTGACCCCCTTCCCTGTATGTATGTCACAAACTTTGTGTTTACTCATTACAGGTACCTTAAGACCTCCAGTACAGAGAAACAGGTCAACAACCTTTTTCTTTCACCTTTTGAGCACTTTAGTTATACTTTCTCACGTTTCTTCACCAACAGTCCTGATGAATGCCCGTAAGTCCTAAACCCAGGCATATTGAGGCAGAAACATGTCGACCATTGTTTAAAAAAACACCCCCCACAACCCTCAAACTTTTTATACTCTCAGTGCATCTAATACTCGTAACCCTGTCCATAAGATGCACTACCATAGAGTTTATCAGACCCAAAACCAGGCATAATAAAGAATCGGAATCTCTGGCTTTTGTGTCTTTTTAACGAAACCCTTATCACTGGCTCACTACTGCGTCAACCTTGGGTAAGAACCTCCTGGTGGAGGCTGCATAACCTAAAATAGACCTAATGATTATGCACACACGTGATCCATAAGCGGAGAACCAAGATATACCGCTTCAGATACCACCATACCCATCACGTGCATGAGGGTCTTTTTTCACTGGGACATCCTCATTCCTTCCTGCATACCTAAGGTTGAGCAGGACAAGTGATCCATTCCCCTTTGATCATATTATACAAGAATATCAAAGACAGAATGTCAAGTAACAAAATATCGAATGGTAAGTGCATATAGAGAAGTATAGATGTATTATTACAAAATCCACAACAACGTACCTTGAAGATATAGGTACTGCATAGGTACATATATGTGGAGTGAGGTATAGAAAATCTAGACTTACTTACCTGTAAATATTTATTTCTCTTTAACACCATTGTTTACGTATACCTCCACTAACAACTAGTTTCTAGTTTAATGTACATTGTTTGGATATTGTATGTCCGTATGATCTATCTCTAGTTGTGCATTGATTTACATTGTATTTTTTAGCATAAAGAGAAAGCAAGGTGCAAAAAAATAGAGAAATCTTGACAACAATCTCATAAACTAGACAAGAAGAACATTTTTAAAAATGCACTAGCACTTTATCATAAAAATATTTGTAAAAAGCCCGGAAAGGCCATATTGCCGTCCAAGTAGTAAGCATGATTGTAGTAGGAAGCTTTATTGGTTAATTCATTAAAACCATAACAAATCCTTTACAATAAGTATCCAATATTAAAAGAGAAAGTAAAATTCATTAAAATACAGTTTAAAACAGAGATTTGAAATAAGATGATGGTCTTATTAAATCTAGAGGTGACCAGTTGCTTTCAAGCATTGTTCTAAGGCCATCAAAAACGTTATCAGCTAGCAGTGTAAAAGAGAAAAGTTAATAATAATAAGAGGCCTCATTAAATCTAAACATGACCAGTAGCTTTCAAGCGTTTTTCAAAGGCTATCAAGAACTTTATCAGTTTGCAGTTAATTATAGGTGCTGTTGAGTCCAAACCACCAATAACAGCAGTCCTACAGGTGCGTAGTCTCTTGACCCAAAAAATGTTCTTTAAAAAGAGCGTGCGCTCCCGGCTCAGGTTCTTGCAATGACATATGATATGAATGATGTCTTCTTTTGTGGTGCCACAGAGGCGACAGACAACTGTATCGTAGTATTTCCAGGCAGGTTCGTCAGCCAAGGTTGGGTATTTACCGAATCTCAGAGCCATCAATTTTTTTTTAATAAAGACGGAATAGGTTGTGTCTAAGTAGGCAGCCGGGGTAACTTTTTTGTAACCGTTGATCACAGTCCAGGAATGGGAGCGATCTGAAAAAATAGCTTTGTCAGTAATCAACGAATGAAATTTGGCCGCCTTATTTAATGCCTGTTTAAAAGAGATGAATGGCAAGTTTTTGTCCCACAAATTAGCAGTGCACGTTTGCTACAGAGCGCAAGTCAATTATTTGTTAGCTTCTGAGTTTTTTTGTAATTCCAGTTCCTGCCATAAAAATCTATTAAGATTATTATCAGTAGCATTCATCTTAATTCGGTACCATACCCTGATGCTTGTGTAGAGTCTTCCTAGTGTTTCATTCATGAGGCCAAATTCTAGGAGCATCTGAGCTGGTGAGGATGAGCTAGGAAGGCGGAGAGCCTTTTTATAAATTTTTGTAATCAGGTTGTTTAGAATGATAGCTTCCTTACCCAGCATAGCTACACTAGCATATGCTAAGGTTGGAAGTACTTTGCTGGCAATCACTGTCAGTAGTGGTTTAAACGAGGGGCCCTCCAGTTTTTTTGACAGAGTGCTAAGTGCAAATATTAAAGCTCCAGCTCTTTGCATCATATAGTTTTCCTGAGCTTTTACTGTACATCTGTCGTCAATATAGAATCCTAGATATTTATAACTTGATACCCTTTCCAGGTGATTTCCTTCCAGCATGATATTAAAATGTGCTGATTGTCGATTGGTGATTAACATTGTTTTGGTTTGGACAGGTTGAGAGCAAGGTTATTCGTGGACAGGAATTCTGATAGTTCTGTTAGTAATCTGGACAAACCAACTTTAGTTAGGCTCATAAGCACAATGTCATCGGCGTATGCCAGATGTGTAAGTTGTAAGTTGCCAAGTTTCGGCGAGTGAGAATTGCAGTTGTTTAGTTTACCTGAGAGATCTGAAATAAATAAATTGAATAAATGTGGAGCCAGGACGCATCCCTGTTTTAAGCCGGTTGTTGTATAGACTTTTCTTGATAATAGAGAACCGACCCCTAGTCTGATTTGTGTCCAGGTGTCAGAGTAGAATACCAGCAGGCCCCTTAATATGCTCTCTGGTATGTTCCATGCTCTCAACTTTGCCCATAGAAGATTCCGATCGACACTATCAAATGCCGCCTGCAAGTCAAAAAAACACAGGTTCAGCTCCTGCTTAGTGCGCTGGCATTTTTCTGCAATCATAGTTACAGATAAAATGTTCGAGGTTGTTCCGATTCCTGCTCTGAATCCAGTTTTGGTTAATTGGGATCATTGCTTTCTCTTCTGACCAGTTTGCCAGATCTTTTAGAAGGAGGGATGTGAAATATTTGGCTTCAACGTCCTGTAATGTAATTAGTCGATAGTTAAGGGGGTTAGTTCTATCTCCTCCTTTATATATGGGCGTGATGATATCGCCGTCCAAATAGGCCAGGCAGGTAATTCCACTAAAGAACTTTATAAAGTCCTTAACTTCGCCTGCGCCAACACCATCCCCCTTCTCAGGAATTATGTGATAACATTGCTGACCATTTTTTTAGAAAAAATTAACAAAATATGTGATAAATTCCCTAAGGCCACAGATACTTAGAAAGCCACACCCAGTTCCACCTCATTTTTTTCCAGGAATACTTCTCTTTTGGAAAATGTTATCCCTATCTAGACACTTATGATGACGGAAATGCTAAAAGTGTCTAAATTTTGCTCACCTCTCGATATTTTACCAGCAAAGGTACTTGCGCTGCTAGCGACGTAACTAGCCCCATACATCTGCGCTATTTTAAATCAATCTCTGAGCGAAAGAGATCTTCTTTGCGTTTGGGAAACAGCACAGTTACTTCCGATCTGCAAAAAGGCTGGCCTCCCTCCATCTAATCTGTTGAATTATCAACCAATTTCTCTTCTCCCACTAATGAGTAAACTACTAGAAGGATATATTAACAAAATACTTATGGTATAGAGTCCCAAGGCTGCCTGGACTCTTCTCAGTCCGGTTTCAGACCCAAGCATAGTACTGAATCTGCACTTATAGCGGTTACAGATTATATCAGGCTTTCCCTGGATAACAATCAGGCTCTAATATTGGTACTATTAGATCTATTGGCAGCCTTTGACACTGTGTCACATCAGAAATTACTCCATAGATTGGAAGAAATAGGAATCACCGGGCGTGCGCTACAGTGGTTTTCCAGTTTTTTAAGTCAGTGAACGCAGACCATTAATTTGGGTCCCTTCCGCTCTCGCACAATTGAGCTCACCAAAGGAGTGCCACAGGGCTCTTGTCTCAGCCCACCCTGTTCAATGTGTATGTGGGTCCCCTTGCTAAAACCGTTAAAGAATTTGGGTTTACCCCCTTTTCGTATGCAGATGATACTCAACCTCTATCATTCGACAACAGTGACATTTCTACCAAATCCCGCTTTATGGCAGGCATTAAAGCAGTCGCAGATTGGATGACAGAAAATTTCCTCCAACTAAATGCCGAAAAGACAGAGATTATGCTTTTTGGAAGTGCCCAAAAGCTCTGGTCCGAAGAATGGTGGCCTTCTAATCTATGCACAGCTATGGTTCCCAAGATGCTGGTTAAAAATGTAGGTGTCCGATTGGATCAGTGTCTCACAATGAAATATCACGTAAAAGCTACCATCAGTACCTGCTTTCACACAATGAGTCTTTTACGGAGAGTATTTCAGTTCCTTCCAATGGAGGCACAGAAAACATTGACTGAGGCCACAAATGAAGCTTTAATGAATGAACTTCAAGTGGACCAGAATACTGCAGCCTGTTTGGTAAAGAACATGCCACCCAGACATCCTCATGGCCTCTTTTGCGACAGCTCCACTGGCTTCCAATACGTAAAAGAATTAAGTTTAACCCCTTCGGTGCTGCGGATGGCCCCCGGTCGTCCCAGGTGATGATGGGTGTGTGCGAGGATGGCCGGGGGTCGTCGAAACCCCGCCCACTGATTAGAATGCCCGCACTACGGCGGGATTCGCGTCGAGGTCAACGGGTTAAGATCTGCTGCATTGTATATAAAGCGCTAAAAGAACCAAGCTATTTAATAGAAAAACTCCTCCCTAATCAACCGTGCAGATCCTTATGCTCAAGAGACAAATCCCTCCTCACTACCCCCGTTTTAGGAAGTCTCGCACCGGGGGCAAGACTTTTTTCTATTTGGCTCCCCTATTTTGGAACTCCTTACCTCCTCATCTCCTGAAGTGCACCGATCTCCTTACTTTTAGAAAACTTCTGAAAGCTGAACTTTTCAGCAACTGATATACTGGACAAATGCTACTTAGCGCGGAGATACCCCTGCGGATGTGATTCAGGTGCTTTACAAATTCTTCATTCGTTCAACCTTCACAGATGCTCAACATTTTACAACCTGTCCATGGTATCACAAATCTAGGGCCATGTACCTGCTGTGTAACTGACGTAACCTTGCAACCCCCAAATACATGACACATGCAACTATGTAAACTGATATTAGTAACATTACCTGAACTATGTAACTAGTGTTAGACCAGCCCTATAGCCATGCCAAACTCAAAATCCATCATTGTACCATCAAAATGTAGCCATTTCACTGACTCTGTGACTACACGCAATTACGCTTTGCAGTTTTTACAATACAAGGAAATACACATACATATATATAATTTGTGGGTTGTGTTCTATGCCACCAATGTCTAAATGAAGAATCCAGTCTCTTTAAAAGGTATTTCTTTGATGAGACATTGATTGTGATTACTGTGTAAATCTTCAGCCAAGTTCCAATTCCTCTACCAACAGCATTCTATCTTCTCTGCTCACCTTTGCCACACTGGATAATCAAGTACACAGAAGGAATAATTTGATTATCTAATTAGAATTAAGTTCTACCTCTGCACACTTGATAAAACAGTCTCCTCTTCATGTACTACCCAGCAAGTACCAAGTGTCCTGGTACACAGAGAAAAGGCCTGAGAGTTGCATTTTGCCTTTAATTCCTTACCTGCTAACATTGAAAGTGAATAGAAACAAGCTATATTCCAGTAGTGAGTGTGTCACAAAAAATAGCAGAACTTCCAGCAAGGTAGCCTATTCATTTGTGTGGCCAGATACCGCCTCCTCTATCACTAAACGTGGTCCAGTTGATAGGCTGACCTCAATGAATTAGGAAACAACATCAAATGCTGGCTTAATCACTTTATGAAAATATGCAGGAAATAAACCCTATATTTAAAACTCCTGTGGACAGGGGACACAACACAATAGCAACTCCCTTGGGGGAGAACGGTGTTAATGTCTGGGTATTTCTCATCACCCCCTTCCCTATGGTGGTTTAGTGGACAAGTTAGAAACTATGGAACCAAGTGGCATGACTCATTCAAAACACAGCTTTCCTCTGTAACCAAACTGTAGATCCTTGTTCAGTCACTTTGTTGGAAAATGATCATCTCGGAAGGGTCACCCTAAACTTTTTGTCATCCTCCTCCTCTTTTTGCTGTACTTTTTTGTTGGACTTAGGACTCAACACTTTTTCATTGCTGACCAGTGCTAGCAGGCATGTGCTTCTCCCCTAAACTCGGTGAAGTTGGTGTATTCATAATTGGCATATTTAGTTTACTTGTAAGTCCCTTGTACAGTGGTATACCATGTACCTAGGGCCTGTAAATTAAATATGGGCGGAAAATCCGTTCCGCTCGCGGATTTTGCGGATTTTCGGTAAATTCGCAATCCGCGAGATTCGCGAATTTCCTGCAAAACCCGCAAATCCGTGAGCAGCGGATTTTATGGCTTGTTCGCACTGTTCGCGTGAGTTCGCGGCTTCCCAGTTCAACTTCGCGCCCCGCGAATAAGCGCTAAATTGCAGAAATACGATCTTAGCAAAACTGAAACTACTTACCAGGTTCAAAAGTTCAAGCTCATCATTAGTAGCCATTTCCTGTAGTGCTTCCTGAGGGGCCCCTCCAGAGTTCAGTTGCCTACTTGCAACTATTATGTGACCCTGCTCTGACCCTCAGAATAGTTACACATATGCCACAAAGGTCCTGAATTACAGCTAAGGGAGACAAGCAGGAGCCAGGCTGGAAGTTCAAATCCAGTGACACATTAATCAGCCCCTAATTAATTATTGTCAGTTGGGGCAGGGCAGGTGTTGTAACAAATTTTGCAACAATGAAAGCACTTAGCAAGTGCAAAAGATCACTAATCAGGAAGCACTAAGGAAGCAGGTGCCAGCTAAAAAAATATTCTGTGACACATTAATCAGCCCCAAATTAATTCAGGTCACTTGAGGCAGGGAAGGTGTGCTTTGCTTTGCCACAATAATGTACACTGGACAACCAGAGGGTGCTGTGATGAAACAGAGGGTGGCATGGGTGGGCCAGAGGGTGGCATGAGTAGTCAGAGAGTGGCAGTGGTGACAGAGGGTGGCAGTGATGAAGAAGAGTGTCCCAAACAGGCTGGACACGTAGAAACAACAAGTTCGCAAAACTTGCGACCCGACAGGTAAGTTCGCGTTTGCGAAATTGTACAAAACCCTCGCGAACTGGCAGAAACCCGCGCGAACACACAAAAAAAAAATCCGCAAATTCGCGAGAATTCGCGGATTTTTGCGGATTGCGAGTTCGCAAATCCGCAAAATTCGCGAACGCGAGATTCGCAAAATTCGCCAATGCTTACTGTAAATTAAATGCTACTAGTGGGCCTGCAGCACCGGTTGTGCCACCCACACATGTAGCCTTTCAAACCTGTGTAGGCCTGCCATTGCAAAGCCTGTGTGTGCAGTTTACTGCCATTGCGACTTGGCATTTAAAACCACTTCCCAAGCCTTACACTCCCCCTTTTGTACACATATGCTACCACTAATGTAGGCCATTGGCGACCCTAAGGGCACGGTGCTGTGTAACTAAAAGGCAGCACATGTTCTTTTACATTTTACATGTCTTTGTAGTGAATCCCTTCTATCGGAATTGCAGGTTGTCCAAAACACCGCTACCCGCATGGTAAACAACCTGCCTTGAAGGACTCCGTCAGCCTCCATGCCCAAAGTCCTACATTGGCTAACCCCTCTGTAAGAGAGCACAGTTTAAACTGCTCTGCCTGTCATAAATCCTTTTCAGGCATTATAGACAAAATTCCTTCAGGACAGACCTTCTGAACAGGAATTTACGATTTAGCAATCAATTTCTGTTTGTCCCTGGCATATCCACGCAGCTAAACATTGGGATCAAGCCTTTTCATACCTTGGCCCGTATCATTGGAACGAACTTCCACTGTTCATTCGTGCATGCACAAGTCTATCTGGCTTTAAAAACACCTACCTGCTGCTCGTGCACCGAGATGTCCCAACAGGAATGAATCATGCGCTATATCAAGATCCTAGTAACATAAGAAATAGATAAATATGTTTTTCACTAACGTGAAGCTTACTCCTGTCGCTTAGCTTAGCACTGGGAATTCCTTAATACACTTTTAAGATGTTATTCCTGATTAGAAAGGAGGAGCTGCATCATTTTTCATATCTTTGGAATGGAAATGATAAACCCTCTTGAATGGTTAAGTTATATTTAACATCACTATTTTAAAAATGCCACTTTAAGAAAGTGGCAATTTCTCTGTTCATACTTCTCTGCGTGCCTTGCAGCCTTTCTTCAATACAATTCTGGGGCTGGTGAAAGCTACACTTTGTGCATTCCCTCTAGACAGCGACAAACACAGGAAGGGTGTGTGTGACAGAGAACTCATCTGTTTTCATCTGCGTTCTCATAGCTCTTCCTGGGCAGAAAGAGAGAGAGGCAGCTGATACTTACACCAGAATAGGCAGTGTCTTGTTTCCCAAACAAAGGGCAGATTACCCCCAACTGACAGTCTGAAGCCAGGGCTGTGATGAAAGGGGAACCTGTGCGCTTCATGGGTCTGCTTTGAAGTCACCTCACTTCAAAGACACAACTAGGTATAAATACTGGGGCTCTGACCCTACTAGGACAGTAGACTACTGGACCTGTGAAGAATTCTGCCAGTAGTAAAGAAAGATGTGCTACAAGGATTGACACTCTGCTTAACTGCAGCTCTGGGAGAACTGTCTTCTGCTTTGCTCTGCTGTTCTGCTGCCTGTTGGTCTCTGCCATGTTGAGGCCGTCTCTCTTGAACCCAGAGTTACTGCAAGGGCTTGCTGGTTTGCCCCTATTCTGAAGTCTCAGAGCCATCACAGACTTCGTTCAACTCTGCAAGAGCACCTGGACTGTGCCATCTGAGAGTCCTGCCTTGCCCGGTGGTGCCGATCCAGTTCTGGGCACTTGAGAGGTGACTTCTGCCGTCCAGAGCCATCAAAATCGACACAGTGATGACTTTTCGCCGGTCGGAACAGACGCTTTGCCATTCAATAGCGGCGCAGAAGCCAATCTACAATATTGCTTCGATGGACTGCGTGATTTGATGACAGAAAGCCAGTGCGGCTCAGCCATAAAGCAGTGCCTGCATCATTGCACTGTAAAGGGGTTCATCTACAAAGTCTTTATTGCCTGCACTGATCGGAACCAACACATATAGTTTTCGATGTCGATGTTTGCTTTTTCAGCAGTACTTGCGTGAGTTCTGTAGCCGACTTGCCCTCCATCATGGTCGGCCTGGACTTTGATTTTCCCCCGGTCCAGCGCAACCTCAAGTAATCCCTAAGCGCTATTTGACTCTAAGCACTAGATTGTGATTTACTCTCCAAAAATTCATACCTCCGGTTCTACTTATTGGATTCTTGCCGTTTGGTAAATATAATCTATTTTTCTAACCCTTTGTGGAGTATTTTTGTGGTGTTTTCATTGTGTTACTGTGTGTGTGTGTGTGTGCGTGCGTGTGTGTGTGTGTGTGTGTGTGCTGCACAAATACTTTACACATTGCGTCTTTAGATAAGCCTAACTGCTCTGTGCCAACCTACCAGAGGGTGAGCAGAGATTATCTTTTAGTGTGTATCTAGCTTTCTCTGACTAGAGTGGTGGTTTCTTCTTGTACAGGGTGCATACTCTGACAACCCGAAACCCCAGTTCTAACATGTTTTTGAACTTCTTGTTCTGTTCTAGTTTTTGCTGAGATTGTGAGTACCTAGAATGAAGCGAAAAAGTGTCTAGGAGATAAGAAAAGTGTACTGGAATCCACCTTACATTAGATATCATCTCAAGAGAGAAAGAGCCTAGCCTCAGGTACTACTCATCCAAGAGCGTTTTAGTGCAAAAGATACAGCCTTGAAGCAAGCAGTCTTTCTCTGCATTCTTGTTTCTCCTAATTTACCTGAATGTTTGATCTTGTGCAAATCCTGTATCCTATGCCTTTGTGCAATTATCTACTTAACAGTTATCACGTCAATGAGACCCAATACTCGAAATGAGCACCAGGAACACATTGTAAGGACCACTCTCTTTTCATTCACACATTTGTAAAAGTATTTTTCTGGGTTTTTGCTAGTATACAACATTTAATTACAGACAGCAGTACTTGGCAAAACAACAGTGTATCACTATATGTCTGACAAGGATATCAAGTGGATTCTAGCAACTTAGCCACCAGCAACAATGTGATGTAGATATGTATGATGAGTGCATAGAAGTGTAGATCTATAAAGTAATGAACAGTTTTCATTCCCGCATAGTTAATATTTTATTATATATCCTTGGTTAATATTGTATACATGAGAATATGACAGCCAGGTCTAGCAATGAACCTGAGTAAGAAAAATCCCCAACACGCTAATAAGTCTCAAATTCTGCCTTTCTGATTTCATTAGGTATGGGGGCAAAATCTAGTTGTGCACATGAATTCCAATGATTCCTATGGACAAACAATTGTATTTTTTATTCTACATTCAGTAAAATTAGCAAAACATGTTGCTGTCCTTAAAGAGGGGCATTCAGGTGATTGTCTGGTCATTAAAATGCAATCAGGCTAACACAGGACTGTTGTCACATTGAAGGCATTGGGGCCAGATGCAGGCTAGTTCATGACCGCTTCACTGGAGGTGTTCAAATTCCTCATTCAACGTCTTCTGTAAAACAGCACTTACCTTTGAGTCAAATTCATGTAATATGATCCACTATACAGCTTCTTGTGTGTAGAGCTACAAGAAGAACATTCTAGCATGTTCTTGGCTACCTTTGTCTCCCATCCTTCTGCTAAGCGCGTCTCAGCTCAGATGTCTGAGGTGCAAAAAGAGGCAAATCGGTGTCCCACCCTAGCTGGGTGTGGCAAACAGAAGAGCTACCAGTAGTGAAAAGTGATCTTTTGAAAGCAGCTGGGCATAAAACGTGCCCCAAAGGGCAAGATTTTAGTGAGTTTGGGGGGAGAGGGTGCTGAAAAGGGGGGTGAAGAGGCAGTGGCCGTGTCCTTCGAAAAAAAAATGAAATAAATTGCCTTAGGTTGCGTATTCTAATGCACACCTTTCACATAAAATTGCTCAAAAGCTGTAGGATCTGAAAGACCACTCATTAAATATGCAAGCACTTTGTATGTGCACAAAGACAACAGTGCCCAAATTTCCCCAGCAGTTGGCTCTGTTGTTTCAAAATGTACAGTTGATGCTCCTAATAAGTCAAAAGTTATCTCCATTTTCTGAGGGCCAGCATTTTATCATGGGTGCCTCCTTAAGCCAAGATCTACATACAGTATGCCAGCATTCACTCTCAGAGTCTCACTTCACTCAGTCTCACTTACTGGACCTCATTCTCTCTCACAATTATTATGATTGCCACTCACTCATTTTCACTCATTTCCCCATCACTCAAACGCATAACCTTCACACACACTCATGCTCTCATCAGCACACACAATCTGACCCAGAAGCAAGCACCCAAAATTTGGATTTTTTTTAACCTACTTTCAGTTGTCTGTACCGGCCTAATTAAGGTTTACAACTGCCAAGGTGCTACCTTTGGAAAGGAACACAGCTCATTCCTGGCTCGAACACTGAAGCATGAAAGTGAAGCCTGAAGACTGCACATTAGATACTCCATGTTGATACAGTGCACTTGCTGCAACTTGCAGCCTCTTGCGTTTTCACCTCAACGTCTCCCAACTCCTCACACTGTGAGGAGGAGGCAATAGGCTTGATGCACCCACGCTCTGACAAGATAGGGGAGGGGAGGTGATAGGCTGATTGATGTGTAGCCCCAGGCACAACACAGCTGAATCCTCAATCACTACCTTTGCAGGTGATGCTACAGTGCATCACAAATAGGTTATTATTCACTATTTGTATAATAGAAATGGGTAATAGTAATGGGGCAGAAAAAAAGGGCGGAGCCCAGACACACCAAAGTGCAAGCCACCATTGAGAGCTAGAAAAAAACTTAGAAACGTGGTTTTGTTACTAGGATTATTGCGCCTTTTAGGTAGAAATACACAAGCTATTTAAGGAATTGTAACATTTGTATAAGACAGTGCTGTAAGGTGTAGAGAACCACAAAACTGTACAAATTTTGAGCCAAAACTCAAACACAATATACTTCACTCCCTAGCACACGTTAAGTTTTCAAGACCAGGTTTCCCTATTTATGATTGTGAACAGTACATTATATCGTCATCATGCAAAATAAATTCTGAACAGTTCCAGTCGGTTCTTTCTTTCTGTTTTATTTCGGAGTTCTTGTCTTTTAGTTGCCAAACGTCACAGCCAATGCGTGTTTCGTCACTTTAATGGGGGTATGTTCCAGTGACTTTCTCAAGGCTAAATGCTTCAAATCTGTAACTTGTGTAATGTGGTGATAATTCCAACCCACATTGGAGTTCAACTTCATGCGACGTTTCCACAAGTATCCCTCCAATACGCACTATCCTTTCTTATAAGGTTCTGATTTCTTTAATAAGTATCTGTGTGAGGCAGCACGCCGCTCCAATTTGTTGCCGTGTTTGTTGGAACGGATACTTATTAAAGAAATCAGAACCTTATAAGAAAGGATAGTGCGTATTGGAGGGATACTTGTGGACACGTCGCATGAAGTGGAACCCCAATGTGGGTTGGAATTATCACCACATTACAAAAGTTACGGATTTGAAGTATTTAAGCTTGAGAAAGTCGCGGGAACATACCCCTATTAAAGCGATGAAACACGTGTTGGCTGTGACGTTTGACAACTAAAAGACAAGAACTCCGAAATAAAACGGAAAGAAAGAACCGACTGGAACTGTTCACCAATGAGAGCTATTCAGTTCAGATGCCATGACTGCTAGGCATGAATCAACCCCTGTTTCATTTATTTCCTGAAGCTCTTGAGGGGATTGATTGAATCCTTGCACAGTGGAATGGAGGATCCAATGGTAGTGCGCTGCAACATGCAGTGTGATATTCCACGTGCTGCCCTTGCCTGACACCAACCCTGCATTTAATTTAAACAACAGTGGGTATGACTGGCAACTCACCTACCCATCATCCCTAAATTCTGAGATAGGTAGTGTTTGGAAAACGAGTACATGCATGTGGCTTAAAGTGAGCTGACAATTATAATTTAAGAACCTTCGAAGGACCTAACAACCTCTCCACAAGTTGCACATTGAGTTCGACAGCCCATTCACCAGCCTTTACTTTTTCTTCACCAAACTGTGCCTACATAAGACATTCAAAATGTACCTTCCTTCAACACAAACAACTTTGAAGTGGAGGCTTGTGAGCAATGTCGAGTAGACCCTGGGTTTATGTTCTCTTATTGAGAATGGCAATATCAGTACTTCATTCTTGCAAGACGTTGTCACCATCAGTACTTTTTGGGAATTAATAACTCCGTTTTCATCATCGGCCTTTAACTCGGGGCAAGAGAAAAAAGGCAAAAATGTAGAAAGAAGCAAGAAGAAAAAGATAGATAGGAAAACTGATAAAGGAAGAAAGCAGTGCTGAAAAACAACCTTCGAAAGCGAGAGAAAGGGTGGCAGTAGAAAGAGGCCGGAGGAAGAGGTTTAATCAAGAATAGGAAGACTTGGCTTTCTACAACCATAGAATTCAAAACCATTGGTGGCGGGCTCTTAAAAAGTTGGACCCATGACCTTTGTATATTTTACAGAGTAAACACTAAGCATACCTGCTAAAATGTGCTGTAATCTGAGTGGCTGTACAACCGGGTAACTGGCTAGTTAAGTGGGTGCCATTTAATTAGCAAACGGTGTAAAATGCTGTTAATTAATGCAGTGTACCATCTCCATAATGACTCTAATGCTATTTTTATAATTGCTAATTATGTGTTGTATTCTTCTTTCCAGCCCTCTAATCATTTGATTAATTCGTTTATTTATAAATTAATTCAGTGAGTAACTAAATAAACACATTATAACGTTTTATCCAGCCAGTAATCATGCACAATTACTTTTGTCATTATTTAAATAGATAACACAACTCTGGGATGATTGTAGTTAAGAAAAATAAATGTGGAGGTGGAGGCGTGAACTCTCCCACCCAAGATTCGGAGAAATGTCACCAATGTTATTGTGCGCTAGGGAAACTATCCCTTGTCTACTGGTCCAAATGTACTTTAAGCACGTTTCTCCCTACAGTTTCAGTTGATCAACGTCCTTTTAAGGTTACTTTGTAAGTATAAAGAAGAAAAAAATATGGTTTTTTCAATTTCTGAAAAAAAGTGTTAAAAAGAACATTCCTTAATCCAGCATGTCAGAGTCATCAATACAATAAAATATCAAGGTAAAAACATGAATGTAAAGAACTCGTACTAAATCATTTCCAAGATCGTTGTACAAAGTGTATCAGGTCAAACAGAATTAGCTTAAACAAGTATAAGGAATCTGCTGGATCCGGAGAGTTTATGTATATTCCAATCAACAATTAATTAATTTCTTTAATCAATGTAATTGTTTTTCAATTCCTTCTAAAACAACTGCATTCCATGGATGGCTAACAGTATAAATATGTTTATTTCTGTCACCAAAGAGAGCTTAAGGCCACTCACAGGATATTTACGCCCCTTTCCTTGTCACTTATGTGAAGCATTAGTCTTACCATGAATTTTGCTCTTAGCTCTTCTCAGACCGGCTAATCTTCAGGAAATGTAACAAAGTTTTCGCTTTTTGATTGGTGCAAATCCGTCAAAAGGGGGGGGGGGGGGTGGCAGCTGCATCCTTCTACTCCTCGCAGTCTTTCTAACTTTAAAATTTTTTAACCAAGCATTCAAATAAAGACAATGGAAAGACAAAGAAACATAGCAGCCACATACGGTTGCTGCCCAGTTCAGAAGGGCCTACTCCATGTCAGTCTATCTCTCATTCACGCTCTCTCTTTCTATCTCTTCCTCTCTCTCTCTCGTCATCTCGCTCCAATAATAGAGAAGATGCCTCTTTATTTTGCATCCTGCCCAAAGATGGTCATCTGTGGGTTCACTCTGAGCACTCAATTATGTGTCCGGACCCTCCAATGCTTATTGGGGCAAAGAGTCATCTAAATTAGGGGCCATTAGACATTGTTATTGTCATATTTGGCAGTAATGACTGCAAAGGTTATTGGCCTTGTGTCGACCGTTAGGGTGATAGGGAAGGATGGCCATGCATCATCATGATATTTCTTTATTCAATTTGTGTTAAAACCCACAAAAGGCAACAAACAGTACATTAAAAAATGCCTGAAATGCACAAATACATAAAAACATACCAAAAAACATTGTGAACAAAAAAAGGTCAACCTCAAAGTCCAGTAAAACATAATGAATCGACCTGTAAACTCATTATAAAAAGCAACATTTGCAAGAACAAACTCATCTGGAAGCATCTGTAAATATGGAAGAGCAGGACAATCTTGTTGAAAGTTGCTCGCTTTATGTAGAGGGACAATAAAACATCTCCTGGGCTCCTTATAAAAATAACAAAACATAATGAAGCGCAATGTGTCTTGCTGGGAGCTATTGTCACAACCACAGAGGCCCAGAGATTGTAAATCGTAACAGCCTCTTTGGGAGGCTAATGTCAAGTGGAACCGATTAAGTATGAACTTTGCAATCAAGTGTCTGTCCCTAATGTTTTTCCCAAAATTAGATAAGGCTCCACATCAAATGTAGTAGTGATCAAAACATACTTCCTAGCAGTGGGTTTCGTCAACTCTACCTCTTCCCTAAGTAACTTCTCCCTTTCCATGAAACATCCGTTATCCATTTTTAATCCCTTCCACAAATGCCCTCAGGATTAAAAAATAACTCATTCCTCTCAAGTTTGTAGAAGGAGTCCATTATGTACCTCAAGCAAGGAGTGACAGGCAGCCCCTCATTATTAAGCGGTTCAGGCCCGGCTCCTCCTTAGACAAAGTCCTGACCCAGGTCAGCAATGGACTCAGGGCTATCTGATCACTTAAATACTTAACACCTAGCTCCTCGGAGGAGTATATAATGAAGCCGATCCATATCCAAACCTTTTCAACCTTTTGCAAACCTATCCATCATGTATCCTTCCAGCCATCATTTCACTCATCCATTCCCCATCCACCCTTTCACTCACCCATCCATTATCCACCCGTTCAGGAACAGCAGAGGTGGCGAGGGACCCGGCCTAGGAGCAGAGGCGGCACGGGATCCGGTCAGGTAAGTTTTCATTTTAGTTTAACGTCCCGTCCCCCCCCCCCCACCGGTAACCCCCGTGGGAAACACCGTGACACCCCTCCCCTTCCGCGAGTATTGCGAGCTGTGACAGATCTCGTAGAGCTCGACACTAAGGAGCTGATTTCTAAGCACTTTGCCCCAAAGGACACAACCTGCACTTAAAAAAAAATTATGAATGACTATGGATGCAGCGCACAGTTCAGCCTTATGCCTTCCTTAGGTAACTTGGTCACAAATGTCGATGTCCCTATTAGTAGCAACATCTCGTGAAATTTGGTTCCAAGCTGTGTATTACTTTGCAGAAGAAATACGTAGAGACTTTGGTGTCATTTTTTTTACAGCGTCTTCTTACTTGAGCTGGTCATGAGTGGAATTTTAGGAGCTATTTTTATTTTTAATTCAGGTGAAATTCGCCTGAGATTGAATTTTTGAAGCCTAGGGTTTGTTATATTATATTGAGTGATTCACGACATGATAACAGGTTTTAATCTTGACAGGTGCACTTTGTCTGTCATGCTCCCTAGGTAGAAAAAAGAGTACCTTTGATTTGGACAACAATAAATATCTAATATACAATACAGAGGAACTCATCTGTTAATATGCAGGCTGAAAGGGCATGTTCTGTTATGTCATTGGCATATTACATGTATGGCCTGCGAGTATGTGTATGGTGCTGCTTCTGACGTTGGTATGTATGGCCATGAGGCTCTGTGGGCTGCTTTGATTATGCAATGCCACGGTGCTTTGAGCTGTACAGATTGCGCATTAGAAAATGACATTATGCTGCTGTCTGGCATCCGAGTTACTGCTAAATTATGCACATAAATATCAGAAATGAGGCTAATGGTGTGCGTTATGTGGGTAGAGCGTGAGAGGTTGTTTGTTCTGCGTACTGGATCTTGGAGGAATGGAGTTTCTGATGCTAAGGTTCATATGGACTTGGTCTGTGTACGTCTAGGAGCATATCAGTGTTGTGATTGTTTTTGGGATGCAGTCCTTTAGGGCATGTGCAAATGACAGGCCTGTGGGAGGAGCCTGACATCAAAGGGTCCCACCACATGCTTTGCAGCCCAGACTGGCCCATTGTCATTCTGTATGTGGCAATCAGCCCAATACAGAATGACAAAGGGGAGGGCGGGGCTGCTCTTGTGCTTCAAGGAGGAGTGTGAGGCAGCCCCATCAGGGAATTTAGTCTTAATGCAGGGAACAGTGCTTTTCCCTGCAATGCCCAAAATTACGGACAAAAGGCATCAGTAAAAGGGATCCTCATGGACAATGGACGTTAGGTCCAAATTACGGATGGTTTGTGAAATTTACGGACGGTTGGTCACCCTACATATAGAAGGCCGACAACATACTCTGTTGAACACAGAGCGCGCGCCTGAGGAATTTATTTCCCTCTAACTGAAGTTCATTAGAAGCCAGGTAGCTATTCGGAACCAATATCGTTTATGGCTATCAATTCGGCATCCTGATTTTAGCGTCCCATAATACACGATACAGTGAGTTTAAGGTATCACTACAAGGTTGTAATGCTGTGCGGTGGTAAAAATCTCAGGCAAGTTGTTTACTGCACATTTTTCTGCTCTGCTGCGCTGCTGTCTTATTCTAAAGATGCCCAGAGTCTACATGTAGTAGAACACCTTAGCAGATCTAACTTAATAAGGGGAGTAATAGAGCTCAGACACAGGCCTTCATTATCTACGGCCTGGTAAATGGTGTGATATTTAGTGCATCTGATAAAATACAACCTCGTTGAGTCGGAATTTATCAGGTGCAATAACTACACTTGATTCGTTTTTTGTAAATAACATGAGGAATTTGGTGGTAAATATCAGCAGGTTAGATCAGTCAATATTTATCTCAAAATCCCTAATTACGAAATATATGCAGTACAGGTGTTACTGAACTTATCACATTTAACCTGGCCACTCATAATGAGGGCCTTAGGGTAAGTCTACTTTTCACAGAGAAAACTCTAATGGAATATTTCAAACAATCTCAATAGAGAGATGTAAAACAAAATAGTGTACTGTAAGAAGCAAGGAGAAAGAAAATATGTAAAGAAAGAATGCAATTAAAAAAAAAAATATTAAGAGGAGAGCGAGGAATTAACAGCAGCTTGTTCCTTTCCTCTAAGTTAATCTATATCAATCAAGAACAGGCTCAAACGAATAATTAAACCATTCGATTACTATTTTGTGTGAAAAAATCTATTTTCTTTCTTAAACAACCCTCACCCACCAACCTAGTTGGTGACATGCTTCATCATCGGGTTCCCACCCAAGGTGCCGAGTGCTATAGAACTCTGTGAAGAGTATTGCCTTATTTGCGGGGCCCTATGCCAGGGTTAAAAAAGAGAAGGCAATATGACTAGGGGCTTGAATTTGGCTCAAGTATCTTGTAAAAGGTCAAATTGGTATACATGTTTCAGCCAAACATTTCCATATGCTGGCTTTCATCAGTACCAAAACGTGAATGCAGACTAAGGGAAGTACCATGAGCCTGGTGTGGATCTAGAGCGCACACGCTAAGGTGCGCACAGTGAGAGAAAACCTAGTTATTTTTTCCTGATTTTTTAAGAACTAACTTACAGTTGTTTTTTTAGTACTTGTCATTTAAGTCGCTTCTAATTAGAATGACATGGATCCCAGAAGGGGGCTATACCTATAGTCACACTTCCGTTAAGGACCACTGCCCTCCGTCTTTACCTACTGCAGCCTTTCTGTGGGGTTTCACGTTTTGGTCCTGATGAAAGCCCTGCAAATAAAGAATTTATTTTCACAGAGGGAGACCCTATAGACAATTTTAACTCACGCATCACTCCTCCTCACTTGGCCCAAAAACACCAGCTCTGCTGTAATTCAGGCGTCGCAGCACACCTGGGGTTGCACTTGGCACCTTGGGTGGGAACCTGATGATGAAGCATGCCACCAACTAGGTTGGCGGGTGAGGGTTCTTTAAAAAAAAACAATTGTTTTTTTCACACAAACTAGTAATCGGAAAGTTTAATTATCGGTATGAGCCTGTTCTTCTTGATCAATATATATCAATAAATAATAATTTGTCAATGGCACGCAAAGGAAGTGTGGGTACACTATCAAAGCAAGCCATTTGTGCAAAATTTCAGATTGTTCCCTAATGTCATTATAGTCTGCTTTTCATCTAGAGCAGGGGTACTCATAGTACGGCCCGCGGGCCGCTGGCGGCCCGGAAAGCCTTCCCTGGCGGCCCGCGGACCTTTCAGACATCGTACCCGAGTTTTTTTTATTTTTTATTAAAGGCTGTCTGCAACCAGAGCTCGACTCAGAGACTCTGCTGCCTGTGGGGGCCGGGCGATTTCCGCCGTAGTCCGAGTGGGGCTGCAGGGGCGCTGAGAGGTGAAAATAGCCTCATTAACTTGCTAATGGTCTTTTAAAGACACGTGAAATGCTTGGGTGCGGCTATGTGCGCGCCCCTAGGGGCCGCGCAGGTTTCAGACACGCACCACTAAGACTTACACTAGCAATTACCGACGGGGGGATGCCCTCAGGAGTGGTTGTTACTGGCTGTGGCACATCATGGGGGGGCCCGGGATTATTATCCGAATGTGGCCGTAGTGCCTCGGGTCACTGGTGGAAGAGGAAGTGAGATAAGGTCACTTAGAAGCGGCGGGGGACTCAATCCGAGAGTCGAGTCCATACGATGCTGACTGTCTGCGCAATAAAATCCCCAGCGTTGCCGGACCGGCGGGAGGCCAGATTGACCAGTGACGGATTAATTAGTCACTCGCCGACAGGATAGTCATGGCCACCGCCGATCACAGGCATCGTCGACATCGAGGTGATCACGGGCGGCGGCGCAAAACGCGCCTGCGGGGGACGAGTCGGTCTGAATTGGAATTACACTGCAAATCATCATGCAGTGTGCTGTTTGATTTGCTGGTCCCTGTGCGGCTCACGCTGCGGCCGCCGCACGGACCGGGACGCACAGACAGCATTCTGAACTCAATTCAAGTTCAGTAAGTACTTTGGCCAACGTGGTGTGCGCCAGGCAAAGCGGTGTCTAACTTTGGTGAACACAGTTTATTATTGTAACTTGTGTCCGCGAGTTTTGGTGCAGCCATTAATGGAGTAAAAGCCCTGGGCTGCAGAGCTTCTCACACCGGCCAAACAGTACGTAGCGGCGCAAGCAGAAAGTTCATTATACTATTGACCTGTTCCTATGCTGGAGAAGCCTGAGTGAACATAGCAGCCCTGTGCTGCCCAGGGGTGCTGCGTGAGGGCCGACAGAGCCCTGGACTCAAGCCTTCCACTGAGGGCTCAGCACGCCGTGTCAGGGAGGTGAGAGATCATAGACTCTCTTGTGTTGTGATGGGGCGGCCCTCCTTCCCTTGCTGCCCTTTCCCCAGCACAGACTGCATCCTCACACCGCTGCGTTACTGTGCCGCTGACGTCCTGTTGTTAAGGGGGCCTGATTTGCCGGTTGGAATCCCTGGGTGCAGTGCACAGAATATGTGATAATGTGGGGCCTTCCACTTCGGTAGTAGTGACCGGCACCGCCAGCGACCTAGGCCAGCAGTGTTTACTATCAGCCACAAAGGCATTTAGCTGCACTTCCTGCTGGCGTCTCTCCGAGCATCAGAACTCCGCCATAGGCTCTCTTCTTCCCATTGCGGGTCACCGTCCTGTTGAATGAAGCAGATTCAATGTGTTGTCTGAGGGGTGTGCATCTGCTGAAGAGCGATAGTTCAAGTGGATCGATCCTGCTTCAACTTTCATACTCTGCCAAATACGAGTTTCTCAATGGGTCCTCTGGTTAGATCCGATTTTAATCAGTTGCAATATTGTGCGTGCTGCAGTCATAATTTCACTGCAAACTTTGAGGCAGAACCCTGCATCCTTATTTTACATGGCCTATAGTTCACTAGTAATGGTAGCTACATAACACCTCAACCCCAACAGCAATGTTTGGCTGTGCTCTCGGTTTCCACAGAAACTATGTCTCCTCTTGTCTTAGCAATTGTCCAGTATCGTGATAAGGACAGTTACACGCTACGCATATGAAACTGGCTGCACAGGACATGCACAGCCCTGCCCAGTGCTACTTGTTAGACTCAGAGTACCTTTTGGAATATAACATTACAGAGCTCTGGCTGCCAGCTATAACCTATGTGGGACTGTGTGCCCCTCAATCCAAGGCTTGCCCAGTGCCAGAGCTTGTCTGCGAGTCAGCTGACGGTGTTTGGCTCTTAATTAGGCAGCTGAGAAGAGATGTAAATGCTGGGGCCTCGCATCCATCTGTTGTGGGCCTGGTCCCACTTGTGACAGAAAGGTCCTAGCCCCCACTGATGCTCGGCATCCTGATCTGATTCATTGATTGATGCTGGCAGAAGGTAGGATTCCGGTGACCCAGTGTGGGCAAAGGCTGGTAAAGGCCTCTGTGTATTAATAGCTCGCCTAACTTGCTATGGATGTTATTAATAAATAAAATGAATGCTTCATTCTGAGCTGCCTGCATCCTGTAGTGTACTGAGGGTGAGAACTGTGCACTCTCGCAGTATGGCTCTGCTCTGTTTACAGATGCCTGCTGTTAGTGCAATTACTTTTTAGAGTTTCTTGTTGCTCAAATCGGTGTCATATTTCTGATATTTATATGTTTCTCTTGTCTTCATTGCTTGACTTTGCTTGCGAGAAAGTGTCACTCATATTTATTGAAATGTCACTCAAAATTACATTGAAATTATAAAAATGTCACACATAGCATTCTGAAACCTTGGCAGCTATGCTCTCAGCGCCCCTGCAGCCCCACTCGGACTACGGAGGAAATCGCCCTGCCCCCACAGGCAGCAGAGTCTCTGAGTCGAGCTCTGGTTGCAGACAGCCTTTAATTAAAAAAAAAGGAGAGAGACAGAGGGAGGGAGGGAGAGCGAGGGAGGGAGAGCGAGGGAAGGAGAGTGAGGGAGGGAAGGAGAGCGAGGGAGGGAAGGAGAGCGAGGGAGGGAATGCGAGGGAGGGAGGGAAAGGAAGGCAGACAGAGGGAGGGAGACAGATGGAGGGAGAGCGAGAGGGAGGGAAAGAGAGGGAGAGGGAAAGTGAGGGAGGCAAAGTGAGGGAGGGAAAGTGAGGGAGAGCGAGGGAGAGGGAGGGAGGGAAAGGGAGGGAGAGCGAGGGAGAGGGAGGGAGAGGGAGGGAGAGCGAGGGAGGGATGGAAAGGGAGGCAGACGGAGGGAGACAGAGAGAGGGAGGGAGACAGAGAGAGGGAGGGAGACAGAGGGAGGGAGGGAGACAGAGAGAGGGAGGGAGACAGAGGGAGGGAGGGAGACAGAGGGAGGGAGACGGAGGGAGACAGAGAGAGGGAGACAGAGGGAGGGAGGGAGACAGAGGGAGGGAGACGGAGGGAGACAGAGAGAGGAAGACAGAGGGAGGGAGGGAGACAGAGGGAGGGAGGGAGTGAGAGAGTCAGAGTGAGTCAGACAGAGGAAGAGAGGGAGTGAGAGTCAGAGTGAGTGAGACAGAGGGAGAGATGGAGACAGAGGGAGAGATGGAGAGAGAGGGAGTGCGAGAGTCAGAGGGAGACAGACAGACTGAGAGAGGGAGAGGGAGGGAGAGAGGGAGGGAGAGAGGGAGGGAGAGACAGAGGGAGAGAGAGGGAGAGAGAGAGAGGGGAAGAGAGGGGAAGAGAGGGAGAGGGGGAAAGGGAGAGAGATGTGTGTCTATGCCGGGTCTGGTGGCTCAGTGGACGAAGGCGTCCGCTGCAGGGACCTATGATCAACCTCATGGTCACAGTTTTTTTTGTTGCTCTAGCCCCGCCCCTTCCCCACTGACCCCGCCCACACCGGTGCGGCCCTCGGACACAAACCACACTGTAAATTTGGCCCCCGAGAGAAAGTTTGTGAGTACCCATGATCTAGAGGATGTAAGCAACTCCTTTTAAAGATGCCTGAGTAATAAGCTCCCAAGATCAGAGCCCAATTCTTCTTTTTTTTAATAAAACTTTTTATTCACAATCATCAACAAGAAAACAATTATCACAATAAAGCAAAATCAATATATAAGCATGACAATCAGAGGTGATACATCTTGGCATTATACACAGCAAGGCTGATCGGAGAAGTGACAAATCACTTGGCACGGCGCACTGTGTTGGAGCGGAGATGTCTTCACTTTATGGGATTTGCAGTGGCCTTATGTGGGGCCACATCTCAGGGCAGGTGCGGGCCATAAAACTTGTCCCCCACAGGACACTGTCAACACAAGCATGATACTTTAAATACAAACATTTTACACATTATGACCATTGAGAACTATTCACGGAGGGAGCAAATCATCAAGTTCAATATTTTGTGGGGGTGCAGATGTCACCTCGATATGAGTTCCACCCCAACCATATACGGGACCATTTTCTGGGGCAGCCTCGGACAGTGTACACTGTCTATTCCCTGAACATACACCAGTCCATACTCGTTTCCCATGCTTGTAGTGTCGGAGGTGTTGCTGCTCCCCAGGCCTGAGAGATATTTCTTTTGGCAGTCATGAAGCCCAGAGTGGCCCATTGTGTTTGATAAGTGTCTAAGTCAGTTGGTTCCCATATATTCAGTAGGCATCTACGTGCCTCAGGGTGAATAGGAACGTTTAGGACTGTTCTCATCACCGTGTATATCTCCTCCCAGTGCCTTTGAATGAGTGCACACTCCCATATAATGCAGTGCCCAATTCTTGATTTAAATGTACCTTTCCACGTTGTCAATATCATTCATTTGGTAACAAGTAAGCCCGCAGCAATGCACAGTTTTATAGGGTACTCACAGTTTTTCAGTGAGCCATTTTAATCAAAACATTGAGAAGCCGGTCCTGTGTTTTACAGCATGCTACTGAAAATATCAGACTACGGCTCTGAGATAAATGGACAGTTCAACAGGACATATAATTCATCCACTCGTTAAAAGTTATAGCTCCAAGTGTTTGATTTATCTTTTAGTCATAGTCTGAAGTGTTAAAGGGGAAACACATCTCAAAGACCATGTATTAGTCTGAAGAAAGGACAGTTGTAAGCCTGGATTAGTCTTATTCTTTCCTTTGCCACTACAGATTTCCCATTTTAAATGTTCCATTGTAGGATTAATCACTCATTGCTCTGCACTCTCCGCTTGCTCTGACTGCTGTATTGCATTTGTGTTGCTTTGGGCTACAGTTGGGTGTGGGGACATTGTTCATATTGAAAGTGTTTTTAGTTGGTTGGTGTTCTCCATTCTAATATTGTTTTATAATTTGAGCGGAGTTAACAGTCTTTATTCATATTTCTGCCGGCGCAGAGAAGACAACCATTCACAAGTTAGCCACTGTGCTATATTGATAAATCCTGCAGCTGCAATCTTTTGGCTTCCCCCATTTTGGTTGAGGGTAGAGGGGCGAGGAGTATGAGTGGACAGTGGTCTAGTGTGAGACCTTGACTCTGGATTTAAACGTGGGCACTGCGTAGTCCAGTAAGGAATAACCATGCCTTGCTCTGCCCCCTCCGCTTGCTCTGACTGCTGTTTTGCATTTGTGTTGCATTGGATTACAGGGAGGACCATGTCCATATAGAAAGTATTTTTAGTTTGTTGGTAGTCTCCATTTTAATGTATTTTATAATTTGAGCGGAGTTATTGCTCTTTATTAATTTTTCTATCTGCACGAGACAAGTGGTGAGTTTGGATACTGTGCTCTACCGATAACCTCTGCTACGGCGATCTTTTGGCTTATTTTGGGTGGGGCAGAGAGGAGTGTGCACGGTAAGCTGTCTAGTGTAACATCCTGATAAAAGATTTAAATCCGGTTGCTGTGATGACGTGCACAGCAGGCGCGCCCATGGTGCGCCGAAGTCAAGCCCATCTTCGCTTGCCCTATGCCGGTCTTCGCCAGCCTCCAGAACCCCTAACTGTTTTTCTAAAGATAAGAGACCTTTGGCTAGTTCTCCCCGACATACGCTGCTCAGTTTGGAACTGAAGGGACTATACTCGCCTAGCTGTTGTAAAGGAGTGCCTGGATCAACTTTTGGTCCATTCTCCTGTGCCAATTGCAAATGAGGCTGTTCAGGGTTTCAAGAGACAACACTTTCGAGTCGTGGGTCAGGTGAGAAGGGAGCAGATGTTCCACCACCAATGCACTCAAGGGATGCAAAGGGGGTGGGAGAACATGAGGCCACACTCTATGACTCTCATATCAGATGCATTTACATTAATTCTAGGCCTTTGCCTAAGTACTGCATGGAAATATGGGATACTATCCATATTTCCAAACCCAATGTAATCTTTATCACTGAAACTTGGCTTAATATTCACTCTATGGTGGAGCTTGCCCTGACAGCACCAAATGGCTGTTAGATTCTTACATGCAATCGGAAAGGTAGACAGGGGAGTAGAGTGTCAATTATATTTAGAGATATGTATGAGTGCATAGACATAAAATTATCTCCTGTAGGGGATTGTGAGATTCTGCCATTTCAGCTCTCCAGTAAGTCATAGACTATCTTGAGGGAAGTGATTATTTTTAGACCTTCGGGCTATAATTCCCAGATGGCTGATATGCTATCTGCAGTGTTGTCCCCTATAATTTTAAAACCTGAAATATTTTATTGCTAGGAGATTTTAATCTCCATTTTGAGAAGGAGATTGATTTGCTGAGTAAGAATTTGGAGAACGAAATGCAAATGCCACAGTTGGCTCAATGGATTAGGGGTGCAAACCATAGAGCCGGTCACTCTTTGGATCTGCTGTTTTCCAATATTTGCTCCATCTCAATTCAATCCATCAATGCTGTTTTATGGTCCGACCACTTTTTAATTAACTTCAGGTTCCCAGTGCAAAATAAGCCCTCCACTAACTATGAAGCCTACCTGGTCACGATGAGGCCATGGAGAAGAGTCAATCCTGAGTTGCTTGCCAATAATTTCTGCATGTCTTAATTGAATGCAAACCTACCAATCAAATCCAATGTTAAGACCTTAGAGAGGGCAATAGTCAAGGCACTAGACAGATGTGCTCCCCTGAAATTGAGGAGGCTGTTGAGATATTCTCCATCTGAGAAATGGTACACCAATGATCTCAGAATTGCGAAGAGGCGGAGTGAAGTCTTGGAGCACTATTGGTTGCTCTCCAAATCTCCAATTGATCATATGGCTTTTAGAACTGCACTATACCACAAAAGGACATTAGAGGAGAACAACAGATTCTCAAAGAAACTATTTAAGATAGTCAAAGAAATATTTCACCCTATAGCCTTAAGCAAAAATATTCCAGCTTCTGCACAAAACTGTGAAGAGCTGGTGGAATTTTTTAATGATAAGATCAACTATATCTAGTCCCCTTGGAAGAGTCTTTTTCTAAAAAGGCTAATCGCACCCCGGGACATCCACCCACTGGTGTGACTTCCAGGAACCTACACTGGAAATGGTAGAAAGAATTATAAAGGAGGTAAAATTGGGTTCACCATTGGATCCCTATCCTCAATTAATCTTTTCAAGGTTAGCTTCAATTCTTGTCAAATGTATTTTATTGAGAAAAAAAAATGTTCAACAGACATTCTGAGAAAATACCACCATAGCATCCCACGCAGGGGAGCAGTACAATTCAACAAATAATAATTGCTGTAAAGAATGCAATGCTCCATGTGAAGCAAGCTCATTTCTCAGTGGATAGCTTAACTGAAGTATTTCCCTTTGATATAGGCATGTTTAAAGTGTCAGAGAGTGTTTGTTTTGTTCGCACATGGTAATTGCCAGATTATTACTAATCACAGTACCAGATTTAGGGTCCCAGATTGTTTGAAAAGCTATCATTGAATGTGAATTGTTAGTTTCATGGACAGTGCGACTTTATTATGGCCTAGTTTAGTAGCTGTAGAATGGGGAGCACAATCATGTACAGATTACTGAATTTTGTTTTGAACATTCAGAATATGGATTTCTGCAGGATATTGGCAATGGGCACCCCTCAAACCCTTATATGTTATCTGTGCATACTTCCTTTGTTGGCCCAATGTATGATTATCAATTGTGATTACTCTTCATTGAATTCTGCATATTTTTGCAACTATTTGTGTGAAATATTTGGGAATTCCATTTAAAAGAATTGTGTGGAATTATTGTAACTAGCGTAGCAAAGAATAAATCGTGAAAGCAGTGCGTCATGAATGGGTTGTGTGAATGCTTTGTTTCAACAAGTTAAGCGCTCGCTGCTGACATCCGATGATTACTTGTAGGTCACATATTCTTACTTTGCCAGTGTTAACCCTGCGTTTCGTATTTTCAAGGTCGATGAATTGAATACTATTACATCTGGTGCTGGTATTGTAATTTTTACAACCTATAAAAGAGCAAAAGTTATATGTATAAATAACAGGTTAATTTTTAATTATCTGAAAAGCAGCATTTATAGTGGATAAGCACAGAATTTGGCGAGCAAAATTGGCTTTGAAATTTGGATTTCATAACTTGAGAATTCTTTGTAAAGTGCGCATGATTGTTGCAGCTCTTTTTGCAGTGCTTTAGTTTAGAACGGTTTGAAAGCTGATGAATGTTCAAAACCAGCACAGACATCTCTCGTAATGGAAATGTTTCAGTAAAAGATGCTGTAGAAATGTTTTCCTTTGTACACAAAAGTACAGGATATTTTCCCCTCCACTCCACGATGTACTGGTAACTTCCATACGCCCAAAGCGCAATGGGGACCGAAATTGCCTTGTTTTAATCTGGCAAGACTAATACATTTAACAAAAAATACTGTCACTATTAATAAATTCAGTGACAGCCAAAGAGAACAGAACACAACAAAGAGTGACCAAAGGGGTAAAGTGACCAAAGGGATAAAGTGAGGGGCCGCCTTCTTGTGAGAATAGCTGCACTGAATGATGTTTTAAACGAGAAGCTTTAGAAGTCAAACTACTTACTACACTCAGTGGGCAGCCTTTCAGATGTGTCTGATGCAGCTAGCTGTCATCATCTGTGCAGTTCTCAGGAGGACGTCGACCATGCCACCATAAATTGCCGCTGCCCGCTCTCGTTGACAGGCTTCCCCTGCTGCCTCAAGCTTTTGTTTCGCTCTCTTCTTGGGGCGTCAGGAGTCTGCTGCTCTCTTGCAGAGCCGAGGAGTCAGAAGGCGGGCTGCATCATTGGTGGACATGGCTTGCCGGAAGCTGGCAGAGCACCCCGAGCCCCAAAGCAAAAACACATAAATAGAGTGAGAACATAACTGAGTACCTGCAAGCAGGCCCCTGCCAGCAGTGTCTATAGCAGCAGGCACCTGCGGGGCTGAAGAGGTGGGGGTCAGGCTCATCATCAGGACTCCAGAACGCAGACAGTGAGAGAGTGGCCTGACTGCCCAGGTGACCATCGGGTCCAAAATGACATGATTATTAGGGCGAGCACAGCAAGATAAAAATGCTGCCCGCAGCATCTGTGTCTGCCAACCTTCTGATTCAATCAATCTCCTTCCTGTAAGCAAGGTCCTAGAGCTAGAGCACTCCCCCAGCACAAAACACAGCAAGACATCACCCGTATCCATGAGTGCAACAGCCTACCCTGGCAATGTAAATTTCCATTAACATTATAGCTACAGGTCATACATCCCTGGCCTGCCTGCTTGCAGAAGCCATGCTGGTGTGAGTTTTGGTCCCGGTGCCACTGCACCTGCAGCACTATTGAAATCATGACGCTAGCGCTTGCTAGATAACTGGACTTATGACTGTCTGTTTAGTTGTAAAGTCCAGCAATACTAGGTGTTTAGAGGCGTTCTCACAACTTCTGGGCCCGGTGCCACTGCACCTGCTGCACCATTCAAATTATGACTCTGTTGCTTGCAAAATAACTGCACTTGTGACTGCCTGTTTAGTAGTCAAATATAGCAATATTTGGTGTTTAGTAGGTAGAGCCATGACAACTTGTATCTCCAGTGCCACTGCACCTGCTGCACCATCAATCCCCGTTCAACCGCAAAGTAATTGTGGCTGCCTGGTTAGTAGTAAAATATAGCAATATTAGGTGTTCAGAGCAATTATCACAGCTTTTTGGTGTGGTGCCACTGCACCTGCTTTACCATTCAAATCAAGTCCCTTTTAACGGCAAGATAACTGCAATTTTGACTGCCTGTTAACTAGTGAAATATAGCAATTTTATGTGTTTAGAGGAGTTCTAACAACTTTGGGGCCCTTTGCTACTAAATCATGATCCTGTTGTTTGCTAGGTAACTACTTGTTTAGGAGTAAAATATAGCATCGCCCTTGTTTGTTAACTTTATTTTTAACGTGCAATGTTTATTACAACATTTAGAATTTGATCATAATGAGCAAACATATTAAGTTGAACAAATCAATCCAATAATGCCCACAAAGTGCAAAGAAAGATACTGAGGCATGAACCGGAAATGCCACAAATGTTCTAAGGCTAAAGCATCTGCTTTACACAACAAAGTAATTCCATTCCATCATACTGTTAGAAACTATCTGCCTATTCCGTGGGAAGAGATCTTATTTTGACAGTGAATGGGGCTTAAACAGTGCAAACAGCTTTAGTAGACGTATCGTAAATGCGTGTAGCCAGGGAAGTTAACAAAAAATGTTTTAAGATATATTAAATACAAGAGATTTACCAGCCCAGCGGAAGCGCAGTGCAGGCAAAACCTAAAAAAAATTACAATACAATGAAGTATTAAAATCATAGAATGTGCTTGCCTTATGCTGTACAATTTGCCTTTTCTTACTGCATAATTTACTCAACCCTGCCGCATAATTTTGCCCTTTTATGTCGCATAATTCCAGTGCCCTAATTATAGTTAAGATATTGTTAAGCAGTACATAGTGTCTAACACCTTCGTAAAGTGTGCTTATTTTCCCAAGTGGCTGTTCTTGTTTACCCTGCTGTGCTATGATGTTTCTTTATCCAACTGCTCCCTCGGACTATTTAGATGAAAACCCCTAAGTCCCCCTTTGTTTGTTCTCCTTTGTTCTGTTAAATCACATAGGAGCACCTTTGAAGTGGTTTTCATTGTAGATGATAGGCTGTAATACGACTTGCTGCACAGAGTTCATGCTAGAATTGCTCTGTAAAACTGGACTGAAAAATGTATTGTAACTCCTCTAAAAGAGCAATTGGCCAATGCTTCAATTTCCTTTATCTGACATATGGCTTCACCTTGCTCGCCCCGTGTCAAGTGTTATTATTTTTTCATTTATCTGCAGGATTGCAGTACTGCATGTAGTTTACCTCGATTTGCAGACATTTTACAATGGGGCATACACTGACACATTCTTGATACTGGTTTTTGACCATGGGATTGCAGATTTTTTTATGGGAGGTTCGTCTCTCTCCCCCCTCCATCCAATCCCTACCCTGTGCACGGGTACTTCGCCTCCTCCAACTGCAGTGCTGTTAATTTAGGTACTGCAGTGCAGCGGACAAAATTGTAGTGTACCACTATCACCCAAAGGGCGGGGGGTTTAGATTAACACACCTGTGGACACTCCATTTTGGTTGCGCCTAGCATGATGTAGTGACAGAGGTAATATAATAAATGTGAGGCATGACAAAGGGCAGTCACATGGAGGCCACAGAAACTGCAATACAGTGTCTGTGTCTCAAAAATATTTCAAGGCCTTAAAAATAGTTTGGGCCCAAACCACTATGTAGTGGGCCGTCACTACACTGGCGATGAGGCTGGCCACATCACCTGCTGAAACCAGCTGTTTAGAACCCCGGACCGTCATGTGCAGCCCTCTGTCACAGGAGTCGCTATGTGCTAGGTCCTGCGTATGCTTTTCCGGCAGTGCCCACTGGCCTCCTGAGCCCCACTGCCCAGCCCCACCAACCCAGGCGCAGGACGACTGGTCACCAGCTCAAACACCCCAGTCCGTGCCCGACTATGTCTGGAGAGCTCGCCACATGTGAGTCATACAGCAATTGGTGCCAAGGGCTCCGGTCACGTGCTTCCCCATTCGGCAGTGTAGCTGCACCCACGCAGGAGCATCAGCACAGCCAGAACTAGTCAGTACCTCCCTACATGCAGTCCAGCCGCCGGAGAGTGTGCGGTAAGGGTGAGTGATATCCATACGTTTTGTATTCTGGCAAGCTCGCTCGGAGTCTGAATCACTTGGCACATTCTATGACTGGCTGAAAGAACTTGCAAGCACGTGCAGGTTTCAGGATGCGCAAGAGGAAATTTGCGCATAAGTGATCCAAGGGTGCTACTCTGCGAAGCTCAGAGAAATTATACTTCAAGAATCAGGAAGTCCTTGCAAGACATCTTGAGGCTGGGACGGTCCAAGGAATTGGTAACAAGAAGAGTCTCACACATGGAGGATGCACTTCACTACCCTATCAAAATGGAGCAAATCAGCGCGACAAAGACACACCATCCAATGCTCCATTGACATGCCCACAAGGAAAGAAGAAAGAATGTGCATATTGTGGAGGGTCCCCACACAGGATGAGCAAATGCCCGGCAAATGAAAGAGATGCTTGGCATGTGGGAAATACAATCTCTACGCTAAGGTGTGAAGGTCATCCAGGTTCCCAAAGGAAGCAGGTATCCCACTGGTTGATGAAACAGCAGACATAGAAGACATGGACGATGACGTAGAATACCCGGTGCACTACGTCCTTGCGGTGGGAAAACGTCCATCCACCAGTTGTCACCTTCCTTCTGTGTCAGATTAAAGTGGACGATTAGCTAATCACAGCGATGACTGATATCAGGGAAACCATTCAGCTTATGTCGACGAACACCTACTGTACCATGGACGCTAGTCCCCTGTTAGAATTGGTAAAAATCAGATTATTTGCATATGGGCAGACGTCTTCCTCCGTCTCCTGGGCTGTTTTACATCCACTGTGTCTCACCACGACAGGAATACTGGCACAAGGTATGTGTAGCCAAGAAAGGGCACAGCATGCTCGTAATTGGAGGCACTGTAGAAGCCCTGGGACTGATCTTGTTCGCCTTCACGGTACAAGTGGAAGACATCGCGATCATTTTGGAAGAATTCAATGAAGTGTTCATAGGGATTGGATGCCTCAAGAACAAGGAAACAAATCTCCACATAGATCCATCTATCCAGCCAGTAGCCCTAAGACACCGGCACATAGCTTTCCATCTGAGGCCAAAAGTGGAGGAAGAGCTGGAAAAACTGGAGCGAGAAGGAATCATCAAAAGGGTTACTGGGCCCACCCTGTGGTTCTCCCAGAACGTGGTGGCCAAGAAGCCAAAGCAACCATGGCAGGTTACTTCTGTGTGGCCATGCAGCTTCCCAATGCAGCTATCAAGAGGGAACGCCACCTCACTCCCACAATTGATAACATATTGGGTGGGTTAAATGGTGCAATGTGTTTCTCCAAGATGGAACTCAGGTCAGGATACCACCAAGTACCACTTCACCCCAATTCAAGATAGATTACTACTTTCTCAACACATGTCGATCTCTGTCGATATCGCTGCTTCAATTTTGGAATATCTAGTGCAGCAAGGGTGTTCCAGAACACCATTAGAGAGCTGCTAAGAGGGCTACCTAAAGTCATCAATGTAAGTGATGATATTCTCGTCAATGCAAAGTCATTGATGGAACACCACAGGCATCTACTGGGAGTGCTGCAAAGCATCAAAGAGGCTGGTCTTACCCTCAGAAAAAGGGATTGCCCCAAACCCAAAGAAAATGTGCGATGTACAAGAAGCTCTCGCACCGTGCAATATCTCAGAAGTACAGAGCTTTCTTGGAATGGAACATTTCTGTAGGAGGTTTATCCCGAATCTTCTGAACCTCACTTGACCTCTCAGGGAGCTTACTAATATGTTGACCCTCTGGCTATGAAGTCCAGAACAGGAAACAGCATTCCAAACCAAGGAGGCAGTATAACGCAGACACCACTCTTTCCTACTTCGATTCTAAAAAGGCCACCAAAGTGACTGTGGATGCGAGCCTTCATGGTCTTGGAGCAGCCCTGATGAAGCAACAACCAAATGAGAGCAGGACTCCAGTCGCCTATGCCAGTCATTCCTTATCCAAGATGTAACAACATTATTCCCAAATTGAATATGAGGCCACCTCAGCTGAAGTAGCAGAAGCTGAAGCAACGGAAGCCCATGTAAGGTTTGTGGCCGAAAAGTCCTGTCCTATGTCGATGACGTTAGAGTCACTGGGAGATGCCACACGAGAAGATGAATGTTTGCAGATGGTCATGACCGTAATTTGGTCCAATGACTGGAGCCTCATCATGAGACACCATTCAAAGAGAACCCCAGTGGCCAGGAAAGTGCTTGAGTCCTTGATACATGTATGACAAGAGTTGTCAACTGATAGCAGTGGATGTCTCCTCAGAGGGCCAAGGCTGGCCATACCGTCAAGCCTCTCTGCCCAAGTAGTGCAGCTAGCACATCGAGGACATAAAGGAATGTTCGAAACGAAAGCCGGCTCCCTGCTCAGGTATGGTTTCCAGGAATGGACGAAATGGTGGAGCAAGCAGGTAGGTCATGCCGCTGGTGTCAAGTGGTGGGTGCCCCAGATTGACTTCCTCCATTGATCACAGCAGAGGGACCTAAGCACCCCAGGGAGCAAGCTAGTATGGACTTGGCCACCTCCCCGATGGATGACATACACTGGTCATTATTGATGATTATATGAAATATCCTGAGGTGGAGATAATGGGATCCCAGACTGCCTCAAAAGTTATAGCCAAGGTAGAGAAAATAATCGACGGCCCTGGCTTAATCCAACTGGTGAGGACTGACTATGGCCATCGATTTCATGACCAAAGATTTGCCAGTTATATGAAGTCATGGGGCATACAGCATCTCAAAGTGACCCAAGGTGGCCCCAGGCAAGCGGTTTATGTGGACCCTTAATAAGGTGATCCACATTGCCCACCCTGATCATACATCAAGTAAAATTGCTAGTTACAGCTTTCTGCTCGAATATCGGCTGACTCTCCATATAACAACAGGGAGAGCCCTAGGGTATGGTAGCATGGGACGTGTGGTTCTGGATACCATCCCACATCAGCCTACATGGTTTCCTGCTCCCATTGATGATGTGACTGTACTCAACAGAAGAAAGGCAAAAGATGAATGGTCCAGCATTAGACAGAGAGCCTGTCACTCACATATCCGCCAGGGGTTCCTGGTAGACCTCAAGGACCTCAATAAATTCTGCCTGCTCTTTGAATGCCAACGGTGGGTGGTGATGTGCAGAAAAGGAACAATGATCACTGTCAGCCAGGGTGATGAAGATGTCACTCGCATTCTTTCTTTTTTCAAGAAGGTTCAGGAAGGCAGCGGAAGGCACAGCGAACAAGAGGAGAACCTAATCCCAGCAATGAGGATGTGACACAGAACTCTTGTTCTCCGCAGTGCTGTGACTCTCCAAGTTTCTCCCAGTAAGAGGACTGAATGTTGGAAATCTCTGATCCAATCCCGCCCGGACCACCTGAAAGTGAAGACTCTGACTCTCGATTTTTGACCTGTTCAGGCCACAATGACTACTCCCAATACCCCCTGAGGGACAACCCTGCTCCATCATCATGCCTGGCGGACTTCCAGGTGTAATGGAGATGCTGCTGGAGAGTTGGGGTCAGCAGTGGGGTAACTTGTGTAATGTGTTGATATGAAAATGTTTCAAATCATAAACCACGAGGCCGAAGGCCAAGTGTTTTGTAATTGTCACCAACAAACTTTTTACTTTCAATCCTCTTGTTTTCTGACCCCGTTTTTTCTGGCCCTTAGACCTCTGTTCACTTTACCACTGCTAGCCAGTGCTGAAGTGCTTTTGTTATCTCCTTAAAACATGGAACAAATGGCCTACACCTGATTGGACCGTTTAATTTACTAGTAAGTCCCAGGTAAAGTGGTATAATATATACCCAGGGCTTGTAAATTGAATGCTAGAGTGGCCCTGTAGCACCTATTGTTTCCCCACTTGAGAAGCCTTTTAAAGCATGCCTTAGTCATGCCATTGCAACCTGTGTGCAGTTTCAAACAGGTAATTTGACCTGGCAAAATAAACCTTTTACCAGGCCTAAGCCTCCCTTTTTAATATATTGATTAGCCTAAACCTCCCTTTTTAATATATAGATTAGGGCAATGTCTTTTAAAAAGATAATAGTGAATTACTGTTAGAAATTGGGTTTCTGGCTGACAGTGGCATGCACCCTGTCCAAGCTGGAACCACAGTCAAAGTCAGGTTAAGTCTAGTACACTCTAAAAGTTTAGATGTGCTCACACTCTGATAGCTTAGAACAGGCGGCCGAGTGCCTCCCGGTTGTGCTACGACGCCTGATTACAGCGGAGCTGGTGTTGTGCAGATATGTGGTGTGAGGTGAAGTATTACAAAACGTTTCATGTGGCGCAATTCACCTGTGCCACTCACTTTTCACTCACCTGGTACTGAAGAATGCCCTTTCACTTTTTTTATGGGCTGTAACATGTAGACCGCCACACATAGTCAACTTATGGGAAATAATTCCAGATTAGGTGCACGACACATAGTGCTTTTTAACCTTATCCTGCACCGCCATTATTACAGGTATAGGCAAGGATCCTCAATTTTTAACTGAAAATAATTCACCTCACACCACATATATGCACAACACCAGCTCCGCTGTAATCAGGCATCATAGCACAACCGGGAGGCACTCGGCCGCCCGGTTGGGACCCCAATGATGAAGCATGACACCAACCAGGTTGGTGTTTGAGAAGTCTTTAATATCCCTGAGACTTCAAAAGCAGAAAGAAAGCCCAACAAACTCTTGAAGAATCTTTAGAGATGCACATTGTAGAGAGTCAAGTCCAGTCCTCTCACTCACAGCAAGAAGCATAAGTCCAACACAGCAAAGTGTTGGTCCCACCTGACAGTACAACAGCTCATCTCCCTGTAGAATTGTGTTAATTCCAGAAGTGTTCTACCTATATGGTGTCTGAGGTCCAGTACTTATACCCATTCCTTCCTCTGACATTGTACTGTATTAGGGAGACTTCAAAGAAAGGTCTTTGTGGTGCAGAAGACCCTGCCCTTTTCTGCTCTGGCTCCAGACTCATTAAGGGGGCATGCAACTCTTTGTGTGGAGACAGGCATGGTCCTGTTCAGGTGCAAGTATCAGCTCCTCCCTCTCACTCTAACTCAGGAAGGCCCATCAGCCTGGTGAAAAGCCATCAGAATGTGAGTGGCACACTCAGCTCCCTTTGTGTGTGACTGCTTAGCGGGAATGCATAAAGCCTAGCTGTCACCCAACTCAGACGTGTAGTCCAGAGACAGGCAGAGGAACAGAATGGTTAATACAAGAAAATTCAAATTTTCTAAAAGTGATGAACTAAGGGGTTTGGCCCTTTATCCAACAGCCAAAATGGACCTCTTGAAACTTTCACAATACTGAAATAATGGCTGTGGTTATTTTAGTTTCCTCTTTTCAAAAGCAAGGTCAATCAATTGAATTTTCTCGGCCCGTCTGTTTATTGCACTGTGAACTGAATAATATTTTTAATAAACATATTTGGAACGCTCTTTTTGTCATAAACAAGTCTATTTCTCAACATTTTCTTAGATCAAATATGGTTCACGAAACTAGATATACATAATACACCAAACAAATCAAAGGACTGTCAAATTGCACATCAAAACAATAAATATCAACCAAATTGGTGCTTCCATATACAGTGACACATAATCATGAAAGACCTAAATGAAATTATCAAAACTAGTCCCACGAGTCAAAACCTGGGGTGTCTATCACAATTATTCACAATGTGGTGACCCTCTAGGGAGACACTTGGGGGTTTCCGAATTGTTTGACTAGGGTGGGTTTTTCATTCAAGGGATTGTACTACTGTCCAAGCTGATTTTGATGTAGGAGTTCCCAGGGATGTATCATCGATGCATTTCATTCCACTGTAAATTTAGTGTTCTCATCAGGACTTTGTCTGGTTTATTTCTTATATCATTGGTGACAGGTAGGTTCCACTTGTAGCAACCTTACTCCTTTATGTCCTGGCTTCCCATTGTTTGTTCCTTCAACATCCATGATCCCATTTCTGTTGCCAAGGACATACTTGGGGCAACTACACCTCCTGTTACCTCCAATAAGTCCATCACAGTGGGATTGCTATGAGGTCTTTGTAGGCCACACCCCCTTTCTCCACCACTCTGCAAACATGCCTCCTGGTGCACTACTGGTTTGGGGATGAAGTCCACTTTGCTCATGAGGGACCTTGGGGGCCAAGAATCCCGCCTGATATCTACTGTAAGTCCTACAGAGACCCAGCCCATTTCTCCGCCACTCTGCAAACATTACTACTATGTAAAAAAAACTATGAAGATCACTGAAACTAAAGAAGGTTACAGGGACGATATAATTAGAAATTCGCATTTAAAAATCCTTAGAAATTCACTAAAAAAACAAAGGTTACATGGGCTATTTTAGTTAAGTTGGTTATAGGGCAGAACCAGAACTTTGGTCTGTCTCCCTGGGCACTGTATATGCTGAATATTCAGTTCAACAGTTTGATAAAAAAGATGCCTTTAGTAATTTGTTCCAAACGTTTCTTTTATTTCATGTTTTCAATTTTGGATGTTGTATTCACATCTCATTTAATACGTCATGGTTTAATTTTTTTAGTATCGTATTCAAATATTCACGAAATTATCACTTTCCCAATGCATTTTGGCACAGTTTGCGCCTTTTTCAAGGGATCAATCTGCAATAAACGGAAATATATATTTCATTTAGCTATGCATACTCTGCCACCTTTCTGTATAATTATACGTCATGCTTTTGTACAATCATCATATAAACATATATAACAACTCATCACATTGCCAGAATTCATGATTATTACATTTGTGTGCATTTGTTAATAACGAGTTAAATACTACGTGCAGGCGAGCCTGTTTAAAAACGTGAGTGTCTCTCCTAGTGGTAATAAATGCTGCTGAATACCACGTTATCAAAAAACATTCGAACGATGCAAAAATGCCTTGGTCATGGGAGTTGCCAGTTACGCGTTTAGATTGACTGTGTTACCTTCGTCTCTATGTTGTGTTGGGACCCGCCCTCAGAGCTCAACTACGAGTTCAAAATCGTTGTGCAAAGACTGTTGCTTAAATGTTAATGTTATTATGCCACATATATCTTTCTTAAACCCTGACGTACCATCAGACAAGGTGACTGTTAGAGCGCAGCGCTTACCGTGATGGCGTTTAACTCGTGTCTCCGTTGTATCGTGCGGTGTCTGCTGGGATAGCTTTAGTGACGCTAGGAGGAGCTGGGATGGGGAGTGTTTAATATACAACATGGTCGAATGTTCTTAAAGAGATACAAGCCTCGGAAGAGAGAGGCGACGAACCTAGGGCGTGTGGAGTATGTTTACATGTGTGTTTAAAACGTGGCTTAAATACAAAAGATCCAAAGAGATCGGACCTGTTTGTTTGTGTGGTGGTGAATGATGAAAACACAGTATACAAAAACTAAGCCACCAGTGATTGTTGGTGAGACTCACAAGTAACAAATGGATTCCCATCAAAGTGTAGATATGATCAATTATCTCATTTGGTCATCCAAAAAATGGGATGGTATGTCTCTTGATCATCAAGACTGATCTCAATACCCAATTTGTCGATGTACACATGGATCAAGCCCACAATCACTGGTAATGACCTGGAGACTTGAAGCAAATATAGGAATCCGTGCAGTGCAAACATTATAAGTGCTATATAAAATAGAGTGAAGAAACAAAAAGGTTGAGGATTTATTAGAAATTGTCTCTTCCACTAATTAAAAACCAAGAACAGTGCAAAAAAAGGCAGTGTTAACAAATAACTGCAAATGGGCCGACATGTTTCAGCCGACAGGTAAAAGATCCCACGGCTTTCTTCAGGGCCTCTGTTCTAGAAATGTTTTTGCTACTGCAAATATAAACACCAATGCAAATTATAAGTGCAACTTTTACAATAAAGGATATATGTGAATTAATCACTCCATGTTCGTATTCCTCCGTGTCAAATGTTGTGTCTCACATCTAAAAACAAATATAATGGCTTACCAGTTTGTGAATAGCTGTATTACATCCCTACATATACTTATATAGGTTAAAAATTCAATTTTAACTCACCCAGTTTGACCGGGGACTGTACCTCACCTCACCTGGACCTAGCTCAGGAGTTAGGAGGCCACGCTCTGTAAAAGCAAAGTTTGGGATACACTAAGTGAGGAGGGGGGACCTAAAGACCCTCTTACCCTCACTAGCTATGTAAATCCAATTTATAACCCACTTGCACAGATAAAGACTAAATCAGTCTGCAAACAATTAAGGCTCTCTTGTAAAACATATCTCTCACATTCATAACTATCCCTCTCGATTTTTAATAGTGCATCGTTATATATTCAATTAAAAGTAAGTAAGAATGGATAGAATCACCGTTACCTAACTGTAGCGTGCCTGTAACCTTTGGTTTTTTAGTGAATTTAAAAAAAAAAAAAAAATATATATATATATATATATATATATATATATACATATATATATATATATATATATATATATATATATATATATATATATATATATATATATATATATATATATATATATATATATATATATATATATATATATATATACTAGCAGCCCGTCCCGATGTTGTCAGGGAGCAATTAGGCTTCAGGGCCCCCGCCCGCCCCGACGTTGTCCGTGGGTCTCCCGGAGCCTTCCTCCATATATTGCAGTATTATACCTCTATGTTTACTTTGTACGCTTTTGTAACCTGCACATGTAACTTTTTCCTCCTGTAATGCACTGTTTGGCTCACTTTTTTAATGCTCCGTTTGCTTCCTCTTGCTACCTGCACACGTCACTTTTTCCTCCTATACCTCTATGTTTACTTTCTACGCTTTTGTAACCTGCACACGTAACTTTTTCCTCCTGTAATGCACCGTTTGGCTCACTTTTGTAATGCTTCGTTTGCTTCCTCTTGCTCACGATTTTCATTTTTGCTTCATTTTTCCGCCGCTCACCGCTCCTAAATAAATAAATAAATAACCTACCTCATTCGCCGCTCACAGCTCCTCCCCGCCTGTTCGCCGCTCCTCATCCGCCTGTCTGCCGCTCCTCAACGCCTGTCTGCCGCTCCTCACTGCCTGTCCGCCACTCCTAACCGCGCCATGTCCGCCGGTCCTCCTCTCGCTCCTGGACGCCGCTCCAACCCCGCGCTCCTCACGTCGGGCACGCACGTCGCGGCCGGCGCTTCTTTCAAGGGCCAACTTTTTTTTCGGTAAATTTTTTAAATAACGTATATTTATTACGTTTATATAGCCTATGTCCATCTGCACACCCTGACGATTACACAACGATGAATCGGGTGTGTGGATTGGCGCTGTGGTTCCCGAGTTTACCCGCCTCAAAGGTTCAAAGTTCTTCCTTTATAATAGTAGTATATATATATATATATATATATATATATATATATATATATATATATATATATATATATATATATATATATATATATATATATATATATATATATATATATATATATATTAGAAATAGGTGTTTTCTAGTTGGCAGTGCCTTGCACCCTATCGAAGTAGAGACCCTTCCTTCTAATCTGGGTAAGGCAGTTACACACGCAAGATAGCCCCTACTCACCCCCTTGGTAGCTGTACATGAGCAGTCAGGCTTATTTCAGAGCCAATTTGTAAAGCATTTGTACATAAACATCAAGTAACACAGTAAAACCACTACAAATGGGCACCACACCAGATTAGAAAAATAACCAATCTTTATCTACACCAAACAGGACCAAAATGACGAATCCAACATACACATTTTATTTTATTTATTTTATTTGTGGATTTATTAAGCGCAACAAATCATCCCCGGGGGATCTCTCGGCGCTTTACAAAGAGAAAGATAGTGAGGATGCATATCTAAAAGAGCCATGTCTTCAACAGTCTCCTAAAGTTGGTTAGTTCACCACAGAACCGGAGATTTTGTGGGAGCATGTTTCAATGGCTGGCTGCCAAATAGGAGAAAGCTCTACCGCCATTACGTGCCCTCCGTATTTTCTGCGTGCACAGAAGGTTGGAATTGCTGGATCTCAGTTGTCGGGCCGGCTGATACCACCTGAGTTTATTCCTAAGGTAGGCTGGACCCCTTCCCTTTAGTGAACTGAAAACTATACAGAGCATCTTAAAGATAGCTCTTTTCCTGACTGGGAGCCAGTATAGCTAATGCAGCAGTGAGGCTGATGGTGTCCTAACCGGTTTGTTAAGGGCAAGGCGGGCCGCCGTATTCTGCACTACCTGGAGTCGAGATAAGAGATCTTCCCTTGCTCCCACCAGCAGCGAGTTTCCATAGTCCAGCCGACTCACCAGGAGTGACTGTCATATGGTTACTGCGTTTCTATATATTGTGTTAAGTTAGCATGAGTTTATTAAATGTTTAAACAACATATTTTCCTTCGGCTTCAGTTTGCACACGACACCTAATTGTTATTGTAGCTTTCAACCTAGACGAAAGATGTGATTTATTTGAGAATAATATGTTATTGCTCTGATATCAGTCGTGCTTGGTACAACTGTCTGCACACTGAGAACTGCACCCTCTAAGAATAACCTAACACAAGGTTGCTGAAAGCCTGATCCTCGCACCACATTAGACATAACACAAATAATGTTGCTGCCAACATTGGGCTCTACGCGGGTTTAGGATAGAGTTACAGGGAATGAATCAACACACTTGATGCTTCGCATGCAGAGAGCTGGTAGCTGTTGATGTGATCTTCTACTACTGACCATTAGAGGTATGGGCCCGCCCTGCTAAAAACCCAAATGAGACCTTCTTAGATTTAATATAATATGCTAATTAGGGTGCGCGAAATATAGGTGATACAGATTTCTATAGATTTTGCATTATAATATGCTATCACCGTTCGCTTACTATGGACTAGTGACTATGCTGTTAACTCTGATTTTTATAATATGTAAGTTGGTATTATATAAGATACTGCGCTTGAGAACCTTGCATTGAAAAATAAATATTTCAAACTTGCACGTGTGTTCTTTGGCTCCCAGTTTCTGTTTGAAATGATTATATAACGAAAGAGTGTTCATGTGTTCCACGATATCTGAGGTACCCTAAGTTCATGTTCTGGATTGTCTAAGTCATTGGGAAGTTATTAGTACCAATGAGACACTGTAGCTAGCTTGGTAAGGGGATTTCTGATACTAAGGTGAGTTTTGGGTCACCCTAACTCACCCAGGTTCTAGATCTCTGTGCACAGTTCTGTGGGAGAACGGAAACCCTGCTACATGGCGCCCATACGTTGTTGGCCTTATATCATGACACTCGAGTAGTATATCATTCAAACCTTAACCCCTTCATTCCCGTTTCCGGAAAACGGTGGTGTCGGACAACCTACCTATTTTTGACATAGGTCTTTTTCAAGCTTGGATTAATTTAAAACGGTTTCTTTGAATTACTACCCAGTTGTGCTACTAAGTATACTTTGTTTTTTCGAGCTCCTGTGCTGACATGGCACAAGCCGTGGACATCCCGCAGCATAGTCGCATTGCGGTGCGTGACCACTTGCGAGGTTTTAATGTCCCTGTGGAAGGCTTGGCTGTGGTTCTGGTGGTGAGTGCGGAACATGCTTACCCGTACGAACTATTTTATTTGTGGGTGACGTTTCCGCCGGTGAACGCTAATTCTGGAGTTTTCCATTCATACACTGCTACAGCTGTACCGGTTGCGTATGCTCCGTACAGGGCACTGGAGGTTCCTATTGATGCTTGGCAGCATGGAGTTTGGTTTGGTGGCGCCCAACCACACGCTTTAACCGCTCCGAGGTTGGGTCCTTTGTCAATTCCGGGCACTAATTGGCCCGCTTTGGCTGGATTCACTCCTCACCCTAATCGCGCCACTTGTAACATGGCTGATCTGCGGCAACTTCATGAGGTCGCAGTGTCTGTGATTAGAGCGCTTGTTCATTACACAAGCCGTAATGTTCAGGACGCAGCCCCTAGGGGTGCGCAGCTTCGAGCAGAGCAGGCAGGTTTAAAAATCAATCCTGTCATGGTGAATTCCGTAATGGGCAAGAAGCCCCAGGATAAGGATGATTTTCCTTTCTGGCTTGCGAAGAAATTCGGCCAGCTGGAAGCTGTGTTTCCTAATACGAATCCTGGTGACAAACACCGGATTCTTACGCTAAGTTTACCGAAAGATTTGGCCCCTGAACTTGTTGACTGTGAGACCTGGGGTAAGACTTTTGCAGCGGTCTATTCGAGGTGCTATGGCACCCCGTCTGTGACCAATCTGGGTGCGGTCCTTAAACGTGTTCAAGATGAGCACGGACCGGAGTCGGCGGTTGAGTTGGGTATGCGCCTGTGTGGCACCTTTGATATAGTTTGCGATCTGATCCTTGCAAATGTCAAGGGGGATGCAGTGAACTTTCAGGTTGCTAACGCTTTGGCGTTAATTCCCGAGGCCGAGAGACCCCGTCAGTTAGCAAGGATAATTGTGGCGGCTTTTAAAACGGTTGGCCGCAATGCAAAGGGACTTAAGACTTTTTCTGATAAAGAGAAAAAGCAGCCCCAGGGTCAGTCTTCGGAAACTAGTGGTCAACCTAAGTCCAAGAAACAGAATTGGCCTAAAAAGCAGAATCAGGGTAAGCAACAACAACAACAAACACAGGTTTCTGCTCCTGCGTCTCCGTTGCCTGCGCAGTCGGATCGAGTTTATGATTTGCGCGATCGCGCGATGATTAAATCACCTGAAAGGTTTCGGGCTTCTGACCAACGCTCTCCTCGTTCCTTTCAGGACTCATCGGCTCCGTCAACCGGTGGTGGAGGTGGCGGCAGGGGCCGGGGTGGCCAGCAAGGACGTGGTCAGCCCCGCCCGCGTAACGGTGGAGATCAGCAGGAAGGCGCTACGCCCAAGAGACCACAGTTTGCCATGAAGAAAGTCGCCGCCCTGACAGCGCATCGATATGCCCCAGATAGTGAGAACGCGGCTTCGGAATCTGATGTGGGCTCTGACCTTGCTGGACAGCGCGGCAGAGATTACCATAGTGAGAGAGGCCCTCCGTCCACTGTTGAAGGTGACAGCGACTGACACTTATGTTGTAATTGAAACTGCTGATACGCATGTTGCTCCCCCTGAACGTCTTTTTGAAATTGTCCTGTTAATCGAAGGTGACATGCAGCGAACTGTAAAAGGGGTATTTTGGGAAAATCTTTCGTCTACGTATGACATTTTGCTTTCGGAGGCTGACTGCCCCCCACCTTTTGTTCTCGCAGCTCCGCGAGGGGAGGAGGTGATCCTCCCCAGTTTCGCGCACACTGTACCGAGAGTGGAAGCGCTGCATTTCGCAGAAGAGTGGGCTCTGGCGCTTGCGCCGGCTGTGTACCGCAATCAGTGTGGATGGGATAAATTGTCTGCAAGCCACGAGATTCCTTTACGGTCTCAGCCGCAGCCTCAACCTCAATATCCCATACGGCGTGAAGCCAAAGCTTCAGTCGCGGCTAACCTTGAACAATTGGAATATCAAGGTGTAATTGAAACGTGTGTGTCACCGATGAATAACCCCCTTTTTACTGTAAACAAGCCGGACGGCTCATATGGTTTGGTTTTGGATTATAGGCATTTAAACTTGCATTGCCGTAACTGCGCAGTACAGAATACTCATGGCTCTGCTTTAGTGAATAGTCTTGAGCGTAAACGGTTCAAAACCACGCTTGACATTTCCAATGGTTTTTATGCCCATAGATTAGACGGTCTAAGTTCCCAATGGACCAGCTTTACATGCAGCGGTGTGCAAAAAATGCTTCGGCGTCTCCCGATGGGCTATAAGAATAGTCCTGGAGTATTCTCCGCCTGCATTGTCTCTCTTCTGGAGGGCATCGACCCAGTTGCTTGTTCGTATGTGGATGACATTTATCTCACAGACGACGATCTTTGGGAGCATCTGTGTCGAGTAAATAGCATAATTTGTAACTTTGCAGACATAGGTTACAAGTTTAACTTTGCAAAGTCGCACATTGCAGAGTACACAGTGTTGTTTCTCGGCTACGAGCTTAACAACGAGGGAAAGGGGTTGGCACCTCACTTCCTGGAGAAATGCGCTCAGCTGCGCTCTCCGACAACACTGAAAAAATTACCATCTTTGCTGGGTTTCTTGAATTTCGGGAGGACTTACATTCCGGAATATGCCCAGCGTATCAAGCCTTTGTATGCTTTGATACAACCATCTTTTTCCAAATCATGCTGGCTGCCTGAGCATTCAGCCATTCTGCAGTCTTTGCAGGCTGAATTGCTCGCATCTGAATACTTACAGACTTGTGATAACCAGACCAACCTGGTGATAAGAATTATCCCTGGGGCGGTGGGTTTCACGTACCTGACTTTTAATGAAGGGGATACAGTACCTATAGCTTACAAGTCACACTTGTACACTTCGGCTGAACTGCGTTTTTCCACTGTGGAGAAAGTTTTAACGGCTGTGCAGATGGCAATTCTTAAAGAACGTGCCCTGTCACAAGGAAAACGCATGTTGGTTGTTACCCCGTGTCCTGCCTTAGAGGCAGTTACGAAAGCCAGTGTACCGAATTCCAAAGCTTTGCACCCTCGGTGGATTCAGTGGGCTGCATCCTTGACATCCCAGGATGTCACGTTTATTTTTGACGCCACTTTACGGTCGAAGGAGTATTTACAGTATGAATTTGTTCATCCTGCTCCTTTAGCAATGCGGCCGTTGGAGGATTTCCATTGCATCATTTACACTGATGGTTCGGCGCAGGTTGCGCATGGCTCTAAACATGCCTACGTTTCTGCATGCGCCATTGTGGTCGGTGCCATGGTGAACGATGAGTTCAAGTCCAGTGTTATGCATACACAGACACTTGGGCACTGCACCGCACAATTAGCAGAGCTTCGTGCTCTGATGCTTGCATTGGAGTACGCTGATCCTGGTGTGACGACTTTGATCGTAAGTGACTCTTACTACTGTGTCCAGTCTTACAATGAAAACTTGTTCTTTTGGATTCAGAATGATTTTCGTGATTCCAAAGGTAGCACAATAAAACATAAAATGATCTGGGTCCGAGTGGCAGAACTTAAAGAGAAATTGCCACTCGTGTTTGTGATTCATACTCTCGGCCATCAGCGCGTGGGGGTCCACGCTGTTGGTAATTCGCTTGCTGATGAAGCAGCGAAGTCAGCGGTATCGAAATACTTAGTTGCAGCAGTCACGAGGTCCAAAAGCAAAATAGATGATGACATCTTGGCAGCTGTTGCTGCCACCGAGAAGGGAGGTAAATATCCTGCGGGGTTCCCTTCTAAATACACATACCGCTTAAGTCCCGATAAGGGTCCTTATGTGAAAATTCCTGATGTTGGCGAACGTCTGGTTCCCAACTCGGATCGCAGGGCTGCTTTGATTACAGCGGCTCATGAAGGTGTGGCGTCTGCGCATGCGGGCGTCTCAGCCACTGTAACTCAGCTACAACAAAGGTTCTGGTGGCGGGGACTGTACAAGCAGACGCGCGATTATGTCCTTCAATGTGACATTTGCCAGCAGTTTAAACCTTCAACTGCTGCGCGTCCACCTCAGACACAGTTGTACATCTCGAATAAACCACTTGGTTGCGTTTATTTGGATCACTGCGGTCCATTTTCTTCTGATACTGCGTACAAGTACATCTTAGTAGCAGTTGATTCATGCACATGTGTGGGTATGGCCACATCGGAGCGCTGATTCACGAACTGTCATCAAGGATTTGCGAGTCTTTATAGGGATTTTTGCCTGTGGTACCTTCCATTCGGATCAGGGTCTGGCTTTCGCCTCTAGGGCGTATAAGGATGCTATGGTTTCGTTGGGGGTCCAAGTCAAATTTTCGAGTCCGTACAGACCCGAGGGTAATAGTGTAGTAGAACGAATGAACCGTGACTTAAAGCAATCTTTGACAGCTCGAGTTATAGGCACTGGCAGAAACTGGTTAGCCCACCTCAATGGCGTGCAGCGTGCGCTTAATAATCTCCCTAGAAGGTCTCTGGGTGGGCGGACCCCGTACGAAATGCTCTTTGGTATCAAGATGTACGTCCCTGACCTCGACGGTCTAGACTGCAAGGCCCAGGCCACGGCCTTTGACGTAGATGAACATTGCAATGTTTTACAGGATCTACAAAAGACCAGAGACAGTCTAGCTAAGGAACATTTGCCCTCCACATCGGATGATGCGTTGCAGATCCCGGTAGCTGGCTGGCTACCCCAAGTTGGAGAACTGGTTCGAGAGAAGATCGATAACAAGAAAGAGTTTGGTCCCTCATATCGTGCACCGGTTCGAGTTCTTGGAGTGAAGGGCACAAGAACAGTCATTTTACCACCACTTCCAGGTCGTAAGGAAAACAGATTTATTTCTATTGACAATGTCAAGACACACAGGGTGGCCGATTCTTCATAGCATGACACCGGCTGTTTCCTGTCCTACCATGGTGAGGCATTCTGTGCTGGCAATAACTTCTGGTGCAGAACAGGAGGTGTCCCTCGAGATGCCTCCCATATCCAGTCCTTTATTAAATACTATTCCTGTTACTAACATTGATGAGCTGAACTACACCTACCCTGCTGATTTATCAATGCCTGATTTGCAGACTCGTTTGGCCGACCAGTCCAGATTCTCTTTTGACTCTGTTTCGGAACTTTCAAAGAAACCCTCAACTATTGCAAAATATGCAACCTTTTTTAAAAAACATTTTTTAATTCCCCCTTGGACATACATTTGGTTGATTCTATTTTCATTTTATCTTTTTATGTCAATTGGTTTTGTGTTTTATTTTTTCCGCCTGATCGATGGTCACTATGTTAAAGAAAGAACAGGAATTCGGTACCTTAATGAAACATTGGCCCCTCTTTCCTCTTCACAATCAGCACACAGACTGAAACGAAACTTGAATACGGTCAACATTACTGCTTGGCCTGTCCTTGATGGGATTGTGTGGGATGCGGTTAGATTTCAAATACATGGGCCCACTGAAGTGATTAATGTTCCGAATGTGCTTAGAGTAAACATGGGGGATGTGATTAAACAAAATATACGTTCTGATGATTGGGATATTCAGGCCGTAGAAGCATTATTCTCTGATTTGAAATACTATGCTGCCTTTGATGCTGAGGATCTGTATTTAGATTCTATTATTTATGGTGATTTGTTTTGTTTTCAACATTATGGAAATCATTTTTTACATAAGACAAATTCTAGGAGGGTTGCTGTAAATTACACGCAGTGGGAACATTGCCCTGCTCCATTAGGAGGCAGCTCCAATACATTTCTGAAAAAATACACTTATTTTACAGATTTTAATCAATCAAATCCTGAGTCATTTTATTTCAAAATGACACAGAAGTCCATGTCCAAAGTTAGACTTACCGATACAAAGTTGCTGTATTCGAAGTCCTTTCTAGACAGATTAGCTGTAGATGGCTACGAGTTCTGGAAGGGAATAATTGACCTTAAATCGGTTTGGGGTACCAAAGATTGGCAGGTACAAGGCACTGAGGCTTTGCACCGTGCATGTCTCATCCCGAATCACATGTCTTTTCTAAATTCTACTATTTCCCAAACAACATGCTTTGGATTGGCTACTTCTAAAAAATTAAATACACCAATTATCTCCGAATTGGAAGAATATTCAGGTTGGGGTAATTTTTCTGATTTGTCTATTCATGAGATACAGTCTCTAATACACAATTCGTCCTTTAATGTATCCAGTTTGGATCCCAAGGGTTGGCTGTTGTGGCAAAGAAGTGCTGATTCTTGCCAACGTCGCTTTCTGTGGTTGGCTGAAGGGTTCACACAAGTTAGACCAGATCCCCGTTTTGAAACTGATTATACTGTCACCACTTACTCTGTGGGGAAACTGTGTCAGAATTGGTTACAACATTCCACGCTAGCTGCAGTTAAACTACATCTGTCTCAGTTGACTGGAGATGTGGATTTAAATGATTTCATAAAAGGTCCGGTTAAGGGTAGATCTAAACGGTGGATTTATGCTGTTTACAATGAAATTTGGAAAGTTTCTCAAATTGAGGCTGCTAAGCGCCTAAGGGCTATTGACCAAGCAAATTTAGAAAAAGTACTTGGAGTTGTCGATAACAGTATTAACATGCTTTCTTCCCGAATTTACACGTTGAACAATATTGTTTCTTCTGTTGTTGACATTGTGCATGATGAAGTGTCCATATTATATCATGGTCAAAATCAATTGCGTTCTGTTATGCAGTTTGCTTGGACATTACAGACTCTGAAAGCTGGTCGAGTGCCTTGGAGTTACATGAACGTCTCATCACTATTTGCCCCATTTAATTTGACTGACAAGCAGCGCATGCTTTCCATGCGAGATGCATCATTTTCTATGTTACACATTGAGAAATTAGAATCTTTACCCTTTTCTGTTGCTGAGGCAGCTGCTGCTACATGGCTTATCCATGGTATTATTACTTTACCATTTGCTCTGTATAAATTTACAAATTGTATGCGATATATTGCTATAGGGCGATATGAACCACTAGGCAGTGCTTTCCTACATGAGACATGGTCTTTACCATACACATACAGATGTCTGAAGGATGGAATGGAAGTGAATCTGAATGGTGAAGAATGCACACAGTCGCCTGACCGTTCACTGATATGCAGGCACATCCAGTTGCATGGTTCTTGTAATCAGGACCGACCAAATTTAGCATGTGTTTTGAAAGGCACACCGGTTCCGGCAATAGTTCCCACATTCACTTTATTGTCTAACGGTAGTTATTTACTTTTGAATAACGAGGTGTGTTGTGGGTTAATGGTCGGTATTGCCTATGTGGTTACTGTATCAGAACGTGTGGTGTGTTGCAAGAACGTGTTATATCCACCCACGCATGGGAATTCAGATGTTTCCATTTGGCCGCGAATCCCAACCTTGAGAGTGGAGTTCAACTGTTCGAGCCGAATAAGAGCCCTTTTGTCTCAGAAGGAAGTGGCCCTGAGCTCGGCCCGTGAAACTTATGTCCTTCACATAGCTAACACACGCACAGAGGTGCAAGCACTTTTAAATACTGACTTGCTGTTTCATTTCTGCGAGCTGGTTCATCAGATCTTTAATGCCTCCTCCACGTCTGGAATCGCATATTTTTTTAAATTGGTTAGCAGTGGTCTTGTGACTACGTTTGAAAAAGTATTTGGTATTATCCCTGCGTTCTTTCATTCTATATTTGCAAGTTTGTTTGGCGGATTCCCTGTTCTGCTGGCTTTGGCTGCAGGCGTTTTGGTGATATTTTGCTTTATAAAACATGGATGCCCATCCTGCGCAAGGAGCCGCTCAGCCCCTTCTAACACTGTTTTGCAACCGGATGCTTGATTACTATGGCACCTTACCGCTTGCGACTTTAAGCACGGCTTTTGGATTATCGTTTCGATTTTCCTATTTCACATGTGTCCAGCCTGTGTTTCATTGCCTGAGCTGTGATTTCGACTGGGCCATTGATTTGTGTCTCTGCTTGATGACTTCTCCTGACGTCGATTTTGATCAGCTGGCCCCGTAGTTGCTCACGAGTTGGTTTGTTCTGGCGAAAGGGTTATGGCCGTGGCAGCGATGCATGGACTAATGGGTCAGTGGGACATATCCGCAGCGGCGCATGACTTTCTGGCACATAGCGTTCTCGAGAACCCACTGAGTTGTCCTCTGATGTTGCTAGAGGATTCGGTGCTGGAGGAGCACGTATGTTCTTTCCCATTGCTTAATTGGATGGCTGAACTGTTTTCGGATGATGACAGTGATTTCATGTTGGAAGCTGTTGCAACCTATTTTGCATATTCTATCCACCCATGAGTGGCTTTGGAGACTTTCATTATTATGGCACGTGACTTTTTAGTAATTCTGAATGGTGCCTTTTCTGTTACGAACATTCGACTTTTATATGTTCTGGGCCTATGATTTTATAGATGGCCTCAAGTTCTAATTTTTTATATTTTTGTGTGGACACTATAGTCATTCATACATATTTTGTATTATTATAACTTATATACATTTACATACATTTAGCTTGGCTCAATATTGTTGAACTCTGCTTTCATGTTTTGCCTTTCTTATAGTATTGGCTTGTTTTTGTTTTCCTTTTTTAACCGTCCTCGGATCATTGGGGGGGTGTCATATGGTTACTGCGTTTCTATATATTGTGTTAAGTTAGCATGAGTTTATTAAATGTTTAAACGACATATTTTCCTTCGGCTTCAGTTTGCACACGACACCTAATTGTTATTGTAGCTTTCAACCTAGACGAAAGATGTGATTTATTTGAGAATAATATGTTATTGCTCTGATATCAGTCGTGCTTGGTACAACTGTCTGCACACTGAGAACTGCACCCTCTAAGAATAACCTAACACAAGGTTGCTGAAAGCCTGATCCTCGCACCCCATTAGACATAACACAAATAATGTTGCTGCCAACATTGGGCTCTACGCGAGTTTAAGATAGAGTTACAGGGAATGAATCAACACACTTGATGCTTCGCATGCAGAGAGCTGGTAGCTGTTGATGTGATCTTCTAATACTGACCATTAGAGGTATGGGCCCGCCCTGCTAAAAACCCAAATGAGACCTTCTTAGATATAATATAATATGCTAAATAGGGTGCGCGAAATATAGGTGATACAGATTTCTATAGATTTTGCATTATAATATGCTATCACCGTTCGCTTACTATGGACTAGTGACTATGCTGTTAACTCTGATTTTTATAATATGTAAGTTGGTATTATATAAGATACTGCGCTTGAGAACCTTGCATTGAAAAATAAATATTTCAAACTTGCACGTGTGTTCTTTGGCTCCCAGTTTCTGTTTGAAATGATTATATAACGAAAGAGTGTTCATGTGTTCCACGATACCTGAGGTACCCTAAGTTCATGTTCTGGATTGTCTAAGTCATTGGGAAGTTATTAGTACCAATGAGACACTGTAGCTAGCTTGGTAAGGGGATTTCTGATACTAAGGTGAGTTTTGGGTCACCCTAACTCACCCAGGTTCTAGATCTCTGTGCACAGTTCTGTGGGAGAACGGAAACCCTGCTACATGACTGGATAAGAGTCTTCCTCGCTGACAAAGGGATCCACGGAAAGACCTTCCTAAGCATCCTCATGGTGCCAAAGCAGGTACCTGAGACTGTCTTGACCTGTTCCTCCATGGATAGCTTATTGTCTATCTTGATGCCCAGGTTCTTCTCACAGCTCCTAGGTGCAGGGGCATCGTCCAACTTGGTGGGCCACCACTCCATATCAAGATATCACTTTAAAAAGGTTTAAAACAGTTCAGTCCATATTAAACTATGAATGCATCACTTTTTGTGCAAAGTACCTGTGATGCGTCAAAATCACAGGACGAAAACAGGCGCAGGGGAGGTGAGGCACCGGAAAGCAAAATGAAGTGTCTGTATCTTAAATGCAGGGAAGGTTTCGCATTGTTTTCTTGCTTTAGGGAAGTTGATGCGTCGGTTTCTTACTACTACGAAGGGGATGAAACTGGCGCTGTGTCAATTCTCCCAGCCACGAGCAGGTAATGCATCAAGTCCTTCAGCCCCACAGCAGGGCCTGCATCGTAATTGGAGTGAGGGTCTCGGATGTCGGAGAAACAGTGCTCTGGACTCAGGCTGGAGTGGTTCTTCTGGCAGCAAACAGGCGCTGCATCGATCTTTTCTGCATCAAGGTAGATTTTCAGCTCTTCTTGCAGCAGAAGACACTTCCAAGGGTTCAGAACTGGAATTGGTACCACTTGAAAGGTCGGAACTACCAGCCTAGTAGTTCAGGGTCTGCAGATGAAGTCCTTTATGGCCCTGAGACTTCTTAAGAGAAGGTAACCGCACACAAGCCCTTGAAGAATGTTCTCAAGCAGGAAGCCAAAAGTCCAGTCCTTAATCTATACAGAAGCAGCAACTGCAGGCCAACCCTGCAAAGTAAACACAGCAAAGCAACCACAGCAAATGGGCAGTACTCCTCCATACAGCTCTCGGCAGAGTTTCCTCTTGATTCAGAAGTGTTGTAAAAGTCTGGGATTAGAGATAGTCTTTGTAGCACACAGATACTGTGTTGCCCTGTCCTGGGGGTGGAGACAGCATTGTGAGGTGCCAGGCAACGCCCTATTCAGGTGACAGTGACAACTCCTCCCACCACTCTAGTCACGAAGGCCAATCAGCCTGGTGATAGGCGATCAGGATATGCAGGGCACACATCAGCTCCCTTTGTGTGAATGTCTAGAGGGAATGCACAAACAACCCAGCTGTCAGTCTACACCAGATGTTGATTCCACAGGCAGGCAGAGGACCAGGATAGGAAAGCAAGAAAATGCCCACTTTCTAAAAGTGTCATTTTCAAACACACAAGTTAAAAAACACCTTTACCAAAAGATGCGTTAATAAATTCTGAGTTCAGAGAACCTAAACTCAATTTTTCCATCCTGTCCCTATTGAAAGTTACACATGTAAAATGTTACAATGCAGACCCAATTATAACCTATGGGACAGACAGCCTTTCAAAACAAAATACACAGTATTTCACTTTCAGGACACATCAAACACACCAAAACATGTTCTACCTTTCACATACACTGCACCCTGCCCATGAGGGCACCTTGGACCTACCATAGGGGTACCTTACATGTAAGAAAAGGGAAGGTTGGTGCCTGGCAAGTAGGTGCACTTGCCAGGTCAACATGGCAGTTTAAAACTGTGCGAGCTGATACAGTGGTAGGTCAGAGACATATTTACATGGCTACTCGTGTGGGTGACACAACCAGTGCTGCAGTTCCACAAGTAGTATTTGACTTACATGCCCTGGCAAATTCAGCAAACTTTAGTAGAAACTTACCAGTAAATCACATATGCCAATCATGGATAACCAATCAGGATCACAATTTACGTAGAGAGCATATGCACTTTAGCACTGATCAGCAGTGGTAAAGTGCCCAGAATACTATAGCCAACGGAGACAGAGTCAGAAAAATAGACGGCAAAAGGTAAAAAGTTTGGGGCTAAACCTGCAAAAAGGGGCAGGTCTAACAATGTACATTTATATCAGTCAGTAGCAGCTGGCATGGCTCGCAGATGGGGGGTGTCGCGGGGCGAGGGTCGCACAGGGCAGGAAGGGTTGCGCCGGGAGGGGGAATTGCAATTTTTAAAAAACATTTACAACCTACGTTTCCGCCGGGTCCCGCGTCTTCACTGCTCCTGCTCTTCTGCTTTCCTGCCTCCGACAGGAAGAGAAAGCAGGTGCCAGGCTCCCTACCCTAAGCCAATCACAACGCTGCAAGCAGCATTGGGGCTAATGGGGTGGGCATGTTCTCCATGCAGGCTGCAATGCAACCTGCATGGAGAAGGGCAGAGTGCGCATGACTGGTTTTGGCTTTCTTGCACTGCAAGAAAGCTTTGAGCCAATGCTCCTCCGCCCTAGTGGAGGAGCCGCCCCCTGATATCAGTATTATTTTGTGCAGAAGAAAAAACTGCCGCACACACTTTTTTTTTAAAATCAACCTTTCGTAGGATTTGTATACATCACAATTTGCTCTATTGAAGGCAATTTAAATAAAACTTCAAAAAAAATCTAAAGGAAATTTCAAAAAATACAACGCCCACTCCCACGACCAGTCCCCTTGGCTGTGCCAATGCTCGTTACTGGGTGGTGTGCCACGAGTGCAAATGTTAGGCAAGACACTCGCATTTGAGGCGTGGCACCATGGGTTCACACAAGGCAAAGGCATTTTTAGTGCGGCCAATGATAAGATGAGCGCTCAATTCTCGAAACGCAGCGCTGCGCAGTATTTTCCTTTCATTTAGCGCATCTCAGTTCAATGGACTTGAGTGCTGCGTTGTCCGATTTTTAGGTATTACGGATCGATATTTCTAAAGGTTGCAGTTACTTAGTAACTGACTCCTTATATCTTTCTTCGCCAGAAAGCAGACGCTGCCTGGTGCTTGGATACTGATTGGAATGAGCAATTAATTATTATCACTCAGAAAAAAAGCGCAGCAAAATGATTTCTCAGCTTTAATTAGTTCTCAAAAGGTAAACGTGGGGGGCTGAATCTTCCTGCAGAGAGTGGCATGGTTGGGTAATTATGGACTCTGAAAAGCTGATAGGAACTGTCACTGCTTCCCGACCCTCTTCTGTTTACAAGCTTCTACGACAGGAGACGTTGCGTCATCACGTTTGCAACAGGGTCCAGTTCAAATGCGTCATCCTCACTGCAGCAAAAATATCCGGTACATTCATTATCCAATGAAACGACAGAGTTGTTAAATCAGTTCAACCACAAACGTTTGCGCTTTTGCTTTTGGAGTAACGGGATTGGCCTGTGAAGGTAGAACGGATGTCAATGCTTCATTAAGCTCATTTTCAGGAGATGCCCCAGAGCATCACCGCAAATAGCCACATAAAGGCACCAGATCGCAATAAATGACCTTGTTACTGGGCGGAAAGGGAGCGCCTGAACGTAGATACATCGTTTTATCTGAGGCCCAGAAAACCTAAAACTGAAGCTGGAGGCATACCATGATTTGAAGAGTTGAGGAGAGACTGTGGAGCAAGAGTTCATGATCAGAAGCAGCCTTAGACATTGTGCAGCTTTGAACATGTAGGTGCTTTATAAATTTCAGTATATATAACGTGAACTACAGCATCTCACAGTGAAACGACTAAGAACTGATTAGACAGATTAAACCAGATGAGGTGCGAATTTTATCCAGGGTTTCTGCATTATTTGAAAAATACTGCTACCGCTTTAATTTTATACTAACGTTTGCACCATATCATAAGTGAATAAAATATGTTTATCTTAAATGACGTCGGAAAATGGCATTTTGTACAGATTGCTATGACTGTTTATTGTATAATCCATGTGAACTGTGAGTTTTGGTGCAAAATTCCTCCCAATGAAGAAATTAAATGGCATTATTTATTATAGACTATAGGGCCAGAAGTAGGTTGGCAATTACCGGTCGGTAACCGCCGAATTCGGCCGTTACCGACCGGTATTTGGGAATTGACATGCAGGTGGCATTTAATTTACAGAATCGGTATATTTACCCATTCGGTAAATTTACCGATTCTGTAAAATACCGAATCGGTTAATTTACCGAATCGGTAAATATAGATGTAGGTGGCAATAGAAACAGTGCCACAGGCCATTACCGATTCGTTATTTACCATGTAATACTTTTACATGGTAAATAACGAATTTTAGTGTACATGCACATCTGTGCATGTACACTTGTGCCATGTGGCACACAGACATGCCCTAAGGGCATGTATGTGTGTCACATGGCACACAAGCTAGTAACAGGGGTGCAACAGGGTGTCAAAGTGACACCCTGTCCCCCTTGTAAAATCGGTAATTTTACCGATTCGGTAATTACCGAATCGGTATTTGCTATTGAATCCTATGGGCTTCAAGGCCCATAGGAATCAATGCAAATACCGATTCGGTAATTACCGAATCGGTAATTACCGAATCTTACCGATTCGGTATTTTTACCGAATAATTTTTTACCTACATAGCAATTACCGAATAGTAAATACCGAATCGGTAAAATTCGGTTATTACCATTCGGTAATTTGCTATTACCTACATCTAGGCCTATATATGTTACGTTATGTTTTGTTTTTCTTAAATACTTCTCCACATATATTCTCATTGTGCATAGAGTCTTAGCTAAGCTCTTTATAACTTTGTCTATTTATTAACAAACTTCGTCAGTTTCACCAAGTGCGAGAGCTTCTTTGCCTCTGTGCCCATCTCTCTAATATGGCGCGGGCGCAGAAGTAAACGGGTTCCCTCATTTGCATGGGGCATGCACCCTCTTGAGAAAGCGCCGGCACTGCATGTGCACCAGTGCTTTCAGTATTACAAAAGGGGCCGCACAAGCATCTGCAGCCTCTTCTGTAATACCAAAGTACTCCGTAGGGTAGGCACAGAGGGCACAAACACCTGCTGCACCCTCAGGGAACTTAGTGTAATATGGCCCCAGTTTTGCAAAGTTATTTTAGGACCACAACACATTTGGTCTATTCTTTGAAAATTTCTTCTGATAAAGAACAATAAGCTGAGGAAATACTTTTAATTCCATCTTTACTAATATGCTCCTGTCTGGCTGTTGGCCAAATGTACTGTTTCAGTCTGCTCATTGCAGAATTACCAGATATATTTGCTTGAGACCGCATGCCTGAACATGTCTCAGAATGTTAAGCCTAGCGGGGTAGTGCTCCTCATTTAGGGATGTGTGACCAGCAAGTCTCAGGTTTGATTGGTAGTGCATCTTCCATTTATTCTTAGATTTCATGAGTCAGTTGGCAGTATTACTGTCTATTAATTCATCTGCCAGGAATCAGAATAAAATAGCTGTAGTTAGCACGCCAGGACGAACAACTATGAAATTTCTGCCTTGCATCCATCGAAGAAGCCACCAGGCCTAAAGAAAAAGCGCCTTGACGCCCACTGGGCTAAGTTTGCGCATGATAAAAAACCGTTTCATTCATTCATTCACATAGGCAGTTGCCTTGAAATAACTTTGCAATGAATGGTGTTCTAGCAATCCAAAGGATATAAGTATTCCTTCAAGGTCCAGCACACTTAGAGTGTGTGGCTGATGGGCAACACACTGCAAAGAAATAGTGCCTCTAAATAGCATATGTTACAATAACCACAACCATGATTTCAATTCTGCTCTGAAGTCCCCAGCACATAAAGTGTAAAATCCACTAAAATATTAATCTTGCAGGGGTGATGTGCATTTTAAACTGCAAAATTTGTTACAAGTTTCCCCAAAGTTCCTTTTGCGAAGATCGATCATGTGCTCTATAATGTCTGTTCCATATGCCCGCAATGTGAAGGATCAATAGGATGAAACCAAGGGCCCCTTAATTAACAAGGCTAGCCCTAGACATTGCGACCAGCCAAAGATTTGTGAATTGGCCACTTTTATTTGAGTGCCCAGGACGATATTAGGACCCAGTCCGACAGTTACCACCACTTTGCTGTATTGTGAACATTTACTTTAACCAGTTCTTGAAAGCCTACATTTTCGACGGTCATTGACTCTCAGCTGATCGCACAATACGTCCACGTAGGAGCAGTTTGGCGAACACATGGCGAATGTCACTTCAATATTCTTTTTTTTGTTTGTTTCTTTTTAATGAAATATACAAACAAGCAAGGCATACAACATGTTATACAAAGTGCCAGTTCAATTAAGGGAGGAAAAATACACTGAACAGCCATCGATATCAAGAAAGGGGATGGGGGTACAAGGGTAAAATGTAATAACAATACAAGAGAATGGTCAAAATGTATGGGTCAGGGGGAAGGTGGAGCATCAATGTTATCGGTTGCCGGCGGTATACATATATTTCCACGATAACAATTCCAAGGTCCCCACACTCTACACCACTTCCGGGGATGGCCCCTGGCCAGGTACACAGTCTTTTCCCTGAACATACACCAGTCCATGTTTTCCTTCCATAAGTCCACTGTAGGAGGCCTCTGGGACCCCCACAACTGAGCAATATCTCGCTTGGCAATCATGGCACCCAGGGACGCCCACTGAGTCTGAGCTACATTATAATCCGTAGGTTCCCAGACGTTTAACAAGCAGAGTCTAGCCTCCGGCAGGAGAGGAACACCAGTCACTTCCTTCATGACCTCATGGACCCTACTCCAAAAAGCAACAATCTTGCGACATTCCCAAATAATATGAAGAAAGGTAGCAACCTGCCCACATCCTTGCTTACATAATCCCTCCTCAGAAAAGCCCATCTGGACCAAACGGGGGCCTGTGATGTAAATCCTGTGGAGGATCTTAAGTTGTACCAATCGGAGTCGAGCTGGAATCGCAACCTCCTTGGGAGAGGAGATCGCAGATTGCCAGTCCTCGTCATCCAATTCAAGGCCATCACGGGTCAACAACTCCCGGAGATGTAGCAGGAGATCAGGTCTATTATTAATTCTTTTCTTGTAAACAAGGGAGATGGTGCTGTCGGGGACATGGCCATCCAACAGCCGATCCTCGAGAGGGGACGACTCCGGAATCACCTCACCTGAAGGGAGGACCGACATTAAAGCATGGCGAACCTGGACGTAGCGAAAATACTCCGTGTCACACAATTCAAACTCCGTCTTTAACATCTCAAATGATTTCACCTGGCCCTTCACCCAGAGGTCACCTACCCTACTAATACCGATAAGGTCCCATCTATCCAACCCCTTGGTTTTCCATAACTTCTCAAGCCTGTCCGAACAAAAGAGCGGGGTCGCTTGAGTTAAACGATCTTTCCACTACAGGGAAGTATTAGCGTCTTGCCACGTACGCACCGCCGTCCTTGTAGGCCCGGAAAGAGTCTTAACCACCGTTTTTTAGTAGAGTGCCCTATAGTAGTTACCCCCGGGTAGCAGCCATCTGTCCATAGCGAAGGCAGGATTTAATGCAGGACCATACATACCATGGTTGATGGCACCCAATTGAGCATCCCAGTAGTAGCGTTTGATATCAGGGAGAGCCATTCCCCCGTCATACCAGGGGAGCATCAATTTAGCAAGAGCAATACGAGGTCTACTGTCCCATATCAACTTCCTCTGAAGGTCTTCGACAGTACGAAAATAGCTAGTGGGGACAATATCGAGAGTGTTCTGGAGAGCATACAAAAAACGAGGCAGAGACATCATTTTAAATAGGGCCGCACGACCAAGCGGCGAAAGCGGAAGCTTACGCCAGCCCGCGACGTCCTGTTTCAATCTAACCAGGGGTGGGAGAAGATTCTGTTCATAACGTGCCGTCGAATCCAACGAGATAAAGATACCAAAGTACTTAAATCCCGTCAGAGTCACCTGAATAGGGCAGGTACGTGGGAGAAGAGGGACATCACCAGAGAGAACGTATAAGTAGGATTTCGCCCAATTGATAATCAAACCAGAATCGCTACCGAAGGAAGCCAAGACATCGCACAGAACCATCAATGACTTTCGGGGTGAGGTCAGATACAGTTAGATATCATCCGCGTAGAGCGAGATGCGATCCTCAAAGTCTGGAGACCATTGAATACCCTTCATCGAGGGTTCCCATTGGATCCACACAGCAAGGGGTTCTAGGGCTAGGGCAAACAACAACGGAGACAAGGGGCAGCACTGACGAGTGCCTCTTCCAAGACTAAACTGAGTGGAAACACGACCATTCACGACAATTTGCGCAAGGGGATCCTCGTTGAGTAGCCGCACCCAGCCAATAAAACCAGGTCCAAACCCGAACTTAGCCAACACGGCCCATAAGTATGGCCATTCCACGGTATCAAAGGCCATCGTGGCATCTAATGAAGCAAAGACGGCTGGCTCATGCAATGTCGCAGCTCTCGCGAGAACGCCGTGTAGAGGCCTGAGGTTCAGCACAGTATTTCTATGAGGAATGAAACTGGATTGATCCGGGTGTACCAGGTCACTGATAACGGTGATCAAGCGGTTAGCCAGCAGTTTTGCGAGGATCTTAGGTTCGGCGTTCAAAAGAGAGACAGGCCTGTACTATGTGCACCTATCTCTCGGTTTCCCTTCCTTATGGATCACCACAATGGTCGCGAGACGTTGATCACTGGGTAGAGAACCGCACTCACGGGATTCCAAAAACATATCTCTTACATAGGGCGCTTTCTTGTCAGGCCGCAATTTATAAAGTTTGATAGGCAGGCCGTTAGGACCCATAGCCTTTCCCGACCGTAAGGAGCGAATCGCAAGAGCCACCTCGTCAGCCGTTATTGGAGCATCCACATGTTCCCTATCCAAATCAGAAAGGCGCGGTAAAGCAATATCACGCAACAATAGATGTGAATCTTCCTCCCGCCTTTCCGACACGGAGGTATATACTGACTGAAAGTGATCTGCAAAACACTGAACGATCTCCTAAGGGTCAGTAACCCGACAGCCACTCGCCGTCTCGATCACGGGCACCACACGACTAGCCCTACCCTTCTTATCCAGCCACGCTATCAATTTGCCAGCTTTATCTCCTACGTCATAAAGCCGTCCCTGCTGTTCCCTACTCATTGCCTTAGCTGTGTCAGTAACCAACGCCCTATATTCCAACTGCTTGAGCCGAAGAATATGCGCCTTAGCACATGTAACTTCCCGCTCCAGGCCGAGCTCAAGGTCCGCTATCTCCGCTTCAATCTTAACGATCTCCTCATCTCTCCGTTTCTTAACACCTGCAATTAACGACAGGGCATGGCCCCTAAGAACAGTCTTTAAAGCCTCCCAAAGGGACACCGCCGACGACACCGAGCCCTCATTCTCAAGGAAATAGTGGTCAAGAGATTTCACCAGAAACCGCACGAGTTTTAGGGTTCCGGAGGTACCATGGGTTGATCGGGGCTACCCGACCCTCCATCCCAGGACTGAGCCCCATACAGAGCCACAGTGGAGAGTGATCAGAGAGCCCCCGAGCAAGATGCTTAACCTCAGTAACAGAGGGCGCCTGTGCAGCCGGGACCAAAGCATAATCAATTCTAGAAAGACTACAGTGTACGCCAGAGTGAAAGGTATACTGCCGCTGAACAGGGTGCAACAACCTCCAACAATCTACCAAGCCCAGAGTATCAATGAAGTCATGAAGCCAGTTCTGCGCCCCCTTAAGATCTCAAGGTGGGTGCCGATCAGCCATACCAGAAGCAACAGAGTTAAAATCACCACCCAATAGCAATGACCCCTTGGGGAGAGTGAGGACCACCCGTCCCAAGTCCGCAAAAGTAGTTGACTGTAAGCCAGGGGGGACATAAACAGAAACCATGGAAAGAGTTCGACCCTCCCACCTACCCGTTAGAGCGACATAGCGCCCCCTGTCATCTAGGACCGTTGCATCGATCTCAAATGGGAGAGAAGTCTTAATCAAAATACCAACCTCCCTCGAGCCGGAGGAAAACCCGGCGTGGGCGACCAGACGATACCCCTTCCTGTTCATGGCATGACAAGTATTACCTATCAATTGAGTCTCCTGAAGAAGGACTACATCTGGGGAAAGACGTTTCAACAATTGCAGCACTACCCCGCGTTTAATCCTATCCCCCAACCCATGCACATTCCAACTCATCAATTTCAGCCCCCTACCCCATCTGAAAGTGAAAGTTCCAACCCCAACAAGAATCCAGCACTTCGATCAGAAAGACTGACAATACATTGCCTTGTAAGAAAACAAACACACACCCCAACAAGAAACCCCCACTCCCCCACCAACATCCCGTTACAAACCCCCCCACCCTGCACCCCTGCGTAAGACTAAAAAGCCACCCCAACTTGCAGTGTGCTTGTCGCCCCCACATCAACTAAGCTACAAAAAAGCAAGTCAGAGGAGGAAAGAGACCCACCAATAGCCCGCAACCCCCCAGGATGTCACAGCCATTCACATTACAGTATTAGCAAACCACATTTCGAGGCCAACTGGGGACCCCAGAAACTAGGCGAAGTTGTCTATTCCTGTTCCATCGGTCCGCCTTCTGCCCCTCCGGACTGTTCCTCCGGTGCAGGATGGTTCAGTAGAGTGTCAAGCCAGTCGGCCACTGCATCAGGCCAATCGAAGAAATAAGTGCGCTCAGCGTGCTCGATTCTCAACTTGGCCGGAAAAAGCATAGCATACTTTAGACCCATATCACGCAGTCTCCTCTTTACCCCCAGGAAACCAAGTCTCTGCCTTTGAACAGATTGGGTAAAGTCCGGGTCGAAGTTGATAGTAGTGTTCTCGAACTTAGTAGGACCACTCACCCGCGAAGCCTGCAGGATAGCGTCTCTGTAACGAAAGTTGAAAATCCTTGCGATCATATGTCGCGGTGGGGCCCCCACCTTTGGCTTACCACCCGGCACTCTATGGGCCCGCTCGACCATGAAAAATGTACTTAAACCTTTGGGTGCAAGATGGTTAACAGCCAAGTTTTCAACGAAGAGGTCAGCTGCGGCATCTTCCGCCTTCTCCGGCACACCGATAATGCGAACGTTGTTCCGCCGAGCCCTCCCTTCAAAATCCTCCAAGCGACGGACAAAGAGATCATTGGAGGCCCTCAAGTTGCGGATCTCAGTCTGCAGGTCAACAACATCACTCGTCAAACTGGAGGTCTTACAGCTAGATTCATCAAAGAGCTGTTTTGCGAGTCCTTAATAGCGATTATTAAGGAATCGCTATTAAGGACTTGCAAAACGGGATTCATGTAGGAATCGCTAAATAAATTGCGATTCCTACACATTCCTTATTTGCGATTAGCAAATTGCTAATTGCAAATAAGGAATAACTCCCCATTCATTCCTATGGGCCTAAAGGCCCATAGGAATGAATGGGGAGTATTCCTTATTTGCGATTAGCAATTTGCTAATCGCAAATAAGATAGTGATTTCAAGGGTGCCAGAGGTGTCCAAAGGACACCCTGTAGCACCCCTGAAATGCAAATTTACACAGGTGTTGCGCACACACATGTCCAAAGGACATGTGTGTGTGTAACATACAACAGGGAAAAATGCACTAAAGTGCATTTTTCTATTTTTTCGCTATTTACCACGAAGTCAGACTTTGTGGTAAATAGCGGCCAAATATTACGAATTCGCAATTTAAAATTGGTTAATGAATTGCATTTAAGGAATCTCTAGAGATTCCTTAAATGCAATTCCTCGCAAATATGCGATTTCGCAAATAGCGATTTTTGCATTTGGGATGATGAATCCCAAATGCAAAAATTGCGCTCGCAAAGGGCCAGATTCTCAGAATCTGGCCCTTTGCGAGCGCAATTTCCTATCATGACTCTAGCTGTTAATGTCCAACGACTTGACTTTCTCGTTAGTTTTTGTCAGGTCCATACGGATCAGATTAACATTGATCGCCACAGTGTCGAGTTTATGGGCGAGGGTCTCCATTTGTTGCCCAAGGGAGGACTTGATCCCATCTATGGCGGCCATAACGTCTTGTAGGGTCGGTTCAGTTGCCGAAGTCGGAACATCCCTAGTGTCCTCCAGCGATCTGCCAGAACCGCTAGGAGATCCTCTAGTTTGGGCATAACGGTCCATATTGTTAGTCTGGGTATAGCCACCCCGCCGGGTTGTCTTGAGCTTCTGCTTTTCACCCTCTGGTTTCCCCGCCATTGAGGAGTGCAGACCAACATGAGGCAGATAGATTAGGCAGGAAGATGGCGGATCCAGGACCTCAGGGCCGTGGCCCAACGTCACTCAGGAGGGCAAACACCAGGTAGAAAACCAAGATTCTCAAAGCGATGAGGAGGTACACTCGGATGTAGCATAGAATAGCCGACCTCGGCACTAAGGGGCGGCTTACTGTCGAATCTCCCTCGGGGAAAGGCCAAATCGAAAGTGAAAGTCAACCAGACCGGTCGACCCCACCACCTCAGGCCGATGTTGTTCAACTGCTGCTCGGGCACCGTGCCAACTCAACAGCCGGGCATCACAGGAGGCGTAGGCCGTAATCTTCAGAACACCACAACTCCGGTCTCCGGGGTCCGTTTTGGAATCAGAAAGTAGATCTCGCCTTACCCGTGGTTCATCTTCACAGATATGTCAATGAAGGACAGGATAAATGACAGGATAGATGTGGGAAGCTACGAGGGTCTCGGGAGCCCTGTGCTCATGCGGCCATCTTGGTCGCGCGCGAAGCTCTTCCTCTGTGATCAGTGACACTTCAATATTCTTGTTGTAAATGAAACGACGATTCAACTCTACGATAGCTGAGGTAGTATTTATTGTGATGGTAAAATCATGAGTAAAAGTACGGAGAGACCCACCAGGATCAGCTTTCCTGCTGCTCAGCCCATACACCAACTGCCAACCTCGCCCATCCAACATTCCACTGCATCATCACGCTCCAGCATTCCGCATCACATTCACACTGGCTGAGCAGCAACTACAACAGTTCTGTTACAAAAATGTGGACATTCACAATTGGAGTATTATTTTTAAGCTAAATGTAGCTTTTAGCAGACTGGAAGCTGCGCATGCCAAAATTCTTCTGGGAAACACTGTTTCTTTAACTCGTTTAAGTGTTTTTCTGCGAGAAAACATTATTCCCAGTTCTTCCCACAAATGGCGCGTTAAGAGCTGCTTACTCTGGAAACAGTCGCTCCAGAACGCGAAGGGCAATGTTTGTCTGTGGAAGGATGAACCGGCATGAGTGCTGTCTCTGACTACTCTTTAATCTTTCTTGAAGGGACAGAAAAAGAATGAGAAGCAGAGGACTGCTAATGACAGTCAAGGGTATGACCTGCGCAGTGGGGAATGGAGGAGTGCAGCGCACTGGTCAAGGAAAGTGAGAAAAGCGATATTCACGGGGGTCTGGCAGACATTCAGTTTGGACACTGGAATAAGCAAAAATAATGAGGTTTAGGGAACTAGCGTTAAAGCTATATGTTACTTGATAAATATTAATGCCGGTACGTGGTGTGCATACACATGTAGGGCGACAAATGAGCGCTTTTATCAGGTCAGTGTTTAAAAAATCATATTTATCCGAAAGGTAATGACCTGGAATATTCAAGAGCAGCAGAGTGAGCAAAGCCAGGAATATGAAATGAGGCAGCCCTGCTCCCAACCAGCAGAGTGTACATAATGCATTCCCAGCAAGTTCACAAAGTACTATGTTAGTTCGCCTAATAGGTACATCTTGGTCATCTATGCTTCCAACAAAAGGAATAGATATTAACAAGACAAACAGTATGCGCAAGGGGAGCTCCAATTTATTTGAACAGAAGCATCTTTGGTTTGGGTTGAACCATCTGTCTGATTTTTAGGTAACCACCATGCTTACACATTTGCCACCAGCCCCGCTAGTAGCATATTATTAGGAGTAATCAGAATTGAAGCTGCAAGTCCCACTGAGTTTCTAAATTGAGTCTTCCCCCCTATGCTGCAGAGAATATGGTCTCATCATATAACCAGGTAAGCATGGAAGACCAGTACAAGAGTACTGCCATTGCCTCTGGTTGTAATTCCTATGGAGCACTCTTTGATGGAGCATGACAATGGCTATTGCTCTGGGAGTGGTTCCAGGTGTGAACTAATAGGTGATCTCAAAGCGTGTGGCTTTGGCAGTCATGACAAAGATCGCAGAGGGCGTGGCCGTTCCAGAAGCAACATGGTGTCTTGAAAGCGAGCTCCAGGTGAGGAGAGTGAATTCTCCCTGATCCTGCCCGATCCTGCATTTAGGGAGGCACTCTCTGCTCGATAAATGCTTCCGGGCTCCTGATGAGAAGATTGCCTTGCTGGCTGACTGACGCACACTGGCATTGTCAGCCAAGGGCCATTGACGAAGTACGCACCCGTATTGGGAGATGCATGGGGGCGCAGAAGGCACTGTACCAGACAACGAGGCAGAGGCCTCCTGCGCAAGCCCGGAATGATCCGGAGTACCGGCATAGGCCGGGCTGTGGTGCAGGGGGCACAGTAAGGCCACTCAGTGCTGCTGACATCTGGAGTGACTGCTGAGAGGCAGGCTGCCCATGCCATAAAGAGACATGCAAGCGCCGAAGCTGCAGGCTAGAGAGCAGGCCCCAGAGGCATGGACCTACTGGTGTGTGGAGGGCGCAGAAGCGACAGCCCCAGGACATGGCGAAAGGTTCCCAGAAGTGTAGAGCACACATGGGGAGGGATTAGTACGAAGCCTAATGGGGCTTGTTCCACCTGCAGTGGTGTGAGGAGAGAGGCAGGAGCACAGGTGGTGTGATTGCATACAGAATCAGCCGGAGGGCCGCTACGTTTGTTTGGGTACTTGGTCATGTGTCCCCGGCTTGGATGCTGTAATCCCCACCCTACAGGAGTAACGTTGTGGAGGGAGACAGCCTGGGAGCATTAAAGAAGGGCCCCTCAGAACCCAGAATGAGTTGTTGTAGCTCTGACATGGGGGTGATCGTACCCCACAAACCAGCAGACCGTAGGCCTGCAACTCGAAGGAGTGATAACAGCTGGACTTTGCTGACTTGGCTGGTGTTATCTTTCAGGAGGGGACACCTGGATGGAACTTGACCAGAGAACGAGGTAATTGAACCTTCCTGGGCTGTTTCAAGGGAGCTCTAGATCCTGATGACTAGAACGGGAGGAAAGTCCTTCTCCTACCTCACTGCCAAGGCTTGGAACACCCTCCCTCTCCACATCCGGCAATCTCCCTCACTGCCCCAGTTCAGGAAGGAACTCAAGACCTGGATTTTGGGATGACCCCAGCACTCAACCGAGCGACCCCCTTTCCCCCCAGCACTTTGAGACCCTCACGATTGAGTAGTTGCCCTTTACCAAACCTTGATTGATTGAGTAGTTTATGGGGAAAGGGTGACACACCTCGAATATTAGAGTGGTGGGTAGTTCAAAAACCACTACATGAGGTAGTAGGGAGGGGAGGCTTGAGGGGGTTTAAGGCTTTACAATTGCATCTGAGGGAGGATTGATTCACAGGGTGGATGCAGTTGAGCTGGTTCAAACGAGATGACAAGCATGAAAGGCAGACCAGGGAGTCCTGTACAAGAAAATGGACCCCTCGGCTTGTCCTTTTCATTCTGGAGTGTGAATGATTGGGCCAACAGGTTAAAGGAGGGATGGTTAGTTGATTTATCAATAGACACAACCCAGACTTACTAGTCCTACAGGAAACACATCTCATCTGAAGGACAATAACTGTGCTTTTTTGGATCAGGTTAGGTATAGTCATGTGGCTCACTTTTGGTTTATGTCTGATGCCAGGGGAGTGGGTATCCTGGTCTGTAGATGTCTCCCCTGACGGGAACGCAACTGTGGACTGACATGGAGACTGTTATGCAGCGCTACTGGGGAAGTGGCATTGGGAGACCGTCTTGGTGGTATCTTGTTATGTCCCCTGAGGCTGCAGTCCCCGGTTTTGGAGCAGATGGAAAAATTAATCATTCAAGCTACGAACGTATTACTGATTATAGGAGTAGATCTCAATACAAACGTTTTCTGTTTCTGTGAGCAAGCATATTTAACTCCCAGAAGCTCTCTGTTCTTAAGCCCGGAGTGAGCCACAATTATTTACCAGTGCTTTGTCAATTGTATCTCAAATTCGTGTGCATATTGACTTTTGGCTCTTCAAAATAAGACTAATCACGATAAACAAATTCTGCCTCTTCTAAACAATTCAGAATCATAACACAGGATATCACCCATTTTCAGGGCTGCATTACTTTGAAGTTAGGTTCTGGCTCTATGTCTATTCTTTCATACTTTCTGTCCATGTCCCTGATATACAATCAATGAGAATATCCTGGACACATGCAGTGTCTAAGACTACTGAACTTCCATAGGGATTTGCATGAATGCATTTAACTAACAACACCCACAGTTGTTCTACTCTGTTCAAGTACCCAGTATCCAAATAGTATAGGGGGCCACAAAAGCTTACTAAACACAGAGGGCATGCACTACTGACACCCAGGTTTAATGACCAAAACAAAGGCACTGAGCGTCGACCTGCCATGTTTAGAAGAAAGGAGACCCATCAACTTTGAAATTCATTTTACTAGGTAAGAGGAGGGGCAGGGCCTTGAAGAGCAGGGTTTGAAATGAAGGAGGACCTTTAAACTCATCACCGCCTGGCCAACCATGCAAGGGGCCAAAGAGAGAGGGTGGAGTTTAGATCTTGTCACTGCTAGAGTAGATCCTTCTACACCCAAAAATAAATTGCAAAGAGTTCTAAGGATTCCACTGAAATGTAGGGAGGGTGTAAATACCTGAAGGGCATTGGCTGCATAGAGCCTCCAAACAATTATCTGGAAATCCATTCTCAGCAGGGTTTCCAGATAACTTTGTACACACTGTGGGATTTAGCTCTTCACATGGAGACCATGTCAAGTGAGCCGAGCTCATGTGACACACAAAGGTACCTTGTGAGTTGGCAGGTCGGACAAAAAACGAGGAGGGATATGAGACATGAGGAATTGGGATGGGATGTAGAAATGTACATATGTATGGAAAATTTCAAGCATATGGATAGGAAATCAAACATAAAGAGGGGCAGAGAAAATCACAATTCAACCAGTGAAGTGGAAGCAACATTACACATTGTGGTGTGCGAAGTGGCCTTCCTGGCAGAGGGAAGAGACCCACCTGGGGAGCTTTGGGGGACGAGCGGGCATGATAATAAGGAGGCCATGTGGTGCTTTGCTCACATCAAGGGCTCTGCTAAAGTGTGAGAATACTTTTTCCAAGCTCTTTGCAGGCTTACTTCCTATCCTGGTACATTAATTCCAATTCAGCAGCTGGTTGGGCACAGCGGATGTTGTGAGGTATTGTAGCTTGGAGGCACAGGGGATGTTGTGAGGTAATATAGGTGAGAAGGTGTGTTATCCCTGTGCACTCGTTGCTGAACAGTTTTTAATGGTGAGTATACATATATACGAAATGCGCTCTGGTCGTCGCACGTAGTCAGTTCGTGCCTTTCAATGTAATAGCAAGTATTGAGGGTAGGATCATCTATCCTCTGGGCTGAGCGCAAAATCAACTGCGAAACATTAAGGTTTCTTATCCAAGTTCATTAATTTTAATTTCACCTTTTGAATTTTTCAAATGTGAATTAAGACATCGTGTATCAAAAGAACTTCCTTGCGTGCATAATTACATTCTTATGTCGCAATATTGATGATTACATATCAATTTCAATTCACCCAATGCATTTCGGGTCATGCAACCGTGACCCTTCGTCAGGGGTGAGAAAACAGACGCCGCCGCGTCTCTGAGAAGTCTATCGCAGGTAATATAGGTGAGAGCACGATGTGTGAGGGTTGAAAGGAGGCTATTAGGGTAACAGGAAAAGAGTACTGTGGAAAAGTAAGATAAGAATGAATGAGAAATTAACTGGAAAGTAGGCCTGGTCCAAGTGCAGACAGGCTTGCTAAACAGAAAGAAGTATTGGAGCCAGTCTGAATGGTGGATGGGCCATAACATAAAATGGTGAAAGTGATTCCATAAAGGATGAATGTTAACCAGTAAGTAGGGCATATTTAGAGGGGTGGGAATTGTTTAAAAGAGGGGGAAGGAATAGGTATTCATTGCTAGTTAGTTTGTGTGTGCAGCAAAGCTGATGACTGTGTTATGTATGCCCGACAGGCTCCCGAATAAATCAGCCTATTACAAGTCAAATAGGAGTCAAAATCTATTCCTTTGCAAAATCAGAAACTGTGTGGAGGTATGAAAGCACACCTGATTGAGAGCTTGTGAGAGAGAGGGTAGAACAAATAATTGCATTATATATTTTATAGGGGAGAAACTGGGGCCAGACCAGACTTTCTGAGAGAGAGAGACTCTGAGCAAGCACATTATGGCAGTTAAGATGGAGTTCACTTGGTATCCACATACACACATCAAAAGAGGCTAAATGTTTTAAAAATATTTATAGTGATAGCCAAACGGTCAAATTTCAAGAAGACCACAACTGCATCTGGCATTTTTTCAACAAAATGGCTTCCACCTTAAAGGCAGGAGTTGCTTTGCAGGAAGAAAAAATCATGGCTTCAGTTTCTGCAGAGAGATCGTAAAAGTGAGCAACCATTCCCGTGACATACATAATACAAGCCCTTAACATACTGGAAGCTTTCTTCCTGCAACAGGGGACCACAGAGATTTTAATAGCAGTCCCAGACAGAATACATACGCTTGTAAATGAGGTCAAATTGGCCTCACCTAATTAAGCAGCCCATCCTACATGATTCGGGTCAGCGCCAGATCTGTGGAATGGGAGGTCCTAATGGCAGAGCCAGAGATGGAAAATGCATGAATATGCCTTCCTGCAGAGGTGGTGAGAGAGGTAACTGGTTAAAAAAAAACAGCTTTGCCCGGACACGAGAGAGATGCATGAGAGACAGGGAAAGACTTAGCTAAATGACATACATTCTCAAAGTTACACCAGGCTGGGAAATTAGATTGTATGTGCATCAATATTCGTGTACTCTAAATGTATTCTCATCTGGTATTAAAAAACAAACATTTCCTGAACTAGAAACCGTTGCCAATCCAGTATTGCAAATATAATTAGGGGAAGACTCCCAGTGCTGGAAAGTAGGTGGCTCCCCCTGAATCCCAGTTCCAGCAGCTATTCTGGACTGAATCCCAGGGAAACTTGCTGAATTTGTCATGGTGTCATTTTCTGACATGAGGACACATTTCTACAATGCCCACGTCTTGTTTGATTTCTGTTTGGTGTAGCAATGTGCAGGCAGGGAGAGGGCTTCCTTATTTACACTTCAAGCTGGACTTGAAACAAAGGACTGACTTAAAGGGCCATCAGCCCTTATTTGTTCAAATATCCTGGCTCTGGGTCATTTTGCACCTAACACCAGATGCGAATGAAATGGAAGAAGACGAAGGCGCACAGCTCGTTATCACATCACAATTGCTTAAGAGAAACTAGGATTTGAAGGCAGGTTTTTAACTTTGTTCCACTTCCTATGTAAAAGATGTGCTTGTATTGTAAGAATGAAAGATGTATCTGTCTGTATAAGTAATCAGATAAATATTTATGTAAATGGCAACTACTTTTTTATTTACTTCTTTTATACCATTACTCATCACAGTGTATGGTGTCAGAGCACTTTACATTACACACAGAGTCACAATAAATCATATAAGTGTGTAAATCAATGAAAAGGAAATGTTACATAAGACAATGAGGGTAATAGGCTATAGGAATCAGATCTCATTAATTCCTATAGACATTATATGTTATGAGTGAATGGTCGGGGAAACACAAATTCGAGACATAAAACGTGATGCAGTGATTGTGGTTGCCTGAACTAATAAGATTGTATTACTTCCCAAAGGAACCTTCCTTTGCAATCTTGGAATAACATCAAACTGAGAAAAACAATAAGAATCTAAACCCATAATGTGCAGTTTGAATGCAGCTCCTTTTGAAACTTATGAATTCGAAGTAACAAAATGATCTCAGTAGCAAAGGAAGTTGCCAACTTACTTATCTAAATAAAATAAAATTCTGCGAACTGCATGATACATAATGTACTTTGCAGCAGGCACATTAACTCTCTACGCTGCTCTATGGGTCAAAACTGTGACTGGACAAAAAACAGAACTCTCCAACCTTAGACATGTTCTCAGATTTTCTCTCGTCTTACTGCTATTAGCTCTATTATAAGGAATTATCAAAGGCGCACAACAATATACCTTATTGCTTTACAGGATTTCTTTATATATTTGTCTGTGCCACTTATGTCTGTCTTACTTTTTTTCCGCAATATGGTGACCTTTGGTAAAATGATGTGCTATTCCACATATTTTATTCTATGTACTGTAATACACTGAATTATTTTGTACTATGATATACATCTTGTTTGACACAAGTCCTATTCATCTCTGTACTGTACTTTGCTTATTTAAATGCCAATAAAAACATTTGTACACAAAAAAATGGAAACCTCTCAGAACTGTGCTAACCACTAGAGTTATTTTATTGCTATGGTAATCCCTCCAAAATTGCTAGTTACACAATGATTTCAGTAGCAGGCCTGCTGCAACCCTGTAAAATCCTTTAAAATGCAGTGCAGCCTCTTTGTAACGAATTAAGTAATCTAGAACAGATTTACTGTCACATTTGTTTTAGTTGCAAATTTCAATGCAGCAAATGTTGACTGTCAGACTCAGCTTTTCAAGCTCCAACTTTCATGACTCCACCCCTTTCTTCGCCACACCTTGACCCCTAATTTATGGGTTCCCCAAGTACAATTTAGCCAACTCCAGCACTGAGTACTCCTAAAGCAAAATGGCTACTCAGAACCGACCACAAGTAAAAAACAAGAAAGCATAATAGAACCCGCAATCGTTAGAGAGAAGAGAGATTCACTGAATTCAGCCACAAAACACACCATGCATTCAATTCATTGGAGGTCAGTGCATGAGTAAATACAAGGCAAGAGGCACACTACAAACACATTCATCATTTTTGTCACCGCAAAAGTCAGTGGACCACGACATCAAACACATGCGGGAATTCGATGAGAGAAATAACACAACCAGCGTGAAGGCGCTCAGCACAAAGTCTCCTGAGCTGAATAGCAATTGTGTAGAAGGATATTACAGGAAATAAACCTGAACAGAATCACAACACTGGGGTAAAAAGCAATCCTATCAAATTGTTTTTGTTGATTAGATGTTAGACAGCTGTAAAAAACTAACAGCTAGATTCATCAAAGTGAAATCGGCTCGCAAAGGGCCAGATTCTGAGAATCTGGCCCTTTGCGAGCGCAATTTTTGCATTTGGGATTCATCATCCCAAATGCAAAAATCGCAATTATAGAATTCGCAAATTTGCGAAGAATTGCATTTAAGGAATCTCTACTTGAGATTCCTTAAATGCAATTCATGAAACATTAAAAAATTCAGAATTTACAATTTTGGGCCAATATTTACCGCGAAGTCAAACCTCGTGGTAAATAGCGGAAACTTAGAAAAATGCACTTAAGTGCATTTTTCTAAGTTGTATGTTACACACACACATGTCCCTGGGACATGTGTGTGCGTAACACCAGCATCCAGTATAATTTCAGGGGTGCAACAGGGTGTCCTTTGGATACACCTGCACCCTTAAAATCGCAAACTCAACATGCGAATCGCTAATAGCGATTCGCACATTGATATGTCTTCCCATTCAATGGGGGGTTATTCCTTATTTGCGATTAGCAATTAGCTAATCGCAAATAAGGAAGCTGTAGAAATCGCAATAATTATTGCGATTTCTACATGAATCCCATTTCGCGAGTCTGTAATAGCAATCCCTTAATAATCGCTATTACAGACTCGCAAAACATGCCAATGATTAATCTATATGTTAATTCAGCTCATGGACACAAATACGAGTAAAATGTCCATACCACACTATGGGGCAGATTTACAAGCCCCTTGCGCCACTTTTGCGTCATTTTTAACATGGGAAAACCGATGCAAAAGTGGCGCAAGGGGCTTGTAAATCTGGCCCTATATGTCTCAGGGCAGTAACAGCACTCGTGATGGGTACAAAAACCGAAGGGTGAAATAAATGTTGCACTGTAGATCAGGTCTGTCCAGGCACCTGGGTGCTACTCTTGTAGTTTAACGTGGAGAACAACATATGAAAATGGCGTTTGTGAAAGTTCGTTCACATGGTATTACACATATCACACTATTTCCCTTGAACATTTTCTTCATGTAGGAGCTGAGGGAGATGGCCTGTGTGCGAAACGAATGAGCGCAATTTGCAGTAACATAGTAATACCACAAAGCGAAAACCAGGTGCAAAAAGGAATTGTAGCCAATTTTCGACTTTCCACTCTACTCTGAATAACAAATGAAGATGCCAAAGATTATTTAGAGGTAGAAAACGTTCACATTTATGGCAAAGAATTTGGGACTAAAAATATGATGGGCTGGTAAAAGAGATATTAGCCACTTAAAAAGTGCAACATAGTAACATTGACAATTTGTCCAGTCATAGGAGAGCCGATGTTCTCAGCATTTCAACCACTTCTTTAAGAATAGTGTTTGCCTTTTATGCACCTAGCATGGGCAAATGAGTCTGTCTGCGATTGTGCATTATATAAAATAAAGGCAATTTTAAATAGACATAGCGTTAAAGTACTTTCAGAGTTGCAACTTTAGGATGTCTCTTTTGGCTCATCTGTGAGTGGGAATTCAAAGGATGTTTTCTCATCCTGGTTTGGCTCTCGGTCAAGTCAAAGAAATTAAAATACTTGTTCTTACTGTTGAATAAATCATCCCTTAAAGGCACTAGCAATCCATATTCTTAAACTGTCACCATGTTCTGTGTTTGAAAGTCTCTATTGAAGAGAGAGGTTGTCCTTTTGTGGAGATACAAGCATTTATGTAAGTGGCTTGTAGAATGCTCGCCTGCAGTTCCCAATGTCTGCTTGTTTAACTGCTTGGTTAGCAGAAAGGCATTGGAGGTTACCGGTAATACTGCAATAATGTAGGGGCCTATTCACAAAGGGATTTTAGAGTACCTAAAGTGCTACTCTTGTAATACTCTTTTACATACTCTATGAGGCCGATTCCGATGCGATCGGAAATGACTCCGACCGTTGGTCGGAGCCGTTCCTTCCACATCGGAATAGGCTGTTCAGATTCCTTTCCAACCAACCCATTTGGATGGGGTCAGTTGGAAAGGAATCCGAACCGAATTTCCGAATGGCTTGCGACGGACCTGGAGAGCCCGGCTGCCATTCGGAAATCCTCCATCAATCCCTCAGACGGCTCGATGGGAGATTCCCACAGCCTTTCTGTGTTGGCCTTTCCGACACAGAAAGGCTGCGGGAATCCCACTTAGGGGCCCCCAGCAGGGCCTCCATGGGTGCAAGGTCGATGTATGGTTACCTAGGGAGCACCTATCGTGCCCCGCCGTTGATCCCTGCACCCGGTGGCAGGCACTTTGCGGTCCCTGCCACTGGTGCAGTGTTGAACTGCACCTCAACTCTTTACCATGAGAGCATGCATTCAGTTCGGAATGTATTCTACCATGGTAAAGAATAGGGGTGCAACAGAACAGTGTTCGGTTGCATCCTACTTCCTGGGTTGGGACCATCAACAGGAGGTAGTTTGTTCCCAGTTCCCAACCGATGTTGCACGGACTCCTGTCCGTCGACATCAGAATCGCCCACTATGTTGGCTCTGTGAAATGGTCCGAAAGCATTTAAAGGGTGAATATTCAGGAAATATTCATATACAATTAGGACAAATGGAAAAAACAGTGCACTCTTTGCACTTTTATTATTAAGGAATTGTATATTTTGGCATTGATTCGTTAAGGTGTGTAAGACTACATAAAAGAGTGTTCTTGTAGTACTACTTCCCATACTCAGAAATGGTTTTGTGAAGTTGTCCTTTGTGTCAAACACCTAGCAAGATTCAGCTAAACTGAGTCTAAATTCCTGATTTCAGGTTGGGAGATAATAATGTTTTCCAATTTCTGTAGGAAATGTTAATTATATAGTAGAATTCACTGGTGAAGCTTCCTCTACACAGAGGTACAGATCAACAAGGGCATGCCATTTCAAGATTTTACAGTTCAGACTAAAACATCCCTTCTCCCTACACACCTGTTGGAGTAGTTGGAAAGCTTGGGGATCCTAGTAGAGAGGAAGGGGCAGGTCCTTGGGCATGTGTCTAGGCCAAGGCTTTGCAAAGGAAGAAAGAGTTGGAATGGAAGGTAACCACCCATGATTTGAAGGTCATGCATAAAATCTTCTATGAGACTCGAAAAGGTAAGAGTGATATGACCAATGTCTATTTACATCTATATCTCCATGTCAGGTAGCAATAGAGAGTCAATAATTCCAAATTGGGTCTGGTGGTTAAGAGGGTTAATACACCAACTCTCTTAATCCACATTTAAAACTGAGACTGTTGTCGGGGCGAGGCCAGGTGCCAAAGATGGAGGTTTCATGCTGGTGAGTCTTCCAACCTAGGCCTGGAACTTCCTCCCCTTCACCTAGCTGAAGGGGTCCCTCAGATAGAAATCAAAGATGGGGCACTCCTGCTGTCTGGCAGAGAGGTGCTGAGCAGCATAGTGTTGAATTACGGATCCCTAGGGGTAGCTCCTTCCAACCCCAGAAGCAGAGAGTGGCGCAGGGACAGTGCACAGCTGGCTACGAACATGTGGGAGGAGAGCACATAGGTGGTCCAGCCAACTTCACAGTTGCAGCACTGTGGAAGAGTCATCCAAGCCTCCTACCTGCCCCTGCTTTGATGTAGGGGGTGCCTCGCAGCACTTTTGAAGTCCTGCTGCACCCCGGGTCATTGAACAACAAGGCTTTCACCCTGTCCCCCGGGGGGTGGGGGGGGAGAAAATTGTGGCTGTGAGGGGCACATGAACCGGGGGGGGGGGGGACAGCTCTTTTGCCATGTAGGTCAGGCCTCCTTGCACACCTGCAACAGTGGAGCCCAGAGCATGTGCGTCAACCAAACTGAGACCTAATGTGACCAGAATCATTGGCAGCGACCTCGTTTAGGCCTCATAGATGGGGCCTACACAGATACTCTTGTAAGGAGGGCAGATGCCAAAGAGATATAAAGCACACTTGTGGTGTGCCAATCAAGGAAACAAGGAAAAAAAATTAAATGCCCCTCCCCCAGGGTAAATACAATGCTCAGGATCACTTTATAGGGAATCTGAGCATAAATTGGAACAAGAACCCTAATAGTGCCAGTAAAACCACCATAGTGACCCCCTGCATACAGGGTATAGCTTTGAACTCATATGCAAAGATAAACCATTTTGCCAGCTACCCGTAAGGGCATACTAGCTTGCAACAGCAGGAAAGAGACCTCCCCATAAACCACAGGGATATATATAACAGAACCTCGTAGTGGCTGTCTTGTGCTGAGGGTGTACCCCTGCAATATATCACCAGGACAAAGAGGCTAAAGAACAAGCACACAGACAACTCACGCATGCCACCACCGTGCACAGACTTACCCTGACACAGGCGTGGAGGCGGAGGACCCTTGGAAGAAAAAGCGGTACAAACCTGGAACTCTCCTCTGATAGTGATCACAAGACTTGAGGCCAGATGTAGATACAATAGATTTACCGATTCTCAATTACCGAAAATTACCAAATTTTACCGATTCGGAAATTGAGAATCGGTAAAACAGAGGGGTGGATATGTAGGTATTCCAGATGTGCTGGAATAACGAATCGGAAAAATCCGGTATTTACTGATTCGGTAAATACGGAATCGGTAATGCCCATTCATTCCTATGGGCTTTGAAGCCCATAGGAATGAATGGGCATTACCGAATCGGTATTTACCGATTCGATAAATACCGATTTTCACAAGGGTGCAGGGGTTGTCACTTTGACACCCTCTGGCACCCCCAAAACAGGCTCGGGTGCCATGTGGCAGGCATACATGCCCTAAGGGCAGGTCTGTCTGTCACATGGCATAGGTGTGCATGCACACATGTGCATGCACACCGGAATCGGTATTTTACCATCAAATTGGATTTGATGGTAAAATACCAATTCGGTAAGGTCTCTGGGACTCAGAAGAGTCCCACCTACATCTGGGTGCCTCAGATTCGGTAAATTTACAGAATTTTTATTTTACCGATTCGGTAAAATAACCGAATCGGTAATTTTACCGATTCGGTAAAAAAATGCCCCCTACATATCTGTCACCCATTTACCGACCGGTAACGGCCAAAATCGTCCGTTACCGGTCGGTAAATGGCCTGAAACGGCCACCTACATCTTGCCCTAAATACAGAAGACATACCCTGACATCCTTTAAGAGGCATACCCTCTCAATGGTGCGAAGATTCCACTTCTCACATTGGAAAGGTCTAATCCCATACATGGTAAGGGGAGCAAAAATAAGCTTTCATAAAATAAATGCTAGCTCAATTCAATCAGCGATGGGCGAATAGAGACACAACAGAGGCTTCTGAGGAAACCCTTCAGAGGACAGGTGCCCAAACAATGACTTGCGCCGGGGGTTATTAGAGGCTTCCTATTGCGGGCCTTCACAGAGGTAAAAGATGACATATTCACTGTTAAAATGGACCTCTAAAGATTTCAAAAAGAAGGCACAAAATAGCAGACCTGTGAGACCACATGGATGAAGTAGAAAAAGGCCTTTACAAGCAAGCAAACGACTGTGAGCACATGCAAAAAAGGATGATTACCCTCTAGAAACTACATGTTATTCCCCAAGAGAAATGCGAAGACTTAGAGAATCGTTCAAGGAGAAAACGCATCTGCATCCATGGAATACCCTCAGACAACTGTAACATTGAGCTGACAAGGTATGTCCATGATCTCTTTGAATTCATTCTTGATTGACCGGGCATAGAACCATTCAAACTAGATAGAATTTACAGAACGGCCTAAAGGAAGCATGCAAAAGGGGCGCCTCCAGATGTCCTGACAAAAATCCACTCTTTCAAGGAGAAAGAAGCTATCATGATACAAGCGCAAGAGGAGGGCCTTATCTCCTCCAATGGAGCGTCAATCCAGTTGTTCCAAGACCTGCCTTCCATAACGTTGGCAAAGCGCAGATCATTTAGACCTGTCACTGAATGACTAGGGGCAAAAGGAATGACATACAGATGAGGTCACCGATTCTGGATCATCTTCCAGTGACCGATTCTGGATCATCTTCCAGTGTTAGGTACCAAAAGAAGCTTAGCCTTGCTAGATCAGAAATGGGCACTCTAGGGCTTGAACTGCCAAAGCAATTCCTATCCCACATTGGATTGAAAAGAAATGAGGACCACATGAGAGAAATGGAAAACAGTAGCAAATAAGTGAGGGGAGATCAAAATCCAACAGAGCAGAAATTACAGTAATAGGAAAGATTGCTTGCACACCTGAAGATTGTCTCCAGTGATCATCCAGAACCTCACCATTCAAACAAGAGCAAAACAGACTTCTTACCATACCTATTGCCACCAGGCTAGTGGCAGCAATGACCCAGAAGAAATAGTATGAGAATAGCAGGGGGGAGGCAATTGGCTTGGGTGGAGCTCCACTGACAACCATAAATAAGGCTGTTGCACTTCTATTTGAACTCCAATCCATACGTATAGGATATATGTGAGATGGAGGAGTGATGCCGCTCAAACCACACATTGTGTCCGGGGCAAAAGATCAAACGTACATTGCAGTGTACACCCTTACAAGGTTATTTGTGTCATACAGTTTCAAGGTTACACTTTCTGTGTAGTTCATTTTAATGGGGGCATGAAACGAAATGACACAACCAGGATCTATTGCAGACTGCACTGGCTCAAGGCTCTGCAACACCAACCCCCACTCCCAAAGTCAAAGGCATCCCACCTAAGGTCTCCGATTGGGACGATACCACAAATAAAACTCCCACATATTATGTTCGGGGACTGACCGGTCCCACAAAGCATTTGAATATACTGGTAGAACTTAGGAAATCAGGGGCAGGCATTTGCATTCTGCATGAGGCGCACCTCCGAAACTCAGATCGATGTAAATTATAATCTAGGTACTTCCCATGCAGTTTCAGCTGCAGTCTCTGCTAAGAGAGTCGGGTTGTCATTCTTTTCCTCACCTAATGGAAGTTTGTGGAAAGGGAGATCAAACCAGACATAAAGGGACAATGGTTGATATTGATGGGAGAATGGGGGAGCCAGCCATTTATGATAGCTACCCTGTATGACCCCAACACACAACAAGAAAAGCTCATAATCCCCAAAACTTAAGACATAGTACAGATATCAGTTATCCCTGTTATTATTGCTGGGGACTTCAACTGTGGGATGCACCCCATTGTAGACACGTCCTAATAATGCAGGGGGGTTGGCAGGCTCTCAGCCGTGGGTAAAACATTAGTCAGTGAGTTGGGCCTAATAGATGCATGCTGCTCCAGACATCCGCTCCAGATATATTACTCCCAATTGTCAGAAAAAACGCAAAGCTATGCACGCATTGACTACATATTACTTGATCAAAGACCGATGCAGCTGATCAGTGGCTTCAAACTATCTCAGACCATGACCCTATACGGCCAGTGTTGGACTGACCTGAGATAGTGGGTAGCAAGACAGGGGGCAGGTGGCACTTAAATGACTCCTTCTTATAGGACCCTGGGGTCCTGTTGCCCTACAGGAGATTCATGAAACAATAATGAAATACCTAACATTAAACAACACTTTGGAACTTCACCCGGGGGTAGTGTAGGATGCTCTAAAAACAGGAGCAAGGAGAACACTCATTCAAGAAGCATGTTGCTAACACCATATAAGAAAAGTGGAACTGGGGTGTTTTCAAGAAGAGATGCAAATACTGGAGCATAACCACAAAGAGAACCCCAATAAAATGGTTGGCAGGAAATTAACTTCATATAGGGTCCAGATCCGCACTGTAGATTATATTAAAGTCAACTACATTCTAGCCAGGGTAGGCGTGTGTTTCTTATTATACACCTACCCATTACCTTCTGTCAGTATTGGGCTTACTGGGCACCTCATCGGCACAGAGATCAGAACTATGGATCCAGTGCCTTTGGCGGCTACTCGCACATGAAAAGGTAGCGTAGGAGCTCAAAGGGTATACTGTAATAAACTATAAGAAAATGTGGGACCTGGTATTCTATTAATTGAATGACGAGAAGAGAGGCCTATACTGGTCAGGGTCTATTAGATAGTGAGAAATATCTGCTAACAGGACACCATCAAGAGTTGGGATGTGAGAAGTGTAATCCAACAGGACTTTTGTAAATGTTTGATAGTCACTGGGGGGGAGAAAGAATACGAGCCAGCGAATCAGGCGATAGATAAGAGAGAGGAGTTAATGGGTGCAGGTTCAAAGTGGGAATGCCTGTCAGAAGATATGTAATTGTTCCCTAAAAAGTTAATAAAACATTATTGAAAGCTAAAACTGAGCATGGCAACCTTCTGAATTCGACAAAAAGGTTTTCACTGAGTTGGGTAACATTATACATTTTTAACGATCAAAAATGCTTTGATACCCGTTGATGTGAAAGCAGGCTTTACAAATTCACCAGTAATGCCATGAACAAGAGCACTCATAACAAGAAACAGAGCTGTATAATGAAGATGCTCTGCACCAGCCCAGAGATACCCAAGAGAGCTGTAAGTTCATTTTTCATGAAATCATGCTGTTTAAAGATCATATACTAACTCGAGTTAGATCATGTGATGTGAAAGGTGTAACCTGGAAATACTGAGCAGTAGCCAGGGCCGGACTGGGAACTGAAAGCAGCCCTGACAAATCTTGCCAGACCAGCCCCCGTGCAGTGCATAGTGAGCGAGGCTGACCACTACTAACGGAGTTTGGGAGGGGTTCTCCCCCCAAGAAAATTTTGGGAAAAAACAGACCAAAATGGTCGATTTTACAGCACATTTTTCAATACATATTCAATTGTATCAACTTTCAAAGCACAGTAAATAGTAGGTAATGACCTTAGAGAGGACCAGGTTACCCACCCAGTCATATGTACCCATTGACATTCTTACAGAGAGCCCCAAAAATAGACACAAGTAGTAAGTGGGGTCCTAGAATTCAAACGGCATGAACTCACCTGACGGTCTAATCACCCCCACGCCCAAGAAGGTCGATCATATATTTGCTGTGCACACAGATGTGCAATTGGGCACACAGCTTATATTCCATTGCAGCTACAGTTGTGAAGCAGGGGCTGAGAAGACAGCAGGCAGTAGTGACAGGCATCACAGCCGTTGCTCTGCGCGCACCAAATCAAACATTTTAATCATGATGATTGTCACGGTCTCCAACGGTGTCAATCATCATGATTAAAAATTTTGATTTATTGCCACAAGCTTTGATTCTCTAATGCCAGAATGTGTCTTCTTAGCACAATGCAGGTGAGGAGGGGGTGGGGGAAGGGGGGGGGGGTGTGTAAGGCAACAAGGAATCTATGTGGTGCCGTCCTTGCCCCACGTGAGTAACTTGTGGCAGCAGTGTGCACCCCAGCAGTGCTATCACCTCACGCGGGCAGTCGTTCCTAGGGGGCCCCCACAGAAGAACTCAGCCTATGTGCCTCCTTCACCGCAAGGAACGCACAAGTTTGATACTGTGATCCACCGCACTACCTCCCAGCTGGCCCAATGTGCAGTGGGAAGATGAGCTGCTGAGAATAATAGACTATTACCCGCAAATGTGAAGCACCCCTGCCACGGGCCATGTCCAGGGCACACACGCATCTGCCATAGACAAAACAGCTCCTCAAAAGCAGGGACCCTGGCACGTGCATCGTGCTACAAATGTAAGCAGAGCCCACTGCATCTCACTTCGCAGCATTCAACAAATACAGGTGAGCACCCCAGAACTCAGCAAACTGTGAGGCAGAGCTTTAGAAAAAAATAATAACTATTATAGCACAAGCCCTACAAGACTTCCATGTCACAAAATTTATCCAACAATCAACAACAGAAAAACACTTCCCCCTACTTAACCTTTTGAAATTCGGTAGTGTATCCAAAATAACCGAAAAAACATGCCCCACAGACTTGCAGTTTAGTTAATTTTATTATCAAAACATATTATTCATTTTATAAAAATCATTTACTTCTTTTTTTCTCCTCAATGTTGCAAGTACATTGTCAAAAATTGTGTAAATAAAAACAATCATAGATATTGTAGAGAAGTTACAATAGAGCCCTAAAACAAACTTATAAAGAAACCATACATAGTGTGTACATGTCTTCAACAATAACAAACAAGAAAACAACCAAATAGTGTGAGAACAAAACAATTATACATAATATACATACAATTTTAACACACAGCATACAAACGACACAAGGAAAGCGCCAACGTGCATTTCGGAAGTACACTGTTATTTAAATCATCCTCCATCAGGGCGCTGAATTCATAGATTGTTCAGTGGTCAAAAAACTATTTGTAGCTCATGTATCAAAAAGACCATTGAATGTAGTACACCGTGCTCTGTACAATGTAAACACAATTATTTGTGGGGACAAGCAAAACATAATAAATCTATATATGTTTTAATTTAATTTCATAAAAGTTAAAAAGATGGAGCAAGATAACCAGGCCATGAGTCCCATAGCCCGAAATGGGGAACAGCCATTACAACGCGGGTTTTACCACGCGTTGCTTTTACAACGCATGCATTACAACGCATGCGATGTTACAACGCGTGGTAAAACCACGCATACCATTACATCGCATGCGCTTTTACAACGCATGCGATGTAATGTGTAATGGCGGCGGCGGGGGCGGCTATCCACGTCGTTGTGAGGAAACTTAGGCTGTTTCCTCACATTGACGGGAAGCAAGCAGGAAGGAGGAAGCAGGATCCGACGGCGACGCTGGAGAGGAGAGAGGTAAGGCGGTTTGTGCAAGGAGGGGATAATTTTGTAGGGTTTAGGGTAGTTTAAAAGTAGTGTGGTAATGTTTGTGTTGTGTGTGTTTTTTTAAATACGTTTTTTGTGTTTTGTGGTGTTGTCGTGTTTGTTTAGTGTAGTGTATTGGGGAGTGTAGTGTAGTGGTTATGTAGTGTAGTGATTTAGGTTTTAGGGTAGTGTAGTGTTGTAGTGTTTGTTTATTGTAGTGTATTAGGGTTTAGGGTAGTGTAGGGGTGGGAGTAGTGTGGGTAGCGTAGTAGTGTTTTAGGGTTTAGGGTAGTGTAGGGGTGGGAGTAGTGTGGGTAGCGTAGTAGTGTTTTAGGGTTTAGGGTAGTGTAGGGGTGGGAGTAGTGTGGGTAGCGTAGTAGTGTTTTAGGGTTTTGGGTAGTGTAGGGGTGGGAGTAGTGTAGGTAGCGTAGTAGTGTTTTAGGGTTTAGGGTAGTGTGGGAGTGGGAGAAGTGTGGGTAGCGTAGTAGTGTTTTTGGGTAGTGTAGGGGTGGGAGTAGTGTGGTTAGCGTAGTAGTGTTTTAGGGTTTAGGGTAGTGTAAGGGTGGGAGTAGTGTGGGTAGAGTAGTAGTGTTTTAGGGTTTAGGGTAGTGTAAGGGTGAAAGTAGTGTGGTTAGCATAGTAGTGTTTTAGGGTTTAGGGTAGTGTAGGGGTGGGAGTAGTGTGGGTAGTGTAGTAGTGTGGTAGTGTTTTTGGGTTGGGGTAGTGTAGGGGTGGGAGTAGTGTGGGTAGTGTTTTTGGGTTGGGGTAGTGTAGGGGTGGGAGTAGTGTGGGTAGTGTAGTAGTGTTTTAGGGTTTAGGGTAGTGTAGGGGTGGGAGTAGTGTGGGTAGTGTAGTAGTGTGGTAGTGTTTTTTGGTTGGGGTAGTGTAGGGGTGGGAATAGTGTGAGTAGCCTAGTAGTGTTTTAGGGTTTAGGGTAGTGTAGGGGTGGGAGTAGTGTGGGAACTGTAGTAGTGTGGTAGTTTTTTTGGGTTGGGGTAGTGTAGGGGTGGGAGTAGTCTGTTGTGTAGGCGTAGAGATAGGGATGTAACTTACCTCGCATACTTTTACCACAAGTATAGCTTTACCACGCATGCTTTTGCGTTGTAATGGCATGCATGATAAAGGCATACTCGTGGTCAAAGTATGCGATGTAATGGCATGTCGTTGTCATTGACATCGCGTAGTAATACCCGCGTTGTAATGGCATGCGTGGTATTAGTATGCGATGAAATGACATACATTCGCCCGAAATAGTGCAAGATAGGAAGAAACACCCTCACCATACATGTAGAATCCATCTAGTGCTAAAAGGAATAACCAAGTGACAAGGGAAATATCCATAGGCGATAATTGGATACATAAGTGAAAAAATAATAAAGGTATGTAGAAGAGAACATTAGTTAATAAAGGGAAAACTAACATACTTTTCGGGCACGTTCTAATTCCAAACAGTTGTAGCTCTAAGGCATTCTTGAAAACCCCGGACGCAAGACTACATCAAAAGTTTACCTCGATTCTATCATCCTGACATAAACTCGGGAAATAAAGAGGTAATGGCATGAAATGCCATGCATACTTTCACGTTAGAATCCTCAGGGATCCCCTGGGACAGGCCAGACCTGGATATGGTCTTACGGTGAATGACACTATATGGATTGGAAGATAAAAGACAAAGAAAGCATTACTAAGAGTTCCCTCTCTAATATATTACCACAGCTATGACGAAGGAGAACCTCAATCATACCTACATAGTCACTCATGGAGATAACCCCAAATTACATCCTGTGGAGTATGGAGCTGAGGTCAAATTGTAAATACCCGTCAGTGTAGATAAAAACTGGGGAAGATGGAAAAAAATAAAATGTAAGAACATTGCCCCTAGCATGGGAATTAGAAGCCCCAACAAATGTACTCCATGCAGTCTGACTTACGAGTTAAAGGACGGCAGGCCGCATAAACCTCAAGCTGTCCTATTCTGACAGACTCCGGTCGCCGTAAGTAGATGCAAATGTTTTATTTCAACGAGCATCCTTTCTCTTCATTATCAAATGTGACAGAACCTTCAAATACGTGAGTTCAAGATGTGCATTTTACAAAAATACTCTTGTGTTTGATTTACTAGACTCATTTTGCGCCACATATAGAGCATGCCTGACAAATCTCTCACCTCTTGGTCCGCTAATGGCAATGTCGTCAAGGTGGGTAAAGAGGAAGGTTTCTTAATTCATATTTATTTTCATAAAATCCTCTCAATGCCGTTTTATAATCTGATATATACAAGATGTCCTCATGTTAAAGATCACTTTTACACGATATTGTCTTATTATAAGTGCGGCAGCACTCGTGGTGGCGGTTCGACCACCGTCACACTGCAAGCCCACCCTCATTTTTACGTGTGTGCAGTTAGACTGGTCAGCAACAACAATAAGCTTGCAGTGCTCCTGCAGCACCACCAAACATATAATAAGTTGGTTTTCTATTGCTCCTTTCATGGTGGTGAGCCCGCCATGACAACTGTGAAGGAGAGGCAACTAAGGTGGCCCTAACAAGGCGCCCTGCTGCTCCTTGACCAGGGGCTGCATGCAGGGGGCACATGTTGTGCTCCCCTGGATTTCCACCCCCGGTTCCTGCAAGGTGGTTCATGCATTTCACACCATGCAGGAATATATAGTCGGTGCACTCGCGGGGGAGGTCTCCATGTTAGGCTTTCCCATGAGCCTAACAGACCCCTGACCCACCCGTCCACCATGAATTTCAATCATAATACGCAGGTGGGTGCACCACAGCCTTGGCGATCTTCCAGCGGACGGCACAGTGGCTGCACCACTGGGGGGGGGGCGTCAGAGCTGTCAATATATATTTCAATAGTGAAGTAATTATAGATACAATTGTTATAATCATATATGGAAGAGGTGTGGTGCAGCAGCCAGGGTGCCTGACTCCAGACCACGAGATTCACAGATGGATCGCTGGCGGCTGGTTATCCCAGCACCATGTGACTCTGGGCAATAGCTCGCTTAACAGCCCCGACAGCCCCCAGCGCCTGGACACCTCTTCGAGGTAGCTGTGCGCATTACAAATGCTGGCATATATCATACATATTATATTATATACATACACATTTGAAACAGATATGTGTTATTATCTGAAAATTACCCCATAAGCTAAGCTTACAATCATCCTCTTATATGTTATTGATTTATTGATCTACTTATACATAGATATAGGGTAATGGTATGCATATATACATTTGTATATCATATTTACATATATTTATAACTTTATCTTTATATCCAGCACAAGATTTCTCACTCAAAACACACCTTTAAATATATTTAGAAAATTCAGCCATTTTCTCCAAACATCGGCTTATGAGTTCTGAGAACACCCACATATTTTCCTTGCAATACACCATTTTCAATTTAGAAGGCTGGAATGCACACAGGAGAGCTACTTACAAGTAGCTGGATAGCTACCAGTACTCCATGAGCTACTCGTTGGAGAAGCCTGGTGTAGACTGTCCTTATTAAGTTAATATAGTACTGCCCCTATGCCATGCTCTGAGGCATTTGTCTGAACGATAAACTCCTAGGAATAATAAGGGGCCTTGACCACAGCTGTGCATATGGCTTGCTTCAGGGAGTCAAATACAGTTTGGCATGCTTCTGTCCAAATCACATTTTTGGGGTGCTTCTTGGAAGTCAGCTCAGTTAAGGGGATAACAATGGTGCCATATCCCTTGAAAAAGCTCCTATAGTATCCATTGAGGCCATGAATGCTCTGGCATCAGTCTGGTTTTTGGGGGTAGCCAGGCCATGATGGCGTCTATGTTGGCCTGAAGTGGTTGCACCTTCCTCTTGCCTACCAAGTGTCCAGAGCATACCATAGACCACTGCCCTATTAGGCACTTACTTGCCTTGATAGTCAGGCCTATCTGCTGCCGAACCTAAAGTGCTTCCTGGAAGTGAAAAAGGTGGTTCTTCCAGCTGCTACCGAAGAAAGCTATGTTATCTAGATAAGCAGGAGAGAAGGCCTCCATACCAGCAAGGACCTGGTTCACCAGCCTTTGGAAGGTGGCAGGGGCATTCCTTAATCCAAAGGGCATCACCCTAAACTGATAGTGGCCTGTATAAGTGGAGAAGGCCTTTTCTCTTTCTGTCAGGGCGATCTGTCAGTACCCTGATTTAGAATCAAAGGTGCTAAGATATGGGCAGCCCCTAACTGATCAATCAGCTCATCAGCCCGGGATGGGGTAAGCATCAGTCTTAGTTACAGAGTGTATTTTCCTGTGATCCACACAAAATACCAGTTCAGGTGTTAGAACAGGTAGGGCAGTATATGGTACCAGAACCACAGGACTGGTTCTATCACCCTCAACTCCAGCATTTTGGACACTTCAGCCTTAATGCTAGACCTCACCTTATCTGACAACGTGTAAGATGTATTCTTAACAGGTAGGGTGTCTCCTGCGTCCACATCATGGGTAAACAGGTAGGTAGTCCCAGGAGTAAGAGAGAACAAGTTTCTAAGGGCATTGACCGGCCTCCCTCAATCAATACCTCTCAGACCATTGCTTGTAGATCTGGGTTGTGCTTCTTTTGAGGAGGCTGTGGGTTTTAGACCTCTTGCCTATATGCAAAGACTTTGGACTACCCCGGAGTTAGCTCCTTATGCACGAGCAGTTAAGTATATTAGAGAAGCTAATAAATCTATCAAAATCACATGGTTACAAAAGATTAAGGCCACTTTATTGGCTATGGGCCTCGTCCTGAAGAAACCATCAGCAGACCCCACCGACCTCAAGAATTACCGCCCCATCTCGCTCCTCCCGTTTCCTGCTAAAGTCATCGAGAAGACCGTCAACCTTCACCTTGCCGCCTTCCTCGAGATGAACGGATCCCTCAACCCCTCGCAGTCCCGCTTCCGAGCCAACCACAGCACCGAGACCGCCCTCATCGCAGCCACTGACGACATCCGAGCCCTGCTTGACAACGAGAAAACAGTGGCCCTCATCCTCCTGGACCTCTCTGCAGCGTTCAACACTGTCTGCCACCGCACCCTAGTACAACGCCTCAGCAACATCGGAATCCAAGAGAAGGCACTGGAGTGGATCATCTCGTTCCTCGCCGGAAGAACCCAGAGAGTCCGCCTGCCCCCATTCAGATCCAAGGCCACCGAAGTCATCTGCGGCGTACCACAAGGATCATCACTCAGCCCCACCCTCTTCAACATCTACATGAGCCCCCTCGCGGCCATTGCACGCCAACAGAACCTCAACATCATCTCCTATGCCGACGACACTCAGCTGATCCTCTCCCTCACCAACGACCCAGCGACCGCCAGAACCAACCTTCACGAAGGGATGAAAGAAGTAGCCGAGTAGATGAAGAACAGCCGTTTGAAGCTCAACTCAGACAAGACGGAAGTCCTCATCCTGGGACCATTTTTCTCCACCTGGGACGACTCCTGGTGGCCCCCTGCCCTGGGTAGCGCACCCAAACCAACGAACCACGCACGCAACCTGGGCTTCATCCTGGACTCCTCCCTCTCGATGACCAGACAAGTCAACGCCGTCTTGTCCTCACGCTTCAACATCCTACGCTTGCTCCGGAAGATCTTCCGATGGATCCCCACCGAAACCAGGAAGACGGTCACACAGGCTCTTGTCACCAGCCGACTGGACTACGGAAACACCCTCTACACCGGAACCACAGCCAAACTCCAGAAGAGACTCCGACGCATCCAGAACTCCTCCGCACGACTCATCCTGGACATCCCCCGTCACAGCCACATCTCCGGACACCTGAGAAACCTGCACTGGCTCCCCGTCAACAAGACAATCACGTTCTGACTCCTCACCCACGCACACAAGGCCCTCCACGACCTGGGCCCCAGGTACCTCAACAACCGCCTGACCTTCTACACTCCCACCCGCCAGCTTCGTTCGACCAGCCACGCCCTCGCCGCCGTTCCACGCATCCGAAGAGCCACCATGGGAGGAAGATCCTTCTCCTACCTGTCAGCCAAGACATGGAACTCCCTCCCCATCCACCTCCGTCAGACCCAAGACCTCCTCTTCTTCAGGAAGAAACTCAAGACCTGGCTGTTCGAGCAGTAGCAGACCCCCCCCCCCCCAAGCGCCTTGAGACCCACTGGGTGAGTAGCGCGCTATATAAATTTCTTGATTGATTGATTGATCAATTTGTGGGAGGACCCTGAAGGGAATTCTTCCCCTTCCAAAATACATTTTAAAGCCATATACAGGGACATGGTCAGCCAAAAGTCTCTGTCTTTGGTGAATGGTGCTTCCCAAGCAGGTCTCTTTCTGGATCACAAAATTGAATATAGACTGGAGGCTTATTGGGATATATTTACGTGCCCTGGTGACAGGAAACTCTATCACCAATTTAGAGTGGGCTCTCTCCCCCTAAAATCCTTTACTAAAAAGTGGGGGATCAAACAAGAAACAAAATTTCACCTCTGCCCATGTGAGGAAGAGACCTTACCCCATTTTCTGTTTGTGCTATATTAGGAACAAGATCTTGTCAAACGGCTTTGGTATTTTACAAACTGATACTAGTGAAGTCAAAGTTATTGCTATGGCTAAATTTTGGAGCTGGACGTGGGCCCTTAGAAGAATTAGTTTGCAAGGTTCTACGTAACATGACTGCGTTTTAGTCTTTTCTACTATATTCTGCTCATAAAAAAGAGCCGTCTAGCCAAAACATGTGTAATTAGACATAATGTCTTACTATGAATTTGTATCTGGTTTTATGAGGAAAGGATTCACAATCATGTTATTGTTGATATGTGCTTAGAATTTTAACAAAATCCTACCATGATATGTTTGATATCTTTTTAAACAAAACACCTACCATGAATTTTAACTACTTTGTATTGTTATATGCGTCTTTTATGATTATTTATGATCGAATAAAGACAAATTTGAATTTGAAATTGAGAAAAGTATTGCCCCAACACTTGGTGGCAGTCCCTCAGCTGTTCAGGAGTTAGAGTGGGAGAAATGATTACTCCTTCCAAATAGTCATTCTTCTCCTTGGCCTCCTAGAGGTCAGGGAGAGATTCACTCTTCTGTCCTTCTTCTCCATCAGTCACCAACAGCAGGGTGAGCTCTCAAAGTGTGGTTTGAGGTGATTTACATAGCAGCACCCTCTGGGGTTGCCTAGGGGTGCTAAGGCCACCATGTATGTGGCCTCACCCTTTCTTTCATTCACCTCATGTGGCCCATTCTAATGGTCCTGGAGGGCCCTGTGCTCTCCCGGCTCCATCATCTACACTTTCTGACCAGGTTGCAATAGTAGAATTTTTGTCATACCACTCCTTCATGAATTCCTGCCTGGCTTCAAGGTTACTGGAAGCTTGCTTCCATAACTTAGCCATCTTGCTTATGAAGGACAGCATGTAGCTCACTACATCCTGGGGTACCTTCCTGTGACCTTACTCCCACCCTTCTTTCACCAGACTCAGACATCCTCTGACTGGGTACCCATAAAACAGTTCAAAGGGGCTAAAAACCACGCCTCTCTGTGGAAACTGTCTGTAAGCAAACAGGCATGGTAAGAGGATATCCAGCTTTTTCCTCAGGGGCCTCAGACAGGCCTCTGAACAAGCCTTTCAGGGTCTTCTTGAACCTCTCAACACACCCATTGGTTTGTGAAGGGTAAGGAATGGAGAACCTGTATTTTACTTCACACACCTTCAACATTGACAGCATAGAAGCAGACATGAAGTTTGTGTCCCTGTCAGACACAACTTCCTTGGGGAATCCCACTCAGGTAAAAATCCCCATCTGGGCTTTTGCCATTGCGGGTGCAGTAGTAGTCATCAGAGGGAGTGCCTCTGGGTATCATGTGGCATGATCTAACAAAACCAGGAGAAACATGTTGCCTGATGCAGTCTGGGGATCAATAGACCCTATAGTGTTGATGCCCACCCTCTAAAAGAGGATGCTAATGACAGGCAAGGGAGTAACAGCCTCTGACCTGTCTGCCCCTTGGCTTCACAGGTCATACAAGTCATACAGAATGCAACTGAGTAATTCTTGTGCTAGGCCAATAGAAGTGGGAGACAAGCCTTGCAAATGCATTGTCTTGTCTTAGGAGTCATGCCAGAAGAATTTGGTGTATTTACAAAAAGGGGTGGTGAGGGACAGAGTCTCTGAATTAAACAGAAAGCTCTCACCCAGTCAAAAGATCAGGGCTAGATCCAACACCGTTTTTTAGCTCACTGCACCATCCCAGTTTCAGAACCTGACTGTATGCAAATTAGTCTGTTCCTGTCCCAGTGCATGATGGGAACAGGACAAACCAAACTACAGAAGCCAATTCTTACACTGGGAAGGAAACAAGCTCCCGGGGACCGGTTTCTGGCATTACAGCCGTCTTCGGCCCGGTTTGCTTGAATCCTGATGGTGCAATGAGCAAGGGTCTCACATCTGAGAATACCCTTCCACGCTTAGGGTGGACAAAAATATTTACAAAAAGGGGTGGTGAGGGACAGAGTCTCTGAATTAAACAGAAAGCTCTCACCCAGTCAAAAGATCAGGGCTAGATCCAACACCGTTTTTTAGCTCACTGCACCATCCCAGTTTCAGAACCTGACTGTATGCAAATTAGTCTGTTCCTGTCCCAGTGCATGATGGGAACAGGACAAACCAAACTACAGAAGCCAATTCTTACACTGGGAAGGAAACAAGCTCCCGGGGACCGGTTTCTGGCATTACAGCCGCCTTCGGCCCGGTTTGCTTGAATCCTGATGGTGCAATGAGCAAGGGTCTCACATCTGAGAATACCCTTCCACGCTTAGGGTGGACAAAAATATTTACAAAAAGGGGTGGTGAGGGACAGAGTCTCTGAATTAAACAGAAAGCTCTCACCCAGTCAAAAGATCAGGGCTAGATCCAACACCGTTTTTTAGCTCACTGCACCATCCCAGTTTCAGAACCTGACTGTATGCAAATTAGTCTGTTCCTGTCCCAGTGCATGATGGGAACAGGACAAACCAAACTACAGAAGCCAATTCTTACACTGGGAAGGAAACAAGCTCCCGGGGACCGGTTTCTGGCATTACAGCCGTCTTCGGCCCGGTTTGCTTGAATCCTGATGGTGCAATGAGCAAGGGTCTCACATCTGAGAATACCCTTCCACGCTTAGGGTGGACAAAAATATTTACAAAAAGGGGTGGTGAGGGACAGAGTCTCTGAATTAAACAGAAAGCTCTCACCCAGTCAAAAGATCAGGGCTAGATCCAACACCGTTTTTTAGCTCACTGCACCATCCCAGTTTCAGAACCTGACTGTATGCAAATTAGTCTGTTCCTGTCCCAGTGCATGATGGGAACAGGACAAACCAAACTACAGAAGCCAATTCTTACACTGGGAAGGAAACAAGCTCCCGGGGACCGGTTTCTGGCATTACAGCCGTCTTCGGCCCGGTTTGCTTGAATCCTGATGGTGCAATGAGCAAGGGTCTCACATCTGAGAATACCCTTCCACGCTTAGGGTGGACAAAAATATTTACAAAAAGGGGTGGTGAGGGACAGAGTCTCTGAATTAAACAGAAAGCTCTCACCCAGTCAAAAGATCAGGGCTAGATCCAACACCGTTTTTTAGCTCACTGCACCATCCCAGTTTCAGAACCTGACTGTATGCAAATTAGTCTGTTCCTGTCCCAGTGCATGATGGGAACAGGACAAACCAAACTACAGAAGCCAATTCTTAAGAATTTGGTGAGCCAGCTCCAGTGGAAGGCCCCATAGCATTGGGAGACTACTTGATGTCCTATGCCCAGGAATCTTAGCTTCACTGCACAGGAGCTTGTCATCCCAGTAAATGTGGTGAGTACTAGAGGCATCACCTGCTGCTTGGGGTTCAGCCTGTTGCCTCATGCTCACAAGGGTTGGGTACTCCCTTTTAGCCCTACAGAACCCCTCCTTGGTGGATCCTCCTTCCACATGCATCCAGCAAGCTCAGGCTGGTCGACAAGGGGCGCAATGTCCTCCTCAGTGGACTCCAGGGTGGCCACCGCAGGTGCCCCATCCATCTCACTGGAGGAATATTCAGTGGCTGGTTTACCATGCCCTCTGCCTTTCCCCTTCTTAGCAGTTTGCTGGGCCATTGTTCCAGGAGCCAGTTCTTCTTGACTCCCTTCCCCGGCAGCCATGGACCTTGTCATGGCACAGATCCATGCAGGTGATACTAATAGCTCCACATGAACCCTTGAGCTACACTTCCTTCCAGGTTGTGTGCTCCAGGTCATCAGCTAACAACAGTCCACAGGCATGGCAGGGCTCACTGCAATTTTCAGAAGACCTGAACCCCCTCTCACTCAATTGGAGCATGGGCCACAGGGTAGTGATCCTCTCTGTTGTCAGCCGCCATAACCTGGTGGATTGCATTAGGATTTACCTTGCCTCGGATAACCAACTGACTCCTTACCATAGTCATACTGACTCTGGATCCCTCAGAGCCTCCACACCTTGCCCATCGATGGTGACCTAGTGGCTATACTTTGTAGTATTTGAGGGCACATGCATCTTATCTTAGAAACCATCTCACTTTCACCCAGGGACACTAGGGTAGCCCCTGTAAACTCCCCCCATTAACTGGAGCAAACTCCTCACCCAGCAGTATGCTAGCCACCAGCAAAAATGTTCCACCAGTGGGAGGTGGTGCTCTTTTGTACACTTGGGATCCGCCTTGTAGGGCTCATACTTGTAGCACTCATAGCACTTGATACGCATGGGCTGATGACCTTTGTCACTGTAAGTTTTCTTCTGCTGGCCAGAATGGTAATGTGAACCAGACCCTTTTCCGAGGGAGTTGTTTTGGGACTTTTAGAGAACTCAGTATTTTTTATCACCTCCTCCTATTTATTTGGGTGGGAACCCTGACTACCCTTTTGCAGCCCCCCCCCCCCCCCCCCCAGCCCTCCTCTGGTACCCTGTGCACTTTCAAAGCTGCTTTATAGGCTGTAAAGCATTTATATATATCACCCCCACTATATAGTTGTGCACCATATCTTTTGGGATCTATCTGGACTCATGTAAAGACACTGCCGGAATGCTGACACCAGAATTGCTGTTGCTGAACCCTGCTTTGAGGGCCCTAATACCCAGCTCTTTGAGGTTTAGATCGTGGGCCATCTTCCTTTTCTCCATGGCAAACCTCTTCTCCTCTAGAGCTTGCTCCCACTCAAGCTTTGTAAGGGCAAGGGTAAGCTCCTCGCCCTTCTCCGTCTTGATAAGGTCTAGCTTTTGTTTCCTCCCCTCTGCCTGTCTGCCAGCTCCTCTGGGGATAGGCTTTTTGAAGATACATTGCTGTCTGGTCTAGTGTGGACTACCACTCCTGGGAGAAAATTGCCTCACCCCCTCTGTAGCCTGTATGACAGGACCCTCTGTCTGGTCCCACTCTGATCTTTCCTCAGACACAGATCATTCCTCCTCATCTATTTCTGCTTCTGGGTGGGCCTCTGCCCATGCTCTTAAGGCTTTCTGAAACACTGCCTTATTGGCACCCCTCTCTCCTGGCAGAAGACTTGACCTGGGCCACTGTGTATACCTCCAGATTGACCACCTTGAATTCCATGTTGGCATGCATGACCACAGACATTGCATAGAAAAAAGGACTTGGGCAAAAGGACTTTGGAAAAATCAAACAGTGAGAACTGAAAAAGGTTCGAACTGGTCTAAGTATGAAGTTGTAATGAACAATGAGTCACTATACGGTATTGCACAAACAAAGCCCTATACTCACTGCTGATCACCAATGTTAGAAATGGGATTCCTGATTGGCTGAGGTAAGGATCCAGGCCAGCAGGAACCACCACTCTAGTTGGGGTAATCTAGATACACACTAAAAGATACCTTGTGCTCACCCTCTGGTAGCTCGGCACAGAGCAGTCCGGCTTATCTAAAGAGGCAATGAGTAAAGTATTTGCACAACACACACACACACACACACCTAGAAACACAATGAATATACAACAAAAAGACTCCACACAGGTTTAGAAAAATTGAGAATATATGTATCCGAGTATGAGTAAAATACGACCAAAATGGCAAAAATCCAATCAGTAGAAATTGAGATATGAATTTTTAAATATTAAAGGCAATAAAGCGCTTAGAAGTCACTAGCGGTCAAAGGGTTACTTTAGATCAAGAGGGACTGGTGCAAAACCAAGGATCAGGCTGACTGAAATGGAGGGCAGGCTGGCTACAAGACCCACGCAGGGCCCGCTGAGAAAGTCCCTTTGATGGAACAAAGCGTCGGCCCTGAGGGCACAATGCATCCATTTTCCATGCAGTCGGGTCACTGTGTCATCATTGAGCTTCACTGAGGTGAAGACAATGTGTTGTTGTCAAGCAGCGCAGAGCATAGTTGTTGTGCCGTGCAGGCTGTGGTACCTCTGTCATCGAACAGCCTCTACACTAGCGTTGAAGGGTGATGTGTCAGTTCAGATGGATGCAAAGGTTATGATGCATCGGTTTTGTAGCAGAACATTTGCAGAACCAACTTCTGAGGCCCAAAACTTGGGAGGGTACCTTGGGCAAGGGTAGAACTCATAAAAGGCAGAGTCCAGCAGGTTTTCAGGAAGTCTTATGTGTCCCTGAGACTTAAAAATACAGGAGATAGGCCAGCAAGCCCTTGGAGATCACTTGGAGGGAAGACAGAGTCTAGCTCTTCTTCATCAGAGTCAGTGAGCAGCAGGCAGCAGGGCAACAAGCAGAAAAGCAGCCCTTCCAGAAAAGCAGTACAGTTCAGTCCTTTAATCAGCATAGTAGTCCTTCTGACAGAGGTTCAGTTCAAGATACAGAAGTGTTTTTTAGGGGCTGAGAGGGCCAGTACTTGTACCTAACAGTGCATTTGATGTAGGTGTGACTTAAAAACAGCTCTATGAAGTGCACAAGGATCCCTTTCAACCCAGCCCTGTCTGTCAGGCTATATGAGGGGGGTTTGTGTATAGCCTGGACACTACCTATTGAAGTGTGTCAGCCCCTCCCATTGCTCCGTGCCCTGGAAGACCCATCAGAATGCAGATACATGCCGATGAGTGCTCAGAATGCAGATGAGCCACACCTTTCGGTGTTTGTGGCTGTCTGGAGGGAAAGCACAAAGTGTAGCTGTCACACACCCCAGGTGTATATTGGAGACAGGATGTCATACAGAAAGAGCAGTAGGTGCAGAGAAATGTCCACCTTCTAAAAGTAACATTTCTAAAATAATAATGTTAAATAAAACGTCAATAGTAAGGATGATTTATCATTACCATTCCAAACATATGAAACATGACAAAGCTACTCCTTTCTGATCAGGAATTACAGCTTAAAAGTATAGATGCCAATCTGGTATACACCAATGTCACCATGTTTAGGGGAGAAGCACATGCACTTTAGCTCTGGTTAGCAATGGTAAAGTGCTCAGAGCCCTAAGGCCAACAATAAGAGTCAGCAAAAACAAGAGGCAAAAGGCAAAAAGTCAGGGGAAAGACCACCCTAAGGATGACAGGTCTAACAGTTAACGTCCCTAATTTAGTCAAACCTGTCACATAATTTGGCTCTCAAGTGCTGCTTAATTCCAACGGCCCTTGGCTTGCCCGAGCAATATACACAAACGTATCAATAGATAACAGGTAAGAAGTGGCTGTGAACCGGCATCCTTTGGAACATGAGGCCAGTGATGTGAATCAGCTATGCTAGAATATTTATATGCACAATCTTTACAGCTCATTCAATCATATTTCTCTGATAGCAACTACAAAGCGCGTGTTCACTCCAGAATGTACTAATTGACCCCTGATAGCAGCAGGGCATCATTTAGGTTCTGGAACCATTAACACCATTAGATGATGGCTATCTCTCTGGAACTGATCAGCTTGCCTTCACCTTCAAAAATATCAGGGCGAACAAATAGTCTAAATGCCACCTGGACACTAGCAATACCAATATAATCATTTGTGAAACAAAGGAAAGGAGGGGTTGTGGAAAATCCTGATTAAAGTACAATCATCAGTAGTAGTATTGTTATAATTTTTCTTTGATTTGTATCCCTCATTCAGTTCATCCACTCAGTAAACAAATACTGTATGAAAACAAGGAGCCTTGAGCAATGTTCCCTCTACTTTTTTCCTCTGTGTGCGGAAGTTGAAATTCTCTGTGCACTGCAGCTAAGGATGTGTGCACCAAGGAACCAACCATGCATGCAATATGCACCTGGGGTTCCAGTTGAGGCCAAACCAAAATGTGGTCATGTGCATATGTATTGGCATTCTTTACACTTAACAGGTTTATGACCGGAATTGCACCTTCGCTGATGCACAGGAAGGATGAACCAGATATATCCTTTAGAAGATCCGACATGAAAGATACATAAAATGGCCTGCAAAAAATATGATAAAGTCTTTCTTATTAGAAATAGGTTATTTCTTCAACACTTGCATTTTGTTTGCCTTGTCGTTTAATAAATGTTAGCACTGAAAAAAAAGGATGATAGACCTTGACACCATGCGTATGGGCATAACCCTTAAAGCATCAAAACAGCTGTGACATTACATCAGAGACACTGCATCGGATTGTAACCACAAAAGCTTTTCTTCCTGGTAAAACCTCACTCTAGAAACCTGAGAGACTGAAATCTCACCAGGTTCCTGAGACAATAACACAATAATAGAGTTTGGGTTATACCACAAATATACTTTCCCACCATCAGTATCTAGAGAAAGTGTATGAATCAGTCTCCCTGTACCTACATGCCTTGTGGAGATATTGGGAAGAAGTGCACACACTTTGATCTTGGGCCTTTGGTGAGACTACAGCCACATGTTTGCATCATTTTCTGAAGGGCTTATTCAGAGTATGTCCTAACAGTTGCACCTATGAGGACTTATTTTGAAAGTTGTGTAACTCTCCTACTCATATCTCCAAAGTTACAATTTTGCATATATGCCACCAACGTTGTCTGTGGTCTGTAAAGAGGCCAAAGATTGGAGGTGCATGTAGTCTGAACCCCTTTAAGGCCCACTGACAGGCACTGTGACAAAATGCCACTGCATTCTGTCTCATCTCCAGAGTACTCAATCACTTCCCATTATAACACAAACCCATACTTTTTACTCAAAAAGACATCTGGATGTGACTCAGTTTACAGAATGTACTGTACAAGAGTCATTCATACAAACAACTACAAATACACAATATTTGGAAAACCTAATCCTGTGAGGTAATGCACTTTGCAATAATACATAAAGCACCCATGTGCTTCAGTGTATTTTGTTTTATACAGGTCAGTAATAGGGTGCCAGGATCCATGTGGCACCGTATGAACCACAGATGTTTCTATGGTGAGTCACAAAATAACGAGCAAAAAATGCACAGTGCAGTGTTATAAGGAAAATAAAGTGCTTGGAGCTCCAAAATGTTCAAGGATCCTTAGGTAAAAATTACACACATAGACTGTTCTACATGTGCCTCAGTAAACGTGTAAGGTAGCTCAGAAGGTTAATGTATCCACCGCCCAGAGCTGTCGCTTGCAGGTCAAAGGGTTGAAAACAGCTAGTATAAGGTCTCTTTTTAAATGCAGCACAGCTTGGACCCTTCTTTTTGTAAAAGAATTCTCTTGCTCATCCTGGGCAATCATGAACATTATGTAGGCTAAAGTATGATAGATAAAGGGCTGGGATATTTTTAACACTGTTGATGTAAGCATGTGTAAGAATGTGTGTTGTGTATTTTCGAAACACGTGTTTATTACTGTATGTCCTGTACAGTGATTTTAAAATCACACACACTGAAATATTGTATTACTGCTACATTTATAAAAGAAGGTTTCATTTGTAAATTAAACAAATGAAAAACCTTAATTTAAATAGAAAGAAAGCCTACATGAACAAATAAGAGGTAGGCGAGGTGTTCCCTCCTGCTCATGTAGTGGTGTTGCAGTGCCTTGCAGTAATGATAATGTTGTCTGTGCCATGTCCTGCACAAATCCACTTCTTTGCCAAAAAATACAATCCACCATTGATGCTAGGGGTGACATACAGCTCAGGTTTATGCATATTTTTAGAAAGGCCAGGGGCTGTACAGAAAGTGCCCCAGGGGCGCAGAGGTCATGTGGGCCCACTTTGTGCACCCTCTGGCCATTTTGTTATTACAGAAGGGACCATCGATGCTTGCGTGGCCCCTTCTGTAATACTGATAGCGCTGGTGCACATCTAAAGCCAAGGCTATCTCAGGAGGGAGTTACCTCATTTGCATGGGGGAAGGACCTAGTGCAAATGGGGGAATTTCTTTGCTTCTGCCCCCGGGCCGTATTATGTATGGGATGCAAAAGCAAATAAGCTGTCAGGATGCACACTGAAAATGCACCTGAAAAACGTGGCGCAGTCTGTGCCCTCCATGGGGCCAGCCCTCTAAAGAGATGAAAGGGGATCTCCCATGGACTCCCAAACATCCCCTTGCAGGTGGGTGTAGTCACTCACAGCACCAACCTGCAAAAGGATCTCTAATCCCGCTTGAAAGTGCCGGCTGGTTGCTGCCTGCAGTGTGAAATACAGAGCGGCTTTGAAGCAGCCAGTACATATTTCACTTGAATGCGCTGCCTCCAGGGCAGCACAAGTTCGTGGCTGCTCTGAGGGGAGGACACTCAACATGAAGGGCTCACTCTCCCTCATTGTTGCTCGGGAGAGGTGCAGAAACGGTTCTAAGTTCATGTTTTAAAAGTCTCACTTCTAATAAGGGCCTCTCAGTGCAGGGATATATTATGATGTATTATTGTCAAAGCTATTTAGTGTGCTTTTTTGAATGTGAAGAGACATTATCATATTTTACGTGATTTCTTTCATGATTTACATGTCAAATGTTTCAGTGCTCCCTCAGCTTCTAAAATTACAGAAACAGCTGGGCCTGTGTACAGATGCAGGAAGAAGGCAGGCTCATCTTTCTCTTTTTTACCTATACCCCCTGGAGTGGTATGGGTGGGCCAAGAACACAAGAAGCCCTCCCAGTAGGAGCATCAGCTGCCAATGTCCAAAGCACAAACTTTATGCAAAACATGATCACCGCAAGTCTTAGGCCGCTGGTCAAACAAACTTCTGACCCTCTGCAGCCCCACACAGTGCCATGGAAGAGGGATGCTAAACTGCTGCTCTCCTCTTCCATGGTGGGCTGCTCTTTCAGCGGCGATCGCCCCTGATTCTCCCTTTGCTTTTTCAAATTGCAAGTGACCGATTTGACGCACAGTTCGCATTTTAAAAACAGCAGCTGCAATCGATATCTAACAGATATGTGCAGGCCCGGTCTGGCCGTTGCGGGCACCGGGCAATCCCCCGGTGGCTGCAAGGGTGGGGGCCGGTTTTGGGCCCTGGGGGCATTTTTGTTACAGGGCCATTTTTGCAGCATAGCTGCAAAAGCGGCCCTGTAACAAAATCGGCCGAAAACTGGCCCCGCCAAAGAGCTCGGTCGCACCCCCAGGGGGCTGGCCGAGCACTTTGCCAGGGCCGGTTTTGGTTCTCAGTCCGGCCCTGGATATGTGAACTGTGTGCTCTTCACAATAGAGATTGCACACTGGGGGAAGTCAGTGTGGCATGCACGTGCGCACCATATAGGGAACACTGGCCTTGAGTAGTTCATCTGCTTAACAGAAAATGAAGCCACCACATGTTTCACGATAAACATCACTCCTTTAGGACTGTAGAGTTTACCAAAAATATACAAAGGAATTCTTAATAATTTACTGAACAGTATTCTGGTCACTTCTAAATTTTGAACCTGATCCCTAGACTCATGAGAGTGTGTAGATATTAGCTGTCTTTCAAAAACACCAATTCAGGCGAAGACATTTGTAGTAGCATTTTTTGAAATAAACAATCTTTGTATTTCAAAGGTCCAAGATTAGATTCATATGAGTCATCATAAAGAGATCAGACATTACTCGTACATAGTAAGATCTTACAAAACATCTGGAAAATGTCTGGAACCTCAATGTCTCAACAACTATAGATATCGAAGACATTTTCTAAAAAGAAAATGCTTTCATTAAAAATAATTACAGAGAAAGTGGTCTGTTGACATCAGGATACAACCATACAACAGATGGCTGTGATTCATAGTGGGTTGCAATTTGCAACCTATCTTCATGAGGTAGAATGACTTGCAATCCACTTCGAATCGTGCTTTTGTGAACCAACCAGAAAAGATTAGGTAAAAGTCGGTGCACAATTACAGAAACCTTTACCAAATCCATTCTTCGTGCATCGGGCCCCAAGTGCTGTAATTTATGGGTCTTATTTGTTGGCCAATAATGTCGATCAAAACAGCAAAGCTAAGAATCGATTTATATGTATATCAGAAAGGGAGCCGAATAGTACCATGGTTTATAAACAGGCAGAATCAATCATGGGTAACAGCTCGAACAAATCAAACAACATGTATTCTGTCTTTTTGTTTCAAACCTCTCCAACAGATGGGGGTGAAACCTAAACAGAAGAAAGGTTTTACTAACTCAGAGCTCCAGCTCAGCCACACCATAAAATTGAATTGGTGAGCATGATAGAACCTTCATTCACCTCTGCAAAGTTTATAGTTCAGGAACAAGTGAGCTAATGAATTTAGAAAATACATTCCCCATAATCAGGATGAAGAAACAATCTGTGGTGAAGCAAAACAGTTTTTAAACAGTGGAACCCATACCATTGAAAGTTTACTTCAGTCTTTAAGAAAAAAATCACAAAAAATTAACCAGGAAACAATTCACACTGGGTGGAGCACTACGCTACGCTCACGTAGGTTGCGAAGTTTGCGCAACTTCGCACTACGCGAGCGTAGCGTAGCACAGTGCGAACACGCGTAGTGCAGCGGTCATTTTTTGCTTGTTCGCAGTCCTCAACGTCATGTTCGCGACCGCGAGCAAGCAAAATGACATCCCGGCGAGATTCTCAACGTGGGGAGGTCAGGTTTCTCATTGTGAGTGGTTGCGCATGCTCGCGTTGAGAAAGCTGCCGCTCGAGTAAAAATCTACTCGAGCAGCAGAAAACTACAGCTCGCACTGTGCAAGATGCCGTTTTCAATGATTGCACAGTGCCGGATGCTTGTCCGCACTGTGCAATAATTGAAAACGCATCTTTCACAGTGCGAACATGCTACTACGCAGCTCGCGTAGTGCTACGTGCAGTTCGCGTAGTGCGAAGTGCACTTCGCGTAGCTTTGCGTAGCGCTACTTCGCGAACTACGCCCACCCTTAGAAACAATGGCATCTTCTCACCATGGTCAAATGTTAGACATAAATCTTTCTCTGTGGAAATAGAGGAACTGCAACAAAGGGTATCAGATTCTGAGGATTCTTTAGCTTCACTTTAAAAACAATCAACTTCTCTAGCCAAAGATGTTGCACAATAAAAAAGTAAGTAGAATAACAGAAAAACAGGATAAGGAGGTCGAAAATGAGATTTGTAGAAAGAAAGGAACTCTTCTGTTACAGATTTAGTTGAGGATTTTATTCAAACTCATGTTTTGCCAGGTTTCACAGAAGGTTTGACAATAGCAAGAGGTTGCCCTGTTCCATTTTCAATTTATCCAAATTATCGGTATCCAAGGACTGTACTAGATAATTTTGGAGGCTATCAGATTAGGAAGAAAATGCTGACCATGGAGATTAGGCAAAATCACTACTGAATACAATTTCTTAATTTACCCGAATATGTCTTTTGAGGCCTTGAGGAAATGTAAACAATTGAGTCCTCTTCTAAAAAACGAGGGAGTTCAAGCTATGCTTATCCAACCTGTCAAACTTAAAATCTTGGTAGATGGCTCATTCATAATCTTCTCAGATGTAGCCTAATTGCAGACATGCTTAAATGAAGCCTACAAAAAAGAAAAAGTATGAGTTGAATATTTACAAAAATCCAATTTTTTGTGAAATGTATGATCTAACCTTTTTTAAGTCTATTTCTCTTTTGGTATATTATGAGGGTACATTATCACCTTCAGTGCGGCGCGAATTTTCGCGCTGTGCTGAAGGTTCGAAAAACGGGCGTGGTCCTGACGGAGCGGTTCCGTCATCAGCACAGCCCAACCGACGCTGATGACGGAACCGTTCCGTTATAAGCATCGAAGGGGTTAAATTGATGAAAATATGTAATAATGGTACATTGAAGAAGTGTCATTTTACTGTAATACTTATTGTGGGCAAAGGGCCTCCTGTTAACCACCCTTTCTAAATAACACATTGTTAGAATTTCAGCATGAGTAGAGCGGGTAGATGTTCCTGCAAGGCATAGTGAAAATTCACTGTTAGGGATGAAGGGTGAGACCACCAAAATAGTAGAGAGCAATGCATTTGTGGAGAAGGTGATGGGAAGGATGCAAAACGTTTAGAAAATCTAGGTTCCAAATACAGTTAAGATCATTCTCAGAGAAGACATTTTAATACTATTTTTTCTCCACTTTGTCATTATGATTCATGTTAAAATATTATCAATAAACGTTAATGGATTAAATGAAAAGAAAGCCATATTACCATGGGCTCAAGATCAGAAATCCTCCATTCTTTTGTTTTGGGAGACATTCATGAAAAATTCCCCACCGAGGGGAAAAAACAATTATGATTTCCTTTTATGGTTCTAGCTACCTCATCAGCTTCAGCCGCTCGCAAAGTGGTGGCAATGTTAGCAAAGCTGGTAGATGGGTAGCTGCTGCACTTAAAACTAAGTAATTAAGCTTGACTATTGTGTTTACTGTAGCAATCTGGAAAATTACCCTAAATCTCTGTATGGGGTCTTTTTTGATTTACTTAAATTATTGGTTGTAGGAGGGCATATTTATTTATTGGAATCTGTTACACACTTCGAATGTTGGTATGATACAAAGAAAACCTCAAGTTGCAAGAGCTTTGCAAGTTTTTCAATCCAACATAGGACTATTTTTTCCCTGGGGTGTTATTAAAGCCACAGAACAGCATTTTCCTTTTTTTGCGAAGAAATTTCAAACATCTTCATAGATAGACCTTTTTTTATTTTAAAAAGCTTGGCAAGCTTTTAATAGTAATTTTCCTAAGAACTGTTTTTGTGATCATATAGCCCTCACTCTAAATCTCACTTTAATGTCTTGGATATTCCTAGATGGAAGTTCGATCAAAAACTCTTGCTCAATAAAGATTTATATCCAGATCATAAAAAATAAGATTCACAGTTTTTTTTAGCAAATTATGGCGACTGCCTTGGTGGAAATTGTTTGGCAGGCTTACAAAAGAAAACCTTAAAGGGGAAGTGATTGCCTTTTGGGCTTAACTGAATAAGAAGCACTATTACAATGTATACACAAAACATGGTGCTCTCAACCATGGACAAATCTTGTTGAATATCCACAGCAATCCAGAAAATAATCATAAATCGGAATGCTCAAAAGAGGATTTAAAACAATTTGACTAGATAAAGAGTTAGTAAATTCACGAGCCATAGACCAAACGTTTACAAAGACGTAGAGCACAGATTTTGGTTGGATCATCAAAATCTGCTCTAATTCGGATTAGATAATTAAGATTCAAGACTAAAAACATTTATCCTTATTACAGATCTAACACTACAGGAAATTTTTTGTGAAAACTTCCAAAATATTTAAATATTTATTCAGAGCAGGATACAGTTTCAGAAGAAGCCATCTAAAACGTTTTAAATTATTCGCAAATCCTTTCATTATACTCTAATTTGGCTTCAGAGCTAATTTTCCCATTTACGTAGAATGAAGTAGTGACAATCATAAGAATCTCCCTAAAGGCAAAGCAATGGGAGAAGAAGATTTTCCCAAAGAATGGTAGCAAACTTTTGTTTATTAACTTATACCCCTATATTATATTTGTTTAATCAGATTTTGTCTGGAGGCAAAGTACCTCCTTCTGTTTTTGCAAGGTAATTTAACCTTTTTTTAATTTTTTTAAAGAACACAGTTAACATAAATACATTTCAACCAATAACACTATTACATTCATATAACAGAGTATTATCTAAATCAATCACAATACACTCAGAGTAGCATTCCAACTCATAATTTTTTTTGCCCACCATGCCACCTCAGTGTACACCTAGCTATATGGAAAATAGTCCTGAGCCTGCTCCAGTAGGAACAGTCCAGCCGAATTGTCAAGCCAGGTCCTCTCTGAACCTGAACATTAGCAATTCAAGACTAGTTTCATCCTGCCTGGGTGAAAAATCCTGGTATACTCAATGGGTGGAACACATTTGAAACATAAACCCTAACAAGGATCAATCCGATAATGTGGAAAGAAGTTTGTGAGTATAATTTAACAACATTATAAGAGGCTACTTATAAGAAAATGCATTTGTATGCACAACAGTTTCCTTATTATGCCCCAGCCTTCCTATATAAGCGAAATCTAGATATTTCACCAAAATATTAAATACGTGATGAAAAGGAACCTGGACTCACATGATTTGGCCTTGAACTTCATTACAAGTGTTTTGAGATAAGGTTTTGAAAACCATCAGTAACTAGTAATTCAGGTAGTTACAGATATAGCTTCAATATTATTGGGTGGCTCTTTGCATCTGGGGATAGCTGTAAAAGCAGCAAGACGCTGGTAGTTTATCACCATTTTGACACCATAATTATAATGACATATCATTTTGATTCGGAAAAAACACCTTAAGGGTGAGTAAGTTAAGGACACAAAAATATAAAGCATGTGGGGGCAGTGAGTAAATTCAAAAAGACAGTCTATTTATGAGAAGTATGGAAATAATTTGAAAATCAGTATTTCACTCCAAATTTTTTATCAATGTGGATGAAGTTTGTTCAGATTTGAAAATAGTTGCATTTAATGAAAATGGTGTACTGTGATATTATGAACCTTGATAAAATAAAAAAGAGAAGGGACGAGTAATTAATACTAGATTTCAATTTATCAAGGTGACAAGTAATGGAGTTCACAATTAGTAATGTTGGAAGCATAACAAAGTTTGAGATAAAATGAGATTTACATATTTATGTCAGATTTGTATTTGATCAATCATATCAATATTAAAGGGAAACAATTAATTCATTAAGATAGCGGAATATGTTACGACCAATGATGGGACTGTGTCACTCTTTCTTAAATATGAAAATATAAAATGCAAGTGGATTCATCAAGAAAATGTAATTGTATTAAATGTAAATGAGTGAAAGGGCACAAGTGGTCTAGGTTTTGGGGTTCGACATTAAAGTCATGCAAGCCATAAGAATCAATGTCACTCAAACCAACATAAATATGAGTTTTTTTTGCATAATGCCGTAAGCCATCATAGTTATACAATAGACAAAACCCACGTACGCCTATAATGGTGATGAGGTAATATACTGCACCAATATTGCATCATCAGGGTAAGTAGTCAATCCCTGAAATTGTATGGTTAGGGATGTATGTATGTGGACTTAGCAAAATGAGTATCATCTAAAGAGGTGATGAGCCTCTTAAGTGTTACAGTAATGGGGGTGTGACATGCACCACGAGGTTATGATTTGCAGCTTTGAATGGATTGGGAGTGGACTGAGGGTGAAACCTCATCCCGAATTGGAACACTTAGCATAGGTAGGGCATCGCTAGACGGGGGTTAAGGTTTAACCACCTCCTGGGCCTACAGTGGGCATACCCTCATAATGAGTAGCAATGCCTTATGATAAAAGTTTCAAGTGACTAACAAAATTAAACAAAACTCTCATCATCAGTTGTCCAAAAAAAGTGGTAACTGACAGATATGGTTCAGGTAAAACTGTTTTTGCAATGCTATGGTAACTTCTTGTTCTGGGTCTTTAGACAGGTCTATCTGCTAGGCATTGTACAGCTGTTACCATGCCACAAGTCACTTTTCATTAAAAGGGGCCAGTCAGTGGATAATGTCACAGTACATTTCAAAACCCTAGCTGACATTATAAAATGAAGCACCTTGGTAGAAGTGGGCCTTGGAGAAATTTTAATTAAATAAGTAAAATGTGTAAAATTCCTGAATTTCACATTATGTGAAATTCGAAAAATGTAATGAAATTACACTTGATTACATTTTGAGTAATTATTTTGCCGGACAATGCACTTTGCAAAAAAATGTCTTGTGAGATACACTGATTTGCACAGAAAACATCTCAATGAGAGATATGTTCTACTCAAACCAGTCTCCTGCTTGTATCTCACAATACTTTTTACATGAGGTGTGCGCTTGGGTAAAACATGTGACTCAAAATACTGGCAAATGTACTTTGCTACAACAGTATAAGTTGCAGAATTTTCATAGAAATGTGCACATTTTTGCAACAAAAAATTATACGATTTCCCTCTGCAGTATCTAGAATGTCTATTGTTGGTAAGTGTTAGAGATGCAGGACTAAGTAAAGGCAATTACTCTCCCTAAACATGTCTAGAAATTCTATTTGCATTCCTGAATAAATGCCAAGATAAGAAAATGCGATTTAATTTCAGTACAAAGCCCATCCCATATTTGAAGAGTTCATTATTTTGTTTCTTGCTTTCTGTTTCTTCTTTCGAGAGGCACACTTAAAAGCAGCAAGAGCCACTTGAAGAAACACAATTAACTATCAGATGCGTTTAATTACAAAGATTATAGGCTCACAGTGCAAACAACCGAAACACACCGCCTGCATCCAATTGTTCATTTAGTGCACAATGTAAAAAATGTAGCTGCAAATGCTCTGTCTAGCAAAAACATGATCAAAGCAAAACAGGAAATTGTGCTACTTCAAGTGCATTATCAAGCCTGTAAGCAAACACTCACTAACTAGGTCGCATGCCAGACATTTTTTAGACAAATCTCGCTGTGTGAGAGGCAGCGGGGGCTTAAAAGGGTGGGACTTGTGGCCGAAGGAGAGCCTTGAGCCCATTACCTTTACAAAGAGTGAGGGGCAGTTTACAAGCCCCTTGCGTCGTTTTTACGCCGCAGTTGCGTCACTTTTTGTGACACAGTAGCATTAAAATACTGCCCATTTACAAAGTGACGCATCTAGGGAGATGTGTCACTTTGTAAAGCCCTGCGTCATGTATAATGTATGCAGGGTGGGCGTTCCAACGCAAAAAAGCCTTGTAGAAGTGGCGAAGTGAAATCTACAAGATTTCACTGCTCCACTTCTAGGACGCCACTGCGTCAAATTCTTACGTCTGCTTGAGGCAGGCGTAAGGAGTGACGCAGCACAATGAGGATAGGCCCCCCCCTGCATTGCTGGAGTTGTGTCGTGCTTGCGGCACGACTCCAGCAATTCGTGACTTTTGCGTCAACAGATGTGTCAGAATTTCTGACGCATCTGTCAATCTTTGCGCCATGGTGCGCCGTATTGTAAATACGGCACATACATAGTGGCGCAAGAGTTTCTCAAAGTGGCGCAGGGAAAGTAATGCATCTTCCCAGATGCGTCACTTTCTTGTAAATCTGCCCCTGAGGGCACAGCACCATAGAGAGCAGGCCTGCTTTAGCAGAGGACTCGCCCCAGCCTCACCACCACCACCACTGCCTCTAAAAAAGTTTTAGAGGCTGATGTCAATGTCCTGAGTAGCTTATAAAACCTCCATAGACATTAATTAGCTCTCCCCAGCCTCCAAACATGAGCTGGAAATACACATTGTGCACGGGTGGCACTATGTGAGCTGACAGATCTGAGGTAGAGTCCTGATCAGGGCTGAGAACACCTAAAATATACAGAGGTGATGGGACACAAAACATTGCGATTCAAATAGGAGCTATCAGCCTGATTCATCATTGGGAAGTTTTGCGAGTCTGAAATAGTGATTCATAAGGAATCGCTATTCCAGACTCGCAAAACGGGATTCATGTAGGAATAGCAATATTTTTTGCGATTCCTACAGATTCCTTATTTGCGATTAGCTAATTGCTAATCGCAAATAAGGAATAACTCCCCATTCATTCCTATGGGCCTAAAGGCCCATAGGAATGCATGGGGAGTCATTCCTTATTTGCGATTAGCAATTAGCTAATCGCAAATGAGATTGCGATTTCAAGGGTGCAGGGGTGTCCAAAGAACACCCTGTAACACCCCTGAAATGTCAAATTACACAGATGTTACACACACACATGTCCAAAAGACATGTGTGTGTTTAACAGGCAACTTAGAAAAATGCTTTTAAAAGCATTTTTCTAAGTTTTCGCTATTTACCACAAGGTTTGACCTCGCGGTAAATAGCGGCCCAAAATTGCGAAATCGCAATTTTTAAATGTTTCAAGAATAGCATTTAAGGAATCTCTAATAGAGATTCCTTAAATGCTATTCCTCGCAAATATGCGAGTTCTGAAATAGCGAATATTGCATTTGGGATGATGAATCCCAAATGCAAAAATTGCACTCGCAAGGGGCCAGATTCTCAGAATCTGGCCCTTTGCGAGCGCAATTACCTTTCATGAATCAGGCTGTATATGCATAGTGGAACACATCGCAGAGTTGTAATAAAACAAGCCTAAATAGGTGTGTATGCTGTTTATGCCTTGTAGGCAGACAGTGGCCTTATTAAACTCTTTAACACAATTGCCCCACAAAACCCCCCAAAGGGCGGGATTTAAAGGTTGTCACGCTTGTCTTAATAACACCACATTGCGGTAATGGAATTAGTGCAACTGGTAACTGTGATCTTGCCACAAATTTAGCTTAAATGGCGTACGCATATGTTTTTCATCATGCAGGGTGAAACATTAGCACCGGCTTTTTGCTGGTGCTGACAGACGAGGTTTCCCATGCTGTGCTGTGTTTCTGCATCTTTCAGGGTGATAAGACTACATGACTCAAACCAGAAGAATTGTGTTGAATGCCTCTAAAACTACTTATTAAATATTTTTTACACTTGTTTTCAAATTCCAAACTATTCTTTATGAGAACCGAAGTGGAGTACATTCAACGGTATCAGGAGCGGCTGGTGACCTTTCAAAGTGATGAGGCAAGCGAAGTGCCCCATCACCTACAAAAAAAAAACATTTTCTGTCACTACAAAAGCCTATACTGAAAAAACTCCCTCAAAAAGCCAAATGAAAACAACCCCTCCCTCCAAAATAAAACAAACAGTACATGCATTGCACCTTATATTACATAAATGAATAAAAATAAATTGTACTTTCAGCAGGCTTTGCGTCCTGCTCGCTGTCCTTTCGAAGACTGTGGAAAGAACCTCCGTAACTAATCCTGATGCATGAGAGCAGCGCCAGAATAGTATCGCACCGGTCAGCCTAACGCTCCTTCAGGCCCTTTAGGCCTGTGCTTGGTTCCACCTAGCTGTCTAAGACAGCTGGGTAGAGAGCTTCAAAGAGCACATGCCACTTTGGCCGGTCCAAGACCACCGGCCAAAGTGACATGCGCACTTTGAAGTGCATGGGCACCACTACTCCAGTCCTTCTGCTGCCACTCAGCAGCAGAGGACATGCCATCCTGGCTTGGATGCAGGCTGGTAGCTGTGACGTGCCTAGGTAAAAAATAAAATGGAAATTAAATAATTTTATTGCCAATTTATTTTTAATAATTTGCGCTGCTCGCAACGGACGACACTCCCCCGCCCTCATAAACAACCGCCGCTGACGATATTAGCACATCTTTGATGTCCACGCACAAGATAAAGATTTATATATCATGATCACTCAATAACAAAACAACATCACCAATTTAGATAGCATGGTATCGAGCTGGATGGCATAATGAGCACTAGCCAGTTCAAATGATGGATCTGTGGAAACTTGCTTTGTTTGTGTGAGTTTTGAATTTATATACATATTGCTACTTAGCTTAAATTTCGTTTCTTCCAAACTACTGTACATTGTGTGACGGATTGATGGATTTTGACATGAGTAGGTGTGACTTACTCTTGTAGTTCTCCTGGCTCAGACCCAAATATCAGGAGTAAGCCAGGAGTTCTACAGGAGTAAACCACAAGAAAATATTCATGAATAGGACCCTGGTATTTTTTGTCTAGTAATGAAATGACAATGTGATGCACAAAGCATTTTCTGTAAGTTGTTTCTCACAGCAAGACGTGCTTACTACAAGAAACCCTGTGTAACAATGTATTATACCAGAAAATGCAACGCACAAAAAGTGACGCACCAGCGGCGTAAAAGTGACGCATGGCCTCATAAATGAGGCCCCAGAGCTTTCAGGAATTCACACTGATTCTCACCCAGGATATCGTCACAATTTCACACCTTGCAAAGGTACGAGCAAATTCCTTTCTAGGCTGGGAATGGAACAGAACACCCCAGAATTGTTGAGGGTTTAGAACAAAAGTTTTCTTTACTTGCAAAAATATTTTCTCTGTGGAGAAAAAAACTATGCTGTTACCCGAATGCAATGACATTCCGAGGCTCAGTTGTACAATTTGTACAAGAGTGCAGGTGTCAATGACTCTGCAGTGGGAATTCATAAACGCTTTCATGAAATTTGCTGCCATGCAAGGTAGTACACCTGTGTTTCAAGTTTATAGATGTTTCTTTGTGAACTAGGTCCAAGATGCGTGGATCAGAAATCAGAGAGAATATTTTTCAAGGAATGGTGAGCAAACACCCTCAACATAAATGAGAGACCTCTCCTTTTGTACCAGATTTTATCTAAGGCCCTCTGATAACCCAAGTCAATGATACAATTGTTAATATTCAAGCACTTCTTAGTCTTCTAAAGTCTGAAATGACCCCTTAGGAACCCGAACTGCCTTCTTAATTATGCTATTTTCAGATCTGGAAAAAAAGCACATTTGCTCATCAAAGCTCAAAATGTCAAGTTTAGGAGAACCCTTGACCTGCTTGCCAATAACTAATTAATTCAGTCATATATTGTATTACACATTCTTTGCGCTTTATTAAATATTTAGGTGTATGGTATTAGCATTCATTTGCATTCAGTTCTTTCAGTGTTGCTACTAAGTCGACTATGATAATAGTCATTGAAACATGGCAATTAATTCTAAAGTTTCATTTAGAAGCTAACTTTAAATTGCCTTTACTCAAATAATACTTCACGTATTAGATTATGATCTGGCAACTCTTTTCTTTAACTTTACTTTTTTTAAATGCAAATCCTTTTTTTCTTGTACACTGATCTTTTTCTTGGTTGGTTTACATTTAGAAAAGTTACAAATGTGCATTTTAAAATGTTTTTTCAATTAACTCACTCAAGACCAAAAAGACCTAGGAACCTGCAAGCGAAGAATATTCCATGTACTCTTTGATGGATTTAACATTTTGAGAACAAGATGGAGTTACATTGATTTTATTCTTGAAAGAATTGAGTTTGCTGATTCACTCATAATGCATCTGTATTTTAGATTTAGATTATATTGTTTTTAAATTAAGTTTGTATAGTTTCAATGTGTAGCCTACATAAACAATTATTAAATAAAGAAATACAACTTAAATGACTCCAAAGCATGTTTAATCTTAAAACCATCACAATTTCACAGAAAGTGTGTTAAACCACTCTCGAATTTTCACTCTGTCATCTTTTGACTCTTGAGAAAACCATGAAGTTAAAGTGGCTGACGTAGAAAACCTGCAAAGATAATTTTTTTCACATTGCTATACTTTTAGGGCCTCATCCACAAAGTTCTTTACAGTAAAAAGTATGTGCTTAGGGGCCAAAAATATCATACATTTTACCTGCTAGAAAATTCACAAAAGGATTGCTGGCACTTGTACATGTGATCCACTACTACTGATGTCGCCACCATGAGTGCAGCGAAATGTGCAGTAGTAAATTTCACACAAGATGTGGGGAGTGGGCATTACGAGGCATGGTTTGCCTTGTAAGTGTGTAAACGCCTATGAACATACACATTTATGGGCATTAATAATCTCCAGTCTGGCCTCTTCTCAGCCTTGATATGGTCTGAAATTTACTCCCCCCTATATGTGGTGGGGATGTGGAGGAAGAGGCTTCGCCACAAGGAAAATTGTTACCCTGCTGAGAAAAAAAAGTGAATTTGCAAAGGGGACTTCATTACCCTGTCATTAAATCTTCTCTGCAGATGTCACGTGACATTCCAAGTAGTATCCAAGGAATTCTGTGTCTGGCAGAACCATCTCATCGTACTTCTGGGAATGTTTGTGAATTGAAAAAACCCAGCATAAAAGTATGTTCAAAAAGAGATGTAAATCTCTGAACTACTTTTATTTTTTTCATGCCCTTATTTACTTTTCAGAGAGAATAAAGTAAGTGTAGAAGAGGATAGTTGTGGGGGGCATAGTGGTAACATGGTAGCAGGCTCAGGTACTACAGTGAGCGCTTCAGACCTTCTCCTGCGCAGGAAAAGAATGCAGCCCAACTTTAAGGCTTTGTCCACTTGAGGCAGACATGTCCTGCACGCGGGATAAACAGTTTCCTCCTCAGCTAAAAAACACAAGCGAAAATTATTACTTTACCTTGACTACTTGCTCTGTAGTCCCATTGATTGCTTTCCATCGGAACGTATGACGGGCACTTCTGCAGGGGCATGGTCCTCTCAGCTGCTGGCTCCGAGCTGCAGGTGAGCAGCAAAGGCTGTGGCTTTGAAGCAAAAGGCAGCCTGGGGATCTTCCTTCCAGATAAGGAGTGGCAGGGACAGCATTAAACAGTGTGCTGCGAGAGAACAGCAAGCGGGGCAAGGAACATCGCCAAGGTTTGGAAGAGTGCAAGGGGAAACGTGCCGCTCTTAGTTGAATGAAGCACATAGGTGCCCAGAAGAGGGGGAACTGTTCATCAGCCCAGGCATAGGTCTGTGGGAGATGGCCCCAGGTTTCTGAAAGGGCAGCCTGCATCAAAGTTTCTAACTAAAGGCAACCCAGCCCTGAAGGCAGACATGAGAAATGTGGTTCTAAAGGAGGTAACAGAATATTTTGGTAAGAGTCTTGTAACCCCTGAAGACATCTGCAAAATCCTACCAAAGCAAGCGGCGGCCAGGGGACCCTAGTAGGGTGTATTCCAAAGGTGGCCTCAATGTAAAAAAACAGTGTAGATACTTACTAAGGTCCTTTGGGTTTGCATCAGAAGAGAATACAAGTGCATCCCTGGAAGTAACAAAGCCGGTTGTCGGGACCAGGATATCATGAAAAGAAGAGGGCTGGAGAAGGTAATCAGGAGAACACCCCTCTATAGTGCTGCAGGGCATAAGGTATTCAAACCAATGTGGACTTACTTTAGGATTATTTCCCCACCTGGTATGAAGACTATTGGTTCAGAAGTCCCCGAAAGTGGGGGCCCAAGATGGGTGTGGGGGCCCCAGGATTGGGAGACACGGAGGGAGATGTTCTTTAGAGGCTAGAGAGCCCAGAGTAGAGCAAAAGCAGATTTGTTATATCTGAGCTAAATCAGAATGACATTAGAGTAATATTAGAGGCTTATCGGAAAGCTGGATGAATCAGCAGAGAGCACTGCTATTTTGGAAGAAACTGTCGCAGACCCTAAATGGAAAGTGGAAAGGAATTCTAAGGAACTTGTATACCTTAAGGAACTGAATAAAGCAACGCAAGAAACCTTCGAGATAAGAGAATTAGGCAAGGAGAAACAATATCATGATTCTGAATGTGCCTGAGGAGGCAGAGGGACCAGACGTAAAGTTGTAATTCTTGAGGGTTCAATGAGGGTGAAGAGGGATACCCTGAAGGGCGATCTGTCACTTGAAATACAGAGGGTACATAGAGATCCCTTCAGATTAAATCCTAGCAGAAGAAAACTGAGTAAGATTTTTGTCAACTTTTGTTTATACTCGAAAATATAAGCAGTTCTCTCAGCAGCCTGAAAAAGCAGGCATGTCACATATAAAGACTGCATTAGTGAGATGCGATCAGAAATATGTCATGCCAAAGAAGAGAGACAATAGTGTATGAGGAGGAGCATGCAAGAACTTCATGAGTCGAGGGGGAAGGCCCAGTTGAGATTCCTGTGATCGTAAAAGTGATTTGGAATAACAAATTATATATTGCCAGGTATGAATAGGATGTGGACATACTGATTCAGGTGATGAAATCAACTAAGTTTTAGGCAGATCTAGGATGGTGCTCCCTGCTAGTTCAGAATGAGACTGAGATTGGAATGGTCAGGTCAACCTAGTGGACAAATCCCCTCTAGGAACAGCCAAGAGAGGCGAGTGAAAGTGTGTTAATGGGTTGGCAATACGTTTGAAGGGTTTAGTTTATCTCTTGAGGAGAACCATATTTTGACACTCATAGTAAGAGAGTTGGGCCAGCCAGTGCAAGTTTTGGCTGAAGGTCTGGGACTGTCTGTGGGTGCTCACTGGATAAGTAATGCCAAGCAAGTCAACTTGGGGTTCCCAAGAGCTGGTGGTGGATGGGTGGGGAGCAGTGGAGAAAAATGGCAAACAAATTCCTTATCATGTTTATGGTCTTATTATGTTTAGCAAGCTATTGGGAGTAACAAAGGGGTTGGCTTAGGAAATGACTCTCTAGATGTCAGGTTGGTAAGGAAGTGGCTTGTGTTAAGTTAATCACATGGAATGTGAATGGGCTGAGGATGAGGAGGAGGCAAAGATGTGTTTTGGAATATTTGAGAGGTTGTGGGGTGCAGGTTATTATCGTACAAGAAACCCATCCTCAGGAGTCAAATTGCAAAAGGGTATTTAAGCCACAGGCATGGGTGTAGCAGGTAGTTTGTACAACAAAAGTAGCTCATAATAAGGGGGTTGCTATTGTGATCAGAAGGAATTTTAATATAGATGTTCTTGACAGGGAGGTGGATATAGTAAGTAAGTAATACTTTATTGTACAGTTAATAAAACCATTACAAAACCAGCAGCAATAAAAACAGTTATAAGGATCTATAGCAGCGTAGGAAATGATACTTAAGATACATTTTTTAAAAAGCAAGAGAAAAAAGAACTTAAATTTGGACAATGCTAAAAATTAGTTTTTAAAATGGTTAAGAAGGAGTGATCGTCCGCCGCTGGGCGCTTCTGCGTTTCCTCGGAGAACATTTCTTGTGATTAACCAAGCCTCCTTTCCCATTCAAAGTGTATTTGCGGTCATCATTCCTTGTAGGAGGCAGGCCGTTCTTTTCCCTGTAAGCTTGTAGCTTTTAGTAATCTGTCCTTGTTTGATCTTGTTAGCCAACTGTGCCTCTGAGCGATCTTAGCGTTTTGGCTCTAGGGGTATGGGGGCTGCATTATCTTTGACTATTTGGTATTTCCTTGTGTTAATTCTAGTTTCTACGGCTTCGAGATATTTTACCAGTCGACAGGCCATTTGGACTTCGTCGCCTGAGAAGTAGGCCAGGGCTGCTTGTCTGCATGACCTGATCCCTTTTTTATTGAATAGTGGTCTCAACAGGTTCCTGTGATCTTGCTGCAGCTCCTTGCAGATGGTGATGAGATGTACGATGTTTTCCTCGTCATTCCCGCACAGGCGGCATTTTGCTGGTTTTGGGGGACGCAGCCAAGGGGCCATGTGGTCTCCTGACGGTAGTACACCTAGCCGATGTTTTAGGAATGACTCTTTTGTTTTTATGTTGAACTCGTCAGAAGGATATGTCTGTGGTGTAAGTTTATTGTAGGTTTGTACAGTTAGCCAGGCGTGTGCTTGCTCCGTCAGTGAGACTTTGTCCTGTAAGAGAGTTTCTTTCCTGACAATGTTGCTTACAGCTTTTTTAAAGCCTGCCAGGTTCCCTTGTAGATCCCACAGTTGTCGCACCCCAAGTTGTTTTATTGCGTCCTCCAGAAAAAGCCTTGCTGGGCTGTTGTCTTTACTTTGTAGGTCTTTCCAGAGGAGTGCGTTAAGAGTATTTGCCTCTCCCCTGCTGATTTTATACCAGCTTTTAAGGTATGCCCCCTTGCGTGCAAGCTCTTCTTTTACCATCCCAAATTTAAGTCGGATCTGTGCCGGAGAAGTGTACCTCGGGAGACCAAACATCATGCACATCGCTCTTGTTGTTACTCCTTCTAATGTTCCGGCATACCTGCCTCTCATTGCTTCGCTTCCCTATCTAATAGATGGAATCAGTTTAGCTTGGATCAGTTTTATTAGTGGGGAGAAGTTTGGCCCAGTGATCTTGTTTTTCAAATTTCTTAGGGATACACCTGTCATTAAGCCTCTCTTTTTTATCTCCTCGCGTTGTGATGTGAAGCTGCCCCTGTGATCTATAATCACTCCCAGATAGCGGTATTTGTTTGTTACTTCCAGTTTCATTGTTTCCACGTACCAACTAGGTGTTGATATCCTTTTGCGATAGTTAAGGCACATGACTTTTGTTTTGTTATAGTTGATACTGAGTTTATTTGTTTTAGAGTATTGCGAGGTGATATCAAGGAGTCGCTGTAGGCCAATCGGAGTCCTGCTGATTAGCACCAGGTCGTCCGCGTAGAATAGATTGGACAGCTGAATGCTCCCTAAATTTGGTGCGTGTGAGTGTTTTTCGTTTAGTGCAGTTGATATTTCGGCCATAAAGAGGTTAAATAGAGTTGGCGCTAGCACGCATCCTTGCTTAACTCCTGTGCTATTTGGGATTTTCTTAGTTAAGAAGTCCCCGGTTCCTAATTTGACCTGGACCCAAGTATCACTGTGCAAGAGGATTAGTTGATTCAGCAGTGTTGGAGGAATTTTCATTCTCTTTAGTTTTTGCCACAGCAGATTTCTATTTACGTGATCGAAGCCAGAGCTATAATCGATATAGCACAGGTATAGGAGTTGTTTTCCCTCTAGCGCTGAGTCAATCAGAAGTGTTAAGGCAAGTATATTTGTGGACGTCCCCATATTTTTTCTGAAACCGGTTTGGTTGAATGGGATTGCAGATGTTTCTTCAGCCCATGATGTCAGCTCCTGGAGTAAGAGGCCAGCGTAGTATTTTGCCTCGTTGTCTAGTAAGGCTATCAGCCGATAGCTTCTTGGGTCGTTTCTGTCACCTTTTTTGAATATTGGAGAAATGATTGCCCCCCTCCATGATCGTGGAATTGTTGAGGTCTGCCATATTTTTTCAAACATAGGTTTGAAGGCAGTGGCCCAGTATTCTGGTTCTTGTTTGAATACAATTGGAGGTATGCCATCTGTTCTCCCTTTCAAAATTCTGTTGGATATGTGTTACTTCGTGATTAATAGTTCCTCGTGACTAATGGGGATTTCATTGTGTGGGGCCATTTGTTCTTTGTTACTGATTTTAGCGTTGCATGTTTCTTTCCTCGGTTCTTGGGCGTCATTAAAATGTGTGCTAAGATAAGTTTTCCAGGCCTCTTCTATCATGTGAGATTCGATCCCCTGGCTTTGCTCGCTGATAAGACTAATGATCTTTTGCCAAAACTGTGCGCTGTTATTTGTTTTGGCGTCATGTAGGAGTTTCCCCCAGAAGGCCTTGTCAGCGTCTTTTTTTTAGTTGCCATATTAGTTTCCTGCGATTGCCTTTTAGCTGTCTCAACGCTTGGCGAGCAGTAGGATCTGTTTTTGCTCTTCGCAGGGTGTAATTAATCTGCGTCTTCAGTCTTTTTAGCCTGATGTCCTTTCTGAAATTGTGATGGCTCTTGTTTGACGCGACGCTGCCCTTTCCGTCTGGCTTTGTGTACCTGTTTCTTTCGGCTGTATCCCTCAGTTTTTTTGTAAATAACTCCCAGCATATGATTATATTTGGAGATGCGGATTGTGCCTCAGCTAGAGCTTGTTTCGCTTGCGCTAGGAGGTTTTGTGGGTCGTGGTTTTGCACTTTATCCGTCTTTCGTTTATGGTGAAATCCCAGCCTAGTTTGCTGACGCTTGGCGGGCTTGGTATTTTCGGTGTATCAATCGTTGTTTCCTGGGGGAGGTGGTCGCTGTGGTCCATCGGACAGATGCGAAAGTCTCTTACCCTTTGGTACAGGCTGCGAGAGAAGAATGTGAAATCAATTGTGGAGCTTGCCACTGTGCTGTGAAATGTTGCAGATTGTGGTCGATCGCCTGGAAATCTGCCGTTAAGTGCCCTGAAGCCCAGCATTTCTAATTTGGCCAACAGGCTCCTGGCTGTTTTCGTGCTTCTGCCTCCCGAGGTACAGTCTTGGTGGTTTTGCTCCCAGGCAAATGGATCCTCCTCGTCAGTGCTTTCCGGGGCCGAGATACTAAGTATATTTAGGTTAAAGTCGCCTGTGATGATTATGCTGTTTGTTTTCTCAGTTTTTATTAATTTTATAAGTTCTTCCTTCAGCTGTTGTGCTCCATTGATTTTCTCCATGGGACGCAAGTAGAGGTTTACTAGAATTATTTCCTCTTTTGTTTTCTGCCCGTGGAGTAACAGTCGCAGTACTTGTATTGCGTTTGGGGCGGCTATGTTGTAGACTAATGGGACTGCTTCCGCTATCACTGATATCGCACTATAGGTGGCCAGACCACCTTTCTTATGGCTAAAGTGAGCTCTGTGTAGACGGTAGAAAGTTCAAGTTGTATCCCGACAGCGCTGGGGGAGAGTCGGACCAGGTTTCTTGCCCAGAAATGATGGAAAATCTTTGCAGGTAGTTGTTTACGTCTGCGTCTAAGAGCATGTCACCTAGGCCGTTGATTTTCCATGAACCTACACTGAGGGTGCTGATTGTATTAGGTGGTTTTACGTTTTACGTTGCTTTGTCATTGGTTTGTCCCTTTCACATTTAGGGTCCTTGAGAGCCAGCTCCAATTAGGCGAGGGCAGACCGTCGTTCTGTTGTCGATCTGTTCTGGTTGGGCTAAGTTATCTGGGGTTTTGCTTCGAGCCCCTCTTAGGACAGTTTTTTTAAGTGATGGTTCTTTTGTTTTTTCCCTTTGGTAACTGTCAAACAGTAAAGGGTCTAGGTATCTTGGTTGAAAGAAAGGCTGTAGTTTTATTCCCCGGGAGTCGAACTTTGCTTTTTCTTTTAGTAGTCTCTCGGGAATTCTGCTGTGACCCATACTGTTTTTGTTGATTCTACTCCCGGGTGCCCCAAGGGTTCTATAAATTCTACTGATTCCAAGTCAGTAGATTATATGGTTTTGAGGCTATCTATGGTTTTCAGTAGCAGTAATATGTTTCCCCTGTTTACGATGTCCATTGGGCCCCTTGATTGATACTCTGGGTGGAACATTACTGTAGTCGTACCGGCTTGCCCCCTATCATGTGTCCGCCTATTATCGATGTTGTTGGTTGGGGCTTCCCCTCGACCATGAAGTTCCTCAGTTCCCAATGCGTTACGTTTATCCATCATTTTACTGCTTTTCTTCAGTTCTTGACTAGGGGTGCTTGCTTGATACTCTGGGTGGGACATTACTGTAGTCGTACCGGCTTGCCCCCTATCATGTGTCCGACTATTGTCGATGTTGTTAATTGAGGCTTCCCCTCGACTGTGAGGTTCCTCAGTTCCTACTGCATTACGTTTATCCATCATTTTACTGCTTTTCTTCAGTTCTTGTCTAAGGGTGCTTGCTGTGGTTGTTACAGCCTGTTGGGGGCTTGCTCAAGGTTGTTTGTCATCCCTTGTCAGGTGGGATTTTTGGTGTAACCTTGATCATGCAGTCGAATTCTTTCGAAGTATTCCCTGTCAATTGAGTCCCTAGCTTCTTGTGGGTTGTGCTTCTTTTCAGTATCATCGTTGCCGGTGTGCTGCATTGGTTGTGGCGAGTATGATGTTGTTTTCTCGCTTTTAGTGGGGGGCTGTTGATAGGCCTTCTATCTAGTGACAGATTTATTTCACGTTTTTTCCCTGTTCGGTTTTTATTTACTGAGTTGATGCGCTCACAATCTGATGCATCACTCTTCTCAGTCAGCCTGTCTTGTAGTGGGTTAGCTATTGGTTTCTCGCTGGTAGAGCCCTTGCACCATGCTATTACCCCTATGGTTTTCCTTTGGTTTCTTCCCTTCCTTTTCTGTTTTCTTCCCCCTTTTCCTTGTTGGACATGGGTCAGCGCTCCGTCTTTTTGGCAAGTTTTTTCGGGATGCGCTGTGCTCTCTGTTGGGGAGATTTGGGGTCCTTCAAGTTGTTGTTTAGTGTTGGCCGGTGCGTTCTTTCCGTTTGCTTTTCCTCTGGACGGCAGTGGATTTGAGGTTGTCTTTGGATTCTCCTGGTTTGGCGGCTGTGGTCCGACTTGCGAGGATGGTACAATTTCATGTCTGCTCTCGGCGTGATTGCTAGGATGGTTATTTTTGACTGGATGGTGGATATAGACAGTAGCTGGGTTATCATCTCACTGCACGTGGCTGGGGGGTACAGGGTAACCTGTGTAGGCTACTACAGATCTAACCTAATGTTGATGATTCTGGTCCACTTAGTAGGTTGTTTGAAGAATCTTGACAGAAAAGGTCCACATTGAAACAACCCAAAAATAGTGACTGGGCTTAAAAACATTATGGAAGATCTTGGTTTAGTGGAAATATGGAGATGGGGAGATGGCCAGTTAAATGTGTTTTCTATTCATAGTAGAAAATATGGGCACAGCTCCTTTTTGGAACTTTGGCTAGTGTAAATGCCTTTAGTTTCTGTGGTTAAAACAGTCAAGTAAATTCCCTTATTTTAGTCTGACCATGCATTAGTAAAAATGTAATTAGATTTGGGGTAAAGGATTAAGGAACAGATTAAGGAACAGAGGTGGACAATGGAAAGGAGGTTTGTGGGAATCCTCTCTTTAGTCCAGGAACTGAAAGAAAGTACAATATTTTCCATAAATACTAATCTTGGGAATGTCCCAATAATTATTGTATGAGATAGAGATAAGGCTTTTATATGTGGAGTTTTTACGAATCGGGCTATCTGCTTTTTTAAGGCCAAAAGGGCCGAGGAGCATAGGTTGCCATGTTGGATGGGAATGCTGCAGTCTCCAAAAATTTAGCTAGGTACAGTAGTGGATCAGTTGAAACTTTGTATAAATCTTTATTCGGTAAATTGATCACCATAAAAGACAACAATATACATTTTAAAATTCATTCCATCAAGTTATACTAGCAGCAACAACGGTTGACCATACTTAAAATACGACTCAACACTGACATAATTGATAAAACCACAGACAAGAAAAATACTCCAGGTACTCTGATTTAGCAGCTTCAAACAACTCCACTCAAGGTAGGTAGAGGCCTTGCAATCATTCCCAATGATCTTGTTCTAATGATCCAGGCACTACCTAAAAACTTTGCCACCCCGCAAATCAATGGGGTAGATGATAGATCCGATGTAATCACTCGTAATGCCGAGCGATGGCACCTCATCCCCAGACCTTTACATACTGGTTTCAACCAGTTTTTCCGCGCCACTTTATACGCGGGGCAGGCAAAAAGAAGATGGGCCACAGACTCTTTAGGGGCCGCACAACCAGGACAAGATCGCAAAAGGCCGCCCTGGTTGGACCATTTTGAAGTGAATTCGCGTACCGGGAGGGTACCGTACCTTAATTTTAAAAAGAGGGACCTGTCTAGAGGCTTAGTTATCAAGTCAAAAAAGGGTTCAAGTTTCCTTGCACTCTTACACTCCAGAAAGGACTCTGTAAGTGAACCCCCTGATATACCACATAATGCTTCAGCCTGAACCCAATCCCAATATAATTTCTTGATAACCATTTTGGGCGGGGGCGCTTGAGACTCCCAAATATCTCTCAAACCCAATTGGGAAACCAATTGCCTCAAATTTTTCAACCAGCCAATTTTACACCCAGTGTCGAGTAAAATTAGCTCGTCCAGCACCTCAGCGTATTTGGCCAACTCCTTAGTCCTTCTCAGGCGAACCCAAAAAAGCAATGGTCGCAGCCTCACTATATCCTTTAGGGCACGTCTACCAAGGTCTAACCGCAAGGGGATAAGCGGAGTGGAAACAGGGAGAGCCACCACATCTCTAAAAAACTTATTTTCTGCTAAGGTTAGCTCATTTACATTGTCGAACCCCCATAATTCGGAGCCGTACAATGCAGCCGGGAGTATCTGGCCATCGTAGATGGTCATTACCGGGGACACTGGTTTGCTAGTTGATGCCCGGTGCTCTCGTAAGACCACCCCCGACACTCTTTTGTGGCCCAATAGCATTTTCGCTAAGTGATCCTTCCAGGTCATTCGGCTATTTAGCCGGATCCCTAAATAGTCGAATGCCTCGACCAACTCCAAAGGAGTCCCATTAAGCAGAAAGTTGTTTTTAAAATTTTTGGAGGGTGAAAAGGCCATCAATTTGGTTTTAGTGGTGTTGATGGTTAGGCCCCTCTCTGTACAAAAGGAGGAGAAACGCTGCAGGAGTTTGTGCAGGCCTATCGGGGACTTAGCTATCAGTAAGGTGTCATCAGCAAAGAGTAGGGTCTGAATCTTTTCCCCCGCCAGGGTTGGGGCATCTGTCTCTTCTCCTCTCAGATGGTCCACCACTCCATTCACAAACAAGGAGAAGAGAGTCGGAGCCATGACACACCCTTGACGGACTCCACTCCTCACAGGTACCCTATCTGTCAGTTGGCCCTGTGTACCCCATCTAATCCTAGCGTATGTCCCCTCGTGAAGTCTTACAATTAATCTTAAGAGTGGGCCAGGAAAGCCCATACCTTCCAGAATCTCCCACAGTTTAGCACGGGGGACCAGGTCGAAGGCCGTCTTGAGATCTATGAAGGCCATATATAGGCTCCCCTTCATGATGGTAACTGCCTTCCAATAGATCCCAAACAGCCGAAAGACCTGATCCATCGTGCCCACCCGTTGTCGAAATCCGGCCTGCAGATGAGAGAGAATGGCTTCCTCCTCCATCCAGTCGCCTACCCTGGCGATAATGACCCTGCCAACCACTTTCTGGATTATGTCTATCAGACTAATCGGTCGGTAGTTGGCAGGGTCATCTCTTGCCCCCTTCTTGTACACTGTGACCACCTCGGCACCCTTCCATGAATCTGGCACGGGGTGCCCCTTTACTAACAAATTCATTATGGTGGCTATTAAGTTTGCCCAGGCTATGGGTTCAGCAATCAAGAGGTCCCCAGGGATCCCATCCGGCCCAGCTGCCTTTTTGGGCGTCAGATGATTAATTGCTGCCACTACTTCGGAGGCCATGAATAAGCACTCCGTCTCCCCGTCAAGTTCCCTTCCCTCCCCACAAGCAACCAAAGGGCCAGATGTATCTTCACTGCGGCCATACAGAGATGAAAAGTGATTGAACCATTGCTGGCAGGTTATATGGGTTGCTAATGGCTGGGATTTGCCCTGTCTAGCTCTATTAATTAGATCCCAGAATAGTGTCGAGTCCCTCCTGCTGACGGCGTCTGTTATTTCCCTCCAGTGCTCCTCCTCCCACTCACGCTTTGCCAGAGCAATTGCTCTCAAGTACTCCCTCCTGGCCGCTCTAACCAGAATAGGATTCTTTGAGAGCAAGGCAACTGACAGACTTTTCCTCTTCCCCCTGCAGACCGTAGAATACCATGGGTTGCTGGATATGGGAGGCGACCTATTAGATCTACGGGATTTCCCTTTAGAGGTGAAATAAAGACTCACTTGATCTATCGTGCCTTTATATGCTGAATCAAGTTGTAAAGAAAGGCACGGAGGTCTAGCATCCACCCGCTCCATTGCTTCCAAGTCCCTATACAGGGCTTCGATAGTAAATTTAATGGTCTCTAGTTGGTCTGCATTTAGCTGAGCCTTGTCCCACTTCAATCTACGATTGCTTTCGTAGGGGATGATCTCTTTGGTTAGTTTCAGCGGTGCACTCATCCCTTTCTCTTTAGTTTTTCCCCATTTAAACTTGCAGCATAGCGGATTATGATCGCTATCCTGGGTTGGTACCACCTCCATATCAATAAGGTCCATCCACATACTAACACTCATTAGAATATAATCAATTCTGGACGGGGACGATAGCCTGTTAAAAGTCGATGCACCTAATATATCAGACCGGGTCCTACCATTAAGAGCTCTTAATTTGTGCTCCCTAGTGAGGGCGTTCAGTTGGATTGCCCTAGCAGACCATTTCCGGATGGGGGGTACCGTCAAGGGGGGGATAGACCACCTGGAGTCGTCCTCCTCAGTACCTAGTGGGTCATCACCAAGAAGAGGTTCGAACGTGCAATTAAAATCGCCACCCACCATAATTCTAGCTGAGGGAGGGCAATTAGCTAGAGCAGAATCAAGGCTCAAAATGGTTGCCGATGTATTGTCCCCCACAGTCCCTCTAGCGTACACATTAAAAAGTTCGAGCCTAATCCCCTCTATATGACCCCTGGAAGAAAGGTGCATTAAATCATTACACTGGGTGTCATTAGAGGCCATGTCCCAATCTAGGTCAGTTCTTATCCAGACTATAAGACCTCCTGCTGGTCTACCTTTCCCTCTGCTTATCGCTGGGGAAAAGAAGGTTGTGTAGCCAGATTTATCAATTGGTATCAAACACCAAGTTTCTTGGAACAGGCAGACATCGAACTTCTCGATGAATTCATGCCATTCAGGAATGTCTAGTTTCCTTTTTAGCCCAGCTACGTTCCAGGAAATCAGATTTATTACCCTAGACCCCTTGTGCACTAGAGAGTACCCTTCCGTGATCACCCCCCCCGGCTCCATTCCCACACCTCTAGATTGGTGGCTATTACAAAGTTGCCTGTCGGGTTCAGCACAATCAACAACAATAGACATATCCGGGGCATCAAAATGGGGCATATTCGAGTGGATTACATTAGGGTCATCTGTGGTGACCTCCTGGGAATTGTCACAAATAATTCCTATTTGCTGGGAATCCACTCCATATCTACCACCTCCCTCCTTCATAGGCTGTAAGCATCAATCGCAGTCCTCCATACCGCTGAGCTGCGAAAACCTGTTGAAAGTATCTAAGGGGGTGAAGGGTCTGAGATGCTCCATTGCACCATTGTGGCTTAAGTGATGACTCTGTGGAACCGTAAACCAACCAGACTGACCATTAGGGAAAAGCTGATGCTGGCCAAATACCTGATGAGTGCTATTATAACCAAACTGCTTGGGCCAAGGGGCATAAGGTTCTTCCCTACGTTTGGGGGGGTAGGGAACCGACCTCGGGTAAAAGTAGGTTAAGGGCCTCGGTATAATAGAGTTTCCTCCTCCTGCATATGGCCAATTTAAAATATAGTCCACTGCACGGGGGTCTCTAAAATTGACCACCACTAGGTCCCCGTCAATGTCTTTCCTAGTGTTACCCAACCACGGGAGCCTTCTAACATGTACAATATCTCCATCCACATTTGGGGCTATAGGCCTGAATGTCCTCAGCCAATGGATTATTTTATTTTTCAATTGGCCATAACCTTCCTTCTTATTGTCTGCTAATGGAGGAACCCCGGTCATAACTACTACATAGGGCACCGCCTGGGGTGGTATTTCCACTTGAGGTACCCTAGATAAAGGACCTCTAGGACGTCCCCCTTCCCCCTGTCTCTCGCTACTAATTACTGGGGGAGCCTTTGTCAATGGCTTTTTGGCGCCACCTTCTGTCCCTGCTACAGAAATGATGGGGGTCATAGTAGGATTTTCTTTATGAATAGCAGGCGCCGTCTTTCCCTGATGCTGAGACGACTGTTTAGACGGCTGGAGTAGAGCAGCGGGGGTAACTACTGGGGGTATTACAGTCTCGATAGACGAGACCCCAGTACAAGGTATTAGTTGTGTTCCCCCACTCCCCTGAGCCCTGGTCACCGTGGCCATACTATTTAAGGCAGCCTCTACTAGGGCCAATCTATTTTCGACTTTCCTAAGACTCTCAATCACGGGTAACAACAGAGACCTCAGTAAAAGTTTGAAATCCCCTACAAGTGGAGGAGGAGTCGATGAGTTTATAAGTAAGGGCCCTTGACTGTTATCTAAACCTGCTGTATTGGGGACCTCCACAAGCGGAGTAGCCACCAATGGTAATGCCTCGGGTGTTACAGTAGTTGCAACTTCCATGGTTGCCCTTACATGCGGTGAAGATAATTTAGGGCCTTTGCCAAAGTCTAGATGTGAAATTTTAACTTTGCCTTTTCCCGCCCTTAATTTCCTCCTTTTTTTATTTGGTGGTGGTCCGTGTATCTGTGCAACCACTAGTTGCTTGGCTTTCAGTGATTTAAGCTTCAGGGGGGCAGGAGGGATCTGAGTAGGGGGGTCAATCACTATAGGATCAAGGGACCTACCGGGTGAAGATGTGCAGTCACGCAGTAAAAGTGGGAAGCCTTCTTGACTAACGGTTTCCCTCCCAAGGTCAATTAAGTCCCCCTCAGTGAACAAGGATACAGACGCAGAGTCAAGAAAGGATCTGTTTTTCAAGCTTTCAATTGAACGCCTCCGCTCAGCCCTGCGTTCAGCCATGGTCAATTCCTTCTCCCCCTCGGACAGTACCTTGGGAAAATAATTGTCTAGAGACCCATTGCGAAGTTTGCCCTTCTTCCCAGGTGACCCCCCAACAGGTAGAGTAGCCATTAACTAACCTGTAACACAAGCCTACGGAAAGAGTTTTGGAGAGTGGGCCCAGCCCGGCCTGCTCTGGCCTACGAGGGCCTCAGAGGGCCCGCCCTTTGCCCGGGCTTCGCCCCGGGCGCTCCCGCGCGCTCCCGCGCAGCAGGTCTCTACAGTCGTTATAGGCGCTTCCTCCAATCAGGTGTGGAGGCGGGACGATGAGGGAGAGCAGCCCAGGTGACACGGGCGCGGGGTTTCCTTGGGCTCCTGGGAAACGGAGTCCACACCCCGACGCTCGCAGCCCTCAGTCCCGGTCAACAGCAAGGTAATCCTTAGCCCAGGTCCTAGGGCGACGCGGGACCCGCGAAGCGGGTTCCGCTAGCAGCAACGTTGGAAGAAGCAGGCTCCTGGTAAGCGCTGTAAAGCAAACAGCAGTCCGTCCCTGTTCCTGGCCAGTTCGTGAAGTGTCCCGCGTTCTAAAACCAAGCGGGGCACTTTATCTCGACTCAGAGGCAGGGGGCGGGACGGTGAGGGAGAGCAGCCCAGGTGACACGGGCGCGGGGTTTCCTTGGGCTCCTGGGAAACGGAGTCCACACCCCGACGCTCGCAGCCCTCAGTCCCGGTCAACAGCAAGGTAATCCTTAGCCCAGGTCCTAGGGCGACGCGGGACCCGCGAAGCGGGTTCCGCTAGCAGCAACGTTGGAAGAAGCAGGCTCCTGGTAAGCGCTGTAAAGCAAACAGCAGTCCGTCCCTGTTCCTGGCCAGTTCGTGAAGTGTCCCGCGTTCTAAAACCAAGCGGGGCACTTTATCTCGACTCAGAGGCAGGGGGCGGGACGGTGAGGGAGAGCAGCCCAGGTGACACGGGCGCGGGGTTTCCTTGGGCTCCTGGGAAACGGAGTCCACACCCCGACGCTCGCAGCCCTCAGTCCCGGTCAACAGCAAGGTAATCCTTAGCCCAGGTCCTAGGGCGACGCGGGACCCGCGAAGCGGGTTCCGCTAGCAGCAACGTTGGAAGAAGCAGGCTCCTGGTAAGCGCTGTAAAGCAAACAGCAGTCCGTCCCTGTTCCTGGCCAGTTCGTGAAGTGAAACTCATTGCTGAATTAGAAGAATGTAAGAAACGCTATAAATTGCTAATGGAAAGGAAGGTGCAGGAGAGGTGGGAAGCTAGAAAACTCTTGATTTTTGATTATGATGAGGAGTGTGGGAAGATCTTAGCCTGGACAATTAGGGCACAGTATGCCAGGAATAATATAACCAGTATTCATGTCTCACTAGTAGCTGAACTTCAAGAAGATACCGAGCGGATTGTCATTGTATTTCACAGCTTTTATCAGGCCCTTTACAGGGATTAACCTGGGGTTGGGGGGAAGGTAAGAGAAAGGTAAGGGACACTTGGTTTGATGGATTACATTTAGCTGTGTTGGGACCAGAGAAACGGAGTGAGGTGGCACAAAATACCTTGGAGGAAGAGATTAGAGCAACAATAACAACGTTCAGAAAACCTAAAGCCACTCGTCCTGATGGCTTACCAGGGAAGCTTTATAAGATCATGATAGAAGATCTAGTTCCTGTCTGGTGCAAGATTTTTAATGGCATATTGAGGATGCAGCCGGACCCACTGCCTTCGTAGGGCCAGGCTACAATTGTAGTGATCTTGAAACCAAACAAGGCCTCTACAAGTTATGTGTCATACCAGCCAATATGCTTATTAAATGCAGACTATAAGATCTTTGCTTCGATATTGGCAAAGAGGCTGGCTGAGGTATTAGGGAAATTGGTTGCTGACGACCAGACGTGTTTTGTATCTGGGAGAACTGAGCCACTTAGTACTCCAAGTTATTGGTGTTATAGATTTGGCCAGTACATACCAGGTCCATTGTCTTTGATAACTTCTGATGCAGCCAAAGCCTTTGATCATGTGCACTGGGAATAACTATTGGCATATGTGAAGAAGTTTGAGGTTCCTCATAATGTCATCGGAGCAACAAAGGCCTGGATAAGATGCCCTATGCTAGGGCATTGATTAACAATATGCTTAGGGATAAGGTTATGACTGGGAGAGGTACGAGACAGTGATGCCACCTAGCCCCTATTCTTTTTGACTTGTTTATTCAGCCCCTGGCACAGGCCGATAAGGTCAAGAAAATGTTCGCTCCCTTTGTATAAGGTGGCGATCACAAAACAGTGGGATTCTGCAGCCCATGTATAAAGAGTAAAATGTTACTCAGGATTGTTTTTGTGCAGGAAGGTGTCCCTTCCTGCACAAAACAATCCTGCATATTATGCAGGCACGCTTACATCATGATGTAAGGGTGCCTGCATTGACTCTAGGGAGCCAAATGTGCACCAGGGCTATGAAAGAAATGTACCATATAATGTTAAATACGGTGCATTCCTGCCCTTTCCCATTCACTCACTCAGCTCAGCAAGGTGTCTTGCTGCATTGCGCTGCATGGAAGATTGATAAATATGTCCCTAGTTTTTGTTATCTGATGGTGTTGGCAATGCACATAATATGCAAAAAATGGCTGGATGTGCTCCCCCCCTGGTGAAGAAAACCAGTGGTTACAATAAATTATGCCTTGGCCAGAAAAAAATCTAAATTTTGGTAACCTATGTCAGATGCAATACCTTGTAGCAGAGACTAGTCCATACAAGAGGAGGATGTCCAGGGATGACACCATTTGAAGGCTGATGAGGTTCCTCCCGAGGCCCGGCTGTAAGACCTTCTCCAAATGCCCAATAGGGCTGTTTCGGTCATATAAAGAGAGATATGGCAAGAGGGAGGCCAATTGAGACAAACTTAAGACAAGCTTCCCCAACTTTAAGGCTGATATCTTGTTTTTCAAGGTGATGAGAAACAAAAGAATGTGTAAAGAAGCAAAAGGAACCCCCCCAATAACTTTGAGTAGGTGTTCACCATTATTATCAAACTCAGGTGTGTAATATGGTATAGTACTACAATTACTAAGACAAGAGGAAGGTAATATGGATGTTAACAAGCAATTGAGGAGAAATAAAAAAACAGCAAAGGTCAGATTGAAAAGAAGATTTGGTGTAAGTTGAATCTCTTCCGAGAATTTACAAATCCAGTATCTGAAATTAAAGACAAGAGAAGAGGTTGCATGTAAATAGTAGTCCTGTACAAAAGAGTTGTTAAAAAACAATCAAAATATGAAAATACAATAGGGGGTCACCGTAAGACTACGAGGGTACTTGATGAATTGAAATAGTAGCCAATTGCAGCATAAGCCCGGTCTATTTCATTGGGTGACATAACTGTCTGCTACTAGAAGAGTTAGGAGGAACAAACAATGCTTTACTAGAGATATCCAGATAACGTCTGCGCCAGCACCATATTTGCAAGTAGCTGCCTCCATTTTTCCAGCAGCAGAGCTTCCACCCCTGCCCAAAGTGCTGCACAATACTGCGAATGCCATTCAGCCATTTGGCATGCCGTCAACACTTTCCTTAGTTGCAGGGCAATGGCAAACAAGGGTGGCCAGGTCTGAGAAATACCTGAAGGTTACAAACAAAAAAGATCGGATAACCAAAAGGTCCATCCTCCTACACCAGGTAGCAAAGAAGTACACATAATGCCCCTAACAATGCCCAATATTGGCTTTGACTCCGACTAAGATGGCACACTGATGGCACTGAATTTTCAATTCAGTACGCAAGCAAATCCGGACTATGGGCAATTTATCCTATACCTGGCAAAACAAGGTCCAAAGGAAGGTATAGAAACTTTCTTAGTGTGCCTAAGACGCCTAGCGAGCATGTGTGAGTTTCCAAACATTAAAGAGGAGTTACGTTCCCAGCTCATTCAAGGGTGCCATTCCTTTATCCTGCGCAAGGAAATTCTGAAGACTGCCAAGAAGCGGTTAGCCATGATGCTCTACTTAGGATGCGCCCATGAGTCGGCAGATGCAAGAGTTGCCTACATGAAATTATAGCCAGCATCGACGCGATCGAGACTGAGCCAGAAGAAACCAGCAAAGAAGCCCATGACATCTCCAGAAAACAGTTACAAAAGGACAAGGCAAGCCCTGTGGTGTGGCAATGCAATACACTGAGGACTCCACTGCCCAACAAAAGGCAAGACATGCTCCACCTGCAGTAAGGTAAATCACTTTGCCAAAGTTTGCCATTCCACCACTATGGCTAAAGCACACAAAAGAACACAAAGGAAAGACAATCCCACAGTTAAGCACCTAACAGTAAGCACCAGCAGAAGGCCGCTACCAGAAGATTCCAATGAAACAGTCTTGTCTGATTCAGAACATATCGGCTTAATTTCTGCATTTGGTGACTTCAGATACCCTCAAAAGTCAGCACAACCACTGTGTCAACTGCACTTTCAAAGGCGCCCAACAACCTGCCTAATTGACACCGGCTCTACAGCATGTGTAATGGAATTAAGAGATTACAGAAAACTGCACATTTCAGTGGTAAAAGCCTTCAGCCACCAATATCAACCCTATGAGATCTGCATTCAGATTGACCTTGCATGCATCTTTACCACTAAAGCCATGCACCGAGTTCGACAGAGACCCTCAATGTAGTCACTTTTGCATTTGGGGTGCAACAACAATCCATTGTACTCATGCTGAAGGAATTTGCGGAGGTAATCCAAAGCATCAGATGTTTTGAGGCCAAAGCTGTCAAACTGCACATTGACTCCACGGTCCAACAAGTTCCTCTTCACCACTGCTGAATTCCATTTCTTGTTCAAGCACAAGTGGATCAAGAGTTTGACAAAAACAAGAAGCAGCCGATAATGGAAAACGTTGATGGTCCCACTCTGCAGGTGTCCCCCAATGTTGTAACCTGAAAACCAAAACTACCTGGTGTCCAAATCTGTGTTGACATATGGATGCTGAACAAAGCTATTAAAAGGCTACTGTTGATAACATAATAGTGGAAATATACTGAGTCGAGAGGTCAATGAATATTGACTTCAAACGTACTATTTCCAGATCAAGCTCTGCAAGGATTTAAGGTGTACCGCAACATTTTCAAAGCACATGGGACTGCGGCTCTATCACAGGCTGAACAGGATAAAGTTTTGCATATCATGCACAGTGGAAGTGTTTAAAAAATGCACTCAAGAAATACTGTTCCATTTACACAGAGTTGTGAAGGTCAGTGACGACTTTGTAGTTTTCGCCACATCAAACTACACACTAAGCACCTGTAAGCTCTTCTGGAAAGCATAAAATAAGTTTGGGGAGTCTTCATCTAGAGAAGTGCAAACTCCAAGGCTACCATTTCATGGATAGAGGTTTCTCTTCAGCCCCCCAAAAAGGGACTGGGGATGAAAACCAGAAAGCATGTGCACTAAACAACCTGTCTGCATGGTCATTTAATGCAGTAGGTTCATATAACACCTCACAGCACTGGCACAGCAACTACACAATCTCCTCAAGACGAATTTGCCATGGTTATAGGAATCAGGCAGACAGGAAGCATTCAAAAAGACTAACGTAGATCTCTCAGCAAAGACTATCAAGAAGTTTTACAACTCTGCCAAGCCACCTAAACTGGTCATTTTTGCCATCCCCAGTTGGTTAGGGACTTTTCTTATGTAAAAGCTACATAAAGATGTACAGGCCCCTGTCGCCTATGCCAGCCGAGCTCTCACAGAGGCCAGGCAGTGGTACTCCGAGATAGAATGGGAACCTATTGATGTATTTGGAGCTGCAGACCCTTCTATCTTTACCTTTATGGAAATATCTTCCAAATGAGTCAAGATCACAAGTCCTAAAAATCTCTGGTTCAAGGGTCAAAATCCAAACTGCCACCAAGGATTGAAAAGTGCATCTTGCATTAGTAGTATACCGACCTTGTTCAGACAACCTCACTGACTATCTATCCCACCACTACAGACCCGCACTTACAGATCAACTGTAAATGGCTTTAGATACTGAGGAGTATGTCTGCATGATGGTAGACTGCATGCGGCCCGAAAGCCCTCAGGCTAATAGACATTTGGCACGCTTCTGCTTTAAATGAATGTTTCCAACATGTATGAAGGTCTCTTGAAGACAGTTAACAGGTGGTTAGTTATGAAGCAGCGGACAAGACAGAGACCCAAAAACCAAAAGAAGAACCAAGTGATGCACAACATTGACAACACGCTTTCGTGCGTGCAGAATGATCTAATTCTCTAAGAAAAAAAATACTTATTTCACCTTGTCTGTACCCAAGCCATCCACCACACCCATCAAGGGGCAGTTAAGACAAAAAGTATTGGCCCTGATTTGGAAACACAAATCAAAAACACTGTAGTCAATTATTTTGTCAAGCAGTGTGGAAACCCGTCCTTTTAGCACCAATCATATCTGAGGAGGCTCCAATGTCACCTTCGGACTAACAGAGTGTGACTTCACCACTTGTAATGGAGGTCAACACCTCCTCACTGTAGTTGACAATTTCAGTGCACACCCAGATGTAGAGCTGGTATTCTCAACATTACTTCAGCTGAAGAAGTAATAGCGAAACTTGAGTAGGTGATCGCCAACCATGGCCTCCCGCTTGAGTTCAAGAGGGACAATGAACCATCTTTCCAAGGACAAGATATAACAGCCTACCTCAGCTCCCTAGGTGTAAAAGAAAGGGAAATGACACACCGTTCGCTCAAAACAAATGGGAAAGTAGAGATATTCATCTGGATTCTTGACAAAAAAGGATAATGACTATTAAGTCGAGTGGACTGTATACAAATTCGTACAAGACTATTGTAATACACTGCATGCCAGCACAAAGACACCTCCTGCTGCAAAGCTGGGAGAGGACCAAACAAGAGAAATTGTCCCAAACCACTACTTTTGGGTTTTCCCAGTTGTCACCCCTGATGGAATTCAGGAACACTGGTGAAGGAACAATGATGCTGTGAGCTGACACAGGGGTGCAAAGCCTCAATCCTTAGCTGTTGGTGACCCTGGGTTGCCGTGCACCCATCGTGGAGGAGGGAAATTCAAATCATGTTTCAAACCCCACTGGTAGTATGATACATATGTTAGGGGCACCATGATAACTGTCACTAAAGGAGATGCTCAGATCACACGAAACATCTACCACTTCAAAAGGATTTCTAAACAGGCTGTGCAACAGGGCCTACTGTTGGCTGCAAAGAGAGAACCACTGCCTATGTCTCCATCCTCCCTGGAAGACAATGCAGTGGGCTCGCCCACCAGAAAGGAAATAGCCCATCCCATGTCCAAGTCAGCTGCCTAGTCAAAGCCAAACATCAGCACCAGGAGGTGTTAATCCTTGAGCGGGTAGACATTCTTATTCATTGGGGCCTACCCCTAATCCCATCCCAGCAGTACAGAGACTATGAACAGTGAAAACAAAGTAAACTCTTAAGACCTTACGGTGTCCAATTCAAGACTTCTGTTACACCTGCTTGGTTTGGTTGGTTTGCTTTATCTTAATATTGGGAGGAATGAAATGTCCTTTGACAGGAATTGTGACCCCCCTCAGCAAGATGCTGCACTTGGTTTCCTCAAAGTGTATAGTCATATATACAATAAATAAATGAGGCGTGCCTGCTCGTAGGCAGGATGTGGCATGAATATCAAGTGTTGTGTTCTTGTCTCTTTTTTCTTCCGGTGCCTGTTGTCCTAACCAGGCCCAGGTGACCATAACAGGCATCCAGAGTCCCAGGCCAGCTCCATCGCGGAGTCAACATCTAGTTTATTACTCTTGAAGTCACTTGGCACCATAAAGCAGCAATGTGTAGTAATAACTCACTACTCAAAATGAGGTTTCCATGAAAGTACATTTATTAAGTCATGTACAACAGGTGCTCCCGGCTTGGCGGCATAACTCTTCTCACAACGTTCTAACCTGCGCTCCCGGAGGTAGCGCGGACCATACCAAGTGGGCAGCAAGAGAAGGGGGGGGGCAACGGGGTGAGGGAGAGGAGTAAGGTTACAACACACCTTCCTCCCTGAGGAAAATAGATGGAGGGGATGCGTAGGGACTCCCAGCAGAAATAGGTGCTGGAAAGGTAGGGAGAGAGAGAGAGAGAGAGAGAGAGAGAGAGAGAGAGAGAGAGAGAGAGAGAGAGAGAGAGAGAGAGAGAGAGAGAGAGAGAGAGATAGATATATGTAAGGCACAAAACAAAAGGGTCGGGAACAGGGGACCCCCTGCCAAAGTCTAAATGGAAGAACACATGAGACTACTGCTGACTATGGTGCATGAGATATGAAGGGTTGGTTTTACTTGACGTGACTGGGGATGTACTTATTTGATCCCCTGGCATATACAGATGGGATTGTATGAGACGCTCTTGTCCAAATATATGTCTACATAAAACAGGACAAAACTCTTAAGAATTCAGGTTGCAGCAATGAAAGTTATGAGATAAAAACAACCAATACATAAACAACTGTAACATTCTGGTGCCACAAGGGTGTGCCCAGTTAAGATATGGGCTGTACAATTCAATGGATGCACGGTTACGTGCTTGGGCGTCCTGACATGGGTAGATCACGGGTGTTAGTATCACATCCTTTTAACCCTTGAAAACAACCAACGCAAGAGACACTAGTGAATGTCTGGTGCACCATGGATGTGCACCCCTATGATGTGGGCAGTACAATTAAGGGATTCACGAGTATGTTCTTTAGGCATCCTGTCCTGGGTAAAACACAGGTTTATGAATCGCCACCTTATTTTTCCCTTGGCTCCCTTTTTTGTCAGAACTTGCCCACAGTCTATTTCTCCCTTGGATTCCGAACTTCTCCTGCTAATATTACCCTTTCCTTCCGGAAGATTGATACTGGCGGTAATGTTCTTTTCCTTGCTCTTACATTTTATCCTTTTCCATTTCTTAACAGTGGAACTGGTGCCTTCTCCCTTTCTTTCGAAATCTCTTTCTGCTCCAACTATTCCTTCACAGTTTTTTTTTTTTGTTTTGTTTTTTTTTTCCTCGTGTTTCTTACGTATTTCTCTCTCATCCACCAAGCCCTGGTAAGATTCTAGTCCTCCTCTCAGTTTGCACTTGGCTGTATTCTCCACACGTTCTTTCAAACTTGCTGCACTTTTGCACCCGCGTTTTTCTCTAAGTTTGCACCTGGCAGTATTTTCCACACGTTCTTCAAAACTTGCTGCACCATCACAACCGCCTGCCACTTTTACACCCGTGTTTTTTTCCAGTGCCTTCTCCTTCATTTGTTCTCTTCTTCTTCCCTCGAGAGATATTCTCAATTCCTTTTTAAGCTTACAAAGTTCATCCATAGCCATGGTGGATTGTTCAACCACACTCATTTCCTCGTAGGCTAATTCTGGTACTTCCAGAATATACTGTTCACTGATCATTATCCTTATTTATTTCCTTACATTGTCTCCTACAACGTTTCCCAACAACGCATTCTGTTTTTCCTCAAATTTGACAAAGGCTGCTATTTTTTCCTTTTTGTACTTCCAAACCCCTTTAGTCACTGCTTCAATGACCTTAGATGGAGGCGTCTTTCCTCTCACAATCTCCAGCAAGGTAAATTGACTCCTGTAGATTACAGCCAACCCTCTCCTGGGTTCAGAACTTTTGAAATTTCACAATGTCCTTAATTTCCAACGTTCCTCCCCTTTAAGTACAGCTAGCTCTTCTTCCACATTATAAATCTTGTTACTTTTCTTCACTTGACTCCACACTATCTCTCCTCCTCCACTCACGATGCTGTATTCACCCGTTTCTTCTTCATCTAATTCATTTCCTAGAGTTATATATAATTCACTCTTACTAAAGTTCTTGTCTACCACAGTACTCTATGGCTCTGAGACAGCGATGAGGCTCATACATGCTCCCCCTATCATGATGGTATGCCTCTGCTTTGCTTCGCTCTTGTTCCTCACCATTACGTTATCTCCCTCTTCTCTGTGCATTTTTCCCACTTGTAGATTGGCACTCCCTTCCTGCTGCCAGTATTCATTAGATTCCTGCACAGTCTCTTCCCCGGCGTTTCTGTCTGTTCTTCTTATGTCTCTCTTCTCTCTGTTATTATTTATTTTCCTGGTACCTGTTCCCGATCTGTGTAAAAATGTTCTTTTTTTTTTTTTTTTTTCTTTCAAGTTTCCTTTAGGCCTTTAGTTATTTCACAAAATGTTAGTTTCTCCCAAATTTCCCTCCTATATTCACGAACATCTAATGCTTCTTTTGTTTTGAATATGTTCCTCTGACATCAAAGGTTACACTCTTCCTCGTTCGACTCAGCTCACACTTTACCTTATTTTCACCGGGTGGTGGTTGTTAACTTGCTACTATTCTTCACTCACTTCAGGAGACTATAGTAATCACCAAACCTTCTCCCCCTCACGTTAAAGCACAGAAGATATACGCATCACACTCACTGCGTGATGACTCCGATCAATTTCAAATGCTGCACCAGGGGTTTGCTGAACACTCTGTTCTTCTCGAATCTCCTCACGCAGCTCACACACGTTGCCAAAGATCAGTTTCAGACGCGGACACCCAGTCCTGCTCCCGTTTGCCCTGACGGTATCAAAGGCTCCTCACACGCACCTGCTCCAACTCTGTGCTTTCCGCCATGGGTTCAGCCTTTGGGTACTTTTCACCCCAAACTCCTCAACGAACATGCCTGAACTCTCAGAGGCTGTTCTCTACTCGCCATCCAATTCAACTTTGTGTTTGGAAACAACACTTCCTCATGCCGTCTCCTACAATTGCTTCAATCGCTTGGAGCCCAGCCTCGGGTCAGTTTCAAATGCTCTGTCGGGGTTTTGACTAAATTCCTGCTCCGTTCCTTTCCCCAAGGACAGCTTCAATGGCTCATCTCAATCCCTTGTGCAGAACCACTAGAAATCCGGCCGGGGTCTTGCTTTCCTTCACTATAGCAATTTCAAAGATGCGCCAATCACTGCACCTCAAATCCAAAAGTCCACGGAATATGTTTAACTCACTCTAGCTTCAGCTGTCAAACTCCTTGGCACTTTATTTCAATAATTCCACACGCGGGTAGTTTTCTGGTGTACCATTCTACACACTGTACAAACTTCATTTACTGGCACGGTGGCTCGCTACACACACTGTTTCCCTTGTTTTATTATTGTATTTTCCACCTTTAATTTCACACTGCTGCAATGCACCACCTCTATACAGTGTCACGAGGCTTCAGCACCAAAGGTTACGCTCCACGCGTCTCTCAGTATTTCTGGGGCTCAACACAATAATGCAGTCCAGCCCGGGTCCCCCACGGTTAATCTCCTTCACCCAAATGAATGCGTGAAACCTAGTGGATTCCCCGAGACTTTCCACACACCTCCTTCAATTCTGGGGGTCAGGGGCAAGTATCTTCCCAACACTGTTATTAAATCATGCCTCGGATAATTTTCCGCTCACCTCAAATCAGTTCCTTTCGCGATGCTTCAAATGCGACTGTGATGCACGCTCAGCTACTTTCAAACGTCGCTCACTACAAAACAGTTCTTTTTGTGTTACTTAAAATGCGACTATAATACGTGCACCGCTCACTTCACCTCACGCAGCTTCAAGGTCTCACAACATGGACCTACGTAGATCTACGGCAAATGGAGAACTATGCCTTACTTCATTGTCTCCTGCAACTTCGCACCGCTGGCTCCGGTATCACAGTGCGCAGAGCGTCGCACGTCACTTTCCCTGAGGAGTGTCTACCGCATGATAGATTGCGACAGGAGAGGGTAGGTTCTGCACACTGACGCCGTCCTTGCCTTCGCACTCCGCCTTTGCCCTCCTGTGCCCAGCGTGACACTCGATTAGCACCCTATCGTGATGGGAGGGATAGTGCTTCTGAATCCTACTTCTCACCCCCGATGGCAGAACCGGAACTTCCTGTCAACGACTCGACGGTTCCTCGGGGCAAGACTCTCCGTCTTGTCACACTCTGAATTCCTTTCTACGCAGACAGCCTGACAGCCTTCCGCTCCACAGAGGAGACTTATTACGGTGCCAAGAGACGCCCCTTCAACGCCAGAAACGGAACGCTTTCGCTATGTGTGGTGCCCGGCGGCCTCAGATCAACATGCCGCTGCTTAATTACAGGTCCGTGCACCTCTTCAAAACCACTCTCCAAATCGCTCGATGTGCCCAGCAGCCTCAGATCAACGTGCCTCAGCTAATTACGGTTCCTTACACCTCTTCAGAACGTTTCATTAAATAACGCGTTGTGCCCGGCCACTTCCGCTCAGCATGCCGCTGATTCTTCGTATGTCCCTTTCCCTCCTCCGTCACACCAACGGGACTGTAAACACCGGCTCACCAACGCCTGTGACTTCAAACGAGGAGGCAAGCTTCCTCTCCTCCCCTCAGCACCAGCTCACCGACTCCCAGGCTAAAACCACTTCCGACTTTTAGAAGCGAGAGCCTGACGTCCAGCAGAGACGCTCTTCGGTTGATTATTTCTAGTGCTGGGAAATCCACAGTTCACTCGATCCACAATGTCCGCACAAGCATCAAGTTCATCCCGGGGAGGGAAAGCACCTCACTGACCCCGGCTCAGCTCCCGGTCCTCGTCGCCACAATGTAGTAATAACTCACTACTCAAAATGAGGTTTCCATGAAAGTACATTTATTAAGTCATGTACAACAGGTGCTCCCGGCTTGGCGGCATAACTCTTCTCACAACGTTCTAACCTGCGCTCCCGGAGGTAGCGCGGACCATACCAAGTGGGCAGCAAGAGAAGGGGGGGGGCAACGGGGTGAGGGAGAGGAGTAAGGTTACAACACAATGTTTTGTTGATCTTAAATTTCAAGATCGCTGACTGGTTCTGGGGACATTTGAAGGCAAATTGAGCAAACATCTGTGATGGGTCTGTGGATTTTGATTTCGATTCTGAATTAGAATTGCAACTGATGTCAGTACCTCAATACAGAAGTATGACTTCTATTTAAACACCTAGGAAGTGAAAGTGTAGAGAACAAGCTGGACTGGATTCCTTTTCGCAACGCTACATCACATGACAGGGCACGGTAGCCCTTTAATAGTGAGCAATAATAAAGTGAGAAATCTACCAGTCACTGCTGCAATCAACTTATCACAACACCTTTCTTTCAAACTCTCCCACGGGGCTCCAAATCATGATTGACAGCAAGCAACTTTTGGCATCTGGTTGTCTAATCTGAATGGTTTTTGTGTGTTCTTTTGTATCAACAGGACTTGTATTTTCTCTGTCTATATGTGCTCCAGTATTGTCAAGATTACATCACTGTCTTTTTTGATGGACAGTTGTCATCCACTGAAAATATAAATCTCTACGTAAGTCACTAAGACAACCTCCACCTGACAACAGGCAATTAGATGAAACAACCATACACTCTGAAAGGGGGTCTTCCACACTGAGATACCAAAAACTGCAATTGAAATTCAAAGGACTAGAACATCAAATCCTAACTTAGGAGTTTTGAATGCCCATTAGTGTAGAACTTAACCACACACAAGTTTAGTCACTGGCAAGAAACAAAGAGAGGTATAATTGCATCTCACCTTTTGTAATAGACATACCCCTTGTATAGCTAATGTCACCATCTACTATTAATAGTCTAGCATTACGGATCCCAGCCAAAAGGACACACATTCTTCACTTCATCTATACTTACTATGTTCTTTTTTTACATGATCTATATCACTTTGTATCCTAATGTACAATGTGTCTTTGCATGTGTGTGTATCTATGTATGCATATGGTACTTCTATGGCGCAAAGCTAGCGAAAAGGCAGTAGAACATTGTACATAGCCAAGTGAAGCTTAAAGACAGTGAGTAATAGGAGAGGAAGTTGAGTTATGAAACATTAATGCATTGTGATGCAGGGTTCAGCTCCTTCCTAAATTAGAGCAGCGTTGGCGAGGTCCTGATAGATACAGGGTGCATATATCAAAAAAGCCTGCTGTCTTTTTTTTCTTTTTTTAACACTTCTTATTCTGAAATTTGATGGTGTCCTTGCTGCATATCTGCTGAGACCCACCAGAGCTGGTGCGTTTGTCAATAATATAAGTGGGGTGCCAGTGTGGTATCTGAGAGGCCATGGAGCAGGGCTTTACCACCAACCAGATTTGAGGAAAAAGGGCTTGAACAGCTGATCTGAAGTTGCCTTCAGGAAGAAACGGTTTGACTTTCTTAAGAAGAGAGAGCTAGTACCAGTCTGTCTTGTTTGGGTTGAGCTTCAGGTAGGAGCTGGAAATTCAGGTCTGGATGATGTGCAACCAGTGTTTGAAATGTTGGATATTTGAAGCAGAGGAGACTTTCAAATAGAGTTTTATATCATACATATATTGGTGATTCTTGATGCTGTCCTCCGTGAGTAGAGCACCAAGCAGCTCCATTTGAAGAATGAAAATGACTGGAGACAATATGGAACCCTGGTGGAGTACACATAAGATAGGAATCGCTTGTGACCTGGAGGTGTATAAAAAACATAGATATGCACATACATTAGGGTAGGTCCACTGGGCTATTCAGGCTTGCACATATCATGACTCAGTACAGGCTTACATTGTTCTAATTCAAAATGTTTTATTTCGTTTAAACATATGACATCAGTTACTGGTGGAAGCAGGCTATCCTGAGAGAACAGTCAGCGAGCCAAAGGGCATGGAAGGCTGAGCTAGATCGTACTGTCACAGAAAAAAATTGAATGACATGTTCCTAAGAATGTGTAGGACAGCAAGATGTGCTTTGGACAGGGAGACGGTGACAAAGATAGCTTCAGATTGGTATTACATCCCACCCCGAGTACACAATAGGCCCCAGTGAGGGCTGCACCTCCCTACTTTAGGTGCCACCAAAATATTGTGTCAAAACTATTGTGGAATAGAATATCAATAAACCAAAGGTAGGAATATTGAAATATTTAAATGTTATTAAATATGGCATTATAAGTAATTTCTTTAAAATATTAAACCAGAAAATAATAATATAATGAAAAATAATAATGTTAATAAAACACACCTGGTTGGGTGCTAGCTGGGGAGCTGAATGGGCTACAGGCGCCATGGGCCTGCGTCTGTGCACCTCAATGTTGGTTTAAGTTATTGGGTTGATTAGATGGGACAAGGGTATCCTAACAAAAAAAATGCATGCACGGCTCCTGTTTGCAGGTCCACCATGGCACATTATGAGGGAACCTACATGGCTGCAGGGGCCAAGGTCGTCCTTCCTGCAGCCCCTGACATTTAACATAGTTGTTCAATGTCTCATGTAGGACCGGGGCACCCACACAAAAATAAATAAGCAGAAATAAACCAACATTAATATAAAATTAGCACAATTAAAATATGGCATAGGCCTGAGATAAAGTATAATTATTTTACATTTATCCTGCTGCTAACATATTTTGACTTTTATCTGTTGATATGGTCATCCTGAGACCTTTCTGTATTGTACATTTATACCTGTGATCCATTTTTAGAATGATTGTATGTCTACTCATGTATGTGGAATATGCATGTGTGTTGTAGTTTTATGATCTTAGTGATTTAAACTGAAGTTTAGGATGATGATGAAATGAGCAAAATAGCTGATTATTTCACATTCACTGCTCCCGCTGGGGAGTGTACCATAATGCCCAGCGAGGGCTATTTATTTGGATTTTTCATTACTTATGGTGCCCCAAGAAGGGGCAGGGACCCCACTAACCATTTTTAAAATGTCGTGACAGACTGCAGGCAGTACAGCAGTGCTGTAGTAATATATATTTTTAAAAACTTGAGGTAAGTCTCCTGGGTCATTGAAACATGACCCCAGGAGAGAGCTTACCATCTATCTTTTTTAAAGCATTTAGAGCTGGAGCAGTATTCTCTTTAGCTGAAATTTTGTAATCTCTTGTGGTTGTTCCAATGGCTGTTTTTTGTGGCCTGAAGAGAATTGAAGAAAGACTTGAACAAACATTTGTAGTTTTTTTGAGTAAAATGATTTATTTTATAAATATTTTTGTAATTGTTAGTAAGCATTGCTATGTGTTTTAATAATGAATGCTTAGTTTTAATTTTACTGACATAATATTGAGTCGACTTTTTGACAAATCCAGCTGGCCTGCTTTATATCTGTAAATATGCTTGCCCTCCGGTAAAGCCAATAGGCCTTCCTTTTATATTTTGGGTTCTGCCCCTTTGACAAATCAGTAGGTCTGCCATACTTAAAATTGCACCCTTTTATACTTTTGCTTTAAACCAAATGCTGCAATTCACAGAAAAAACTAAGGTTGAAGTGATGCTATAGTTAGGTATTGTAAGAATATCTTGCTTTACATTAAAAAAGAGCCTCAGAAATTCTCTGAATAAAACAAAGATCAAAGTGATGTTATACCTAGGTGAAAATGTCAGCAAAAATGTAACATTTTGAACTAAAAAAGCACTAAAATTTGCTAGTTTTAATTAACTGAAATAACTATAACTCACACCATAGATAGATATAGTTTTTCTGAGTTTGGTAAGGACACTCCCCCACTGTGCAATGATAGTGACCTACAGCGTGCACTGAAACCTGCCAATATATGAATATGCAATTTCCAGTAACACCTCCAGTCAAGGAACACAGTGACACTCCAAAAAAGATGATCACTCAGTTTAATCAGCATTGGTGATGCCTTTCAGCTTCACAGCCTTTATCAGATATTGTGACCCACTTCCCCCCAACAAAACATATACAAACATTACCCAAACCCAACAGTAGTCTTCTTTTCATGACCTCATGTTATTTTGCTTTGATTAACTCATAGTTATTACACATTTTCCCACTAAATATTTCACCATATCATTTGTATAAAAGAAACTTTTAAGAGACATGAAGATCAAGTAATCTAACCACCAAATGAAAATGGAAAAAACATTGTCATTGATAGTAGTCTTTCTTCTTATTACTAAAAAGATTACTAGCTTCTTTTTTAATCAGGATTACTGCACATTTCCAAATAAAATTATTTATAAATTCCAGTATATTAGTTCATTCAATTACAGTAAACCAATGAAAACTAATCCCAAGTTCCTCCCTCCAATTCAAAACCTAGGGGCCGATTACAATGCGGCCTGTAAAGGCTCCGACTGACGGTCAGAGCCTTTAGGGCTGCATCGTAATGGGCTGCTCGGTTTACTTTCTGACCGCTGCCTTATGATGCTGGCTGCCAGTAAGTACACCCCCTGGTCATTCATGGAGCCCTTCGGGCAATTGAAGCCGGCCCGTAATCCCAAAGGGTGGGCCTTTCCGCCCTTGGAATTATGATGCATGATTTCCGTCATGGTTTCCATGCCGGCCTGTCCGACATGGAAACCATGTCGGAAAGCGTGTTTGGAGACCCACAGCAGGGCACCCTTGGGTGCGCTGGCTTGTGCCCCTGTTGATCCCTGCACTCTGTGGCAGACACCTTGAGTTGCATGTCACAGGGTGCAGGGATGAACAGCACCTCCCATTTCCCTCTGGGACCAATTATTACGGCCGATTTACGGCCGTAATGCATGCTCCGATAGGGAAATGTAGGAATACAACCGATCAGTGTCCGGTCACATCTTAATGAGGCTGTCAGGACCGCCGCCCAGAGGCCGGTCGGTTCAAGGAGAGAGTCGGTGTTGGGCGAAGGAAATAAGCCCGATATCAAAATCAGGTCCATAATCTGCACTTTTCTGCTCTTTCTTTTTGTGCTTCCATACTCAAATTCATTACAAGTATATTAATCATACTATTCATGTGAAAACCATTGTAGCCATACCTTCATGGCTTATTCATACTTTTGTTTTGGGTTCCAAAACCTTACCAAAATGTCTAAAAGTTTCAGTTAATGGTGTTTTAACTCAGGTGTACAGAGAGGGACATATACTAACAGCCTATATGTGTATAATGCCCAAGTGGGCTCCATACTCACTGCCAAATATTGACAAACTTGAATATATCAAGCCCTAGTAGGCTGCCTCCAACCTTCCAATATGTGAAGAAGAAATAATGAGGCCCGGATATTCCAATTAACAGTGGCATATAAATTCAAAAAACACAGAAGCAGTCCAATGTCATATCCACTAGCAGAGTAGAGTAGAAAAATAAGGCAATGTGATTTAATTCACTCGCCCATATGCACCTCTAACTCCTCATCCTTATTTAATCCTACTGGGAGTATGGTTCTTATTCAACTATTAAATGTGATTCCAACCTTCTGAGCAATTTAACTCTGTTTCCTCCATGTTTTTGAGGCTTAATTCTGTCAATGGTAAAAAATGTATTAAGTCATGAGTGCAGCTATGAAATTCATTAAAGTCATGGGCAACAGGATGAGTTAAATAATTATTTTTGAATGCCCTGTGATTTTCTAGTACTTATTTTCAAACTGGAAAAATTGTATTAATATTTGAGTCCACAAGGATACGCAAGTATGTATACACAAAAATCCAACGCAAAGGTAAGATGTTTTTTCCTCCTTGATTACACAGGTGAGTGGGTGAAGGTTCAAGCTCTAAGTGTGCCCTAATAGTAGAATCTGAAGTGGTGTATGGGAAGAGTGCAAGGTTTTTCCCCCTAACTTGTTTCAAGGGGGCCAGGAGAAACTTGGACCACTTCACTTGTAGTCCGGATGCTGACCTGAATATGTCAAGGATATGTATTTGGAAAGACCCTATTATGTCTATTCAGGCCATGAATATAAGGACAACATTGCCATAGAGGGCTTTCTTGTTCTCTAGTGCCAATCCCTACTCGAATCCTCAGACTTGGGCATCACAATGAACCCAGGCTGCCAGCAGTTTTATTGCCAGGGCCAAGAGGAGGGGGACATGGGGCACTGCTGCCTAGTTCTCCGGGGATCTGAAATCTGGGTGATACTGCCCCGTTTGCAAGCACTTTAGCCTGTGGCATAGCATATAAGATGTGCATGTTGGAATGAAATTGTGCACCAAGCGGCAGATTCTCTAGCACTTCGTGTAGGAAAACCCAATCCAGGGAATCAAAGCTTTCTGGAAATCAAAGAGCATAAGCACCATGAAGCAGTGCAGGAAAATTGGGCTAGTGCTAAGTGGACTCTTTTGATGCAATGACCTGTATTGCAATTGAGGATGAATCTGCATTGGTCCAGGTGAACCAGGCAGTCCAGCATCCAGGTGAATTTTTGCTATGACTACAGCAAGCAACTTGACCTCAGAATTTATTTGTGAAATAGGCCGGTACATCGGTTAGGCAGCTTGTCTGGTTTCGGCAGCAACACTATGGTGAGAAGGCCCACCTCTGGAGAAAAGAGGCCTTGGGTAACAGCCTCAAGATAAAAGTTTAAAATGGGTGGCAGAACAGTCTGGCAAAATCTACGATAGTGTTCGGTTGGGAACTCGTCTGGTCTGGGGGTCTTACCAGGATTCAATTCCAGGTGTGCCTTAAAAATCTCCTCTAGGGACAACAGATGATCAAGGGCCTCCACTTAGTGAGGGTCAATCTGGGCATTGGGATGTCTGCAATTAACGAACCACGTTCCTCATATGTTGGGTGGCATGCATAGAGAGTGCCATAGTATTCCAAAAAAGTGGAGACTATCTTAGGAGCAGTCATGGCTTGCACTCTAGTCGCTTTGCCAATGTGAGGCACCACTCTAGACTCTAGCTCATTAGTGGCAAACCAGTGTAGAATTTTACTAGATTTACCACCCCATTAATACATATTTCTAGTCAAGGCTTCTCAGCACCATCAGACCAAGCACAACTGTCGCAAGCAGGCCCTCTCCTCTGCCAGGTGGCGGCTCATTAGTTCTGTTCAATTGCAGAGACTACTGTTCTCTAGTGTTAGAACAGCTGTTTCTAATTCAGCCATATGTCTTGTAGGATTTGCATCTGATGTAGGATCGAGCCACCCCTTTCATGGTGGCTTTACAGACTTCCAACAGTGTCCCAGATGAGTCTGCTGTCCCTTGGTTGGTTTGTGTAGAGGCTTCCAGTTGGCCATTTAGAATTGAGATTAATTGCTTGTCCGAAAGAAACCAAGCAATAAGGCGCCACATCTGCCTCTGCCCCCCTCCTATTCCTGACATGAATAGTGACAGCAGTGTGGTCTAAAATGTCGCTCAGTTGAATATGTGAACCATGTGTGCACCGAAGATATGGGGCTGGGAGCAACAAAAAGTCAACACGAGATAGTGATCAGTTGGCTGCTAGATGAGCACATATTCTAGGGTCTCAGAATTCCACAACCTCCAGGCATCACATGGACCCAAGCCCATGGCCTAGTTGGCTAGTATCTTCTGTGTCTTGGGACCATGCTCTGGGTTCCAAAAGAAGGTGAGGGGCTGAGGATATCAATGAAATCCCCTCTACCATTGCCCTACAATGGGGTAGGAACAGTGTAAGAGCCCTAAGTGTCAGTAATGTTGGTGAGGTCAGCTGTGGTGGGATATAAACGCTTAGCAAATTGTATTGGGTTCCATACATCTAGCCCTCCAGCAACACGTATCGTTCCAGGGAGTCACGGGAGACATGAGAAATCACTATTGGCAGATACATATGGAACATATTAGCTACCCCCCTTTAGCCATGAGTTAATCACTCATAAAACACTTTCTTATAGCCATATATGGCCAAAAAAGTGCAATTGGACCCTAGGATGTGGTTCTCTTGAAGCATCATTATCTGCAGGGTACGGCGGAGTAAGAATTGCATGACCCCCTCACGTTTAATGTGGTGCGGGAGACCATTCACATTCCATATAATAACAGTGAATGTATTCATGGCAGTCTTTGTGGAAAGCAGTGTAGATGGGTAAATAACATAATGTGGAATCTCCTGATCCCTTTGAGGCACCCCCCCGGGCCCCTGTGACTCAGTTATTACTGGGTCAGGCCTCTGGTCTCTGTGGTAATGCAGAAAGCCTGTGCACGGTATTGTGCCTTGTGGAGGAAAGACAACTAATCAATAGAACAGTCTAACTGAATTCCCCTACACTCATCCCTCTCCACTCTAAACTTCCCCCAGGTGTGGCTCCCCATAATGTCGAAGAAGCATCCTCCCACTTGTCAGAGTCAGCCAGTGAAAAATAAAGTTATCATTTTACTTTCAGCTGACTGGCTGACCAACCCAATGCCACTGTAGGGCCGAGCAAGGCCATACCATGACACGGGGAGGAGTGTTGGGCACTGTAAAGTGTGCATGTCGGTTTTGCCGGCTGTCTTAGAAGAGTACTGAGGCAGCCGGCATAGACAGGTATGTTTTTATTATTACTTATTATTCCTTAATCCCCCATTCACCCCCTCACTTTAGCTATGTGGCACCCACCACTGACTTCCACCCATGAAAGCATCTATCGCCTAATTTCAACTCCCCAAGTACTTAACTAGGCGGCTAGGTTGATCCACCCTCGCCCCCTCCCCGGTCTTTCCTGGCCTTCAAGGGCTGTGCAAAGGATAAAAAGGTGCTGGCGATAATAACCTTCTTGTACAGTTAGTGTTCTGTGTCCATGGAAGGGGACAACCCTCTTGTGGCCCCAGGTTCCAGTTGGTCTTAGGTACCTTACCCTTCTTCTTCCAAGTCTGACATCTCTTTTGGGACCTCTTATGGTGCATGAGGCTTCTTGGTTGGAACCCCCGCAAATCCATGACCTCCTTGCCCAGGACGCCCAGGCCATGACAGCAGTTGGTTTATCCACAGTAGCAGTTGCTCCGTTAGCCAGTTCCATAGATACTATGCCATGTCTTACAAAAAGCTTCATTTCAATAATGTGTTGTAGAAAGACAGCAGGATTAATAGATCCTTCAGGTTACATTTGTTATCCATTGGTATCTTAAGACATAAACCAGGCCAGAGGGCATAGTTCACCAAAAGGGGACTACAAAGAACTCAGAGATTTCTCAACACGTCAGGAACTAAATATTTTTACTTAGTTTATTGAATCAAATGGGGCTGTCCATCTGGCATTAATTAAGAGTGGCAGGCCTTTTGGCTCTAGAGCTGATATTCTGCTGACCAAATTGCATTACGCAATAATTCTGGAATCACAAGCTATAGTCAATGATATTAATAATTCATCTTTAAGGACCGACATGGAATGTCAGAACCTAAACGCTGCACAAGTTATTTCATTACAAAAACACTTTGCTCAATCCCGCTGCTTTAAAAAAGTTAAAGACCTTCTTCAAAATTGCATTTTTTGGCGTACTCCTGGAATAAGCCATCTTTAAACAGATGTTGAGCTATGTTCAATCCCAAGCAATCTTGCATTCTTCACAATCAGGTTTCATGGTGGGAAGCACTACTAACTCTGTTGGTTACTGTGGTTTTGCATGATCCTAGGGTAGGGGCAGATCAAGATACCCCATAGGCAATGATTCTGGTGGATCTATTGGCAGCTTTTGACATGATAGACAACCCGCTCTTGTCAGATCGAACAGTGGCCCTTGGTGCTGGTGGAATTGTGCAGAGTTATTAAGGTCGTTTTTTTTTTTTTGCATAGAGATCTAGCCAAGTGAAACTAACTGGGCAACTATTGTATGCAAGCCAAATAACCTTTGGGGATTCCTCAAAGATTGGTTCTTTCTCTTTTGTTTGTCAATTTTTATGACTCCAACCTGATTCAATCCTCCGGGTTGTCTGCTATTATATATGCAGATGTCACACACATTGTTTTGATTGTTTGCAAAGGTACTGTTCTTTGGGGTCCATGTGACTCTTGCCCGACGCAGTGCACCTTGTGGTCGGCGCCGTAATTTGGGATTTTCATCTGTCACTACATAGTAATAGCCCCAGGTGGAGCTATTTGTTGCTACAAGCTTTATTTTGGTGAATAACCTATTTTTAGTGATATCTTGAAATATGTATGATGGCTTTTTGTCGATTTGGTCTTGTTTCCTATTGTTCTAAACAGGTGGGGTGTCCATTTGCAGTGTTTTTACTGTGTTACTGTATGTGTGCAAAAATGCTTTACACACTGCCTCTGAGATAAGCCTGTCTGCTCGTGCCAATCAACGAAGAGGGTGAGCAGGGGTTGTCTAAAGGCCAAACTTCCTTACCCTGACTTGAAGGAAGGGTCCCTACCCGGACAAAGGAGCAAACCGTTGAAAAATAGAGATCCCCATTTCTAACCAAGACCAAAATAAATATATATATAAGAACAAATACAGAGACACACATACAACCATCATTTTATTTGGCATTTCATGATGTAACGATTTTTAATGGAGATTGTTGTTTTCACCGAAAAAAGGTATTTCTCTTTGTCTATCATTATCCTCAGAGACTTGTGTGAGGCTAGTTTTGTTGAAGGAAGAACCAGCACAATTCGACTGTTTTTTTTATTTATTTTTTATTGTTCAGTTAATTAAAACCTTAACAAAATTTTCTTATCGGTCTTAAGCATAATTAAAATGTGATCAATGAATAAGAACAAATACAACACATTTCCATTATCATTTCAACTTAAATTAAAATTTTGATCATTGAGTTTGGTCTTCTATTTAAAACCTAATAATTATATTTGAACGAATAATTGAAAATATTAAAGAAGTAAAGAAAAGACTTAGTATTTACATTGCGTTCACAAGTTTTTCAAAAGTCCTCATGAACTTTACAATCTTACAATTTGATTGTGGTGGCGTTGGGTCCAGACAACCAATTACAGCAGTCCTACAAGTACGTAGTTTCCTTGCTAGGAATATGTTCCTTAAAAAGCGCCTTTGCTCCATTCTCAACGGTTTACAGATACATATTATATGAATGAGATCTTCTTTTGCATACCCACAGAGGCGGCAGGAGACGGATTCTGTATGTTTCCAGGCAGGCTCGTCGGCCAATGTTGGAAATTTACCGAACCTCAATGCCATCAGCTTTTTTTTGATAAAGAATGAGTATGTTGCATCCAGATAAGCTGCTGGGGTTAAAAATCTGTAGCTATTGATCAGGATCCAAGAATGTGAACGGTGCGAAAAAATGGCTTTGTCCATAATCAAAGAGTGAAATTTTGCGGCCTTATTTAGTGCTATTTTGAATGCTGAAAATGGCAATCAACGAAGAGGGTGAGCAGGGGTTGTCTAAAGGCCAAACTTCCTTACCCTGACTTGAAGGAAGGGTCCCTACCTGGACAAAGCAAACCGTTGAAAAATAGAGATTCCCATTTCTAACCAAGACCAAAATAAATATATAAGAACAAATACAGAGACACACATACAACCATCATTTTATTTGGCCTTTCCTGATGTAAAGATTTTTAAGGGAGATTCTTGTTTTCACTGAAAAAAATGTGTTTCTCTTTGCCTATCATTATCCTCAGAGACTTGTGTGAGGCTAGTTTTGTTGAAGGAAGAACCAGCACAATTCGACTGGTTTGATGCAACATGAGAGCCATGGTACCCTTAGTGAACCTTAATGCAGAGCAATGTGGATTTGGCAGAATTCAAATGTACATTTCTATGTGTAACTGTACTTGTAAAGTGCAAATACGCACATACTTCTGTACTCTGGAATAACTAGCGTTCAGGTTACCCTAAAAAAGTTGATGATGCAGAACAAATGCAGGGTGATGAGGGGCCAAATACTTGCAACCCTCCACCTCGCCCCCGATAAATGAACCGTGTCCAAACCAAATGCCATTCCAATATAATTTGAAGAGCATCCTGTTCGATGCTAAACCTGAAAGTGCCTCATTGGTTTGCTAACAGCAGCTGGAGCCGTAAATAACCGGCGCCTACCTGCAGCCCCATACATTTGCATGAAGCATAATCAATATTAGACGTAATTAAATCCAGTTGCTCTAACTATATATTCTAATAGTTTAAAGCCCGTGTAATTTAAATGCATTATTCCATATTTATATAAATCTCAAAATGACAGTTTTTATTGTCACACATTATTTTCTGTCTGGAAACTAATTTTAAGGTATTAAAATGGCTCCACATTTAATCCGCTGTTGCTGTTTATCATGTTTGAAGTTAATTCGTAGATAGCTCTGACCATAGCAAACAAATATATATACTTTAGAGTGCACAACCCAATCTACCGCAGGAACGTAGATTATTCCTTAAACTGTATGACATTCTCTTTCGGCAAAAAAGGAGGTAGAAAAAGCAGTCATAATCACAAAGTTTTTTGCACCAGTAGGGACCATAGAATGACCTCAATTTCTCCTTACTGGAAGGTACTGTTAGTGAAGTGAGTAATCATTTAAAGAAAGCCTATGGCTTCATAATGTTTAGTTATTTCATTACATCTGCCGCATTCACGCACGCATACAGACACTCCAGCCAAATGCATACACACGTGTGCTGCACGCACACACACACACACACATATGTACTGATTCCTTCTCACAAATGTGGTGCACTGTTGCAGATATGATTATGTCAGAACAACAAGGCTTACATATGCAAAGAAAGGATAAGCCTGTATTTCTCTAGGAGTATAGGTGCTTAAATACATAGAAAGTATTTCAATGTTATTTGTTATGCTATAAAGAACGACTGTGTGGAAATGCACTTTGTCTAACAAATACATGAATTAATGCCCAGTTGGCGAATTTTCCAGCACTTGTCTAAATTGAGAAGACATCGTAAAATAACTTGGACAGATATGTATGAGAAAATGCTTTGTATCATTCAACTAATTGGTAATCAGAACAGTTATCATATGTTATACACGTACTGCAAAGAGTGGACAAGGTGGCAGAAACCCGTCACTCTATCAATCAATCAATCAATCAATCAATCAACCAATCAATCTATTTGTAGAGCGCGCTATTTACCCATGAGGGTCTCAAGGGGCTGAGGGGGGGGGGGGGGGGGTGGAAGCTTCGCTACTGTTCGAAGAGCCAGGTCTTGAGGAGTCTTCTGAAGGCGAGTAGGTCTTCGGTCTGCCGTAGGTGGGTAGGAAGGGTGTTCCAGGCCTTGGCGGCGAGGTAGGAGAAGGATCTGCCGCCTGAGGTTGTTCATTGGATGCGGGGGACGGTGGCGAGGGCGAGGCTGGTGGAGCGGAGCTGGCGGCGATGGGTGTGGAAGCTGAGTCTGCTGTTCAGGTAGGCTGGTCCGGCGTTGTGGAGTGCTTTGTGTGCGTGGGTGAGGAGTTTGAAGGTGATCCTCTTGTCGACGGGGAGCCAGTGTAGGTTTCTCAGGTGGGGGGTGATGTGGCTGCGGCGGGGGACGTTGATGATCAGTCGGGCAGAGGCATTTTGGAAGCGCTGTAGTAGTCGTAGGTGTTTGGCTGGGATTCTAGCATAGAGTGCGTTGCCATAGTCCAGCCTGCTGCTGACGAGGGCCTGTGTCACAGTTCTTCTTGTTTCGGTCGGGATCCACTTGTAGATCCTGCAGAGCATGCGGAGGGTGTTGTAGCAGGAAGAGGAGACGGCGTTGACATGTTTGGACATGGAGAGGGAGAAGTTGAGGATGAATCCAAGATTGCGTGCGTGGTCGGTGGGTGTCGGTGCTGTCCCCAGAGTGGTTGGCCAGCAGGAATCATCCCAGGCTGAGGGGTTTGGTCCGAGGATGAGGACCTCCGTCTTGTCCGAGTTCAGTTTCAGAAGGCTGCTCCTCATCAGGGCGGCGATAGCCTTCATTCCGTCGTGGATGTTGGTTTTGGCGGTGCGTGGGTCCTTGGTGAGGGAGAGGATGAGCTGAGTGTCGTCAGCGTAGGAGATGATGTTGAGATTGTGGTGGCAGGCCACTTGTGCGAGGGGGGCCATGTAGATGTTGAACAGTGTCAGGCTGAGGGAGGAGCCCTAGGGGACGCCGCAGATGATATTGGTGGCTTCGGATCGGAAAGGTCGGAGGCGGAAGCTCTGGGATCTGTCGGAGAGGAAGGATGTGGTCCAGTCGAGGGCCTTCTCTTGGATACCGACTTCTTGGAGGCGTGTTTTTAGAGTGTGATGGCAGACCGTGTCGAAGGCAGCCGAGAGGAACAGGAGGATGAGGGCAGATGTTTCGCCGTTGTCTAATTGGCGCCTGATGTCGTCTGTGGCGGCGATGGGGGCTGTCTCAGTGCTGTGGTTTCATCTTAAACCAGATTGAGACCGGTCCAGGATGTTGTTGTCTTCGAGGTGGCTGGTCAGTTGCATGTTGATGATTTTCTCAATGACCTTCACCGGTAAAGGGAGCAGCGAGATGGGCCGGAAGTTCTTGAGGTCCTTTTGGTCCGCCTTGGGCTTTTTGAGGAGGGCGTTGATTTCGGCGTGCTTCCAGCTTTCCGGGAATAATGCTGTTTCGAAGGAGATGTTGATGATCTTCCGTAGTGGGATGCGATGGCTGCGTCTGCTTTGTTAAATATGTGGTGTGGGCACGGGTCTGTCGGTGATCCTGAGTGGATGGAGTTCATGACCTTGTGTGTCTCGACGTCGCTGACGTTGGACCAGGAGGTCAGGCGGTTGGTGCTGTTGGTGTTCGGGAGAGGGGTGGAGTCTGGCGTGGTCGGGTCCGTCGTGGTGTTGAAGCTTTTGTGGATGTCGTCGATCTTGCGGTGGAAGAAGATGGCCAGTGAGTCGCACAGTTCCAGTGAGGGCGGGATGTCGTTGGTGTTGGCGCTGGGGTTGGAGAGTTCTTTTACAATGCGGAAGAGCTCTTTGCTGTCGTGTGCGTTGTTATCCAGGCGGTCTTTGAAGGAGGATCTCTTGGCTGATCTGATGAGGTGGTGGTGTCTGCGGGTGGCGTCCTTGAGGGCTGCGTGGTTGTCCGGTGTGCGTTCGTGGAGCCATTTCTTCTCCAGTCTCTGGCGTGCGCGCTTGGAGGCCAGGAGCTCGTTGGTGAACCAGGTGGCTCTCTTGCTGGCATGGTTGTTGGAGGGTTTCTTCAGTGGGGCGAGGGTGTTGGCAAAGTCATTGATCCACTGTCTGAGGTTGCGGGCTGCGGCGTCTGGGTTGGTGGGGTCGGTGGGTGGGTTCTTGGAGAGGGTGGTGATCAGCTTATCTTCGGTGACTTTGCTCCAGCAGCGGCGGGACAGCTGTTGGGTGCGATGGTGCTTGGTTGGTTTTTTGAAGGTGAAGTGAATGCAGCGGTGGTCGGTCCAGTGGGGTTTGGTTGTGTGGTCGAAGGTGACGTGGGTGCTTGTGGAGAAGATGGCGTCCAGCGTGTGGCCGGCGGCGTGGGTGGGCACGGTGACGAGTAGTCCGAGGCCGAGGTTGGCGAGGTTATCGATCAGCGTGGAGGAGTTGGCATCGTTGTTGTTCTCAAGGTGGAAGTTCAGGTTCCCGAGGAGGATGTAGTCTGTGGAGGCGAGTGCATGGGTGCTGGTGAGGTCGGCGATGGAGTCGCCGAAGCAGGCCGGGGGCCTGGGGGGACAGTAGATGAGAGTTCCTCTGAGGGTGGTGTTGGGGTCGGTGTGGATCCGGAAGTGCAGGTGTTCAGCGGTGTTGAGGGAGTCATCTGCGTGGGTGGTGACCTTGAGGGTGGACTTCTGGGTGATGGCTATTCCTCCTCCGATGCCGTTGGCACGGCCCCTACGGGTGATCTTGTATCCGTCTGGGATGGCTACGGCGATGTTTGGTACGAGTTCCACCACGTCTCGGTCAGGAAGGCTACGTCCGGGCCTGTGGTGTCGAGCAGGTCCCAGAGCTCGATGGCGTGTTTGCGTGCTGAGCGGGTGTTGAGGAGTATGCAGCAGAGGTGGTTGGGTCTGGTTCTTGGTGGTTTGATGGTTCTGTCGCAGGTGAATCAGCAGCTGCCGCAGGAGAAGGGTCCATGGGTGTGTTTCGGGGCGGCCTGGTTGCAGCATTGGTCTCGACCGGTGTTGAGAGCGTGGAGGGAGTCGGCATCGCAGCTGAGTCTGGGTCGGGTGCGGAGGGGGGCACGGGGCCAGGGGTTCTGGCGCTGGGCATGGTCCAGGCACAGACGGGCGCAGACGGGTTTGCCTTAGGTGCGCCAGCGGCCTCCATATGAGGGGATGTGGGAGGGAGGAGCAGCTGGGAGGCGGGAGCGGAGCGGTGAATGGGATTGCAGGTGGGCGGGGACGCAGGGACACTCGGCGGGAAAAACGGGCGGACCGCGGGAGAACTGGGCACAAGTTTAGGCAAGAAAACAAGTACAGGTCTGGGCAAGAAAGCAAGTTAGGCACAGGGGAAAAATACAAGATCAGGCAAAAACAATGCAGGCAGAGCCGTGCAGCAGCGTGGGGGGCGACCTGCCTGCGAGCCGGGTCATGCGCTGCTACTTGTTTGAAAGTGCTGTTGATTTCACCAAATATTTGTTTATTTGTTATACAAGGTTCAAGCCTACACCTTCACTCTACAGTGACAGTAACTAAAATGTAACTACTTCCTCTAGGCGTAGAGTGACCCAATCGTGCGACCCAAAAACCGGGACATTTCACAAAAATAGAGGAAGGACTATACATTTACATCAATAAAGTGGGAAAGAATGCCCACCCTCATCCTTTTTGAAACACAGAAGAGGCACTAACAAAATAAATAAAATGTAATTTTTAAAAACCAGCACTGCAGCATACAGAGAGAACTCAGAACAGGGAGAGTGGGTGTTGTTTCTCCAGGGCAGGGGGGAGCTGCCTCAGGCTCAGGCTGCCCAAGCAGTCAGTATGAAGAACAGTGGGCAAGCCACTCGCCCCTGCCCTTGAGTAACACCGCCCACCCCCAACTAGGAACTACAGCTTTCTCGCCGTGCGAGAAGGCAGAAACAAATGGTAGTTATTACGTTAATAACTACCATTTGTTTCTGCCTTCTCGCACGGCGAGAAAGCAGGGAGGCAGCACCCAAACGCCCCCATGGAGGAGCCGCCACTTACAGTTGCCTACTAGCCCTGCTTTGGAACACTTAAAAAAGTACCTCTTGTTTTCAATTTACTCTCTCGAAAAACCGGAACATGAGCCAATTTTACCGAAATCTGCCGGGACAGCTGTTGAAAAACCGGGACTGTCCAGGCAAATCCGGAACACCTGGTCACCCTATCTACGCATGCTTTTTTTTGCATGGCACAGAGCAGCAAATACAGCACGACTAATAATTCATGTTACACGAAAACAACAAAAATTGCATGGACTGCAAGAAACAGTGGTACATCCAATGATGCCTGTACATTGGATAGTTATATAGAAGGGCAAACCCAAAAATACTGGGACCTGGGTGTAAGACAGTATAAAAATGAGTGGTCCCAGTAATGGTACATCTGACAGTGTAAAAAAGATATATAGTCACGTATTTTACAAAATCAAAAATACTAAGCTTAGTTTTGCAACAGTGGTATTTAATAACACTGAACATATATTTCAATGAACAAAAACATTAAAAGGATGTTTACAAGTGCCCAGCTGGAAAGGGGTAAAGTCTTCCTCAGGACTATAGTGGGGGTGGGCCAGGTGGATGAAAAGGGGCACGGTGAAAAAATGATGAAGGACCTCACAAGGAATAAAGGTGAGACCGTACGGGCCGAAAGGGTCCATATTTCTTCATTGAAGTATGTGTTCAGTGTGATAATAACACTGTTGCAAAACTAAGCTTAATAAAATATTGGATAAGCAGCTTTTTGTCTATCTAGCCTTTAAGTTCAACTGTGAATCTCCATCAGAAGCATGGAGGTCTGCCAGTCACTGTATTGACTATTACAATGATTCCCCATGTAAACTGGATGGCAAAGGCTTCTCTGTGGCTGCAGCTATGCCATGGAGCTCTTTTGTCTCTTGAATCTGATCTGAAATGTGCTTGTTGAAGTTAAGAAAATCTGCAATGCTAGAAGCGTCAGCAAATGAGTGATAAACAAATGGATATTATTTAAACATGTAAGAGTTCAAATGCAGTAATGGATGATTGCAGTCCAGAATTTCATAGACAAGCAAAATAACTGAGTAATATTTCGGAGAACCTACAAAATTGAAAACCATATAGTGGAAAAACAAATTAATTGTAGGACAATTTGGTTAAAAAAATAATTTAAAAAATAGAGAACAGCGACACAAATTGATTAAAATGTACAAATAAAAATATTGTTTTTAAAGAATAAAACATGCAACCCAAAGTGATTCCCAGCGAGTAAATTTCATACTAATATTAAAGGAGAGAAAAAAGGTAAAGAGACAAAGGCAGGCAGAGTAGGGGAAAGGGTTAAAAGGAGAAATGAATGATCACAAGGTGGGCCCTACAGACAAGAGGGAAAAGGAGAAGCACAGAGAGGGTGGTGCAAAATAAACTTATTTTAAAAAGAGGTGAAGGGAGTGTGTTGTGGGTGACACCAAATAAACAAGGGGGCAGGGAAGAAGGGAAGAAGGAGACAGATGACTAGGGTGGTTGTAGAATTTGCAGGGGGAAGAATAAGAGGAAACGGAGGGCATAACGCATCTACTCACACCTTGTAGAAAGTTCAACAGAGAGATCCCATTTATAAAAGCAAGCAGCAGACAATTTAAGTAAACATTGGCAATGCCAATAGGTCTGGTGTGTGTTGGAAACCTTTAGACTAGGTTAACGCTTGCTTAGTTTTGTCAAGGTTTTAGCAAAACTTTATAGTTGGAATACCTGCGACTTCCTTGGCAATCTAAAATAACATTGGCTAAAGGCAAAAAAATATTTTTGGTCTCATAAAGCACACATCGCCATAGTAGGCTCTGGTACGAGAACTGCATAGTATGTGGATGTTCTCCTTGTGCAAGGGCACAATTCCACCATTCACACTGAAGTTAGCCAATGGCTAAAATGGCCGGACCAATTGCCCCATGCAGTATGTTGTAGTGAGTAGGAGTAAAATGTGAATAACATAATCACAGCCTTAAGTTTTAGGAGGGCTGGCAAGATTCTAGTAAAATCAGAATGTCTTGGCAAATGCAAGAACTAAATATTACTTTGCATGAATTGATATCTAACAAATATTAAATAATGTTTATCATTCATTTTTCAAATAAACAGTGTGTGAGAAATGGTTTCTCAGAAATGGTGTTCCATGAATACCTTTTTAATGTAAAATCCCACACAACAACCTATGGAAGTTTCCAGAGAGTGAAATAATAAGTGTTGCATAGTAAGCTAAACATATTGCACAGATTTTCAATGAGGACATCTGAAGTAAGACAAATGCATAGAGATGTTTATCTAAACAGAAAATATCCCCTACAAGCTTTCCTTGGTTGGAAAGGCTATGAATATGCTGATGTACAAATCCTCTGTCTGAAAGTCTGTATAATTTAGGAGGCTTCTTGAAGAGGCTCGAATTTATGTAAAGGCATATTGTAACATGTAAAAAAATACCTATTTCGCAGAATGCTAGTTGGCCTGATAGGGGCCATCACACCCTTGATGCCAGTCAGATACTTGTGCTCCTCTTTTCTTTCCTTTGCAAATACCATGTAACTTAGACACAACTGACAATAGGGGCAAATATTTTTGCTACAGGTCAGCTTCTCTGAAATTCCCGGCCAATAATGCTAAGATCATAAACCAATTACCCACACCCCTGGAAGCTGCTTAAAATCCACCTAGTTAGACTGTTAATGATTGTTATATACATTTGTATATTTCGCACTAAGAATGTTACTAAATTAAACCAGATGTGGCAAAGATGATGAATGTTGGCTGCGCTAGTTTTATTTTAAAATGACAAGGTTTTGAGCCACTCTGAAAACATGTCCATGCAGTGATACAGATTCCCGAGTCTGGCTCCATTTTAAATATAATTAGCGGTAGCCTCACTGAGTTATTTTCCTTTGTCAGCCTCAAACAAGCTGTCTGCACATTTCACGACACGCGGGGACATGCCGTTCACACAACAACACTTTCTCGCTTGATTATCAGCAGAAAAAGGAGACATGAGTGTGGCCAAGATGTCCTGAATATCTATTTTTCAGGGTCTGCTGGTACAGGCACCAAGAGCTAGAGATTATATGTGCACAGAGGCGCAGCATATTATGAAGACCGGTTCCGGCTGGATTTTTCCACTGCGTTTCTGTCCTGTTTTTCAGCTGTAACTAGCCTGACTAATCAGTGGTCATTTTGTTACGTAAACACCAAGACTTGACCATTTAGGTAAAAGAGACCTTCACCTGAGGAATGACCATTAGAGGTCAGATCCAAGACTGCTTGTGGCTGTCCCTCTTGGACTGAAGTTGGACACATGAAAGAAAAGCCGAGTTCAATCAAGCTCTGCTGCCAGAGGGCATGTTTTCATTGAGAACAGCTGCTCCCTCCTCCTACTCCAGCTGAGAGTCTGATAAACACAGAGGCAAGCTGTGTTCAGGTATGCAGGGCTACAATCTAAATATTCTCCTGTTCTCCTGTTAGGCACAGTTAGTTTACTTCATGCTCTCAGAGCAGTGATAGGAGTGCGGTAGAGGATTTAGCAAACATATTCCCGAGAAACATAGTAGAAATGTTTGTCATTTACATATTTCTAGCAACCTTGATAATAGCATTATGTGATATATGTCGTGTGGTCACAGTGCATGTACTTTGTAGCAGGTTATGGCAATAAATGCTCCTCGGATGCTTGATTCCGTTCTGGGAAGGACATGGCTTTTGTAGTTCGGACTGGACTGTTCCCATGGGGCACAGGGTCAGAGCTGATTTGCATATCGCCATTGTCTAACCCAGGGTGGTGTGGAGTGCAAAAAAACAATGGATTTGGGCCCAGATCTTTGGACTGGAGTGAGTGTGTGACATTGATCCACATTCGGTCCATCACCTGTTGTGTTTGCATATTCCGCCCTAAGTGCGCTGGGGATGCCCAGACGTGGGTCCCAGGCACTCCACACCACTGGAGTCAAGCTAGCCGGGCTGATGAGAGGTGTTACCTCGAAACCAGTCCGGTCCTCGGATGCTTGATTCCGTTCTGGGAAGGACATGGCTTTTGTAGTTCGGACTGGACCGTTCCCATCGGGTACAGGGTCAGAGCTGATTTGCATATCGCCATTGTCTAACCCAGGGTAGTGTGGAGTGCAAAAAAACGATGGATTTGGGCCCAGATCTTTGGACTGGGGTGAGTGTGTGACATTGATCCACATTCGGTCCATCACCTGTTGTGTTTGCAATAAATGCTCCTAAACATACCTTGTGTCATTATCATTACAGATGCTTGAGTGTAACATTTTAAGCACAAAAGGTGAGTTTCCCATAGTACGCACACAACGTATCACTCACTCCTCCCCAACTTCTGACACCTTTTGGCCTCCGCAAGGGCCCAAGAACTCACAGAAGCCGGATATGTTGTCCAAGGCGTAGACTTTTAATTCTTGTCAAATCATATATTCACCACAAACCATTACGAGAGTAAAAGTATTCCACTTGTATACATAACAGTATTTACAGCACACCCTTTGGCGTCATCCACATGTCAAAACAGTAATGAAAATTAGGCCACACTTGATCTTCAGCTTGACCTTACACTTCAACTTGCATTTGGCCGACTCGGCTGACATGTCAAGGCAGTAGGAAATTAGGCCATACATTACACTGAACTTCAGCTTTTCCGAAAAGGTGCATTTTTAACTTGAATTTAGCCAACTCGGCCGTCCCACTCAGTGCTGCGCACATTGTGCCAGTAGGCCCCAATGTCCATACAGTACATTTTGACTTAAATTTGTCCAACTCTGCCGTCCCACTCAGTGCTGCGCACATTGTGCCGGCAGGCCCCAACCCGCTACAGCGAACAGTTGCATTACCTGAAAACCTGGGCAACACATAGTGCACCGGCCCACCGGGGTACTTGTGCACAGGCAGCCTCTCAAGATTATACTCAGTCCATAAGTTGTGGGTTGGGGCAGTAGAGTCCAGGACCACTGGCAGGTCAGTCCCTTCCATGCCTACCCTCTGCACACTTCCATCCTACCCCCTCCTGGGGTCCATCTAATGGTTGAACCTCCATCGCTGTTGATGCCCTTTTGCCGTTATCTGTCAGCGCTCCGCCGCAGGGTGAGAAGCTCCCCGGCGCACACGCCCTCCCCCCTCCCGACACTGACTGTGCTGCGCCATAGCTCAGTATAGTCTGGAAAAAGATCTCCAGCTCTTTTGTGGACCAGCTGCACCACAAACCAACAGGAACAATTCCCTTTCCCAGACTGTAACTAGGTTACGAATTGTGCCCAGCGTGGCACCGGCTAAGAGTCTTCCTTGAAAGCCTACTTTACCCCTCGCCTTTACAGCGGCGAGTCTTGCTCGAAAACCTACTTTACCCCTCGCCTTTCCTACGGCCGTATACTTTAACTTTAATTTGGCGGACTTGGCCATATATGAAAGGCAGTAAGGATATTAGGCCAGACATTACACTTAACTTCAGCTTAGCCGTACACTTTAACTTGAATTTGTCTGACCCATTCAGCAGCACACAGGCCCGAATGCACAACAGCAAACAGTAAGGAAATTAGGCCAGACATTACACTTTAACGTCTGCTTGGCTGAATACTTTAACTTGAATTTAGCCGACTCTGCCATATATGAAAGGCAGTACGAAAAGTTGGCCAGACATTACACTTTAATTTCATTTTGGCCGTACACTTTAACTTGAATTTGGCCGAGTTGGCCCACTCAGCTGCGCACACTGTGCCAGCCGGCCCCAGCACATTATAGCAAATAATAAGGAAATTAGGCGAGATATTATACTTTAACTTCAGCTTGATCATACACAAGTGGCACTCTGGCCCTAAATTTCCATGCTTAGATGTCTGGAACAGGAATATTCATGAAGTACGGACCTCATTGGCCACCCGTTCTGGCTAGGACGGGTCCCCTACTTGCTGCGCTTACGAAAAATAGCAAGCCTTACCAAATGACAGAAGCTTGTCTTAATGTGGGAGATGGTGTTTTGCCCGCCCACTGGAACGTTTTATGTTTAGGGGTACCCCCAGGCAAGTGACTGACTGCCCAATGGTAATGTAATGCATACACAATTCTGCCCAATGAAAATGCAATGCACATCGCATGATATATCCAGCACCTGAGGTGAAGCCTATAAATTACATCTCCCCACCTCTGGCTAGGACAGGTCGCCTACACGCTGCGCTTACAAAAAATAGCAAGTCTTACCAAATGCCAGAAGCTTATCAATGTGGGAGATGGTTTTTTGCCCGCCCACTGGAACATTTTAGGTTTAGGGGTACCCCCAGGCTAGTGACTGACTGCTCAATGATAATGTAATGCATATTGCATCCACAATACTGCCCAATGAAAATGTAATGCACATCGCATGACATATCCCGCACCTGAGGCTAAACCAGTGTTGAGGGACAAGAGCACCTATTGTATGTGGGATATGGTGATTAGATCGTCCATTGGAAAGATTCATGCTTTTCGGGCCCCCCCAGGCTATAAAGTGTCAGGCCACCTTGAGATAATATAACGCAGGTTGCTTAATATATCCAGCACCTGAGGAGTTCTATTATGAGTTGGACTGTGGACCATTATTCCATCTCCGAAGTGTATTATTCTCTGCCAACTGAACCACCCATCCTAACGCATGGGTCCTCAAAATAAAATGCAGACATTGCCCCTCCGCAGGCTTAATATATGATTGTGAGCAAGCTGAGGACTGTTCTTCGTTTGTTACTCAATGATATTATGTATTATTTCTGTGTGAGTTGTTTATGAAGGTTCAACATGATATTACAGAGAACAATTGTACTATTTCAAGAGGATTTAAATAAATATTTGATAGCAAAAGAAATAAACTACAAATTTGTTGAGCCTGAAGTGTTCTCGTTCATGGCTATTGTTCCTCTGGTTTTCTTCCCCCGTCCATCAGCTGTTATTTGGGACCCATTAATGCGGGTGGCACTGACAGTTAACCTAGCCACCCTTGACGGAGGAGTATAAACTGTTCACCATGTGGAAAAGGCAGATGAACCCAACTTTGGGAGGAAGGCGCTTCTATTGCGACAGTCACCTTGAGAAACATTGCGAACTAACCCCGCCGACTTTAGCAGGGCCTACTCACTCCATAGAAAATTCAACCCTATCGGCGCTCGTAGGAGTATTGAAACCGAAAATACTGAAAGAACGCCAGTGACAAATACCTGATGTTATTACTACCGGGGCACATCGTCATGCTAAAGGTGTTAAACCGATGGCATGCATCTTAAAGTGACAGACCATAAACCAAAAACCCGTCCCCACCCATGAGAACAGGAACGTAAGTTGAATCAGCAAGAAAACCTGTTGTGTTGGGTACTGCCAGCCTCTGTCCAGAACCATGCCAACCAATCACCACAGGGGGCACAAACCTTCTCATGCCTTCTGGTACAGTTGTTACCACAGGAGGCAAGGAAACCTTCTTATGCCTGCTGTTACCGTTGTCGGTTATACTGAAACTCTTGATATCATGTTGCCGTGATGTCTGTGCGGTGCGCCTCCCATGATCATGTAAGAGAAGAAAATAACAAGCCATTAATGCTTAGTGTGCTTCCGCCTTTATTATATAAATCACACGCATATATTATCTGTGACTGTGGAGGATAACTCTTATGATTGCATATATACGATATGGATGCCAAACCTTAGAAATGTTGCTCAGATCAAGCACTGCAACGCAAGTTAATTCGGCAGGTAAGGCTGAAACACCAACTAAATTAATTTTGTCCATGTAACTGGAGAAGATAGTGGTGTGCAAACTATTCCTGACAAAGTACCACCAAAGGAATTACGGGGCATATTATCAAGGGGGTTTATCTCTGCTTTTTTGGCTTTAAAAGCCAAGAAAGCGGAGATAAAATTATCTCCCTATTACCTAGCTGTCGCTAACACCAGTTAGCGACAGCTAGTAGGAGATAGCGACCATCTTGGGCCCCACTTTGCATGTCAGTGATATTTATCACTAATGACATGCAAAGTGGGCATGCCAAGATGTTAGCGACTGGAAACAGTCGCTAACATCGCTATCTCCTATTACCAACTTTTGGAGATATTCACGCTAAGCGAGAATATCTCCAAAAGCTAACACCTGCCCTGAGCAGTTCTTAGCCATGTTATCCAATGGGAGGTGGATAACATGGCTAAGAGCATTAGCTCGGTAATGCATGAATATCGCTGACTTTTCAGCGATATTCATGCATTGCGGCCGATTTTTATCGCATTTGCGATAAACCTTGGTAACACCAAGGTTTATCTGCGATAAAAACCGCCACAGCTCAGCAGTAAATTTTTGTCTCTAACCAAGCAATAGCGATAAACATCGCTATTGCTTGGTAATATGCCCCTCGATTACATTCTAGCAAACTACATGAAATTGTGAGAAGTACGGATTAAAACTATCATAGGTAGGGCACATGAGCCCAGGGACTTGTAGTCATGCATTGCTGGGGGCATTTTCATAACGAGAGAATGAAAGCCTGGAACTTGCCCACCACTAATACAAAAGAAACTGAAACACTAACTGTGTTTCCATAGACATCATGCTACTCCAGCTCTATCATCAGCAATACATCTGTCAAATTCTGGTGTGTTACTTGGGTATGATGCATCCTGGGACATGGAGGGCCTGGGCTGAAATGATCACTGTGCTCCCATGTCCCAACAAGTGCAACCTCTGCGATTAGCAACTTGCACCATGTTTCATGAAACTAGGCATCCGGCTGCAGCCACTCTTAAATGCCATAACGGTGCCACCCATTATAAAATCAAAACATGTAACATATATGTACTGAACCAGCATTGTGCGGTATGGATGAACAATTATTTAAGTGCCAGGGTATACACACATTTAAAACTTTCGGAACTAGAGTGGAATTCTGTGGGTCTGATGTTCAGCAGTTATGCCTTCCTTATATATAGCACATTGGAATAAGTCATTGTTTTATAGGATTAGGTGATCTAAAGCTGTAGACTTAGAGTAGTAGTAGTTGTAGTAAATGAACTTTATTCTGTATCATAGACTTAGAGTATATCACTCAGATACAAAACAGCAGAATACCACACAGAGAAATAGAGTGTGACTATGAAATAGCATCTAACTAACCACGTTAGACTGTGATTCAAGGGTATTTCAGAATGAATCTGTCTGGAGATGCCAAGGCTTCAAGTCACGGCCGATAATTTATCCATACAAAATACTGCATAAAGAAGTATAATGTTACTCTTAATGAGTAGCTAACTAAACACATGTTAAGAGTAGGCAAGCCTCTGATAGATTAAGTATATTCAAGCTGAAGGACTGTGTTAAGAGCGGCTAACTGCTGAACTTGGAAAATGTGCTACTAGCTTATCTAATGAATCAATTGTAATTTCATGTATCAGTGTAGGCAAGCTGGTACAAACTGAGGGTGCACATCGCAGGTTTAAAGAGATGAATTCCCCCTTTTCTCTTGACTGAGTGATAATCCACATATTTCGAACCTGTTTAACTCATCATGTCCTGCCAATTCGGCTGTCAAAAGAAAGTACCTAGAGTTGAATCAGCTTGGTGTGCTACAGAAATATCTAGTTCAATCATTCAGCTAATGGTTTTGTTTGTAGAGATATGTTAGATGCCATGAAGAGGCACTAGAAACCCAAAATGGCAAGCCTAGTGCTTCCCTTAGCCGTGACCTTGGTCAATACAGTTGACTGATCCTGGCAACGCAAACGTCTGGGAGGGAACTCCAAAATAGGAGTACTGGAACCCAGTTTGGCAAGTACTCAGTGAGTGAGGCCGTAGGGGATTTAGGAAAAGAGAACAACATACAGTTATAAGGATGGCAGGTGGGCCTAAGGAAGCTATGTGATCCCTCAGGTCTTAAACCAGTTGCCACTCTACTCTTTTCATTTCATTTGTTTAATTTGTTCTTTCATTGTCTTTCTTCAGTATATATTAGGAACCAGGTGGCAACCATGTAGTTGACTGGTATGCTTTTGTCTATTCCTACTATTCTTGTTGTTTCTTAAACTAATGGTAAAACAAATAAAACCAAATAGTGACTGGAAATTGGTTTGTCAAACTTTGTATTACTATTGCTCATGAAAACCGGTTAGTTCTCAAAGTTTCACAAATGCTCTCTTTTTATTTCATATGAATCTGATTGCTTGTGTTTATGGTGATATTTTGATTGCATTAACATAAAAATATGCAATTGCACAGTGTACAACATTTGTCCACAAGAGCCAGAGCCATGACAGACAATCAAGATAACCACTGAATATATGGTCCTTATTCATGAGGGGCCTCATTTCAGTTTTTTTTGCCATAGGGCAGCACAGCAGGCCTTGCTGCTGCGCGACCCTACGGCAAAAGAATAGGGCGGGAAGGTGGCGTATCTATTAGATGCAGCGCATTTCTGTCCTTTTCCCCTGCGCAGTGTGCCAGCGCAGGCCCCTTTGCACCATGGTGCGAGGGTGCCTGCATTGCGGGGATGATTATTTTTGTGCAGGAAGGAAAACCTTCCTGCACAAAACAATCACCAGAGGCTTTTTCCTCTTTCTATGTGTGCTGCATACAAAGAGGAAAAACAAGGAGAAATAAAGATGTTTCTCCTTGGTGTGCAATATCTATGCATGTCAAGTCTATGACCTAAAGCTGCCTATGCCTCTCAGGGTCAAAGAACAAGCACAATTAGTATATAGGAATGTTTTCCTACGTTTCACTGTAGCCACATATTGTATTAAAATAGTGCTTCTAGACATCCACGTCATATACTTCCCTGCAAATATATTTCTCCTGCACTGCCTGCTTTTCAATGGATTTCTATAGTCTGATGAATATCCTTCAAAATGCTTTGCATTGCTCACCATGTCCTAATGAGCATTGGTTCTGTATTTATCCAAGGAAGGTACCACACCTGCACAGCAGTAGAAAATCTCACTTTGAAGACTCTGAAAACTATGCAGACTGATAAACTATCAAACTCAATTCTAGCTCACATCATGAAGATTGATATTCCATAGTGCCACTGTAGGAAAGTGTCTTTGTGTACAGTCATCGCCACACTTTTTGCCCCAGTGCTGATGGTTATGACTCTGAAAGTGCACAGATCCTGCTAACAAGGGCCCAGGGCCAGCACTCCCTCCCTAAATTTGATGTATGCAGATTGGTAACCCCAATTGAGGATAAGTTTAACCTCCTTATAAGTCCCTGGTAAGTGGTACCAGTGGTCCTCAGGGCATGGACGTTTAAGTGATCACCAGGATCTGAAGCATCGATTGTGCCACCTTAAGGGACCGAAGTAAACAGACAACAGCAGGCCGGCCATTGCAGACTGCATGGTCAGTGCATACTCCTCCAACTCATGTGGCATGGTCACGGCAACATTTTTAATATATGTCAGTCATCCTTAAGGGTGCATTATATCAATGATATGGACATATATTTGCAAGCTTATATGCCCCTATAGTAGCCTCTAGTAGCCTCTTTCCATAGGGGCTTCTATAAGTGCTCAGCAACCCTGAGCTAACATGGGCTAGCACCCAAGCATCCTAAGGTTGCCTGCTCCATTATGGTCTCACTGAAATATATAATTTTTGGTATCACCCAACTTATCTCATTAAACAGGACCTTTTTCTAAATCAAATTTAATATGACAAGCACTCTGGTGGCTACCTTAAAGGTTGTAAACAAAAAAGTGGGAGATGGAGGTAGATGTTAGGTTCATCCTCCACACTGTGTATAGTTATTAATAAATCTGTAAGTGACAGGTCAGAGAACCTAACCAAAGGGAAGGGCTTCTGCTAAACGTGCGAAACAACGCACCAAATCTGAGAAGAGAAAATTCTCTTCTTGAATCCCCTCATTCACCAAGGGTTGCCCCTAGGTAACATGCTTCATCATTTGGGCCATCCCAACAGCTACTGTCTGGGGAGTGCTGCAACTTGCGGAACTACGAAGGAGCACTTTTTGTGAAAAATGTGTTGTGCAGTGTATGGGGAGTGGGGATGGTGATGCTAAAAATATCCAGCTAGTGAGAGATTAATTTATTCCTGATCCTAGTTAGTATGGTTAAAAATGGGGTCAATAGTAGGAAGGAAGTGTAACTGTTATGTGTATACTGTCACTAGTATTTGGTCGACATGTTTTGAGGTGTCCCCTAAACCTCTTCTTCAGGACCACATGGGGACAAGCCCCATGCATACCACTCAGTGAGAAAAACAATCCTATAGTAAAGAAATAATATAATAAAGAACAGATGCACACCTAATGTGTGAGCACCAAAATTAAATATATACGGTTGAAATCAGACTAGTTGTATCTTTGTTTTGGCAACGCTGTTCCTCATGGACTGCCAGGGTGGAGGGGCTTGTAGTCACCTTGGCTCAGAAATCCTCTGTCAGTGACACCTATTCGTACCCAAGAGGTCCATGACATTACATTACAGTCTTCTTAGCCACTAGTGTTGAAAAAAAAATGTTTCTAATTAATGCACTCTCAGACCAAGGATTGGTCACTATGTTGTGTCTGCATCAGTGTCTTCATGTTTCATAGGATCGGAGGGTTAGTCTTATCAGCTTCTTTTTACCAGATCTCCCATCAGACCCACTTGCATGGCTTCCAAACATTCACAGGGCACACGTCTTCAATCACATTTCCACACAGTAAAGTGGAGCCCTTATAAAAAGAATCATGGAATCGCCATTTACATTTTCTCTATGGATGCGTCACCTTCATGGAAATCAGACTAGCATAGGTTTTCCACTACTTTTGCCAAAAGTAGAAAAAACTAACCCTGGGCAAAGCACTACTCTACGCTTGCGTAGTTTGCACAACTTCGCACAACGCAAACTGCACGTCTCAGAGTGCAAACATGCGTAGCATTGCTTAGCGTAGTGCAGCGGTCATTTTTTATTGCTCGTGGTCCTCAACGTCAAGTTGGCGACCGCGAGCAAGCAAAATGACATCCTCGCAAGACTTTTTCCTTGTTCGCCATCAGCAACATCAAGTTCCCGATCGCGAGCATGGAAAATAAACCTCCTGGCGAGATTCTCAACGCGGGGATGTCAGGTTTCTCATTGCCAGTGGTCGCGCATGTTCGCGAACGCTCGCAATGAGAAACTACCAGTCCGCGTTGAGAAAGCTGCAGTTCGAGTATAAATCTACTCGAGCGGCAGAAAAGTACAGCTCGCACTGTGCAAGATGCTGTTTTCAGTGATTGCACAGTGCTGGATGCTTGTCCGCACTGTGCAATCATTGAAAACGACATCTTGCACAGTGCGAACATGCTACTAGGCAGTTCGCATAGTGCTATGCGTAGCTCGCGCAGTGCGAAGTGCACTTTGCGTAGCTACGCGTAGCGCTACTTCGCGAACTACGCCCACCCCTAGAAAAAACATTGGTACGCTTGGAAGACTGTTATACAAGCAGCCAAACTACAGTGTTTGAAATACATCTGAAATCTTTATGAATTGCAAAAGACACATTCATTTTGCAAAACTATTTATCAACTCACTTTATTGTGGTTTTGTTCAACAAAACGGACCAGTAAGGTTTAATTTTACCAGGCTCACAACTTGTCCGTGTTTTACTTCATAACATCCAGTGTTAGGAATTTTCACCTAACCATCAAGAAGGAATTCATATAATTTACTAGGTATCCATTTTGTATGTAAAATATAGCCTTCCTTGGGCCTGGTCAACAAAAGTCAGCAGGAAAAGTTGTTATATTTATAAATTGTAAGCTAGGTTTGCAGAAGATGGGTAAGCTACTTTTTCCAATTTCGTGTGCATGTCATTAGACTTAAACTCAAAGTACTCAATGTAAGAGTTTAATATAATTGTTATAAGGTAACATACCTCGATTTTTCTAAACTTAGTACTGTGTAAGGCAAGTAACGTGTAGAATAATTGTACAAGCCACCCCAAAACTTAATTGATACACACGTTTTGAAAAATACTGCACCTTGAAATAGGTGGATAAAATTAGATTGTAAGGTAAGTTCTTAGATAAGTGAACCAAGTACACTTGGAAACCTTGCTCGAAGTAAAATAATGGCTAATGTGTGGGAGACACCAAACATGAATTGCATATCCTTGGCTGCTTCTTTGACATTCCCATGGGTAGGTCCTCTTTTGCATAACTTTTCAAAAATTATACGTGTATAATATGTCATATCTGGCATACAATGTACACCAGTGGAACAAAGAACCCACCAGCAGATTTTCCAATCTGATATTAGACCCAAGTCCCCAAAAAAGTAGTAAATCTGCTCCCGTAGAAATACATCCACATCCTGCTTTTTGATACTCACGAAGATTCCTTGAAGTAAGCCAGGAAAACTGCACCCGGTGTAGGCAGTGGCGTAGCTGGGCCTTAGGCCGCCCGTGGAAGCCCCTGCGTTTGCCACCAGCGGCGACTGAATATAACAGCGGGGGGGTGCTGGCAATTCCTATGGCCGCCGCGCCGCCCCGCAACAGCCACAGGGAAGAGCGGGTGGCTGGCTCCCGCCCCCAAAATTTGTGCCCTCCCCCCCACCCCTCCCTTTGCTACGCCACTGGGTGTAGGTTTCTATGCGCAATTTTGGGAATGTTATGTCATTTTATCTGAATTCGCGTATTCCCCCGGTGAGGAGATCTCAATCAATCAATAGCATTTCTATAGTGCACTACTCACCCGGAGGGTCTCAAGGCGCTGGGGAGGGGGGGTCCGCTACTGCTCGAACAGCCAGGTCTTGAGCTGCTTCCTGAAGGCGAGGTGGTCTTGAGTCATGCGGAGGTGGGTCGGGAGGGAGTTCCAAGTCTTGGCGGCCAGGTAGGAGAAGGACCTTCCTCCTGTTGTGGCTCTTCGGGTGCGGGGGACGGCGGCGAGGGCGTGGCTGGTCGATCGAAGCTGGTGGGTGGGAGTGTAGAAGTTGAGGCGGCTGTTGAGGTATCTTGGGCCTTGGTTGTGTAGGGCTTTGTGAGCGTGGGTGAGGAGACGGAAGGTGATTCTCTTGTTGACCGGGAGCCAGTGCAGGTCTCTCAGGTGTCCGGAGATGTGGCTGTGTCGGGGGATGTCGAGGATGAGTCTTGCTGAGGCGTTCTGGATCCGCTGGAGTCTCTTCTGGAGCTTGGCGGTGGTTCCGGCATAGAGGGCGTTGCCGTAGTCCAGTCGGCTGGTGACGAGGGCCTGGGTGACCGACTTCCTGGTCTCGGTGGGGATCCACCGGAAGATCTTACGTAGCATGCGCAGGATATTAAAGCAAGACGAGGAGACGGCGTTGACTTGTCTGGTCATGGAGAGGGAGGAGTCCAGGATGAAGCCCAGGTTGCGTGCGTGGTCTGTCGGTTTGGGTGCGCTGCCCAGGGCGGGGGGCCACCAGGAGTCGTCCCAGTCAGAGGGCGAGGCGCCCAGGATGAGAACTTCCATCTTGTCTGAGTTCAGTTTCATGAGGCTGGTCATCATCCACTCGGCTACGTCTGTCATCCCTTCGTGTAGGTTGGCTCTGGCGGTGGCGGGGTCGTTGGTGAGGGAGAGAATCAGCTGAGTGTTGTCGGCGTAGGAGATGATGTTGAGGTTGTGTTGGCGTGCGATGGCCGCAAGGGGGCTCATGTAGACATTGAAGAGGGTGGGGCTGAGCGAGGAGCCCTGAGGGACGCCGCAGATGACTTCGGTGGCTTCTGATCTGAACGGGGTAAGGCGGACTCTCTGTGTCCTTCCGGCGAGGAAGGAGATGATCCACTCCAGTGCCTTCTCCTGGATTCCTACGTTGCTGAGGCGCTGCACTAGGGTGCGGTGGCAGACTGTGTCGAATGCCGCGGAGAGGTCCAGGAGGATGAGGGCCGCTGTTTCTCCGTTGTCGAGCAGGGCTCGGATGTCATCGGTGGCTGCGATGAGGGCGGTCTCGGTGCTGTGGTTGGCCCGGAAGCCAGACTGCGAGAGGTCGAGGGATCCATTCGTCTCGAGGAAGGTGGCCAGCTGCTTGTTGACGGTCTTCTCGATTACTTTGGCCGGAAACGGGAGGAGCGAGATGGGGCGGTAGTCTTTGAGTTCAGTGGGGTCCGCTGATGGTTTCTTCAGTAGAGCGCTGAGTTTGGCGTGCTTCCAGCTCTCCGGGAAGGTAGCGGTGTCGAAAGAGGTGTTGATGATGTCCTGCAGATGGGGTGCGATGACAGCGTCGGCCTTGTTGAAGACGTGGTGAGGGCAGGGGTCGGTTGGAGATCTGGAGTGGATGGTGTTCATCGTGCGGATGGTGTCTTCGGTGCTGATCGGGGTCCAGGCTCGGAGGGTGGTGGTGGAGGGCGTAGGTGCGGTCGTGGGGAGCGTTGGTTCTGGATCTTCACAGCAGAGCATGCCACACATGGGAAATGGAGCCTCCTGTGGAAATGCACCTTCTTTCCGAGGGAATATTTTTCCCCATGGAGAAAACCCTACTTCTAAATCTCTTGCAAATTTGGGGTTGATCCTTCCCATCCTAGATGAGAAGTTACTCCCTGGGGTAGATCTTTGACTATTTCCAGGTTTGAAAGCGCTCAGATTAGAATTTGGGAATATCCACAAATGTACGTTTATGGTCCTTTCCAAAATGCCAAGGCAAAACCACACTTTGGAACACCTACTTCTCACCCCTTGAGTGGGATTTAATATACTGCAGATTTTTCCTCACTCTTGGCGAAGAAATACTCAGTAGTAAATGAAATGATACCTGCCAAAAATGAAAGGTAAATCTAGTTCTTTTGTTGTTTACAACCGAATTTACCTTCGAGAATAGGAAATGGTTTCTCTATGATGGAAGAAATTCTGGTCCTCCTTTTGATTTAGCAATTCCTCCAAAACCCGAGACTTTCCTTTTTGGCACAACTGTAAAATTTGCGCGACCAAAAAAAATGTCAATGCTCATTAAAAATACTCGACAGCAGCCGTGATTTTCATCTCTTATTCCAGAGCTCTGCCAGCGCTATAAAAAAAACACATCAATATGTTTTGTCTTGACACACCAAGGAACCAAGGAAGCAGGAACTCTGTTTTGCAACAAATGCTGTCGTTCTCTAAGGCACAACTGGACTCCACTACTGCTGTCTGAGGTAGATAAACGCACCAAGCTACAGCTCGCGCCTCAGGCAGACACAAACTGCTTTCCGGTGCAAAGGAAGCTCGCGCCTGTTGATCTTGGTTCCCTCTGAGAACCTCCCACGGTGCCGCCTTTCCCTGCAGCAATGTGGAACGTGTCATCAAACATGCCAGGTCCGGGAGGTGTTCTCACTTGGTTACATTTCGGCGCCTTTCTTTTCAAGCTGCGCCACGGCTGTAACCCACAGTAAAAGGAAGCTTCATTATCCAGGGAGCAGTGTTTTTTTGGTGCCCGAGTAAATTAAGAACTGTCTCCTGACAACAGGACTTGCCGTGGCATTCCAGCCTCTGCCTTTCTCTTGAAGTGTCGAACTCGCTTTCACACAGAGATGAATCAAAGCCTATCCCCGCGTCCCGTGCTGCTAAGCTGCATTTGTTCCTCTGCTTGAACGTCACCCACTGGCTCTCATTTGCACGAAAGTTGGACTGTTCATAAAACGTTCGACTGATTTTCGAATGGTAAACAAGATAGAGAGACTGTCAGAGGGCAAGAGAAGGAAAACACAACCAGCGAAGAGGAGACAGAGGGAAGAGGAAGAATAAGAACGAGAGAGAAAGTGGGAGAGAGGTAGAAAGAAGGAAGAGAGAAACAGAGCTGTAAGACTGAATGAGAGAGAAGGGGGAGAGAAACAGAAATAGAGGAATGATTAACGCGAGAAACTGTTCGACAGAGACAAAGGGAAATAGAGCGATAGAAAGAGAGAGCTACTTGGGAAACTAATAAATAAACTGAGCATGTGAAGATAAAGTCAGAGGTATGTGGCAAGAGGGGGTGTGGCAAAATCCTTTGCTTCAACCCATAATGAATTGTGGCTTTTTCTATTAGAACACATAAGAACACTTAATTGATATATTTTTGGTTTTCTGATTTCCTCTTTCTCAATCTTTCAAGGACTTGTCACAGCTGTATGAACTATTACAATGTCTACCATTAGCTACACAGTTACTGTCAATAAAAAAAATAAGCAGCCGCAGTTTGACAGAATAATGCAATCCTATACACAGGATGAAATGCTGCATATGAACTCCCTCAAGCGTTTCTGTGTGTGTTTTTTTTAAACATAAAACACTTTGCTGTATATTCGACTGTGAGACATATTTATGAAATCATCACCCAGCGCAGGAAGGCACATTGCTGCTCTGCACTGTGATAGGGAAAGGGCATGAATGTACCGTACTTAACAACTCAGTGCTGGCGCACCATGTGCTGCCTGGCGCTAAAGCAGGCGCCATTGCAAGGGTGCCCGCACTGTAAGCCAGATTGTTTTTGTGCAGGAAAGGACACCTTCCCGCACAAAAACAATCCTGAGAAACGTTTTCCTCTTTCTACGTGTGCTGCAAAATGCAGCACACATAGAAGGACGGCGTAACGAGGAAAAAGAAACAAAGATGTTTTTCTTGTTGCGCCCCACCTGGGAAGGCGTAGCATTTTGACGCATTCACAGTTTTACCAGTGTTGGTAAATCTTGGAAGGTGCCAAAAATCCATATGTGGATGCGTGGAAAAACCCACGCTCCACTCATGGAATGCTTTACCTCTCAGAGTACCCCAAAGCAGTGCTTTGCACTGCGTTGCGTTACTCTTGTTTCTTCATGCCATGCAGAGCCATGTAAGGTGGCCTTGCGTGACTTGATAAAACCAGCGTAGGTTTTGTGTCGCCCTTGAAGCCCCTTGTGTGGCGCAAGGTTGACGCAAAACCTTCATAAATGTACCCCTTAATATACTGCGTAAGTGAAGGATAGCCAACAATTGTATTTGTTTGATGGTTTGCAAATGCAAGGGCAGATGTGTTGTAGGGTTTTGTCCTTATGGACATAGGTGTGTGTTTGTGCAATAGCTCAGCGCACTTGACATTTTGAGAAAAGGTTTGTTCCTGCTGCGAAGTACTCATTCAGAGATGAAAGGTTACATTTTAGAAGACAGATGGAGAGGTGCTTGATGGTAAAGACTTGTATAAAGTTGACATACAACCTTAAATGTGATCCATTAAGAGATTGGTAAACAACGTATGAATCTACCGGACTGAGAGCAAGGGTGTCTTTAAAGAAGTCCAAAGACTGCCTGACCTGCAGCATTCTGAGCTCTTTTCAGCCTTCTTATGTAAATCTTAGGTGGCTTAGGGCACTGCAATAATCAAGTAGGGATTAACTACAGCTCCTGCTACAGGGCCACAGTGCATAACGAAGAATAACAGCAGCAGAGGTCTCAGCCTATTAGTTTAAAGAAAACAACTCCCAGCAGTGTTATATATATAATATATATAGTCCACATTTGTAAAGCGCACAATCACCTGTAAGGATCTCTAGGCGCTAGGGGGGGCGTCAGGAAGATTAAGCAAGCTATTGCCCAGAGTCACATGGTGCTGGGCTAATCTGCCGCCAGTGCCGGGGATCGAACTGTGACCCCAGATTCCGGAGTCAGTCTCCCTAGCTGCGGCGTCACACCTCTTCAGTGTTCACTTGAGGTTTGAGAGAAACATCATCATCAAATATGAACTTGTCTTTTTAACATTAGACGGAGAACTGAAGAACCTATTTGGCTAAATATGCTAGGAGTACATAATGATAATTACCAGAGTCTACCTCCATTGGCAAATATTATAAGCTTAATTGTGGATTGATTGAGTTAAAGAAAATTGCTGTAATTCTGTCTTGAATGATTCTCAGTAGAAGTTTCAGGTGTATACTCCCTTCACCTCATAAGAAAATTCAATATAGATCTGTGTTGCTTCCGCATAAGAATATATCACAACCTAGAGGTCCCATTCAAGGAACAATACAGGATAAGGTTAGAATTTAAACAGTCTTGGAGAAAGGGCTGAGCCATGGGGTACCCAAAATCAAATAGTACTTAGCTCAGTCAAGAATCTATCTATGAGACTAGAGACAAAACAGACCTAACGGTGATCCCTTCCTCTTGGCAGCACCTAATATACAATAGCCCTATCTATGTTTCCAGTTTTCCCTAAATATAAAAAAGGGAATCGTGTGCACACTGAGTAGCACCCACCGTAACGGTGCCTTTTCCCTAGGGAATTCAAACATGTTTTTACATTAGCAAAGGTGCACCCCAGCAATAATGTGTCAAAGTATATTTTACAAAGAATCGCAAGCGATGATTTTCTTTTGGATTTCCAATCTTTATTCAACAAATGGAGTACCACACAGCCGACGCATGTCGTACCACACAGGGGACTTCTTCAGGGCTTGATATTGTTAATGTTGCCCTCAAAGTGGGAAAGCAGTGGGAAACTGCTATTTTGAGAGTAGGTATTCCTCCGGCCTCAAGTGTCTAGATATGTTCTGAGGGACAGATTTATGAGTTCTGGCGCATCTCTGCAAATCAGCAGGGATGCGCCAGAACTGATGCGTCACGCAATTCCCTCCTTGCGGCACCACAGATGCGCCGCATTTACAATGCGGCGCACCATGGTGCAAGGAAGGGCAGATGCGTGACGCATCTTGTGGTGTACGGGCGGCGCATTGCTGGAGTAGCGTCGCAAGTGCGACGCAACTCCTGCAATGTACAAAGGCCACCCATACATAACGTGGTGAGTCACTCCTTACGCCTGCTTCAAGCAGGCGCAAGGATTTGACGGAGCAGCCTCGTAAAACTGACTCAGTGAAATCTTGTAGATTTCACAGCGTCAGTTTTACGGGGCTTTCTTACGAGGGAACGCCCACCCTGCGACAGAACGCCCATATGAAACCTGACGCAGGTTTCACGTGGCGCAGGGCTTTACAACGTGACGCATCTGCCTAGATGCGCCACGTTGTAAAAGGGTCGCAGGGATGCGCCACGTTTCCGCGCCGTTGCGTCACGCAACGGCGGCGTAAACGTGGCGCAAGTCCATCATAAATCTGCCCCTTAATGTATTATTTTTTGCCAAGACAAATAATCAGGGATATCTCTTGTCTTGCTGAACAGTCAAAAATGGCTTGTTTCACCAGTAACTGGATAGAGATCGATATATGTAGGTCTCTTCTCAGCATAGATCAGGTCCGTAGTGGTTCAGAGTTCTTTTAAGAAGATCATGAAGATGTAGTGTACCACCAGCCACGGGCTGATTCAAAATTGTATGTATTCAAAAAACAGTCTTAATAGGACTGTCCTGTGAGTATCAAAGGGGGTCCTCCGTCCGAAACGCGATAAGTCCTCCGGATTGTAAAATATACTTTGACACATTATTGTTTGTGGTGCACCTTTGCTAATGTAAAAACTATCTATGAGACTATCGTGCTGCATCTATATTTTGATGAGGACTCACTTAATTTGACAGAGTTAGAGTTGTTCTGTTAGGTCCTGCATAATAATAAGAGAGCTGTCTCATGGGTTTTTCGTGCCAGAATCAGCTCACCTTCAAATGCACCAAACACCCATATGAATCAGAAGGCAAGTATATTTAAGGGAAACACTAGCACAACATTTAATTTGCACATTTCAATGCAAACCTTTGAGCATTTGTGCAATCCTTGTTGATATGGTTTTATTTACATAAAATTGTTTTGATATTTCACATGTGTCTAGTCATGTTACTCCGTAAAAGAAGATGTTAAAGATGCCATCACAGCCCATATCAACATAGCAGCGAACTGCACGAAAGAACTCTTCAAAACAGTCAAAGAATTCTCCAACCCGGCAGCCACAGCAAAGACCATTTGCCCCTCCTGAGAACTCTGCAACACCCTCTCAGACTGCTTCCAGAGCAAGATCGCCACCATCTACAACAAGTTTGAATCACAACCCTCTGCTCTCAACCTCAACAGCCCGACCTAACCAGCACACACCAGCTGCATGATCACCACCTGGTCGGTGCTCACCACTCAGACCACCTCGGCCATCATGTCATCTATTCACTCCTACCCTTGCCCCTACTGCCTCTTCAACCTTGAATCCAACCCAATCAGCCTGGAACAATCAGCATCATGAATACCTCCATCCCCACAGCAGTCTTCCTTGACAGTTGGAAACACGCAGAAGTCATACCACTCCTAAAGCAACCCTCCACTGACCTTAGAGAGCTCAAACATTTCTGGCCGATCTCCCTGTTCCCTTCGCAGACCAAAGTACTTGAGAAGACCATCAACCAACAGTGCACCGAATACCTGAAACAGAACCATTTACTTGACGCCTCTCAATCATGTTTCCATGCCAAGCACAGCACTGAAACAACTCTGATCACTGCCACAGAAGACATCAAAACCCTTGCTAAGGTGGGATTTTCGCTCTAGAATCAGAGTAAAATTCTAGAATCCCACCACAGGTCGACTAGATCCTTTTACCTGTCATAGAGTGTAGAAGGCAATCTCTTACAACAGAATGGCATCAGTTCGAACTATTCCCATTGTACTCCCCAAAGAACCACTGACAATAAGTCAAGTTTGTAGATTTATTATAAAGCCAAAAGCAGTTGTGTATATAAACACCTCAGTAAAAGATTCAGGAGATATACGGGTACTAATACAAACATAATCCTACGGAAAAGTCTCAGACGACTAAGAAACAACACAAGTATGATTTCCAAAACCACTAGACTTGCAAGAATTGCTATTATCTGGGTCTTGGTAGGCATTGAAGAAAAGAAGAAATACATCCAGATAAATCTGTCCCTACACTATACTAAATGACATCCCTACATCGCAGGTTCCCTCCTAACAAAGGTGTCAGCCGTGGTGACTTCCAAGGAAGTTCACTCACTTCGTTCGGACTTAGTCTATGAACTCATCTTCGCATAGCAACGCTCTCTGCCTACCCAGCATCTTTCTTCGCCCTCGTGCGCTTCTGCTCTGATCTCCCGCCGGGGTGCTGATCCCAAAAAACAAAATCCACAATAAGGGCGACACGCCCCGAGGGACGCCCCCCTCAAAGTATTAATTTTCAAAGTATAATCATTACGACATCTTCATCCTTGTTCGTTGAAAAACGGCCTTAGGTCCCAGAGTCGTCTTCTCTTGAAGTTGCTTCCCTAAAATTCCGCAGCCACTCCTCCATGTCTAGAACTAACATCCTAACGCTCATATACAATGGGCCCTTCTCTACTATCTCTGGTTAACCTTGCACCTGCAAAGGAACGCACATAAATCGATTCGCAGTCCATGCTACTTGCAATTAATTCTCTAAAACAACCTTCCAGGAAAAGCATTTCCATGATTTAATGTGATGTGAAACATTCCTAGTTTGGCCTACACGGCCTTCCTCCCCACCTGGGCCTCTGCACGTTTCGAGATGTCACCCTCCAACATTGGCAAACATTTTCGTTCATTAGGACTACATCATTATAGAAAAGGAATACATTCTCTAATTTAAACACTTTTATGTCGTTACATGGATACAATAGTAAATTTCTAAACATGCATTCAAATACATCAATGCCTATTTGAGCATCCTTTAACTGAATTAGTATTACACTACAATGCATTTCTAAGTTAACATGACATTAGTATTTAAAAAAAAAACACTTTACGTTACAGCTATGTAAATTCTGGTACATGGTTTCATAGCTCGGTGTCATATTCAAACATGATTATAAACCTCTATATATGCGGGTGCGGATTACTTGTGAATATGATGCACCCCTACAATTTCTAACACAGTTTTGCGCTCTCTCAACCTCCACAACCATGAAGATGGTTGGCCCTGCTGCTCCTCGACCTCTCGGCAGCGTTCGACATCCTCTCCCATCACCCACTCATCAACAGACTACAACTTCGCCATACGACACAACACCCTCAGTGGATCAGTTCCCTCCTGACAGATCGCATAGAGCATCCAGCTGCCCCCCTTCACCTCTGAACCCAAGGACATTATATGCAGCATACCCCAAGGATCATCCCTCAGCCCCACCCTCTTCAACAACTACATTACCCCCCTTGCAGACATTGTCAGATCCCACAGCCTCAACAAAATTTCACACGCAGACAACACTCAACTTATTCTCGCCGAAGACCCCGCCACCACCAGAACGAACTTCTGCAACCCCATGACCAATGTAGCAAATTGGATGAGGCATAACTGCCTAAAACTCAACTCCGACAAAACAGAAGTACTGATATTCATCAAGAACACTTTCATCTGGGACCACAGCTGGTGGCCGACAGAACTCAAACCAAAAACAACACTGACACGCCAAGCATGCAACCTAGTCATTATCCTTGACAGCGAACTGACTATTGAATGGCAAGTCCATGCAGTGGCTCCTCCTCCTTCCACACCCTTCGCACTCTCCGCAGAATCTTCTAATCGAGCCCAAGTGACATCAGAAAAACCGTCAATCAGGCCTTCTTCATCAGCCAACTCAATTACAGCAAGACTCTCTATGATGGCATCTCCAGGCAGCTCCTCAGATGACTTCAGACAATACAGAATGCTGCAGCCAGACCCGTCCTGGACCTCACCAAAAGGACCAACATCACCTCCCATCTCAGACACCTCCACTTGCTCCCCATCCAGAAGAGATGGCAGTTCAAGATCCTCAAACTCGCCTACAAAGCTCTATACAATCAAGGACTGGTCCACATCAAGCATTGACTGAATTTCCATCGACCTTCAAGACACCTGTGCTCCACTGTACTAGCCCATGCACACACCCTGTGCATCCGCCACATCGGCAGAGGGGGCGCTCCTTCTTCTACATCGCCACCAAGACATGGAACAACCTGCCCCTCCATCTCTGTACAGCACCCTACCTGGCAGACTTAAGATAGAATCTCAAAACCTGGATCTTCAACTGAGAAGTCACACCCTGATACGCATAGGGGTCAGAGTGCTGCTCCACACAAATGCTATTTGATTTGATTTGATCTCTGATCTTGCTTCCAGAGAATCTCTGCCTCGAATTTCACTTCGCTTCAGAGGCATATTATGCACTGGTATGCACTGTTGAATAATATTCCAGCTTATAATAGACTGTCTGAGGAGAGCACATAGGTAGGGGTGCATTATTTCCAAGGCCCGTCACTTTAAGTGGGTCCCACACTCACATTGCAACTTTTCTTTATACTTTTTAACGCAAAGTTGCCTTATTTATTAATGACGCAGCAACTAACACAGCTAATGCCACCAGATGGAGGCAATTGCTAGATGTCTCAAATTTTGTCTTTCCCTGTCTGACATTTTTTTTCCAAATTATTAAACAGGCCCTCCTCCTATGAAAAGATTCTCTTCATTTTGTGGACCCGGGTCCCACTAACAAGTCTGATATTCCTGGTTAAGAACTTGCCTTGCTTGTAATAATTTTGCAATCCTTCTGACGCTGCTAAGGGAGAATGGATTGACCTCACGCTCAAGAGTTTCCAAGTCTCTGAAATGCATGCTCTTTCTTCAAGTTTTTTTTTTAATTCCGGCTTACCAAATGACAGATTCTAACTGACATCATTCCATCATACTAAATGAACCGGTCACCAAGTCGTACTGCAAGCGACCTCGTTAGAGACTGCAGCAATCCAAGCTATAACGCTAATTAAAATACGGGGCTGCTCGAGACGAATACAGGAGTGGCATCTTCATTTGACACATCTGCTGCATTAGTGAAAATGAATGTCAAAGAAGTGACTATATTAATGGGAAACTGATGTAATGTGTACAGCATTACCCACTCTTTCTCTCTGTATCCTGATATGGAAACAAATTGTAAATTGGATTTTAACATCAGGAAAAGACATGGGCTATTTATTAAAGATTGATACACATTTTCTGCTTTACATCAACAAACTATATGGCCGAATCATGAGTGTCATTATTGTTCATTAATACTTAAATCAATCACTAAGCTTTCAATTTATGGGATGTTTGAACTAGAGCTTGAATTCTGATTTGGCTTAAAGAAAAGAACAATTATTAATAACTTGCATTCTTTAGCATATGTCCCACATGCTACGTCTGTAAACAGTATCTCCCATTTACATCACCTCATTAATAGATTAGTAGGGTCTAGTTAAGATGTTGTTAAAAGTTTATTTGGTTTTCGGAACAGTTTGGCAGGGAATGTGTTTCTGAAGGAGTTGGGATAGATGGGATATGCTGCTGTCCGTCCTACAGCAAGTCCTGAATTTATGGTTTTATTGAGACTAATTTTCCTTCATGGGTTTCAAGCCAGTTACTGGTAGAGTTTATGGAATGGAAGGGCCCCGGGTACTTGTGATCAACCCAAAGCATGGGCGTTGTGCTTCAAACTGTCGAGTTTAGGTCAAGGTGGATTCTGATTTTCTGTTGAACATCAGTGCCCTGTTTTCATTTTTTTGCTTCTGTTTTCACTTGCATAGAGGACCTCCCACACCCAGATGATCCTGCCCCTCCTGGAGAAACTCACAATGGGCTAAATCATCTGTTTTTAGGTCCCCTCTATAGAGGGTCACAGACAAAACAGCCTAAATCTGCTTTGCAGGCGGACTTGAAATAAGTCAGTTTCCCATAAACGCACAAGGTAAAAACTGTTTGTATTCTTTTGGTCAGAATCTAAGTGAACTGTAAAACCATCTAGGGAATTGCAGGTTGCTCATTGTTGTTGTAAATAGTCTTCCATCAGCCAATCAGGAGGGTCCAACCAAAGATCCCCTGTACCATCGACTGAGTCCAACTAATCACATGGTTGAAACAGCCTACAGTTTCAGGCTTTTTCAGCAGTTCTTATCAAATGTTTCAGTCAATTAGTAAGTGTTTCCATGGTCCCTGTCATTCTGATTAGCTGAAGACAGCTCATTCATTAATTGCCCTGTCTATGACCACCCACCACTAACTGAAACCTACTTGTCTACCTTCTGCCTTTTTTCATTCATGGTAAGCAGGACTGTGTTGATGAAATTTACAAATTCTTGCTAAACTATGCTTCCCCTTACACCAGAATAAAAAAAAAGACAGCCTGCACTGTTCTCAATCAAAATCACTGTAGGTGCCCCCATAGCAAAATACAATTTATTGAAAGCTTCTAGTTCACTTCAATTTCTAGATGGGCTTATGCGTTAATTTGGTTTGTGCCCAATTTTTAGTGTGGAAGGATGCTTCAGGGCATTGCTGCATTGATTTTACGGCATGCAAACATTATTACATGAGCAATAAAGCATGACCCCGCCCTCCATGGGGCTGCCATTTTGAATTGACTCTTTCCCTCACAATGCCATGGTAATTTTAACTGTTTTATTGTTTTTGGAAGCCACTGTATTTTGGGACTTGCATTCCCGACTCACTGTAGGAAAGAAGAATGGGCACAACTCAAAGTATTATGTTTTGGATGAAGTACCTAGCTGCGTCCCACACGTTCTCAGTCAAAGCACCGTCGCAAACATTGCAGACTTACCTTAACTTTTTATATGCCTTTTAAAGTAGCTCCAAAGGGTAGGTTTACTAATGTATGAGTAGGCGTGCATGCGGCACAGAACACTTATGCGCTGAACTAGTGGGTTTTTATAAAGCATAGATAAATAAGCTCTACATTTCAATTTGTTTTGCACACTTGCACAAAACTGTAGTAAATCTACCACATAGATCCTTTTCGAGGAAGACCCAGAAAGTTATGTTATTGTTCCGGACTCTATAGAGCTTTTTCACCATTGGGCGAAAAATATGAAATCCACAGAAGGCAATTTAGTATTCAATGGACAAATTTGAAATTTTCTTATTAACATTTCAATTACTTTTATGGGCCATTGCATAAGCTAAGACATTTGCTTACTATTTGTGGAAGGCCCCACTCTCTACCCTGTCTGACTTAGAAGACATTTAACAGATTGGAGCGGTTTCAATACTAATATGCGCGCCCTATAGTTCTTAAAACACGGCGTGTACAGCGCCCGCTGATGGATCAAAGTTTGGTCCGCTGACAGGAATCTTTCTTTTGCTATTAAAACCCCTGGGATGGCAACATCAAGTGCGCAGACATCTTTCCCAGGAAATCTTTGAATTGAAAAGGTTGCAGCAATTAATTTTTCAAGAAGTTTTGCCAATATGTGCTCTGCAATTCCTATGTGTAACCATTCCCTGTCTTTCTCAGATGTAGGCCTAATTGGTTTCCGTTGCACTAATGCGTGTGGAGGAAAAGCTGAAATAAGTCAATGTGTTGCAGGCGCCTTATGATATTTAAAATGTCATGGGCTTGAAACATGGAGTCAGGGTGGAGATATTTTACGGAGTACAGTATTTCAATCAAGGTAGCCTCAAGCGCCAGCTAAGATTACATTGTCTTTTACATTTAATTAAATTTGCTGGAATGTTAGCTTCCAGAGTCGGTTGTCACTCCTAGGAGATTGGTTGGTTTGGACTGTAAGAAGGCACTGCTGTGAAGGAAACTTTTCTTTAATCTAAAAAGTAGCTGTAAGGCTTTGAAAGACATTTTTAATCTCACTTGCAGTGATGTGCAAACGCCCTGTTCAAACAAGCCTCTAGTCCATTTTTATATTACCTGTTTCATTGTGAATGAAGACGAGTCCACGAGCGAAGACAATACATAAGGGCGATGTACACAAGGGGTGGGGGGAGGGTCCGGTGTGGTGAAAATCATTTGTAGCACCTGAATGATGGACTACACATGCGGTCCCACAAACATAAGGCACTATGTCAACTAGAGCAAAAAGGCGAGCCCCTTCCTCTGCAATGGCACAGTCATAAGCTTGACACATCACATCTGTTAGGACTCAAAAGTGATGCACCACACATGTTAGAGAACAAACGTGAGCCCAACACATTTTAGCGAGCACGTGTAATGCACTAAGGGGCTTATTTATGAGCCCCTTGCTCTGCCGGTGCGTCACTTTTTGTGCTGCACTTGTGGTGTAAAATATGCACTACACTGCGACATGTTTACAAAGTGTCACATCTTAGCAGATACGTCACTTTGTAAACCCTGCGATACATTATATCTTCGTCAGGTATAATCAATCAATCAATTTAATCAGGGAACTGTAAGTGTGCTACTCACCCTTGAAGGTCTAAAGGCGCTGAGGGGGGTGGTCCTCAGATCTAGTAGCTGAAGACCCAGGTCTTGAGGGTCTTCCTGAAGGTGTTCAGGGAGTGGGCACGTCTGATGTCCGCCAGTAGCTCATTCCAGGTCTTGGCTGCAGTGTGAGAGAAGGATCTTCCGCCTGCTCTGGCTCTGTGGATGCATGGGGTTTCGGCCAGTGCGAGGTTGGAAGATCGGAGGTTTCTTTTGGGTACGTGGAAGTTGACTCTGTCGTTCGAGATATTTGGGTCCATTTTTGTGTAGGCATTTGTAAGCGTGAGTGAGGATTTTGAAAGTGAGGGTGGGGGTTCCCTCACAAATAAGCTTGTAGAAGTGGTGCAGTGAAATCTATGAGATTTCACTGCAACACTTCTAGGACGCTACTGCGTCAAATTGTTACGCCTGCCTCACAGCAGGCGTGAGCCTAATGCAGGCCCTTTCACATGAGGCTTGCTCCATGTGAAAAGATACATTGCTGGAGTTGTGTCTGTTATCAGACACACCCCAGCAATGCGCCACTTTTGCACCTATAGATACGTTAGGAAAACAGATGTATCTGTAAATCCTTGCGACATGGATTGCCGTACTGTAAATACGATTCAGAAAAGGGGGTGGTTCAGAAAAGGGATGTGGTGATGAACAGAGTGTCTGAATTAAGCAGACCACTCTTACCCAGTCCAAAGATCAGGGCTTGATTCATCACCGTTATTTATATCACTGCACCATCCCAGCTCAGAACCTGGCTATATGCAAATCAGTCTGTCCCTGGCCCAGTGCATCATGGGAACAGGGCAGACTAAACTACCAAGCCAATTCTTCACCAGAAAGGAGACAAGCTACCGGGGACCAATTTCTGGCATTTCAGCCGTCTTCGGCCCGGCTTGCTTGAATCCTGATGGTGCAGTGAGAAAGGGACTCATGTCTGAGTATACCCTGAGTATACCCTGCCACACCTATAGTGGTGTGGCAGGTGTGTCCTCCCTTATGGTGGACAAAATACCTGAATCATTTTGTCCACCATAAGCGTGGAAGGGTATACTCAGATGTGAGTCCCTTGCTCATTGCACCATCAGGATTTAAGCAAGCCGGGCCGACGACGGCTGAAATGCCAGAAACCGGTCCCCGGAAGCTTGTTTCCTTCCCAGTATAAGAATTGGCTTGGTAGTTTGGTTTGCCCTGTTCCCATCATGCACTGGGACAGGAACAGACTAATTTGCATGTAGCCATGTTGTGAGCTGGGATGGTGCAGTGAGCTAAAAAACGGTGATGGATCAAGCCCTGATCTTTGGACTGGGTAAGAGTGGTCTGCTTAATTCAGACACTCTGTTCATCACCACCCCCTTTACCTGAATCATTTTGTCCACCATAAGCGTGGAAGGGTATACTCAGATGTGAGTCCCTTGCTCATTGCACCATCAGGATTTAAGCAAGCCGGGCCGACGACGGCTGAAATGCCAGAAACCGGTCCCCGGAAGCTTGTTTCCTTCCCAGTATAAGAATTGGCTTGGTAGTTTGGTTTGCCCTGTTCCCATCATGCACTGGGACAGGAACAGACTAATTTGCATGTAGCCAGGTTCTGAGATGGGATGGTGCAGTGAGCTAAAAAACGGTGATGGATCAAGCCCTGATCTTTGGACTGGGTAAGAGTGGTCTGCTTAATTCAGACACTCTGTTCATCACCACCCCCTTTACCTGAATCATTTTGTCCACCATAAGCGTGGAAGGGTATACTCAGATGTGAGTCCCTTGCTCATTGCACCATCAGGATTTAAGCAAGCCGGGCCGACGACGGCTGAAATGCCAGAAACCGGTCCCCGGAAGCTTGTTTCCTTCCCAGTATAAGAATTGGCTTGGTAGTTTGGTTTGCCCTGTTCCCATCATGCACTGGGACAGGAACAGACTAATTTGCATGTAGCCAGGTTCTGAGCTGGGATGGTGCAGTGAGCTAAAAAATGGTGATGGATCAAGCCCTGATCTTTGGACTGGGTAAGAGTGGTCTGCTTAATTCAGACACTCTGTTCATCACCACCCCCTTTACCTGAATCATTTTGTCCACCATAAGCGTGGAAGGGTATACTCAGATGTGAGTCCCTTGCTCATTGCACCATCAGGATTTAAGCAAGCCGGGCCGACGACGTCTGAAATGCCAGAAACCGGTCCCCGGAAGCTTGTTTCCTTCCTAGTATAAGAATTGGCTAGGTAGTTTGGTTTGCCCTGTTTCCATCATGCACTGGGACAGGAACAGACTAATTTGCATGTAGCCAGGTTCTGAGCTGGGATGGTGCAGTGAGCTAAAAAACGGTGATGGATCAAGCCCTGATCTTTGCGCTGGGTAAGAGTGGTCTGCTTAATTCAGACACTCTGTTCATCACCACCCCCTTTACCTGAATCATTTTGTCCACCATAAGCGTGGAAGGGTATACTCAGATGTGAGTCCCTTGCTCATTGCACCATCAGGATTTAAGCAAGCCGGGCCGACGACGGCTGAAATGCCAGAAACCGGTCCCCGGAAGCTTGTTTCCTTCCCAGTATAAGAATTGGCTTGGTAGTTTGGTTTGCCCTGTTCCCATCATGCACTGGGACAGGAACAGACTAATTTGCATGTAGCCAGGTTCTGAGCTGGGATGGTGCAGTGAGCTAAAAAACGGTGATGGATCAAGCCCTGATCTTTGGACTGGGTAAGAGTGGTCTGCTTAATTCAGACACTCTGTTCATCACCACCCCCTTTACCTGAATCGTACTGTAAATACGGCACATCCATGGTGTCACAAGGAGGGCGCACTGAAAAGTGTTGCATCGCTGTTTTCACGCAGCAATGTAACACGTTTTATAAATGAGGCCCTATGTCTATTAGGACACAAAAATGATGCCCACCAGGTCCTAAACATGATGGATCACACTGGCCAGGTAACAGCCATGATATTCTATTAGTGCAGATATTTGAGGCAACACACATGCTATGACCCAAATGTGACGAACTAAACCTACTAGAGCACAGATATTGTGTACTACATCCATTAGGACAAACACATGACAAAATTAACTCACTAGCAATAAACATGATGCACCTTGTTTCCAAGGGTAAAAACATGATGCCCACTCGTGTCTCAGATAGAAATGTTGGAATGGCATTGGCAAGCATCAATGTTATGCATCCACACTGAGGTCAGATTTGCACTCTGCAGTTACAAACAACAAAATTGCTGCTATGGCACGCATGTAATCCAGTAAACCTGTTAGAGAACTGACCGGCTTTGGCACAGAAATGATGCAACACACTTGCTACAATACAAATATTTGGGACTACAATGGCCAGAGCACAAATGTGATGCATTATACCTTCCTGAGCTCTAATCTCATGCACCAACCCAACTAGTATACAGATAGGATGCACAGTACTTGCTGCGGTATAGACTTTATGCACTGCATCTGCTAGCGAAAATCTAATACGTAGGTGCACTATCAATACAATGCCTTAGTGGTAGTCTTGTCTCACATTTGCGCCATAGAAAATACAGTCCACCACGATTTTGTTCTAGATGAAGTAGTGCATTGTTTTTGTAATCAATCAGTTTTAATGCATCATGGTTGTGCATTACCAGGAGAATTATTTCATGGATGCATTCTAGCAGGTGTGGTGGTGGATGTTTATATCCAAGAGGAACGTATTGGATCTCATGCTCTAGGAGATATTTTTTTATGTTGTGATATATATTGTGTTAAGACATTTGTTTAGTACACCGTCTGCCAATATAAATGTCTCACAGTACAGTCTATTTGGCGAACCAGCCATGCCATTTCAACATTTCGAGAAAAGACTCAAGTCTGCGTTACGTTTGTGCCTAAAAGATGCAGTGCTTTGTGATTTCATATCATAGAGCTCAAACTAAATGTGCTGGACTAGCATAATTTTGACTCCATCCTTCTACGTTTTGATAGGCCCATATATTTTAACATTTGGCCTTACGTACTCGTGTGACACTATAATACTAATGCGATATAGTGCATCCTTTGTGCAACATCCCTATATATGATCTTTAAGGGGTTTCAGCATATACAAGTAAAACCGGGAATGAAGGGAATGAAGGGAATGAAGAGAAAGAGCATATGTAGAGTTAGAAGAATATCAGAGCAGATATTATGATGATATGAAGCGTCTGGACGAGTCCAGACAACAGATGCTCAATACTACCAGGTTTTGATTGGTTTATTCTGATAATGAGCTGATTGAAATCTGTGATGGCTTGATCACCAACAGAGGGGGATTGGAGTAGCATAAATTTGGCTCCATCCGTCTACGTTCGGCTAGACCATATATATATGTAAATTCGGCCTTATATACTCATGTGACACAATAACACTAATGCAATATAGTGCACTGATGGTAAAGAAGTGCATCTATTGTGTTTTTTGATGTATTTGTGTGTGCATATTAACGCTTGTCTTTTTCAGGAACATCTGGATTGCTGATCTTAAGCTTCTATAGCCTTAGATTGTTAGGTGTTGCTCTAAAATGCATTTAATACAGTGCATTTGTCAGGGATTAGTAAGAATGAATAACATGTGAGTGAAATGTCTTCTTTTTAAATTGTGACCAGTTGTAGTTTTTTGCTTAGTTTTCTTAAAAATGACATGTATTAGTTATTGTGTCACATATAAGAGTACTGCACAATATAACTTGATTCATTATCAAATATGTTATTCATTGGATTATATGTAGGTTGTAAATTTTAAATATTTCTAATAGAAATGTTAAGTTACAGTGACTGTGGGCCCTAAGCTTGCAGTTGAGACATTTAACCTTAAAGTGAAAGTTGTTTTCTGCATATTTTTCTCCTCTGTAGGTGCAGACCTAAGGCATTTGTTAGTTACTGAAAAGCACATTGTATTTGAGAGATAGGGATTTGAGGAAGAGCTGGCAAGGTCAAATGATTTCAATGAAGAACAAATGGAGAGTTACGATTTGGTACTAGCAGACAAAGGGAGGAGCAAAAGATGCTTTGGAAGTGGAAACTGGAATATGTGAGTTCGAGGTGGCAAGTTCTTTTCTGGGAACTGCAAAACATATAATGATGTGTATGAGGTCACGTTTTCTTGAATGTTTTTTGTGCATTTTAATTAGTGAACCCATCTTGGGTTAAGTCCGATTCCCTGTAGACTTGGAGAGGGACAGACCTCTCTTGACACCTCTGATTGTGTGGCTTCATCCTATACATGACTCTTTACTTTAGAACTTCTACAGAGGTTCTGATGCTGACACCTTTCTTGTTACCTTGATTCAATAAGGTTTCCCCTATCCTTAGGTCAGTGTAGGGTTTAGTAGATGCTGCAAATCTTTTCCAAGTATGGGGAGAAGGATCGAAACCATTCAATGAGTATTCAAATCACATTCTTATTTTCTGTAAAGCCACTACTGAGGTCCTTATATGCTCTTTGCTGTTGAAGACCAATATTGTAAGACTCTTTGGTCTCCCTTTGGTTAATTTATCCTTTCATACCATGCTCTTAATATTTATTTATATTAGTCTGGCTTTGCATTTGTAATAAATCTTTTAAAGTCAAGTTACTGACTCAGTCTTTTATTGTGTGGTCCTAATGATCACACTGTACTTTGAGATTTAAATTGTTGTTAACCCTTCTTCCTCTCAGGCTACTACAAAAGTCTATTGACCAGAGTTGAATTGGAAGAAATAGCCCATAGCGTTCTCAGAACTAGCATTGCTAGGCACACACATGAAACACTTCACCTGCAGAACATAAACTTTTTGCAGTGCTAGGGCACAAGCATGACTGAAACCTTCAAGGGCACACATTTGGGACTACATTTATACAGGTTATGTAGAAGTTCTTGTGACACAAAGCAGTTTAGCGCTGCGCAAGCAGGCTTTCAAAATGCTAAATACATTTATGCTATCATTTGTATTACATTGTGTCACACAAGTATCCATGCAAAACTTTAGTAAATGTGGGCCTTAATGCTCTATGCTCTCTAGTTAACTTATTTATTGTACAATTTCTGTTTGGATAAACACCTGATATATTATCCCTGGTAGGGTAATTGCATGATGTAAGACACCTCTTAGGGCATAAACCTGATGAGTCAGTAAGGCAACTATTAGATTTGGCATCTTTGGCGTGATTTCCCCTGACCTTTTACCTATACCTCCTGTATTTATGATGCTATGCTGGATTTAGTTTTTGCTGGCTTAGATGCTTTGAGTAAAGAAGGGCAGTATCCTTTGGACCCAATTGCAAATTCTAATAGTCAACCAATCTACAAATTACATTCAACCTGGTATATGCTCACCATTAAATCACATGCACACTAGAGAGAACTATGCCGTATCTCTCCCACAAAAAGTCAAGAAACATCAGGTGTACAAAAGTATATAAATCGATTTATTAATTAAAAAACAGATGTTGCTAAAATATTATTTAAAAAAAGGGGAAAACCCTATACCTTATGAACACAATATACAATGTTTCTAAATCAACAATAATCACATAGGCTCAAAAAATAATGACATGTTAATGCACAATTGATTAAAAAACACAATAAAATGACAAAAGAGAGTACATGGCACAGACACATTTAATGTGTCATTTGCTTGTTAAACATCTGTATTGCAGTAATAATTTAGGCGTAGATCTTGGTACCAAATACTCGTTGACCTCCGCCTTTCTCACACATTGTGTACTGTATAGAGTATCGACGCGTTTTGATGAATGTAATATTTCACCATCTTTTTCCAGACAAAACGATTTTTACTCTCTTAGATTAAAAAATATATTTTGAGCAATGTCGGTTTTACAACCACCTGTGTGATAAGAAACAAATATCAGTCATTTGGTCCCAAAAAACAGCAACCGCTATATCAGCATGTTAAATTAAACTGTAAACATTGGGGACTTGTACTTGTATAGTAAGTGGGCCCACACCCATTTTACATCATGTAGTCCTACCCAGTTCTGTACATATCAGTTGTCACATCTATATGACTAGGCCCACATTGTTTACACCGTATCATGGTTAAATCGAAAAATTTCCTAAATCAGTTTTAAAACATAAAACTCACCAAGAAAATTTGTTAGGAATTATATGGCAGACCTCTTTCCCTCTCCACTATAGCACTCTATTGGTTCAAAATCATACCTTACAACTATTAGAGCACTCATATGCAGAAAACTCTCAAACTAACATCCCCACACATACATTTCTTGCCTATTATCTAATCCTTAACAAAGTCAAGGATTGACTCAGAGCTGAGCTGAATAAACCCTGGCTGCATTTAGAGTAGTGGTAGTAGTTTTTCTTGCCCTTGAATAGTGCTTGTCTCCCTTGCACAATGCTGTCTCCACCCCCTGTAGTCATACTGCACCAGTGAGGACATAAATGGTCTGGACTGGGCTCAGAGACCCTTATACAAAGAGGAACAAAGACAAAATGGGGTATAAGTAGTGGACCTTAAACCCCAGACCCTTAGATCACTTCTGGACTCAAATAGAACCTTTGCCAAGGAGAAGAACTGGAGAGCTTTGAGGAAGAGTACTGCTCCTTTGCTGTGTGATGTGTGGGGTTGGCCTGCAGATGCTGCTTCTGCCAAGGAAAGGACAAAGACTGAACCTTTGCTGAGAAACCTGCTTGAAGAAGAATCTCCAAATGCTTCCGTGTGCTGGCCTCCTGTTCTGAAGTCTCAGGGACACAAATACTTCTCCCTCAGCTCCCCTGAACTCTTATGAACGCTTATGCTGAGAGTTCGGACCTGCCAGAAGGTACCGCCTGTTCCAGGTTTGGGCCTCTGGAAGTCGTTCCTGCCGAGAAGCAAGAAAAACTAGCTCTGATGCCGTCAGTTACACCGCCGCGATGCTGTTAGATGCACCGAGGTCAGGGGCAGCATTTGTAAAGTGCACAACGCAGCTCCGATGCCCTTTGATGCCTGACGATGCCTGCAATTATCGGCATTCGCAACACCAGCGCTCGCCCCGACTCCGTCACCACCAGGGCCTGCATCCTGTTATCGCTTCACAGATAACTGCAGAGGGTGATTCCACAAACTCACTGTACTTTGGATTTGTTGCAGTAACAACATCTTGATAGCCCCAGGTGGAGCTATTTGTTTTCCGCAAGCTTTATTTGGAAATTACTCTTTTTGAAGTTGCAATTTTACTACATGTATGCTGGATATTTGGTGTTTTGGCCCTGTGGGTTCAGATAAAGATACTTTATTTTTCTAAACTGGTGCAGTGTCCATTTGTGGTGTTATGTTATCACTGTATTACTCTGTGTGTTGAGTACAAATACTTTAAACGTTGCCTTTGGATAAGCCTGTCTGCTTGTGCCAAGATACCAAGGGGGTAAGCAGGGGTTATCTAAAGTGTGTAACCCCCTTATCCTGATAGAAGCAAGGGTCCCTATTTGGACAAAGTTACCTACCTCTGCCAACTAGAGACTCACATTTCTAATAGCTATGCTCATGCCTAATCCCTGTACAAGAATATCCAGATTTTATTGGAGTATAAGTATTTGTTCATTTCCCACATGATATCTTGTTTTAGTCTTAATCCTATCATAATTATTGGCAATTTGAAATTTGGCTGAGTCTTGGCAACTGATTGCACTTTGTAAATGGAAATAAACTAAGCTAATCCAAACTTTCGAATCATACATTGATACAGCCCCTGATGGCCACAGTCTGTTCCTTGTAATATAGGTACCAAGGACTGACTTGTGGTGCAGATAAGTTCTCTGTGGTGTTTTCTGGACTTTTGCCTGGAAGGGAACCAAGAACTACACCTTTCAGGATACCCTACCACTGTGGAACCTGAATGCCGGGAGGGCAGGACTCTTTTGGTGTTTGGGAGACAGGAACTACACCTACCAGGATAACTTGCTTTTGTGGACCTAAATGTGGAAGGAGAGTAGCTATGTACAGCATAGTGTGCTCTGCTCTCCCTTAGTGTGGGGGGCTTTTGTGATTTGCTGGACATTTGCATGCAAGAGAGCCAAGAACTACACTTCCCAGGATACATTGCTGCTGTGGATCCCGATGGCGGGGAAAAGAAGAGGGAGAAGCTAGATGCTATAAAGTGAGCTCTGCTCTCCTGCAGCATAGGACTTCTAATGTTGTCACACCTAATTTCTCCCATGCCAGTGTTGTTTTACTTGGCTCTCATGTGCCTGACACTTATGTTTGTTTCTTTGGCCTGTGCTACTGCACCAGTCCACCTCCCTTGATACCCAGCTCATTAAATCTTTTATGCAAGGCAACCAACCGACTGCCTTCAATTTTATTACTTCTACTAGTTGCGTCACATTTCCATCCAACGTATTTATTTCCCCACCTTTGACTTTGCATCATCCTCCGTAAGCTTGTCCTTATGTCATTATTTTGACCAAGATTCATATTTTACACCCCAACACTAAGGAGACCACCTTTCCACTTAAGAATAAGGTGATGCACGGGTTGTCCACTACAATCAATTTATATATTGTTGTCTATGATTGGGTTTGGCTTGTGAGGCAAATCCCTTGGCCCGCTCATCACCTAAAAGCTATCAAGGGGCATGTGGTTGTTAACTTTAAATATCCTGTTGATGCTAGAGATAGGCTCCTTAAATGTAGCTTCCCTGACCCTCTTAATGATCCAATTAAGGTTTTTCCTCAGTGCTTTTTTACAAGCCCTTCTCTACATCTTCTGTGATGGGCTAAATCTTTCACAGCCTACTGTTTCACCATTATTTTGAGCTGTACCTACTTACAAGTCACAACCAATCTGTGGCTCTTGATTGCTTAGATCTTAATGTCAAACTTTCTAATATATGCAATATGTGCTTCAAGTATGGATTCCTCCATCATTCTCATACCGGATAATGTTGTCACACATGGTATTCTCCCTTGTCCTGAATCTTCTGTTGGATCGGGTGGCCTGTAGCGTCTTGTTAGTTGGAACCAAACTAGATTAGTCTCTAAGTTGAGCTTGGACAGTTGGTTGCCCCATGTCAATCACTTTGACATTGTTATGTTTCAAGAAACATAGGCTATATTGCATGTTGTATGTGAGAGGTTTATCTGTTATTCCTTGTCTGGTTTTTAATCAACTTCTGAGTGTCCTAGGGGGGGGGACTGTCAACCTGGTTCCAGAAATCTCTTAAATGCCCTGCCAGTGTTCTTAGCACCTGCCATTTAGGCATTCAGCCATTTATTGTTTCTTGCAAAGATGTCTTTCAGGTTTATTTGATTCAGTTTTACAATGATTGTTTTTCACTACGCAATCTAAATAACTTTTAAACTCACTTGGTTGACAACTTACACCTGTCTCTTGTTTACGACACATCACATGCCATGTATGTGATTTTTAAGTTCAGAAAAATGTTATTAAAGGAATTGTAAACAAAGGAAGCACAGTAGGTCAGTGAAGATGATACAGAAGCTTAAATACTGATACACGTGAAATATGCAATAATGGAAAAAATAACAATGTGATTTTAAGTGGTGATTTTAAAGGTAAGATTTGCTTTCAATTGAAATCTTTCTAAACCTTTTTCTCTGCATGATGATAAGGATTCTTTTTCATCACCTGCTGATTATGGTGGCCTTATCATTGAACGTGATCTTGTTAATGTACATAAGTTGTTTAATTCTGATAATATGAGTATTCCAGCCTTTACAGGTAGTGCCTTCTGTTCTATTATAGTTTACATTTGTTTTGTTATGGGTCCGACTAACTTCATTATCCCATCTTTCTGATCCGTTGTTTAACCATTACTGGTTGTGAGTTGCAAATCATCTGGTGTCTGATGAGTCTCACTAGCTTTTCAGCAATTTTGTTGAATTCTACTTATGATCTTTTTGATGTTTGTCTTTCGTCTTGTTTCAGTCCTGATTGTGATTTGAGTACTTTTAAGTCCACAATTTCCGTAATCTCAAAGTTCTTAACTAGATCTGTCAATTTTACTCAGTAGCCCACCCATAAATAGTTCGACTACGATTGTTTTGCAGCCCATAGGTGTCTTTGGGCTGCTCTTCCTAGAAGTCCTTAAAGTAAACCTGAGATTGCTTCTTGCAGAGAAGTTATTAAGCTGTTCTTAAATCGTAGAAGGGGTATTATAAGATAAGACTGGACACAGCTGAACCTGGCCAGTAGATTGAAAGATGTCTCACTTTTTTGGAAAGTGGTTATCTCTTCTTTCTTTGGTGAGAGTTCTGGAACTTTCGTAGCGACCACATTTCAAATGAACAGCGGGTAACTCACTTTAAGCTTATTTATGCTAATGTTGGCTGCTGCAGTTCCCCATTCTATCTTTTGACCTTAAATATGAGCACTAGCTTTAGCTTTGATGAGGAGGATATGATAGCTGCGATTTCAAAAAGTCCATCTGGTAAAGCCCCAAGACCAGATGTCATTTAGTTGGACCTATTTAAATCTAACATGGAGCTCTGGGTCCCCCTTTTGACAAATATCTTGAACTCGAGTCACTCGAGATTACCGTGTTCTTGGACCAATTCAAATATTGTCTCTGTAGTCAAGAAGTGCATTCATTGATATTCATAAGGCTTCAGGAATATCTCATTAATTGATTTTCAAAGTCGCTGGGAGAGTTATGGCCAAGTGTATTCTCTATGGGTCTCAACATATCACTTATTAACTTTCTCCACTGTCTGCACAACTACTTATTAGCTACTGTTAGATTTGGAGATTGTGGTGAACGCATGCATGCTTTTGGATTAAATTAGGGTCTTCAGCAGGGTTGTATATTTGCCCCAATTTTATTCACTCTGTAGATCATTATTTTTATTCCGTATTTATTCTCTAAAAGATTCACATTGGTCACAAGGTATTTCTTTATGTAGACAACACCATTTTACTTTTGCCTACTGCCAACGGACTGAAAAAACTTGTAGATTACTTGTCATCCTAGGGGATAACCTAGATCTGGATACTAATCTTTCTTAAAGCCATGTGATGATCTGTGGGCCAAACACAACTAGACCAGGTCACTATGAGGCTTTTTTACATGCTCATTGAGCTGCAGGTACATCACTTTTTTGCATATTAAAAGTGATGCATCAGTCGCACTGGGCTTGTAAATAACGCCCTGCGTGTCCCAAAAAAAATCATTGAGAGAGTTTATCACTTCTCTTATTGTGAGTTTCATTTGATTCCTCTAGAACCTGATCTCTATGCTGTAATCTCAGTGTGAAGTTTGCCCAATTAGCAGGGTCTGTTTTTAATTTCACATCTAAACTGGGACGGAAACTTCTTAATCAGATGTTAGTGATTTGCAGAATTAAGGAGTATATTTATTATAGAGTTGCATCGCCCTTGCTCCATGCAACGGCGTGCAAGAACGATGCAACTCTTACGTTAGATTTATCAAGTCACACAAGGCTCCCTTAAGTGGTCTTGCATGACTTGACAAATCTAGAGTAACGCATCGCAAATCACTGTGTTGCGTTACTCTGCCCAGGGAGGCATTCAATGGGTGGAACATGGGTGTTTCCACTCATCCAACCATGGATTTTGGCACATTTCCAGATTTACCCTTACTGATCAGACCTGGGATGTGTCAAAATGCTTCACCTCCCCTGGTGAGGCGTAACAAGGAGAAATATCTTAATTTCTCGTTATTACTTCCTCTTTCAATGTGTGCTGAATCTTTGAAACACACATAGAAAGGGGAACATGCCTCAGTGGATTATTTTTATGCAAGAGGATTTCCCGTCCTGCACAAAAACAATCCTGCTAACAATGCAGGCACCCTTGCACCATGGTGCAAGAGTGCCTGCGCCGGCGCTAGACAGTACATTGTGCGCCAGTGCAGGGAAAAGACATGAATGCCCATATTATGTTAAATATGGTGCATTCCACCCCTTTCCTTATCACACAGAGAAGCACAGCATAGCGACTTACAACAAAATTACAACAAAAAGAAAATTGCTTCTGCTGCAGGCTACTGGGTTTGCTTCCTAACATTTCTCATTTTTTACCATAAGGAGCTTGGTCTGTTATAAGCTGAGAATCTTATTTTATTGACTCCCTTATTATTATGGCTATCAATTGGATCTAACTCTAAAGTCTCTCTCACTAGGCCCATTATTAGTGATTGTCCCAGTTCACCTGATGCACTTAGAATTCCTTGTTTGAAATGTATTACCTCTTCTTTCGGCAACTGCAGCAGATTGTTCTTGTTCTCTAATGCTGGAACTTGATTAAGTTAGATAAAAACAGGCTAGCCCACATTCCCTCAAACATTATATTAGCTCACTGGAGACTGCTGAGTTTAAAACTTCAGTTAGTTGCAGATCTCATTTGGCCTGGAGTTATAATTATCAACCGGCTTTTATTCACCTCTGGGAGAGAAGTCTCCTTTGTTTCTTCATTTTGGGCTTAATGTGCTTTCTTTTCCCAAGGGGCAAATTTCATCCGATATTGCCCAAGTGATGAGACCGCACCCCAATTACTTTTGCACTTTATCTTTTCAGTACATTTTTATAAATCTTTTTCTTTAAGATTGTTAATGCTGTTGCTTAAAGTTCATGGTTTTATCAGGTCATAATACATTTACTGATGCTGTTTGATTCAAATGTTTGTTATGCAACAGCGACTTTCTTGAAATGTGTGGTTAAGTCCCGTAACTCATTGATGTAGTACTGTATTGTACTTAATACACCTGATTTCAGTAGCTTTAACTTAGTTTGTCATATTTTAGTATTAATCCATGTAACTGTTATTTGTGTTTTTATGGTATTTGCATACAACAGAATAATGCTTTCTTTGATTGATTGATTGATTGATTGATTGATTGATTGATTGATTGATTGATTGATTGATTGATTGATTGAGGTCCTCAGTGTTGTTGACTTCCTTGGTCTCTGGCTGGAGGAAGGGGAAGCACAGGGCCTGGGTTGAAGAGCAGTGGACTCTTGTCTTTTCCCTAACTCACTCTAAGTTAGTGTTGAGTTCAGATGTCTCAAACTATTGCTTGTATCAAGCAGCAGCTCACATTTGGTGAGGAATAGACTCTCCAAGGAAGCCAAAACACAACAATAGCAGCAGAAGACGCCCCTCAGATTCACGTCTCCTTGAATTAAAAACTCTTACATGAGCAGAAAGGCTTCTCTTTCATCTTCCCCTTCCAGTAGGAGTGACTTTGACTCCACAGCTCCAATACACTAACTCTGATATGCAATGAAACCATAGATCTTTCTTGCTTGTAAATATGCTGGTGTAGGTATTGAGTGAGAGAAATCCCCGGTGTGCTGCAGGAGGCCATTTGCTGATCACTGCTTCTAGCGTTATTTTCTCCTGAACATACTGAAGAAGAATGTCTATATGTATGCAATGCAACAATGAAGTCTGAGAATAATACTGAAAGGTGTTTGAGGAGGGAACTGGCTATTTGGTCATCTCATATAAGAATTTGCTCATCTCAAACATTTGGGGGATTACCCAGCGACGGCTACTCTGCTAAGGCGGAAGATCATCGCCCCACTGCTCGCAGAGTAGTGGGAAAATGAAAAATAAAAAGATACTAACAATGTTATTATCATTTTATTATTAGTATAAGCTATGGTTGCCAGGTTAATGAGGGGCTTGGGTTAAAGGGTAGTGGAGTAGATGTTGCATTATAAGTGCACATGATAGTTTGGCCAGCCGTTTTGGGGCGGTCAAACAGTCATTTGCACTTAGCATTTCTCCACCTAGCTCTGTTGCACAGCCGGGTGGAGAACAGTTCTAAAGTTCATAGGCACTGTCTGAGTGGCCAAACAGGCCACTCAGACCAATCACAATGCTGCTGTCATGCTGGTGACAGCATCGTCATGATTGGGTTAGGGAAACCTGTGTGTTGTTGGAAGCAAGGAAGAGAAGAGGACAGAGGGGAGCTGCAGCAGTAATCAGGTAAGTGATATTTTTGTTATCCCCCCACCCCCTTGCCCCAGTTCCGTAGCAGCCGCAACGGGATGTCCCTGTGACTCAGAGGTTAATTCAAAGCACAGGGCAATAACGCAGTACTAATCTCGATTAAACTCCCTTTTAACAGTACAAGCACATCAAGAATGGGTACTGGGTTGGCTATCAAGGACATTATTATGAGATTCCTACAGGCATTCGATCAGGAGTAAATTGCTCAGAAAATTTCAAAACAAGTAGTAAAACTGTACATTGTCAAATCAAACTGGAAAAGCCGCCAGCATTTCCGGTGATACCTTCACGTTCTAGAAAATAGAAGCATAAAGAGTAATGTAGTTTTATTTTTAAACACTCACCTCAAAGAGACAGATTGTGACAAACTCGAAGCTGTAATTTAAGGTAAACACTATGACCAAGTAGAAGCTTAGATTCAACCAGATGAAATCGTTTAGTGCTCACCTTGAATCCCACAATAGACGTAAGCATTCTACTAAGATGAGTAGTGGGCCCTATGTTGAAGCATGCCACTATGTGTAATTTAAAGGCTATTTTCATATTAACTCAGGCCTTTGGGTTAAAAATAGCTAGGTAGTCAATCCATAGAATACACACAAGCCCATTGTGGCAGGGAGCTGTTTTATCTTTAAAAGAACACTGCATTCCTATGTTGTTTAGTAAGGTAAATTGGGAGGATATTCTATGATCCTCACCTAGTTTTCCTTTTTGCTCCTCCTTAGTGTTGAAACGAATGGGTTTGATACCAATCAGCGAACTATACCAATATCAAGTTAGTTAATATCAACCCCTTGGACCTTATTTACATGAATGTCCAATGTCCTAGTTTGAGCTCCATTTCAGGGATAAAGTACAAGAGTGAGCTGATAATATTACTGTTCATATTGGAGCTCAGAGCTAGGGCTATTTTCGGGAGGGAGGAAGTAGAAGTAGATAATGTGGCCATTGCCAGGAGGCCCATAATAGCATTGGGATAGGGTGTTATGTTCATCATTTACTCACAAACCTTGTAAGGCCAATCAGCAATTCGTGGGGAGAAAAATCATGCATGCTCGTTGAAAATGTGCTTAGTCTGTCTTCATTGGATGAGTATTATTCAACTTCAACAGAGAGACTGCCTCAAGGATTAGCCATTCCCACTGCCTACGGCCGTTTGTCAATTCCCTCAAATTTCTGTTCACAGCTGTTCCAGAAGGAGAAGAATTACCTGGAGTCAGCATGAGAATTTTCACTTATGGATCCTGATAGACTCTTTAATGTGGTGTACCTGGGATCCATGTGTGTGGATCACACATGTGTGGTAACAAATTAAACTTTTTAACTCCTGGGGTAAGGTACCTCAGGGTTGGAGAAGAGCAGTGGCCATGCCTTTAGAAGGGAGCATGGAGATGATGGGCTCCAGTCTCTTCCATATTGCAACCTCCAGTCTGCACTTGACATGGGAATGTAGTTGTGTTCATAATCCTGAGTGGCTAAAGAGTTTTTTTGTAGCTACCCTGATTTTAGTAATGGGGTTACCCCTTGGAAATTTAGCACAGACCTGAATGCTAAAAGCTTCACAACTTGCTCTGTATTACTTCGTTGAAAAAGTACTGCAGAAGAAATCAGAATCAAATAAAAAGGGCTAACTTAAGATATATTTAGAAGGTCATGATAGTTGTAGAGTCCTTCCAAAACCGCTTAAACTTTCAGCTGCTTAAGCCATTGTTTACACACCTTAAATATACAACTTGGCCCTTGAATCTTTTAAACCAGATAACTTTAAACACATTGAAAATGTCCCTGTTTCCACTACACTTCAGAAAAAAGTATATAGAATGCAGAATGTAAGTTAATTTATCAACAGAGGACATTGGTTGCAAACATATTTGGAATGTGCCAGAAACAGTGGGAGAATTTCCATCATGGGAGGCAAAATGGGATTGTACTTGCAACATGCTTAAAAAGGAATTTTGGACCTTTTGTAGTACTTTCAATAGGTGGCACATAAGAATTTACTTGCCTTATGAAGTATCAACCCTGATCATAACCTAATTAGCGATTTTGCTATCTATGACACACTCTGTTTTTATATTTTTAACAATCGGGAAGCACAGAGCATGAGATTTACCAGAAAAAATACATTGCTGAGTTAGCACAGTAATCTGCAGGTTTCTGGAAATCTCTGTGGCTCTCAACAGTGAAACTCCTTCATGTTCCATAGCAAATAATCATAGGATGCCTGTGCTGGAGGACAAACTCCCAGCTCAGTTGTTCATCTTTTCTGAAAGCAAGAAGGAAGGAAAGATCATTCGGGAATTCTAATTTGTCCTTCTCCTATGGCAAGATGATATCCCACTGCACCCTTCGCTTTCTGCATTAGCACACTTGCAATCTGAGGTTTGACTTGAGTCAACTTGTTATCCAACTGCACATTTAAAATGGCAGTATAAACCAAAACATTGCTTATGGACTTACAAAATAGGTCAACAAATAATATCCTACACGCTAAAAACATTTTAAAACATTTTGAAATAAAGTTAAAAAAATATTTTTCATGTAGTCAATTATCCTTGACATGCAAATTGCGATCTCGAATGACCCAAGGGAAGAATAGCTATATTGGAGACTGGAGGGACAACCCAAAAAAAAAAAGAAAATGCAAAAGTAAGTTTGATTGTGAAGGATCGCTAGGCTACTATTTCAGCATAGACATCTAGAAAAGGTTGTGGACATCGATGTGCATCCTACCAAATTAGAATGACTTGGGTCATCTAATTCCCTCTGTGGATGTACATTTTGGCGAAGACCTGAGCACAGTTGTCTTCTCCAAATCACTCCATCATGCAGGTCAAAGTTCAATGAATACATTATGCATTGACAAAGCTGGTTGAGTGTCTGTGGGACTTGAAAATGATGCCCTGCTGGAGGAAAACCCCCTTCAGCAGATGGCAAGAGCATCTTGACCGGATACATTTTCTTTCCTATCACTGCCCCATAAAACAAACAGTCCTTAGGTTCTGGCTAAGCAAGACATGCCAATCACTCAGCATCATATTTATGGAATGATCAGAAGGTACTGCATTGGAAGGGGAGACACAGGGAAAGGGATAAAGATGTCCCAGGCCCCACTATTAGCTCCCTGTTGGTTTTTCTCTGAGCATTAAACTTTCTACAGGTCTCTTTCTTTATTGCCTTCTGCCTGGAGTCTGGCAGCTTTTGACACTGTGGATATGACTATACTGAATGAGACGTCACCCTTATCACTCTTGCTGAAATCCTTATTTGGGAATTCTTGTCTTTCCCAATGACAGGAGAAGATAAAGTTGACTATGCAGAGCAAGGCTTCCATGATTCCAAGCTAACCATAGGGTTTGCATCACAATGGGCCTTTAACTTTGTTTTACTTTAACTTTAAAATACCAAGGGCCATATTATCAAGAATGGCAATAATATTATCGCCGACTTAGCTGCAGGACACTGCTGCTAAAGCGGCGATAAGGGGCTTGATAATATGCACTAGAGTCTTCTTATCTAACAGGACATTTGTTGGTTACTTGGCCTTTCTTTAAGAAATAAGTGGCACCCTAACCAACATGGCTAACCGTAAGCGGATCATGATGACATCTCCACACCACTCTGGCCAAGACCTAAAGTAGCCCATTATACTGGCCGATAAACAGTCGCCAGAGGGCATCAGACATCTTCTCTAGTCCAAGCATTGCAGGACCCAGGGGAGAGCCTCACTTCAAGTACTACTGGCATGAAAAAAGCTTCATAGTATCTCATGGAGGAAGGAATTACCTCACAGCTCACAAAGGCCCCACCTTGTATGGATCAGCCACTCAAAGTTTATCCCTTTATTGTGTTCTGACTGATTCTTTAACAGCAACACATCTTTGAGAGTAGAACGCCTCTTGTGTTAAAATAATAACGTTTTGTAGCAGCACAATAGTTGTGTTTTGAAGTGGGCTTCCTTTTCAAAGTACCTACATGGAACGACAGAAATAGAAGAGGAGGAAACAGGTAAATCTTGCTTGGCAAAGTCAATCTATGAATGCAGATTGGTGAAAAATTAAAATGAACATGCTAATAGCATGCCAATCCACATTCCAAGCAATGGTTGTGTTGGATCAATTTGCAAAGTAACTTTTTTCATTAACGGGAAGTGCAACTAATAGATCTTCTCTGCAGGTCAACCAAAGTTGGTACTTCACATGACCGGTAGAGAGGATCCATTAGTTGCACTTCCCGATAATAAAAACAAGTTGGTTTGGAAATTGATCTGGAAGAACCATTACGTGATATACTGTACGCGACCCAGGTTCTGAGGAACACAAAGTAACCCCATATGGAATGGTGTATATCCCATTCCAAGGCACATAAGCAGTATTTTTTCTGCCAATTTCAGCTGCGGCCCGTGCAGGTGAGAGCGGTGGGGCCGGGTGATGAGAATTTCGATGATGACAACAGAAAATTAATTATTTATTTAATTGTCTCTATTCATCGTCTGTCAAAATTCGCCCCCACCCGGTCCCTCCGCTCTTACCTGCACGGGCATCGGCTGGTCAATTAGCTCCAGGTTTCATCTGCTGCAAATCTCAGAGGAAAAAACTCTGATTTGCTCCAAAATCGAAATGCCATTTGAGTTTGAAACCAAAATGGTAATTGCAGGTAGGGTGAACAACCATCCGTAAATTTCACGGACTGTCCGTAATTTGGACATCACGTCCGTTGTCCGTGAGGATTCCTTTTACAGACCCCTTTTGTCGGTAATTATTGCCATTACAGGGAGCAACACTGCTCCCCTTCGAGAAGCCTTAGCCCCTTGATGGGGCCGCCTTGCACTCCTCCTCGAGCACAAGAGCAGCCCCACCCGTCCATTGTCGTTCTGTATGCAGGCTAATTGCCACATACAGAATGACAATGGGGGAGTCTGGGCTGTTAAAGCATGCGGTGGCCTTCTCCTGCCTCAGTGTACAGCAGGGCATCTGTTAGATGGATAAAAGGTAAAACGCCCATGCTGCAACGTGAGAATACAGTTTATATAAAGAAGCTTGTAAAACAAGTAAAAAAGAACGGGTTATAGTTCTTTCACTGTCTCATCATTTTACAACTGACGCATTTTCAATATTATGTTCAACAAAGCTATGGTTGTTGCTTTTTTATTTTAAGCAACTAACAACCATTGACAAAGCCAATAGTCCTGGCTTGTTGTTGGTGTAATGATACTTGCTGTATTATATATCTGGATGCAATGACAGTAACAACATAATAACTGTTGGGCGGAACACTATGCAAAGCACATATCTTTAGCCTAGGTGTTTTAAGCCACATCCTTAATTACATCCTTAATTACATCGAACACCCCCTTTGAAGAGACCCCCCCCCAGTTTTTTTACACCACTTAAGGCCCTGGAAACAACACCTATCACAGTCACCTCATGTCCTGGCCCTGTGCATCATGCATGGCTCATGACTTCAAAGTTTTCAGATTGCCTATGTGCAGGGGCATAGTGAACCCTGACCCTCCCCACCCCTTGCTTTAGGAACTACAGTGAGGTGAAGTTCTTGATGGACCTCTTCTGTCTGCATCTCTGCAGACAAAGGCCCTGCTCATAATGTGAAAAGGTGGGTGAGTAAATAAGTGAAGGAATGTGTGAATGGCTGGATGGATTAGTGAAAGGATGAATGGATGAATGAAAGGGTGAATAGATAGATAATGAAAGAAAGGATGGACAAGTAAGTGAGTGGAAGGATGGATGAGAGAAAAGGTAAATAGATGTATGTATGTGTGGAAGGTTAGATGGATAGGTAAAAGGGTGGATGGGTGAGCGAAAGGATGGATGGATGAGTGAAAGGGTAGATGATGGGCAAGTGAGTTGGTCGATGGATGAGTGAAAGTATGGATGGATTGATGAATTGATAAGTGAAAGGGTGAATGGATGGATGAGTGAAATGATGGATGGAAAGATACATGGTGGATAGGTTTGCAAATGATTGAATATATTTGGATATAGATGGGCACACAATTTGTAATCTGTCTAACCTTTTGGAATCCCTATCATGCATTACGATACTTGCATAGGTTAGAGAAGGAAGTAATTTTGCTTTATTAACAGAGAGAAGTGGTTGATAGGAGGGACCGTCTAGTTTTTTTGCGAGCAAGCTGAATGCGTGTATTAAAGCATTGTTCTTCCTAACCATATACTGCTGGTGGGCATGAAAGTTGAAATTTTTATCAAAATTGAAACCCAAGTACTTATAGGTACTGACTTCTTCTATGATGACATTATCCAGCTTGAACTTTAAAGAGCCACAGGGATTGTTTGCAATAAGCATGGATTTTGTTTTGGCAATGTTTATTTCTAATTTAAGTTTTGTATATTCCGCTGTTTCTTTGATCAATCTTTGAAGTGCGATTTCTGTATGACTTAGCAGCACAATGTTATCAGCGTATGATAGATGGGATATCGTTAGTGAACCTAATCTTAGAGCATGTAAGTTAACTAGATCCAGGTGGGTAGTCAAATCTGCCATAAATAGGTTAAACAGATGTAGAGCTAGCACACACCCTTTCTTGAGACCCCTTGCGGTAGGTATTTTCCTTGATAGTTTGGTCCCATCCCCTACCTTGATTTGAATCCATGTTTCTGTATATAATGATTCAATTGCCCTTAACATTTTTTCTTGTATACCCCAACGTCTTAATTTAGCCCATAGGAGTGGTCGATCCACCCGATCAAAAGCAACTTTCAGATCTATAAAACAGAGTTGTAGTTTTTGCTTTAGGCGTTTGCTTTTTTCCGCATTTAATGCTACTGTTATCATATTAATTGAGGTACCATACCCTTTCCGGAATCCTGTTTGCTGGTGTGGAATCAGGTTCTTAGAATTTGACCACTCTATTAGATCTTCCAATACTATTGATGCATAATATTTTGCTTCTGAGTCAATAAGGGCTATTAATCTATAATTAGATGGTTTTGTTTTGTCTCCACCCTTAACCCCTTCGATGCGGCCGCGATTCCCCTGGTGTGCTGTAAACAGCACGAACAGGGGCGGGCCGTGACGAACCCCAGCCGTCATCAGCACACGAGCACCGTAGTGCATGACGGCTGGGGTTCGTCATGAGCATGGAAGGGGTTAAAGATAGGGTTTATTATAGATCCCCTCCAACCATCTGGAATCATACCTGTATTTACGCCTCTTTAAATAGTAGCATTATCAGATTGGCCCAATATTTTGGATCCAATTTAAATATGGCCTGTGGGATGCCATTTGGTCCAGCGTACACAATGTATTATCTAAATTGGGTACGAGCTCATGATATGGCAATATTTTAATCCCGGTTTCTAATCCAGGTTCAATAGTTGTTTTAAAGTTTGTTATTTTTATTTACTTGCAGTTGTTCTTCGTCAATCTTGTTCTCTAACATTCAGAGATGCTGTTACTTTGTAGGTCCTGTTTAAACCATTTACTGTTCCAAAATGCTTTGGCATTTGATTGTTTGCCATTGTAGACCAACTTTGCCCAGAACTCATCCATTGTTTTTCTTTTTTCTTGCCAAACATGTTTCTTAAATTTCTTCTTAAGTTGTTTTAACGTGGCCCATGCGTCTGGTTGGTTCCTTCGTTTCTCTTCTCTTTTTTTAGCTCTTTAATTTTCTGTAATGATGGGTGAATATAGATTTTGGTCTGTCTCGAGGATGAATTTGATTTCTGGTTTGTTACTTCAATCACAAATTTGGTCTAGGCATTTAATATGTTAGAAGATAACGCCTACTATCCTCCAATATTGTTTTGGCTTTGCCTGCGAGTTCGGGAAGTCGATTAGATGACCAATTCACTTGTTTGTGGGTAGTTACTGTACTTCCCTCGTCGATTGTTGGAACAGACTGGTATCTGTCCAGATGTATGTTTATTGCTATTTACTGAATTGAATGATCGCTATCCATTGTGCACTTAATTTTAAACGTGCTTCAATGCTGGATTAGTGGCAAGGAAAGAATAGTATAGTCAATGACAGACCCCAAAGTCGGTCCATAATATATTAAACTTGGTGGATTATCATCCGGCGTTTTCCCGTTAAATACTCTCAAACCTAAATGTTCTAGAGTGGTGACCAATTCTTACCTAGTTTATTAGGGTTCATCCAGGGAAGGGCCTTTTGATGGTTAACCGACCAAATTTAATTTTTTACTGTTAACTGTCTTCATCCGGTGTAAAAATAAGATGATTGAAATCTCCTGTTATAACTATTTCCCAATTCTGGGTATTAAATTTTACTTCATATATTTTGTTTATTAACTTTTTGAATGTTATTGATTTATCCTGGCCTTTTGGATGAGCATATATGTTGAAGAAAATTAAAGTGGTTATCCAGTGAATGCTACCATTGAGTCTAATAATTTGTATATTATTTGAAGTTGTCGACATCTGTTCTGAATATACCTTAATGTTGTTTGATATGTAGATCGATAATCTGCCTTTTGGTCTTCCAAAGTGGTTCGTTTTTACAGCATCCACCAGATGTAATGTAAATCCTGGCAATTTAATTGAACCTGGCAACCAGGTTTCTTGCAGTGCTATGATGTCATATAGAGCCCAAGTTTCCATTAAAATCCTATTGGTAAGCTTGGTTTTTGCACCTGCAATATTCCAGGAAAATATGTTTCATTTAGCAGCTTGCAGGGCACATGTTGGTTCAGTAACTGGTCATTGCATATTTAGGTTTTTTGATATTAGCGGTGACCAATGCCTATAGTTTTACCTACTTTCTATTCGAGTTACTGTTTCGGTACCCGTGGGTCCTCTGGCATTATGCAAAATCAAAATATACAGAAGAATGGATGCTATTCTCATTATCCCAATGTGCCAATGGAGCGGGGGTAGCGCTGTGGTGTAGATTTTATTATTGTTATGCCCCATGATTCGAATTGCTCTTTGACGTCAAGAATTTGATTTTCTATTTTGTCTGACTTCCATGATGTTACAGTTATCTCTGTCAGTTAATTATGTGTGTTTAGCAGAAACTTCACCAAAAATAAGTCTGTTGTTTCGATAAAACGTAATGTTCACACCTCACACAGCAGGCTTAAAATATTTCCCATATTTAAAATATCTTGCTTGCCTCTTGAAATGTATAGGGGGATTAATGTGATTTGCCATCGGTCGCTGGAATCCTTTGTTTCTGTTGATAAAATCTGTTCAGACAATGCTCCATTTATATGATCCTGCATTGGGGTTTTATATTTTATTTGGCATGTACAATGAGAAGAATTATTTATTTTATTTTTATCGTGATTGGAGAGCTGAGTACTGCTTCTTGTACAATGAGGCTCACACTCCGTGTTACTTACTAATAGGGGACATGTGATTACGATTGTTTTATCCACCCTCGATGTTATTATACGTTTTTGTGTTTTTTTTTTTTTATTACGATGATTAATTGCAGGAACCACTATTGGACTGTTATTGGTTGGTTTGGGTGTTTCCAAGAGGTTCTCTTCAGAGCAATTACACAACGGTACCCCGGGGTCACTAAGTTGATCTTGTACTTTTGCATTCTCTGATGGTATGTCATGCTCAGCATCCAAAGTTAATGCCTCCATTTACGAGGTGTCTGGAAGGCCGCCTTTTATTTTTTTATTTGAATCTATTTCCTTCGGAGGTAAGGCTGGTTTGGGTAGGGTATGCTTGTCTTTGTCCTTCTGACTTGCCTTCCACTTTTTTGCGCTATTTTCGCTAGCTTTATTTTCTAACTTATTAGAATGAGGGTGTGAAATTCTATCCACTGATTGATCCGGTAGTGTAAATTTTTCTTCTGTGATCTTTGTTTTTGGAAGAGATTTCTTTTTTTGAATGACATTAAACAGTGAATAGAATATTTTGACTTCTGCATCCTTTTGCGTGGAACTTTTCGTGTTCAGTCTTCTCTTTCTAGCGCGTTTTTTTTTCCTTTTTGTTAACACTTGGGTGAATGTGTTTTTTGCTTTTGTAGTAAGAGTTTGTAGGCCACTAATTGTCAAATGGATCAGCGATATATAGTTTTTGGTTTCATTTGTGCTTACACAGCCCAACACATTTGGTTGTCCTCCCTGTTGTTCATAGGTTTCCTGTTTTTGTTCAGTCCACATTTTTACCTTAGTGGCTGCTCAATATGCTACGTACGTTGTGTGAATTAAGTCTAAAGGCCTTTTTAGGATTAGGCCAAAATTTGGTTCAGGGATACCTGAATCTCCAGAAGAGTGCAAATCGCATTTGTGAACATTGTCTGCTGCCCTTCCACCCCATTCTGCTGTAGGGGTCTAGCGAAGGTAGCAGTTCCGGGTTACCAAATAGGCAAAGTAGACACTGGCCTATTAGCCCCACTCCTTTTTATGGGCCCCTCGACAACGGATCAAAATACAACTTAAAGTACATAAACTAGAGACGTCAGATTCACTTGACAGTTTGTCTCTTAAAAGCTCATCTTCTGGCAGCTGTCAGTCTGTAAAAAAATTCTGGTGCATTGGGTCTTGGGAGATAAATTGCGAGGGGGGAGGAATTTGCACTGCCTAAGGGCCTCCACATGGTTTAACCTGGTACTGGGAGGTGGGCTATACTGATGCCCATAGGCCCTGTTCTGTGCCAGCAAAAAAAAATCCAATGCCTCTGTCTCTATCTCCATTCCATGAATGATCTGATCTGGACTCACAGAGACTTCGAATTGTGATTTTAGGAGTTTCATCCAGAGTTCCCATTCGGGGTGAAATACTCCAACTCGTAATGTGGACCTGCATCACAGTCTCTACCTGGAATAAAGTAAGAAAAAGCATAACGTGTTCTTGTGGGGAAAAAAAGTAGCCATTGGTGCTATCACGGCATTTAAATATGTCACATGGCCATTACAGGTACAACCTCACATGATTACAAAAGTTGAAAGATGATGGATCGACAGTAGGTCCTATGGGAATCATGCAGTCAAGCTCTAGAAAGATCTATAAGTAAGTTATGGACTTCTCATGACATGATCTGCTGACCCTTGGGTACAAGTTCAATACCGTGGGCCAGATTCACAAATATCAGTCAGAAATGTTCTTCTGTGGGTGTACACCTACATGTGGTCTAACTTTATGACTTTTTGATGTTCTGGGAATATGTGGATGTCTCAGTTTTCCCCAAAGAATGTATTTACCTTGTGAATTCCTTTATAGCATGCTTGTTTTCCGTATGCATCAATCAGGGGCATCTCATTGTCTTTTCATTGGCGGAATTGTTGCAGCAAAATGCACTCAACAGTAGCAACATTAACCTGGTCAGTGAGAGATGGTAAGCTGGATGTACCAACAGAGCATAATAGAGCATGATTGATTTATTCGCACATTTTCCCTCATGCTAAGAATGTTTTCCTTTGCATGTTTGATCACATTCCATGTTCGGAGCTGGCGCTCCATAGAGACTCCGATTGCTTTTCCAGAGGTTGGGGCAGATCTCTCTTTGAGAGGCATCTCAGGGCTCCCACTTTTTTCAGAAGACATTTACTTTTCACACTTACCTGTGTGTGTTTCAAGGTTCCCCAAAACTATAGTTGACCTATATTCAGCCCAAGGCCAATGAATATCTGTGAGATATGAAAAACTCATGGACCCCTCATCACATTCTGCAGAGGTGGGACATCATTCTGCCTTATGCCACTGATGGTAAGGGGTGGATTCTGATATCTCAAGTGATTTGGGGAATGATCATCATGCCTTCCTGCACCTTCAGAACAGGAGGTGAATTGAAGTAACTTGAGGGACCAGAACGTGTTCACAATGTTAATGTGAGAAAACAATGCCTTACAAAATGCCTTCTGTACAACACAGTTTTAGAAACACTTTACCTCTGAATATGCTAATCAGAGGAATGTGACTACCTTCAACGAAGAGGCCCTAAACTACCAGGGGATCACCAATGTCCAATACTGTAATTAATCCAATCCATCCATGATTGGGCAGACTGAGTTAATGAAATTCATTGAACCGTCGGTCAGGAGCTGGGGAAGTGATTGGAGAAAACCCTTCAAGATTTGATGTCACTTGCTGATGTCACAAACACCATGAATGTTCTCAGTCAACTGACTGGCTAACTCTTAGAAGACACAAAGGAAACCACCTCAGAGTGTTTCCGATTTGGAGCAGTGGAGCTTATTCTGAATTAATCAGATGAAGAACAATGCGCTAGCCAGGGCTCCCACAGTGATGTGGGGCAGGTGTGACCAGCAAAGGTAGGTGCGGTGGGAGGGAGAGTCAACAGACTACAGGATAGGTAAAATTAAATAAAAAAATAAAACCACTTTACCTTGCCCTCACCACATCACCGGCTCGGTGACGCGGCAAGTGCAAGGTAAGTTGTTTAATTTATTTTTCAAGTAAGTACCTATCCCTTCGTCTAATGACTTCCCCCCACCCTGCCCTGCCCCAACACTCTTACCTGTGCTGGCTGTGCCTGATGTGGGGCAGTGAATCCAGTGACTCCCCAGCACACCATTAGATGTGCTGTGATCCAGGGCACACTGCAGTCATGGCTGTGCCTTAGTGCCACTGATCAGCATGTGGGGGTCTTTAAAATGTCTATGGCAGGTCACCAGGACATGATGTAACATGATCAGTGTGCACCACTACTACAATTCATTAAGATTAGCCAGATCTCCTACCTAAAATGTATAGCTGTATAGCCTCGCTGCTTCTAGGGCTAAGCCTTGGTAGACAGTGTATGCATATTGTAGAGATATAATTCCAGAGGCGGATCCTCCGCAATGCCGGAGAAGCATCGCCCCACTGCCTGGCTCAGACCCAGCAAATGTAAAATAAAACGATATTCTTGCATCGTTTTATTTTACATTTGCCGGCTCTAAGCCAGCGGTGTTGGGAGGGGAGGGGCTGAGGCATGGGAGTTGGGAGGAAGAGTACAACATGCACTCCACTACATAAGTCTGCATATGTGTTTTGGTTGACTATCTCAGGCCAACCAAAACACACATACGCACTTAGGTTTTCTCCAGTCCAGCTGCATTGACCATCCAGGACAGAGAAACCCCATAGACTCTCTGGTCTGAGCAGGGCATCTTTTCTGCCTGCTCAAACCAAACCCCGCTCTGCAGCATGGGGATTGAATGGGAGTCTGTGCCAGGGGCTGCTGGGACCTCACCCAGCCTGAAGAGGAGAAGTGGTGGGACGCTGGAAATGGCCGGCGGCTGAAGGTAAGGTTTATTTTATATTGCATTCCAAACCCCCCTCCCCTCTCCGGTACTACTCCTCCCACGTGGCCCCACCCACACCACCACCCTTTTCTTATGGCAGCCGCCGCTGTATAATTCTGCCTGTAATTGTAATAGTACATTTTATTTATATAGTGCTTACTACCTCTGATGAGGCATTGAAACAATTTGTGGTGAGTAGCACTCTACTCCGGAAACCAAGATTAGAGTTTAATAGTTAGTAGATTTGAAATAAGTGTTTTTTTCCCCATGTGCACTGGTTCTGTTCATTTTAGGATTGTGTTAGCCTGTTTACAACCACACTCAACTATCTACTGACCTCTATCAATCAATGTAAAACCTGCAGCCATGCATTTATACCTCAGCTCACATACTTCCACATATCCATCCACTCACAAATATTTATCCAGCCACGGACAGCCAATTATTCATGGATCCACCAGGCAAACATACATTTGAACATGGTTCAGCCATGTAGTCAAACCCATCCATCTAGCTGCCTACATTTATTCTCTCTAGCATTTATCGGCCCATCTATTAGTTCATGTAAATTCCCACGCCCCATGTTTCTACTTTTGGATACATCGATCTTTGCATGTGTGACTGTTTTTGTGTTATCTATGTGTGCACAGACACCTTTTTATTTGTTGCCTGTGTGTGCACGGGTGCTTCTGTGTTCATAAATGCCAGTGGGACTGTGTCCCTGGAATATGTTTGGTGGTCTCTTTGTGCTTGGACGCCTGGTATGAAAATGTGTTGCTAAACACCTTGGCTGTGTACATGTATGTATGTGTATGTGTAGATGCATATATGTATATGCATCTGTAGGATGTGTCCTGATATACCTGTGCCAATCAAAAGCAAGTTCTATTGATTTTGTAACCATTTGTTTCAGGTATATGCCGTCTGCTGTGGGTGTTGCTGTTTTGGAGTCAGCCCCCTGTTATGTCTTCACCCAAATTATGTAATAAAATGAAAACCTACTTGTAGGAATTCCTAATTGTACATAAAAACCCTGCACGGAAAAGAAATGGCCTATGGCCCTGCAGGTGCTTAATTCGAGCCGGTGTTTGTGGGGGAAGTGGGTTGCACTTGCACTCATTTTTTGAGAACTGCCATTTAGTTTCCTTCTTACGACTTTGACCCAGGACAAGAAAGTGAAAAACAGACGAGAGGGAACAAAAGAGGAAGAGAAAGACCTAAAAAAAACAGTGACGTATTGAGAAGGCAGGGGTGAAAAAGAACCCCGAAGAATAAAAAAAAATGGGCGGAGAGCTCATGGTGGTAGATGGAATCGAGACTACACAACCTCGGTATTTAGAAACCCCGATATCTGTTGGTACTTGCACTTATCGTTTAACAAATTAAGCCCCCGGCCCCTGCATAGATTCATTATGGAATATCGTATAGAGGGGGAACTCGGGAAGGCCTTGCTGCCTGGTTATTAGTTCTACTGACGCATTTTCTCCACTCCTTTCGATGCCATGGCAGGGCCAGTGCTCCTTTGCTACCCATGATGACGCTAATAATCATCTATTATATTTACCGGTGTGCTTCATGCAGAGTTTGGCGCGTGGAAGCGCCATGAATGATTTCTTCCAAACTCCGGGCTGCGCATGCTGCAGAATCCAGTCACATTAATCACAGAGGCAGGTCAACAAGAATGTATTAGCCCTTAAGTGAACACCCACCCCACTACAGGCCGCCTGCCTCGTATCCGCCATGTACAGGTCAGGGCCCTCGGCCATCAGCACTGTGAGGGCGCACTACATCCCCTGAAAACATATCATGGGGAACAGAGCTCATGTCGAAATGTTTCCACGATGAACAGCTGACACGAAGCCTCTTGTCGTGAACAAGCGCCGCTCACGTGGCCCAGGAGCATGTCACATATTCAGAAACAAAATGAACGACCTGGCTCTTTGGCAGCATTCCAAAAAACATGCACCTGCCCCACAGTGAAGCCATGTTCATGCAACAAAAATAAAGTATAAAATATTATTGCCATTTTCAATAACATAAGGAACATGTTGCCAGGTGAAGCTCCAAAGAACATCGTAAGCAAAGCCTACGGGAATTAGAAATTGCACGGCAGTGTTAAAAATCAAAATACTACTGCTGGTGCATTTAAGAACATACAGATTTAGGTCTGCGTCTCCGCCAGCAGAGCGTTGTTCTTGCGCCACCTTTAGACTAATCTGTGTATTACACAGAACACTAACAGCTGGCCAAAGACCCTAAATGCTCTTTAACACGCATCTAATGTGATTTACATGGACTGTTGTCAAATTCAGTCATCTGAACTTTGTACATGGGGGGTGCATTGTTTATTCGAAAGATTCTTCAAATCGAAATTTCTAGAATGTAGACATCAGGGGATGCATCACAAAAAGCAAGCATTGGAAGAGCTAATTTAAGATAAGGTTTCTGCCACCGTTTTGTACTAACTCGTATGCAAACAGCAGAACAGCTGGAGCAGTACTGTTTTACCACCTAAGAAGGTGTTAAATGGTTGATTGTCCTTGAACTTTAAAGGCATGTACTGCTTTTGGCTCGAAATGTTGCAGCATTTATTGGCATCTCTAAAAAGAACAAAAGAACACAAAACAATAACAAATACACAAATCTACATAACAACAAACAATATTACAAGGTACAATACAACAAAAGAGAAAACAACCACAGTACAAGACAACATCACATTGCAAAAAATAGGCACAAAAACACAGTAGCACAAAACAACAAACCACATTACCACCACTGCAAAATGGCACACATATATGCACATATTCTTTACAGACATTACCACTTCCAGAAACATGATTTCTTAACACAATTGTAAAACGTACTTGCACCAATGACTGCCTTAACTTACCACCAGGGACATGAAAAAGCAACTGTCAGAAATGTTTTGCAATCAGGCCCTTGAAGGAGTCAGTGACATGTACTGACTGATGTTTTAGGGGGAAAGGAAGAAATTACTAGCCTGCTCTTTTAGGTTTCTTATATCTGTCGAATTGGATTGGTGTACCTCAGGATTATTAAAAAAAAACTTAACAGCTCAAGTAAAGCGCTCTGATACCCGATGTCTTGGATCTAGTTCGCGCTATATAAAACTCTAAAAACATTAAATAATAAAAAAAATCAGCAGCGCAGGGCATAGATTGGGCAGTCAGAAACACACAACCATAAAAGTAGGTAAATTAGCACTAGTCAGTGACACAAGAGATGCAATAGTTGTCAGAGAGTTGTAGGAGCTGTGCAGTTTACAACTTACTAATTAGTGTTAATGTAAATAATTCAAGGAATCTAAGTGAAACATCCCTTAATCAGATTTAAAATATATATCACTATCACGTGGGCTCATAAGAAGCGTTTTGCGGATTACGCTTATGTTTAATCGAAGCACCTCATTCTGTGAGTTAAGTTTTAGTTAGGTATAGAAAATCTTAGTTACTTGTTCATATTTTAGTTACAATATTTTGTCCCTGGTATTCTGTGCTATTGATATTCTGGTTTTGATATTCAGAGTGCACATCATGCTGCTTACACTTTACTGAGGACTCTGTGGAGGAGAACAGAGTTGCACTTGTGTATTGATTAAGCCATTTAGGAACGTGTATGCTGAGACAGGAAGCCACTGCTGAGCAAGACAGAAATCGAGTGTATAGCAATGGTTTGCTCTGAACCGCGGGAGTCAGGACAGATGGAGAATGGTGACTCCACAGCATCCCCTATCATCCCTTCTCCTACCTCATCACATGGAGACCAAAGGGACATTGGCGTAGTGCAGCAATGGGCCCCTGTTGGAAAGTGGATTATTAGTTGTGGTAAGTAGTGATTCACCACTAGTATTAAGGCCACAAACACAATAAAGGGTCAGTCCAAGTCTCAATAAATTGTTCCTGTGCTCACCCCTTGGTAGCTGGCAGTGAGCAGGCAGGCGTAACTTAGGAGACAGATGTGTAAAGCATTTTAAAACACCAATTACATTAAATAAGTAAGAAATAACACACAAATAAAAATCCAACTCCAATTTATAAAAATAGATTATATTTGTATGAACAAATAAACACCAAAATGACAAAAATCTATTGTAGGGAAACAGAGATATGAATTTTTGAATAAACACTTTCTAGTGCTTAAAAACATATAGTGCCATATTGGGACATCTGGCCACGCTTGACCGTGACAAAGTCTAGGTTTACCTTCACATTTAGGGGTTTTTCTGGACCTTTTTCCCTCGACATCAAGCAAGCACTTTGTTAGAACAGATTTGGTGTGGGTTCGCTGGCTTGAGTTTCTGCTAGACCCTGGTCAAATCCTGGAAGTTTCGCGCTCCTGAGCTTTTCAGTGGGATGAGCCTGAATTGCAGGCTAGGTTACGGGTGAAGATAGCCGGCTTAACTCTCAATGTCAAGTCGTCATCTCACGGAGCTTTTTCAAAAAGTTGCTCCAAACTTCTCGAAATGACTGGAACATCTTCCAGAAGATCCCCTTGAGGGTTCAAAGTGCCCAAAACACAAACCCAAGGGTCTGAAATCTCCTAGATGGTCCTTAGGATGTCTGGACTACAATTTCCACAGTACACCTGGCCACAGCGGCGTCACTAGGGGGGTGCGGCGGGTGCGGACCGCACCGGGTGTCACCCCATCTGGGGTGACACCAATCTGGTTAGTTACGCTGGCTGGCTCCGTGGCTCGCTCTGCAGTGCAGCCTGAGCCTGCCTACCTATTCTAAAACCGGGGCCGGGGCCCTCTGCCTAGACTGTTACATGAACGAGGAGAGGAGAGCTCAGTCAGTTCTGAGAGTGTGTGACATGAGTGCATTGGAAGCCGCAAGCGCACGCCACCACGGTAAACTAGAGGGCAAACTAGATATCCGAAGCTCCCATATATCACACGAGGCAGGGCCAGAGAATCAGCGCTTGGGTGCCACGACGGGTGTTTAGGCGCTGGGGATGATGAAAGGCGCTGCGAGGCCACAACAGGTTGTCTGGGCGCTGAGTACGAGGAAGGCTTGGAAGCAGGGGGTGCTTCGCTTGCACAGATGGACATGTTTAAAAGAACGAAAATATTCCTATTTATTTGATTTATGCATTTTTATACAGCACAAACATTTCCTTAAGGTTCTAGAGCGCTTTAAAATAAACATAGGTAATTCCATAAGGCCCACACTTTGGTTAGATAAGGTATTTACAGTAAAACATAAGTCGTAACATAAGGGCCCCAATTTCCAATTTACACAATATGCAATCATTACATAAGGTGGTAATGTTTCAAATTTGCAAACCAGCAGATCATGTTAGGCCTAGAATTACAACTGTTTGAGGATTTAGGCAGTGTGAGTTGCGGCAGTGAAATGACTTATACAATGGTCGTGGAGCAGTGAATACCAGGGCAATTGTCAGAGGCTAAACCATAGCGGCGAGATTACAAGTTCCCACTGGAGAGTTTAGCTAAGTTGTCACTAACTATGGGGCATATTAACAAGGCCAGGCGATAATTATCGCTCAGCGCACTTAGCGCTAGGATAATTATCGCCGGCCAACTCTGCATTTTATCGCGGAGATAGCGTGCTATCGGCAACGCTTATCTCCAAAGTGATGGTGCAGGCAGAGGGTGAGATGGTGCAGGCGGTGGGAGATGGTGCAGGCAGAGGGGAGATGGTGCAGGCAGAGAGAGAGATGGTGCAGGCAGAGAGAGAGATGGTGCAGGCGGGGGTGAGATGGTGCAGCGGAGGGTAGATGGTGCAGACAGAGGGAGAGATGGTGCAGGCGGAGGGGAGATGGTGCAGGCAGAGGGGGAGATGGTGCAGGCAGAGAGGGAGATGGTGCAGGCAGAGAGGGAGATAGTGTGGAAAAAGGGAGAGATGGTGCAGGCAGAGGGGAGATGGTGCAGGCAGAGGGTGAGATGGTGCAGGCAGAGGGAGAGATGGTGCAGGCAGAGGGAGAGATGGTGCAGGCAGAGGGGAGATAGTGCGGACAAAGGGAGAGATGGTGCAGGCAGAGGGAGAGATGGGGCAGGCAGAGGGAGAAATGGTGCAGGTGGAGGGGAGATGGTGCAGGCAGAGGGAGAGATGGTGCAGGCAGAGGGAGAGATGGTGCAGGCAGAGGGAGAGATGGTGCAGGCGGAGGGGAGATGGTGCAGGCAGAAGGAGAGATTGTGCAGGCAGAGGGAGAGATGGTGTAGGCTGAGGGAAAGATGGTGCAGGGAGGGGGTGAAAAGCTGCAGGCGGAGGGGAGATGGTGCGGACAGAGGGAGAGGTGGTGCAGGCAGAGGGGACATGGTGCAGGCAGAGGGTGAGTTGCTCCATCCGGTAAGTTGTGAGGGGGTGACACCATGAGTTACCCGCACCGGGTGACACCAACCCTAGTGACGCCACTGCCTGGCCAAATCCTTAAAAGTTCACTAGACACACTACAGGATGCGGACTCTTGTTGGAAATGATGTAGGTGGGCTCTGTTCCTTAATCCTTTTGGGAGCAAGGCAAGGTCCTTAGGGCTGTAGTACCAGATTGTGCAGCAGGTGCAGTCCTTCAGGATGATAGCCTTTGGGTGCAGATCCAGATTCCAGCAGAGCAGTACTTCCTCTCTTTATAGTTTCATGCAGCACATCTATGAAACTGTCCCATATGTTTTCACAGTTTCTGGGTGTCAAGCTAGGAGGCACCCCTGACCAATGGGATGCAGGGTGCCACCCGGGTGTACTAACACTTCCTCTAAAGTGAGGCATATTCTTATCCCAGAAAGCACCATTCTCTCAAAATCCAAAATGGGTAAAGTCTCTCTGTAGGAGCTGGATCAGGCTAACGCAAACTACTGGTGTGGCTAATTTTCCTAAACACTCCACTCCCAACCCTCCCCTCATCTAATTATGGGGGCTCCTGTGTGGCGGGGGTGGCAGAATGGTTGGTCAGCCTGTGCTATCCTAAAGTGTCATTCTCCCTTTGAAGATTAGTTTGGCTACCCCTCACTCTCTTTCTGCCATCTGCTTTGCAGGATGCACTTCTGCAATTACAGGAAACACAGGGCTTTTCACACCTCACTACAGCAGCCTGGCCATCCTGGCCAATCAGGAGAGAGCAGCTGAAAGGTTGGATTTTGTCTCACAGAACTAAAATTATTCTTTTTTGTGATAGGTATTATGACAGTGGCAAGGTGTTGGATTCACCTTAACTATTAATTTGATACCATGAAGTATATTTTCCGTCGTTCCTACCATGATGTATGACGGTACCACGCGTACTTTTACAACGCGTACCGTTACCACGCTACTTTTACCACGCAAGTCGTTACAACGACTTGCGTGGAGGGGCGCTGGATAGTAAATTATTTAATTTACTATTCCAACTCCAGTCCCCGTGGACTCTAGGGAAAGGAGTTGGATAGTAAATTAAAGTATTTACTATCCTGGAGAGCCCCCCAGCGCATTTCGTTGTAACGACCTGCGTGCTAAAAGTAGCGTGGTAACGGTACCGCGTTGTAAAATATGCGTGGTAACCGTTGTATACCCTCCTACCAATATGTATGCATACATAAAATATCACAATGTTAGTCTATAAAGCCATTTGCTACAATAGGGAAATTGAATTGGCAGTTTTTCCCTCAGTAAGGCTTATAAAACATCTTTTATGATGTCCATGCTTATTGTTATAAGGCACTCTACTCCTGGGGCACCTAGGGGAGACCGAAGGGGTGACATATGTAAAAATAAGGTAGATTAAACATTAGGAAGTACCTTGTAATCCAAAGTCATATTTGCACATAATTAAAATATAAAAGCAGCTTGCAAGGCAGGGCTGGCTTTTAAAATGACAGCAGGCACCACAGTAGTGCACACACCAGTGCTGGAACTCTACTTGGCCTCTAAACCCTCCTTGCCTATTATACACAAGGGACTTACAGGCGTCTGTCATTGCCAATTGTAATTATACCAAATTACTGTATACTTTTTACACAGAGCAAAGGCCCTGGGTCTCGTCAGAAGAGCCCAGGGTGCAGTCAGAGTCAGAAAACCAGCATCTAGTGGTCAAAATGGGGGCAAAAAGTGGGGGGCTCTTCAAATAGGTCCTGATTTCTCTCAGCTCCCCTTGCAGAATGTCAAGAGGGGCCCCTGAATTTCTCATATGTTGCAGATATTGATTGGCTTTGGCCAGATTCACAGTCCCCTGGAGGGCTGGTCATCCCCCTGCTCCGCAGGTGCTGCAGGGCCCTGAATTATGCCCCCGCTAAGGGAGGCAGGCAACATGGGGGAGATGAGAGACCACCATCTGTTATTCCACATCCTTATTTATATCTTAAATGATGTGGGGAGGTGGTGAATCAGCATATGGCACTCAACCACGTGCCACAGGAGTGGGAAGAGTGGCATCGGAAGACTGACTCCCCCCTTGCCATGACATCACTAAGAGTGAAACGCTTTTTATGCTTTTTTCAACTGAAGGCCTGGTCAGAATGCCATGAATATGGCATGCTTCCTTTTGTTTGATTGGCATGGTGCCATCTCACTAGTTACATGGTTTGTGCTATTTACATGACCCTGGAATTATTTCAAATCACTCCTACCTTTGAGGAGTATTTGCGGGCATGCCAGTAGAATCTTAAAGGTACAGGTGGCTGGCAGCAAGGAACTACATTCACTGAGGGCAACAGGAATAAAAGCGGGATTCAGCGTGATTGACGCACAGCACATTTTCCACAAATATCTAAGGTTCTGCATTTTTTTTCCCCATTACATCAGAAAATGAGCTGCGCTTTTAATATAACATAATACAGTGCAATACAACATAATATAATCTGGGCAACTGGAATTATGCGATTGTGTGGCCACTACAATTTTTGCATAGTTATAGATGTGTGGCATTTGCCACTTACCCCCAGATTCATCATTGTCATGTTTTGCGAGTCCTTATTAGCGATTTTTAAGGAATCGCTATTAAAGACTCGTAAAACGGGATTCATGTAGAAATCGCAATATTTATTGCGATTCCTATAGCTTCCTTATTTGCGATTCGCTAATTGCAGCAAATAGCGATTCGCAAATAAGGAAGCGATTTCAAGGGTGCCAGGGTGTCCAAAGGACACCCTGTAGCACCCCTGAAATGGTAATATACACTGGTGTTGCGCACACACATGTCCAAAGGACATGGGTGTGTGTAACATACAACTTAGAAAAATGCACTATAGTTTTCGCTATTTACCACATAGTTAGACTTCGCGATAAATTGCGGCCCCAGATTGCGAATTCGCAATTTTTAAATGGTTCATGAATTGCATTTAAGGAATCTCAAATTGAGATTCCTTAAATGCAATTCATCGCAATGTAGTGATTTCTATAATTGCGATTTTTGCATTTGGAATGATGAATCCCAAATGCAAAAATAGCGCTCGCAAAGGGCCAGATTCTCAGAATCTGGCCCTTTGCGAGACGAATTTCCTCTGATGAATCTGGCTGATAATCTTTCATCTGCACATAATATGTAGATTTTAACAAAAAATGATTGTAGTTCAATCGGTCCAAAAGTGACTAAAATTACAGCAACCTGTGCTGTTGCTCAGTTGAAGGCCTTTTGCAAAGCTGGACTGATCATCTCTCTGATGCTTATTGCTGTACTTGGTTATTAAATTGGTACGGATGAGGTGCAACCAATGCTCAGACAGTATTGGCAAGTTTAAAAATGACAAAATAATGAAGTAATACTATTAGAAAATGTGCTGCATTTTGCTGCATAATTCGCCCTTTCTTGCTGCATAACTTACTCAACTCTGCCGCATAATTTGACCCTCTCCTGCCGCATAATTATAATATAACATAACATCACACAACATTTTGTGAAACGCCTGCAACGTTCGTAAACATTTTAGATGAACTTATTCAGGTTCTCCTGGTCAAAAGCGGGCAAGAAAAATAAGTGTACCTATACAGTAATATATTCTGTCAGCATTCCCTATATTGAACAGTGAAATAAACACATAGTTCACTTCTTCCATATTTTTCTGCATGTCATGTTTTATCACTTCTATTTGTGGAAGGGGAAATTTAGGCTGCAAACAGATTTCCACATTATACGTCTTCAGTAATGTAATCCAAGCTTCTCGGTGCCCCCCACATCCCTAGGCCCTGGCCCCGCAACCCTGAGGACCCTGCAGCTCGGCATAGCATATAAAGGAGGACTTGTTATTTTTATAAATTGCCAGGGAGCTTCCCCTGAGTACATTTTCATAAAACACATTATTCTTCCTGCACTCCCCCGCCTCAAGGTATCAGAATTGCCGTCTGTTCAATTTTGCAACATAAAGCCCTTGACATTTATAGGATTCCAGGGCCTTCTTTATACTTATCTGTAATAAAACATCCCGGAACCCTGGCCTCGGCTGACTCCAGGAATGTTAGTTGTGGAACGTTTTCTATAAACCTTTAGCTTTCATATCGAAGTATTTGTTTGTGTTCCTTCCAGTGTTTGTTGTCGTGCCATTCAGCTTTGACATGTCTGGTGTAATATTTTCCACCAGGTATGCATTTTGAAGTTCAGGTTTTTATGCGGGTTAACGCAAATTTAACACTCCCACGTTGTCTTAATGATGCAGCTAGGATACAGGTAAACCATACTGTAAGTCAAACTTGAGTGGGAGTAACTGTACTATTGAGCTCTTTAGTAATTTCTCAGACTGTTGCTGTTCATTGTGATGGGTTGCATGCGCCAATCTACTCTATGACGATGTTGACTATGTCAGTTCTTGAATTATACCTGTAGGTGGTATGAAGTGTCAACAAGTAGACAGTCGCGGCTCATGCAGCTAAGCGCGGTGGGCGAGCGAAGGGGAGTCGACTGACGATGGAATAGGATTTTTTTTCTCCCTATTTTGTCATCTGTCGACTTCCCCCTTCCTCCACACCCGTACTCGCCCCCTCGCCCCATTGCAGAAGCCGCTACTGCAAGTAGATCATCTTGCTCACTGTGTCAATACAGCCAAAATTACACCTTTCCGATAACTCTAACCACAGTTTATTGAAAATACCATGGAGGTGTCCATTCGAAAACAGATTATTTACATAGATGCACATTTACTCACCTGTCCTAAAGTGATATAGTTGAACCATTTTGTGATTCCAAGTTACGCAGGAGTTGTTGTACTGTTGTAAACCAAATAGTAATTTCCCAAGCTCTTGTTGTTACTGGTGCTAGGTTGCATTGTGCATTGTTTCCTTTTTGACAATTTTGATTTGTAAACCTAAGAGATAAGAAGTATCCAGATGTGCACCTCCAAGCTTTGTGTAAAGAGATCCAATCTAAAGCTACCTGGCAACACCCCAAAAGATAAAAATCAACATTTATCAGAAAACCCATGAGGATGTCATGAATCCTAGGAATTGACTCAAAAGGGCTCCAAAACTATCAGTGCTCCTTTGAACCACACCATGGACACAGAATTTCTTCTATGGAGAGGAGAGGACATATAGTGGAGCAATTCAAAACCATGAGTTACCTTGTTCTGGGCAGTACATTTCCTGAATAGCTTTTGTGTGGGAAAGGATTTTTGCACCAGTAAAGACAGCATAAAAAGCAGAGATGCCCACTGAAATATATAAGACCCATTATTTCTCCTATACGTATTCACTGGCGACAGGTGTGTCCTGTCCCTTTCTTCGTATATAAACACCACAACCATAATACGAGAAAAGTATGGTTACAGATATAGTCCTGGTGAATGCCTTTGACTAGGACAGGCATTACAAGAGGCAGAAACATGTAAATACTCATTGGAATGTGACTGTTCCCTAATAAACCATCTGGGGCCCATTCACAAAGCTAAGTTTACACATTCGTAAATTTACAAGTGTAATAATTTACTCTTGGATTTTGGAGTAAATGTACTACTTTTAGCTGTTCACCATTTTGGAGTAAAAATGTACTCTAAAGTGTATACATACATGTCTCCACCTCCTAAAATTAGGGGCTGGAGCCATAATTTTTTTATGTGAAGTTACTGTTAGTAACCTTTTGCACATACGTGAAAATATCCACCACCTTGGTGGAGATCTCTGACACTATGGTGAGATTTCTGCCTTTGTGGTGAAGATCTCTACCACCATGGGGGAGAGCTCCCTATTGGAAAGACTGGGAAAAAGTATTAGGGTCTATTATTCTTTCTTTTTTAATTTACTAATTCTTTGGTGAAGATATCTACCACCATGGTGGAGAGCTCCATATGGGAAAGACTGGGAAAAAGTGTTAAGGTCTATTTTTCTTTTTATTTAAAGTTACTAATTCTATTGTAAAATGTAAATTGAAAAAACATTAAAATATTTATTTTTACCAAAGAACTAATAAAAATGTTGGAGTATATAATCTATTCAAAATAAATGTTTATTATATCATTTAAATGTATCAATTTATTTATTAAAAATAAATTTTAAACTAAATAAAGAAAAAACACACGATCTAGCTATTAATTTTGAATTAATATTTAGTTTAGTTAAATAAAAGTTGTGTTTAATTAAAGTAAATGACAGTTTAATTTTCAACATAGGTTTAAAAAATTTCAATAAGTTTACTATTCATTTTTAAACTAATAACATACTTATTATTTTTTCTTAATTTTTAAGACTAAAATACGTTAATATACACAAAAATTTAAAGTTTAAACCGTTACATTAATTTAACATTATTTCCTATGGGGCGGTATTTTATGGCCCTGATTCATTATTAGGGCTCGCGCCCTGCATTGCACTGCGCAGCAGTACACGCGCAGTGAGAGTTCTTTTGTCCGGGGTTCAGAAATGAACCCTGGAATTGTACACGCTCATGCATGTGTTTTTTGTTTTGTGTGCTGTAATTGGGCTTTGAGTGCATGTTTTGTTTCAACAGAGCACGCACCAAAGCTCATGTGGTTTTAATTATTGTGCCCAGACATGGGCGAAATAATTAAAAGCACATGTGGTGCGTGGGCACCACTCCTGGGAATGTTTTTTAAATTAAGCAGCATGAAACACTGGTTCGTAAGGGTAAACAAGACATGTGAAAACTCCTGTTTGTTCAGGCGTTCAAGCACAAGTACCTACAATGTCATATTTGTATTTGTGTATCTCCAAAAGTCATGAGCATTTAGTTAAAAGCAGTATCATAAGGAGAAGGTTATAAGTATATTGAGGCAATGACGAACATAGCGACAATTACAGCATGAAACGCTGGTTCGTAAGGGTAAACAAGAAACGTGAAAACTCCAGTTTGTTTAGGCGTTCAAGCACAAGTACCCACAATGTCAAATCTGTATTTGCGTAGCTCCAAAAGTCATGAGAATTTAGTTAAAAACAGTATCATAAGGAGAAGGCTATAAGTATATTGAGGCAATGACGAACATAGCGACGATTACTGCATGAAACACTGATTCGTAAAGGTAAACAAGACATGTGAAAACTCCTGCTTATTTAAGCGTTCAAGCAAAAGTACCCACAATGTCATATTTGTATTTGTGTAGCTCCACAAGTCATGAGCAGTTAGTTAAAACAGTATCATAAGGAGAAGGCTATAAGTATATTGAGGCAATGACGAACATAGCGAAGATTACAGTATCTAAGGATAGCGTAGCTGAATGAAAGGCTAATCCCTAAATGTCTTACTGAGTTGCGGAGAGTACTCCACTCGCAATCATAGTATCAGATGTGAGTGAAACAGAGCACACCAACTCTCCTACTTAAATAGGCAAGAGAACTAATTAGCGTTCACGTTCTCAAGAATAAAAGAAACTGGACTTCTCACCAGTGCCATTTCTAATATCCGCCATCTTGGAGAGGTGAGATATAAGCATCGGATATAATAAACGTAATATTTCTAAGTCAAAATATATTTATTGAGCATTCGTAATCCAGTCTAAAACAAAGGTAGGGTACGGCACTACCTAGGAGTTGAGGAACAGACTATTTAAAATCAGAGTCTTTAAGAGTAGAAAATCATATTCAGGTAGGGCCAGGAATGACCGATAACACTACCTGAGCGGTACTCTAAAATACAGAAGCTAATCAAGTTTGAAGGGATTAGCAAGAGCGAGCATGCAGAACTTGCATACATCCTTGTGGCAACATAAGCATATCATAGCGAGTACATTACCCACTGTTAGATACAGGCTAAAGATATTCTAAACCTGCCTAATTAGAATTACTGTATCGGCGTAATAAGCAGCAACATTGTGGTAACAGAGGTTATTTCAAGGCACTTGTTATCTGTAACATAGGTACAGGTCGCAAGTCTTTACAATTGCATCAGAACCAGCATTTGCAATGCAATAGGTCTCGCATTATTAATGTTTGAGCTATTGGTGTTGCATTATTTAGCAATGCCCATAGCTCAAACTTAAATAATGCGAGACCTATTGCATTGCAAATGCTTGTTTATGGGAGTGTTTAGCAGTAGGTGTACGTGGTGTTGCATGTAGGTAGACGTACTCCAAATATGGGCTGGAATATGTTTACTACTGTTTTGCCACATTTAGGGTAATAGTAACTTTAGAAATATAGTTTGTGAGTAGCAATGGTTCTTTTCTTCCCCTACCTAAATACTTCCCTACCCCTCCCTAAACACCTGCTTATCCTTCCTTAAATCTGTCACATTTAGGAGTAGTTATTCCTCATTTCCCACTACTAAGGCCCTGATACAGAGCTTTTTGGAAACAGGGGTTTATGCAGGGGTCCAGAAATTCACAACAATGGTAATCAGGGCCCTAGTACGAACCTTACAGGTGCTGAGATCTCCCAATAGAAAATATAGGAGAGATGGAGGTGGAGATTTCCACCTATATGTATGTGAATTGTATTTTTTAGTAAGTAGCACTACTACAGTACTTCTTTTAATAATACAAAATGCAGTTTGTAAATCTGGCCCACTGTTTTTACACATGTGCAAGGGAGGTATAAAGAAAGAAAGTAGCGCTACCTACCATGACACAATTTTAGTTTCAAGCCATTATTCTGTTATCCGATAAACATACGCTTAAAATATATTTGTGATAGACTTCCCAGGATTACATTTAAAAGGGGTCCAACACTTTCATAGCAAACATAAGATGAAACTCTAAAGAGCCCCTTTGGAGCACAACATGGGCACAGGCATTTTTCTGTGCTGAGGAGAGGTGGTATGGTGAAGCCTACCACCTTAATTGGGTTAGGACCTGTTGCCGTGTTAATTCAAAGTCATGGGTTACCTTGTTCTGGGCAGTAAATTACACAAATGCACAACTGTCCAGTGAAATGGTTCTTCCCTTTGCTTCAGGGTCTACAGTATCAGTCATTTGTTTGTCCATGCAGATTAGGTAGGATATGCTGCGGGCCTTGCAAAACTACCTGCTCTTCCTTAGTTATAATCTAGAGTTGTCTAGGACAAGGACATCCATAACACAGGCCCGGATTTACTAACATTTTGCGTCATGTCTGCGCCACTGTTTTGGCACAGCCATGACACAAAATGTTAGTACAGATTGCAAAAGCCATACAAAGGATAATTTGTGACACCTTGTGTAGTTTTTTAACCCCTTCAGTGCACATGACAAAGCCAGCTCGTCATGGCCGTTACCTGCGCTGCGCGCATGACGAGCTGGCTTTGTCATGTAACGCGGGTTTTTTAAATTTTCAGCGCACAGCGGGAAAAGCTGCAGCACTAATGCGGTTAAAAAAGAAAGTAAAGCGAAGCCGTGAATAGCGCTAGCGTGCATTACCTTACATCGGGGGCTGTTTTGTGAGTGGAGCATGGGCGTTCCCATGCATCCACACATGGTTTCGTCACATTCCCTTCTTTATTTCTCCTTGTTGCTTCCTTTTCTATGTTTGATGCACATGTTCATCACACATAGAAAAAAGGGAAATTCCTTTAAGGGTTGCTTTTGTGCTGGAAATACAATCCTACTCACAACACAGGCACGCTTGTAGCGTAGTGCAAGGGGTCCTGCGTTGGTACTATTCTGCACACAGTGCGTCAGCACAAAGAGGAAGCAGAAATGCACCATATCTTTGTAGATATGGTGCATCTTTGCTCTCTCTGGACCTCATTTATGAAAAGTGACGCACCGCTGCGTGAAAACAGCGATGCGTCACTTTTCACTGCGCCCTCCTTGCGAAACCAATGATGCGTCATATTTACATTATGACGCATCATGGCGCAAGGAGTTACAGATACGTCAGTATTTCTGACGTATCTGTATGGCGCAAAAGTGACGCATTGCTGGAGTGTGTCACAAAAGTGACGCAACCCCAGCAATGTGTCCTTTCACATGGGGCAAGTGGAGCCACTATGCTTGCTGCCCTGCTTTGTGAGAAACTTGGGTAAATCTGCCCCGCAGTGTCTGGAACGTAAGGTGATTTGCATAACATCTTCTCATGTAGCACAAAATCACAGTCTCAAAGTGGTGTCATTATTATTAATAATACTCAATTTGATCTAATGATCTCACAATGATGAAGGCTGTGTAGGCCCTGCTGGAACTTAAACATGCAAAGTAAGGACATGGAGCACTACATGCAAGCACCCAGTGAGATGTGCCTGAACCGCTCCCACAAAACAAATGCATATTTTGTTTAATGCCCATTTTTGCCCGGAAAGTAAATGAAACTTAGAGGCCCTGATTTACAAACAAGGCACGGCACTCAGTGCAGCAGCCAAAAAGGCTGCACTGTGTTGCGTGAAAGAGATGGAGCAGGAGCGCGTCATAGCTACAGAGATATGGCTCTTTCCTCCCCTCACACCATTGCTAATTTTAGCGGTTGGGCTCCAGGCACACACCTTAGCGCCATAGCGCTAGGGTGCATGCCTTTGTCTATCATTGATTTTGTACAGACAGGGTACCCGTCCTGTACAAAATACTTTGCTTGTGCACACTTTAGAACTTGTCCTACTTTGTATGTCTGCTGCACAGTGCATCATGCATGCAAAGTTAGGAAAGAAAAGAGAATAAAAACACTTCTCCTCCTAATGGCTCCTTTTAAATGATGTTAACTTTTGGAACTAAACCCTGTCTGCTATTGTTTGTAGATAGGGTTTTGCATCAAAAGGCGTGGGTGTTCGCATGGGAACACGCATGTACCACCCATGTAAGGCCACCTTGGCGCTAAGTTCTGCATAGCGGTTCATTGCGCGGCTTTGCGTTACTTTCAGGGTGGTTTCAAGCACAAAAAAGTTTTGCACTGGAAAGTAAATTAGTAAAAAAACATTTCCTGCTGGTTAGTGTCACTTTTGTGACCCTAGTTCCAGGGAAAAATGTTAGAAAATCTACCCCAACATGTTCAGTTGCCCAGTCTATGGAGAGATGGTCTGGGAAAAACCACAGGGCCTTTATATATAAACACCTTGCAGTTCTCATGTATGGAATAATGAACCCTCTTGCATTATTCATTTTTTGCTGGAATATATTCCTTCGACATAGATGTTATTCTTAAAAATAGCGAAGAGGAGCCAAATTTGCCAGGCCCGTTATCGTTTTGTTCTTTAGAGGATATGCGTTTTTTGTGTGTTATAAAATTCCCATTCAAGCTAGTCTAAGAAGCCAGAGAACGGGAGTTTGTGAAGCACAATAAAAGGCGCGCATTTACCGTGCGCAATTCTCAAAACTGTTGAGACGGCATCAATAACTATAACATTTCACAGCCCTCTTTTTAGAACTCTGCCCCTAACACTTTGTAGGGAAATAAAGCTTTGCTTAACCTTGGCATCTGCAGACCTCATTAAAATAACAGTCTGTCAGCTTCAAGTTTACAATAACAGGGTTGTCACTTTTATATGCTAAGGAACAATCTCCCTTTTTATCGGATCGCTCAGGCTGTGCTTGTGTCATCCCATTAGGCAACAGCACCACCTAGAGGTCAGCGATATGTTTGTTTTTTTGACTCGATAAATGCACGTGAAGAAAAAGTGATATTGTAAATGGTTCATGCTGCACTCCTGTCGTTTCTGAGCAAATGAAAGGATGTTACTGCTACCCAATTTTAAACTACTTTTAATGGAAGTTACAGTGCGTAATAATATAATCAGGGTACAAGTCCATAAAAAAGAGGTGGGGGGATAAACTAGTTAGGCAGTATGCAAGTGACATCACTGCGCGCGACATCACGACGTTTGACATCACAGCACATGTCATGACAAAAATACATGTGGCATACAGGAATTGACATGAAAGAAAGTGGCATCACAAGCCACGACTTTAATATGTATGTGTGATGTAAAGCGCTCTGACACTCTGCTTTGGGATGAGTAGGGCTAGATAAGTAAAAATAGTGGTACTTAAATTATTTCAACGCCAAGCGCTATATAAATTACATTTCGTATTATGTAAATACTGAGAGAGACCAACACATCTGACATTCTTACAGTGCATGCATGTCAAGTAAAAAGAGCCTGAACAAAGTGAAAAGCTGCCTCTCTTAAGTGCTAACCTTTTTTTCCCCTCTGCTGCATTTGCTTCTAGGTGTGAGGCTCCTGACTGTTCCCAGCCAGGAGACTCAAACAAAAAGACTATGGGGCATATTATCAAGGGGGTTTATCTCCGCTTTTTTGGCTTTAAAAGCCAAGAAAGCGGAGATAAAATTATCTCCCAATTACCTAGCTGTCGCTAACACCAGTTAGCGACAGCTAGTAGGAGATAGCGACCATCTTGGGCCCCACTTTGCATGTCAGTGATATTTATCACTAATGACATGCAAAGTGGGCGTGCCAAGATGTTAGCGACTGGAAACAGTCGCTAACATCGCTATCTCCTATTACCAACTTTTGGAGATATTCGCGCTAAGCGCGAATATCTCCAAAAGCTAACACCTGCCCTGAGCAGTTCTTAGCCATGTTATCCAATGAGCATTAGCTCGGTAATGCATGAATATCGCGGACTTTCAGCGATATTCATGCATTGCGGCCGATTTTTATTGCATTTGCGATAAACCTTGGTAATACCAAGGTTTATCTGCGATAAAAATCGCCGCAGCTCAGCGGTAAATTATTGTCTCTAACCAAGCAATAGCGATAATTATCGCTATTGCTTGGTAATATGCCCCTATGACCCCTCAAATTCGTCCTTTGTTATGGGCCCAGCAGGAGTCTAAAATAAAAAAGCCCCATCCCCGCCTGCATGTTGTTGCTTGTTGCAAATGGAAAGAAGACAACGTGCAGGCACTGCTGAAAGTGTCCTAGTGTTTGGAAATTACACCAGGGCGAGTTCAGCACATTATTTAGTGGGGCCAACTTCTTGACAGGGTGGGCAGCGTTCACCCTGTGAAAATAGTGGGCGGACGCTGTCCACACACGTGTACACCCGACTCGTGGACTGAATATAATGATATATACTATACTTATAATAACAAATTGAGAGAGAGGGTAAAGGGCACTCTTGGTCCCCCTAGTCAATATTATTAAACAACTAAAGAGTGTCGTAAAGAATATGTGTGTGAGCACTAGACACAGAGAAGGAAAAGGAAAAATCACCCAGAATGAGACACAATGGAAATGAGTGGGGATTTTTCAGGAAGCCCTCACTCACCACCCTGGGTGGTGACATGCTTCATCATCGGGCCCACCAGGAGAAGCCGAATGCCTCCCTGGTGTGCTACAATGCCAGATTACTGCGGAGCTGGTTCTTCGTGGCAGAGGTGTCAAAAGAAATGTGAATTAAAAAATGTCAGAAACTGTACCATACAAAAACTTTATTCAATGGTCAGTTTGACATGGATCCACGGGGTCCGGTAGCAGGAGACGCTAGGTGCTGAACGGGTGACAGGCGTTGCGGGCGGTGTGCCATTGTCGCCTCCACCCCCTCCCGAGACCCATGGGGTGTGGAGCTTGTAAATCACAAACTGTACAGGTACCTCTAACTTGAAGGTAGCCCATCACTTATGGTTTGTTTTTTGCACTTATTTTCTACACCTGCTTTTAACTTTCACGTCCTCAGGTAAGGGTGGGCCTTAGCGTGCCCATACCACCGAGGTACACTAAATGACGGTCCTGACGAAAGCCCAGTAAAAGACACATAGATGGGCAGAAACATGTTGACCCCACTTTAAGTGGAAACAACCAAGTCATTAACTGGTATTTTTCCGACACATATTTTATCCATGTCAAACTGACCATTGAATAAAGTTTTTGTATGGTACAGTTTCTGACATTTTTTTATTCACATTTCTTTTGACACCCTTGCCACGAAGAACCAGCTCTGTAGTAATCTGGCGTTGTAGCACACCAGGGAGGCATTCGGCTTCTCCTGGTGGGCCCGATGATGAAGCATGTCACCACCCAGGGTGGTGAGTGAGGGCTTCCTGAAAAATCCCCACTGATTTCCATTGTGTCTCATTCTGGGTGATTTTTCCTTTTCCTTCTCTGTGTCTAGTGCTCACACACATATTCTTTACGACACTCTTTGGTTGTTTAATAATATACTATACTTAAACATCTTGCTATGGTGCATAATATCGATGTAAAATCGTTTTTCGGCATCTAAAATTCTAGATGTTATTTCATAAATAAAAGATAGGTAGAATTTTGCTCTAGCAAAGGGCACTTACATTGTGAGAAAATCTGCTATTTTGCTAATAAAGATTGTGGGGCAGATTTACAAGCCCCTTGCGCCTCTTTTACGCCGCTGTTGTGTCACTTTTGTGACGCAGCGGCGGCGCAAAAGATGCACCATGGTGCGGGGTTTTTACAACGTGACGCATCTGGGAGATGCATCACGTTGTAAAGCCCTGCGCCATAAGGAGGCATTCCTGCACTAGGGGGGTGCGCAGGAATGCCCCTCCACAGATGTAAACAAAACAGGTGATGGACCGAATGTGGATCAATGTCACACATTCACCCCAGTCCAAAGATCTGGGCCCAAATCCATCGTTTTTTTGCACTCCACACCACCCTGGGTTAGACAATGGCGATATGAAAATCAGCTCTGACCCTGTGCCCCATGGGAACAGTCCAGTCCGAACTACAAAAGCCATGTCCTTCCCAGAACGGAATCAAGCATCCGAGGACCGGACCGGCTTCGAGGTAACACCTCTCATCAGCCCGGCTAGCTTGACTCCAGTGGTGTGGAGTGCCTGGGACCCACGTCTGAGCATCCCCAGCGCACTTATGGCGGCAATTGCAAACAAAACAGGTGATGGACCGAATGTGGATCAATGTCACACATTCACCCCAGTCCAAAGATCTGGGCCCAAATCCATCGTTTTTTTGCACTCCACACCACCCTGGGTTAGACAATGGCGATATGAAAATCAGCTCTGACCCTGTGCCCCATGGGAACAGTCCAGTCCGAACTACAAAAGCCATGTCCTTCCCAGAACGGAATCAAGCATCCGAGGACCGGACCGGTTTTGAGGTAACACCTCTCATCAGCCCGGCTAGCTTGACTCCAGTGGTGTGGAGTGCCTGGGACCCACGTCTGAGCATCCCCAGCGCACTTATGGCGGCAATTACAAACAAAACAGGTGATGGACCGAATGTGGATCAATGTCACACATTCACCCCATTCCAAAGATCTGGGCCCAAATCCATCGTTTTTTTGCACTCCACACCACCCTGGGTTAGACAATGGCGATATGAAAATCAGCTCTGACCCTGTGCCCCATGGGAACAGTCCAGTCCGAACTACAAAAGCCATGTCCTTCCCAGAACGGAATCAAGCATCCGAGGACCGGACCGGTTTTGAGGTAACACCTCTCATCAGCCCGGCTAGCTTGACTCCAGTGGTGTGGAGTGCCTGGGACCCACGTCTGAGCATCCCCAGCGCACTTATGGCGGCAATTACAAACAAAACAGGTGATGGACCGAATGTGGATCAATGTCACACATTCACCCCATTCCAAAGATCTGGGCCCAAATCCATCGTTTTTTTGCACTCCACACCACCCTGGGTTAGACAATGGCGATATGAAAATCAGCTCTGACCCTGTGCCCCATGGGAACAGTCCAGTCCGAACTACAAAAGCCATGTCCTTCCCAGAACGGAATCAAGCATCCGAGGACCGGACCGGTTTCGAGGTAACACCTCTCATCAGCCCGGCTAGCTTGACTCCAGTGACTCCACAGATGTGCAGATGCGCACACATCTGGGCTGTTTTTGCCACATGGTGTGCTGCATTGTAAATGCGGTACAAAAGGGGGTGGTGCTTGCTCACTTTGCCACTGGATTCAAGCAAGCCGGGCTGAAGACAGCTGGAATGCCAGAAACCGGTCCTCGGAAGCTTGTTTCCGGTCCAGGGAAGACATGGCTTGGCAGTTCGGGCTGAACTGTTCCCATGATGCACAGGGTCAGACTGATTTGCATATAGCCATGTCTGAACTGGGGTGGCAGAGTGGGCCAAAGAACGGTGATGGATTAAACCCAGATCTTTTGACTGGGTGTGAGTGTTTGATTGATTCAGATGCTCCGTCCATCATCACCCCCTTTTGTACCGCATTGTAAATGCGGCGCACCATGGGTGGCGGAGCAGCGGTGCACAATAACTGGCGCATCCCTGGGGATGCGCCAGTTATTGTAAATCTGCCCCTAAGGGTCGAACTGTTGACTTTCCATTGTATATCAGTGAACACCTACGAACTTGTATGTTAGTGGCAATTTACCAAACTGCATTTACATATTAATGTCAAAGGTAGGATTAAGCTCAATTCATGGAGGAAAAGGGGCTTCCCTCGAGCTTAATGGGTGTGTAAGGGAAGGTGGGTCACCAGCAAAAACAAAATTTTACCTGAGGAGAAAACAAATGTTAGTTTTTCCAAAGCACGTTCTAGGAGAGCCAGATTCAGGAAAAACGTACACATGAAACATTTTCGCTTCTGGAGATCTATTAATATAACAGATTTACTTCAGTATTCCTGAACCTATATATGCGGGAAAAACAAAACATGAAAGTACAGGCAGAGAATTACATCTCCACTTGAAAGGAAACATTTTTGAACAAATATTCTATATCGGATAAGCTCTACCAGGAGCAGGTTTCCAGAAGCACTACTGGAAATGTCATGTGACTATTTCCTATTCCTAAAGGCTCTTATTCCTGCTATACCTTTTCCACTGCATAGAACTCTGAATAGGGGAATGGAACTTTCTGTACAAATGCACATTGATTTATCTTCGACTAAAACATTTCTGCCCACGCAGAAAGCCCTTCCACCACACTACCAAAAAGGGAGATGATCCATTGCCTTCCCACCACAGAAGGGAAATTACTTCAGCTTTTGTCTGGAGTGACTCCCCAACCACTTCCAACATGAAAAGAGGTTGAGGAGAAGTTTGAGAATGACCATGACCTTCTACAGCAGACCACGCTTTGGAGTGCCAACTTTCCACCCAGCTCAGTAGGATTTACTGCTGCAAATTTGTCTGCAGGGAAGGCAACAATAGTTAATGCATTTACTCCTTCTCAAAGTCTCTTTGTGAATTGAGGACGCCTGTATTGCTGCTGCCTGTTTAGGGGAGACTCCATCTCTCAGCACTGCTTTCTAGAGCCCAGGAGGAGGGACTCCCAAATTGTGTGAGCAGTTAGCAGCTCAAGGCAATCCCTCGACACGGGACACTTGTATCACTGCTACCTGTGGAGGGAGACTCCACTGCCAGCACTTCTTTCCAGAGCCCAGTAGGACTGGTTCCAACATCCTGTGAGTGGGAAGCCAGCACGTGCCTAGGCAAAAAAGAAGGCCACGTGCGGGCCTGTCTGCACCCTTCAGGAAAAAAGGAAATAACTACTGTCATTATCATTTTATTTTTGGTATATACTTCAGTGGCTTCAGAGGGGTGGGGCTGGCGGAGTAGGGAGAGGCGTGGTTTTCACTCCTGAAGTGCGCAGGACTGCTTGGCCAGACCTTTCTGGCCATCCCAAGCAGTCCTACGCACTTTGCATGTCCCCCAACAGGCTGCATTACACAGCCTGCTGAGTATCATCCAAACCCTCCCAGTCCCCATCGGAGCACCGATTCCATGGCACTCAGACCAATCACAACGATGCATTGCAGTGTTGTGATTGGGTATGGGGAGGCTGGGAGGGCGGCTGCTTCCTGCTTCTGGCCGGGAGTGCAGGAAGATGTCAGAGGGATGGAGTACGAAGCTCGGAGGAGGCGTTTCATGTAAGTGTTTTTTTTTGTTGAGGCATTCTTTAGTGAGTGTTTTTTTGTGTGTTCAGGCTTTTTTGTCCCCGCCCCCTACCAACCGGGTACGGTAGCAGCCGCTACTGATTCAGAGCCCAGAGGAGGCTGAGCTGGGCCAACTCACTTTGCTTTCTGTTTCAGTTTTGTCCCGTATCACTGCTACCTGTGGATGGAGACTCCACCTCCCATCACCTCTTTCCAGAGCCCAGGAGGACGGGTTCCAACGTCCTGTGACTGGGAAGCCAGCACGTGCCAGGGCAAAAAACAAGGCCAGGAGCGGGCCTGTCTGCACCCTTCAGGAAAAAAGGAAAAATAAAATGATAATAACTTCCATCATTATCATTTTATTTTTGGTATATACTTCAGTGGCTTCAGAGGGGTGGGGCTGGCGGAGTAGGGAGAGGCGTGGTTTTCACTCCTGAAGTGCACAGGACTGCTTGGCCAGACCTTTCGGGCCATCCCAAGCAGTCCTACGCACTTTGCATGTCCCCCAACAGGCTGCATTACACAGCCTGCTGAGTATCATCCAAACGCTCCCAGTCCCCATCGGAGCACCGATTCCATGGCACTCAGACCAATCACAACGATGCATTGCAGTTTTGTGATTGGCTATGGGGAGGCTGGGAGGGTGGGTGCTTCCTGCTTCTGGCCGGGAGTGCAGGAACATGTCAGAGGGATGGAGGACGAAGCTCGGAGGCGGCGTTTCATGTAAGTGTTTGTTTTTTTGTTGAGGCATTCTTTAGTAAGTGTTTTTTTTTGTGCGTTTACGTTTTTATCGTCCTTGCCCCCTACCAACCGGGTAAAGTAGCAGCCGCTACTGATTCAGAGCCCGGAGGAGGCTGAGCTGGGCCAACTCACTTTGCTTTCTGTTTCAGTTTTGTCCCGTCATTTCTTTGCCATCTTTCTTGGTTTATTTCTTCAACCATGGTGAAAAGAAAACTTCCCACTGCAATAATTAAGGCTCCATTGCAGGGGGACTTCCACCTCGATTACTAAGTTTCCAACCAGTGCAATGGGGGTAATTGACAAGCAATCCATCAGAGTCCTGGGATGACACAGATCTTGAGACCTGGGAGAATTTGAGGGAAAAATCAATACATTGGGTGGGCAGGAAAACAGGACTGACTCAGGCCCTCTTTGATGATATCAAAATGGTCAGGAGGGTAAAGTTGGTTGGCAGGGAGTTTAAAGCATTTTTTGGTGACGGCATAGTCATCAAGACCCCCAGATTGGTAGATACTATTCTGCGAATTACCTTGTCTCCAGCTTTCTCTCCGCATCATGTTACTGCTTTGCCACTCGGTTATTTCTATTGCCCTGTAATAAATGGACACGATCTCCCCTAGTGTAGCTTGTATGCAGTTGGATGAAATCTACCCTGAGGTCGCAACCCAATACTGTTTTGCACCATTTGCCTCATTGGAAGGAGTGGATTGGCTTACTGAGAGTGTAGGGAATGGTGGTCTAATTGATGATCTTATGGTGCCTGAAAATTGTTCGATTGCATCATACCCAGGGGTCCTTTTTCCTGTGTGAGTTCTTCATTTGCCCCCTCATTTGAATGCTTTGGATAATCATTGCACTCTAAGTCCCATCGTGCCAACCCCACTGTAGTATTCTATTTTGGAATGTGGCAGGGCTGCAATACAAGGTTAATTTCTCAAACTGGTAGGATTTTATTTCTGAATTTCTAAATTATGGTTTCCGGGAAACTTGGGCAACATCAAGTGTTTTCACATCAATGGTTTTATGGCATTCCATTTACTGAAGATCCGGGCCGCAGTGGTGAGATTACTAGGTTCCGAGCGGCGAGTCTTCCGGCTTGAAATGAAGCTGGGAGTGAAAATATGCCTGACATTGCGAGCCTATGAAGCATGTTGACTTTTTGAAGCATCAAATTCACCCTGACGATTAGCAGGAACTTTGAGGACGGGTAAAACCGTGAGTTTAACGAGGAGAGTAAAAAAAAGTTAATTTGTCTTTTCTCTGGAGTCCTAACGGTGTGGGCTGGCCTTAGTGTGCGTGGACCCCCGTAGGACGTTTTCTTTTCTTTTGTTTTTTCTTGGTCCTGATGAAAGCTGAGCTGAAATAGCATCACCAGCAGAAACATGTTTACCATCCACACTAAGTCACTGGAATTCTAATACAAATCCCAGTAACTTCACTGTTTTTACTGTGAACAACTGGCCTTTAATAAAGTTTGTTGAGGCACAGCTGTGATCTTTTAAATACACCTCCCTCCACTGATCACATTTTCTTTTCCTTTTCACACATACCTGCACCGCTGCACTTGCAGGCGTTGAAGCACACAGGTGGGGACAGTCGGCCCCGCCTGTGACTGAACCCCATGATGAAGCATGTCACCACTAGGGTGAGTGAGGGTTCTTTTAGAGAATAATCGTTTTTCCTTCACCACGGTCCCTATTTGTTTTTTGACCATCTAATTTAGAGTAATCTAATTTATCCACTGTGTTGTTGTTTTCCACTTGTGACATACTGTCGTTTAATAATTCACATTTGCAGGCTCTCTTATGTTGTTAGGATTCCATTTACTGGCTGTAACTTCCTCGGCTGGCAGAGCGAATGGGGGTTGTCCTTTCACATTTCAAGATTATCGTCTGTCTCAGTCCTAAAATTAGTGACTATTTCTTCATATTATCAAGTTATTGTTAACAAAGGTTCCTATTAGCTTAGTTTTCCACTCGTTAACTGTTAAAATAATGCATTATTACATGACATACTCAATGTACTACTTCAATTGAACCATGAACTTTGTAACAATATGCTGCAATGAAAGGAAAGAGTTTTTTAAATTCTTTGGGGTCGTGATTTTAATGTTCATTTATGTCAGTTGCCTCCATAAAGATTTGTGGTGTGGTAGACATATATGATGTTGATCAATCCCATTTTATCCATAATGTTTACGGAGCTAAGTTGAATGGTTTGATGTCTAAGTATGATATTGTTTTTGCTAATGAAGTATGTGCACCTACTGCTCCATTTAATTGCCCATTTAATGCTAGAGGTTATAATGTTGGTATTGATTATATCCTCTCATCATACAAGCTTACTACACTATTATCGAACTTCACTACTCACTCTGTTTCTTTGATTGATAACCACACTTAGGGCCAGATGTACGAAGGGAGTACCTTCCTAATAGTGAACCCAAATGTTATGTACCATTGTTTTACAACCGCATTTGTGGTTGCAATTTTAATTAAGGTGAGTTGGCGGTGGGCCAAGGCCCAGTATATATATATATATATATATATATATATATATATATATATATATATATATATATATATATATATATATATATATATATTTGTATATATAAATATTTGGAGAGGCGGGTCCTTCCCCTTGTCAAATCTGGCCACGGGGACCCATCTCCCAGGGCCCACCCTATTCACCATATTTTTCACAGAGGAGAGGTGGCACGCAGTCAGGGCCCAGGGGTCAAAAAAAAAAAAATATATATATATATATATATATATATATATATATATATATATATATATATATATATATATATATATATATATATATATATATATATATATAATTATTTGGGGGCGGGAGTGTTTGGACCCCCATTTTCCAGGGTCAACCTTGTGCTTCAATGGGGAGGGGGCATGCAGCTCCCCTCTTCGATCATCTCAGAGACTTAGGAACAACCATCCCCCAGGTCTGCTAACACAAATGTTGGAGTGGGCGTGCTTCTCCCTTTCCAGAGCCTCTAAAGACCCCGGGGACCCAACACACATGCCCACCTACATTGGAGCCCACTCCTGGAATACAATTTCTCTGCCCACAAAATCAAGGGCAGGCAAATAAATGTGCACTCCCACCAGCTGGGAGCTGTAAAAATGCTCCCACTGAGTGAGAACACACACTTGAGTGCGGGCATGTGAACAGAGATTGCTCCCGCCGGCAGGCTTATAGAAATAACCTGCTCCTGCTGAGCGAGAGTAATGACGGCTCCCACTTATTCCAAGATGGGTACATCCGTGGAGCCAGCAGCAGAGGGACCACCTAGGGCCAAACATTTTTTTAAACAAAATCTGCAATCCTGCAGTGTTATCATAAGATTGTGGTAAAAAAACGAAATATAAATGGTGGGGGCTACTGATATTTAAATTAATTCCCAGAGTTGGCAAGGGACACCCACCCTGAGTCTATTTCTGCCCCCTGGGGTATGCAATTTATTCATAGTAGGAGAACAAGGCTTCCATCCCCAAGCGTCAGACTTGGGGCGGTGACTCCATCTCCCCATCTTCCCATCTCCCCATCTGTTGAATAAGGGGGTTGCCTGGCCCTCCTCCTCAAGCCACTCCGAGGCCCCGGGGACCTCATCCCAGGGCGCTGTTTAAACAAGCATTGGCATAGCCAATAGGTCTCCCTTTTGGGACCATATAAGTATTTAGTTATGCAGCACAATATCCTTGGTGCAATAACATCAACTGTTGCATGGATAAAAAAAATATAAGGTCCCAAAGGCGAGACCTATTGGCTATTTTGGGACCTTATAAATATTTAGTTATGCAGAAAAATATCCTTGGTGCAATAACATCAACTGTTGCATGGCTAAAAACGTATAAGGTCCCAAAGGTGAGACCTATTGGCGAGGCCAGTGCTTGTTTTTAGAGGCCTGGCATGCAGTTTTAAATGTAGGCTGGTAAGAAAGGTACCAACCAGAGGGGCAAGGACTAGAGAGAAATAAGATATGAAGAGATGTGAATTAAAATGAGATAGCACAAATAGAAAGGTGAAGCACAGAATGACAGGTCAGGTAAACAAAGTAGCGATGCAGAGAGGCAGGTAGAGCCGGTGGGATAAAAAATAGAAATATATGAGAAGTAGAGAAAACAGAGATGCAGATGAGGTAGAGATATGAGGCTAATACAGAGGAAGGGCGAGGGAGAAGTATAGAATGGTGAAATAGGGAGACAGAGACAGAGGTAAGACAGATGTATTAAACGAGCAAGACATTGGAAGCAGAGAGAGTGAAAGGAAAAAGTGAAGGAGATAGAAAGAGAGATGAAAGCAAAGGGAGTGATAGATGGAGTGAAAGAGGTAGAGAGAGCATTGCAGAGAGAAAGAAATAAAAGAATGGGAAAGGTGAGGGAAAGAGGACATCAATAAAAAAGAGAGCCATAGAAGGCCAATAGGTTAGGTAAACTGAGAGCTTAGATAGTGTGTGAGAGGTGGGGAAGAAAGAGATGAGGTAGTGAGTTGTGAGGCAGAGAGAGAAAGGAAAGATAATGGTGGGATAGAAAGAGACATGCAAGAGGTAGAGAAATGTAAGATATAGATGGCAAAAATGATAGAAAAGGTAAGATAAAGGGGGATGAAATTAAGAGGGAGGTGAAGTAAATGGAAAAGAAATAAAGGGGGATGAGATGCAAACAGAGCAGCAAGATGCAGAAAGAAGAGAAGGGAGAGAGAGAGAGAGAGAGAGAGAGAGAGGCACTTGAGGAGAAGAGAGGGGCGGAGAGCTGACCGAGAGCTAGAGATCTAGAGGTAGGATCGGAGAGAGGTGGCAAGTTGAGGTCATGAGAGGTAAGTGCTGTGGGGCACTGAAGTTTATTGAAAGAGAGGTGTGACGTACAGTGGAGTTTGCCTCTTTCAGGCTTACTTTCTCCCCTATGCTCTATATCTTTCAACTTCCAATATTGCGTTTCTAAACAATAATCTATATAAAAGTCAAAACATCCTTTCTAAGGAAAAAGAAAACAATTTGCAGAATCACCACCGATGAAGAAAAACAAGGAGGTTAGAAAGTCAAGTTCCCCTTTTAAACTCTGCATTTCAATGTATGAACTCTTCATTACCCCATTAAACTACAACAATTAGTCATGTGTAAACAGTGGTCTATTGGTGTATAAACAGTGGTATTTGTGTGACTAGAAACATTCTACTGGAACACTTGAAACTATATAACAACCTATTAATTATTTAAAAAAATCATCATGGAGAGGTCAAGAATCTAACTTTTTATGTGTATTCAGCATTTTCTATTCAACTTGTTTTTCAAGCAGCGTTACTTCAGTCATTTTGGCGAAACAGAGGTACTGCTGGGCTATCAGGGCAGTCTCCATAGTGCTTTCTTCGGCAATTACAGGTATAAGTCAGTCAGTGGCAGCAAAATGCCAAACTATGCTCCCAGCAACACAGCATGAGTGCGCTGCACATTGTAATATTCTGGCCATTGTGTGATGTCGTGACGTGACACGGGCGTGGGGTTTGGAAAGGACGGTTGGAACCTGCTGCAGAGGAATACGCATCTCAAAGAGGGGATTCCGTGTCAGTGTTTCTTCAGCAGCAGCACAAAGAATACATGTTTTAAAGCGCCACAATCAATAACCGGCGGTACCAACAGCCCTGGCTATGCTCCATGACAGCGGGCACGCGAGCGGAAGGGCAGATCGGCAAACAAGGGGCGCGAGACCTGGGATAGTAGAATACCACACAAAAATAGGGGTGAAGAGGGTAACGAGAGAGGGAGGCAGACAGGGGAGCTTAAAAGGAGAGATGGAAACAGTAGAGCGTTAAGGGGCAGAGAGGTAGTAAGAAGGGTTTAGAGAAATGGAGGCAGTTTTAATAAGAAAAGAGGACGAGAGTGCGAGGGGTGAAAAACAAGCATGCATGAGATGCGCTCTGTGGTGGGGGAGGGGAAGGGGCGTGCGTTGAGGCATGAGAGAGCGAGAGGAATGCCAGATGGCAGCTGCGTGCGTGCACACATGCGTAACCGCAAGCTTGAGTCCAGCAAAAGCGTTTGGTCTGACTTTTAAAAGGTCCGTTACTAAATGTCTCGCAGAGCAGCGCATGTGCTGACTCAGGCGAGACCTATAAAGGAGGGGCACAGGCCTCCTTCCTGAGCCTGCAAAAGTCCTGGGGACCCCATTCCCCACCCCCTCCCTCAGCCTCTAGAGGCGCTGGGGACCCTACTGCCTGGGGCTGCCTACATTGTTGCGTCGTAGGAAGCCCACTTCTTAAACACAGTTTCCCTGCTGGTAAGAACATGGACACACAAAGAAATGTGCTCTCCAACCTGGCAGGACCTGCAAAAATTTTCCTGCTGGGTGGGCGCCCACATTTGTTCACAGCCTGTAGAATAATTGCTATTCCCAGCTGGCAGGAGCAATGTCAGCTCCTGATGCACTGAGGATGGATGCATGCAAGGTAGCTTGCGGGCCGGGTGGTCACTGGGGCTCCTCCTGTGGCCCCCAATGTTCTGTGTAGTGGGTGCCCTGGGTGGGCACTGGGGCATCCGCCTAAGTCCCTGGGGGCTAAGGTCCCTAGTGCCCGTAAGTCTCGGGCAGAGGGGCCACATGCCTCCTCCCCTTAAAAAAATATGGACCTGGGGTATATGGTCCCCAAGGCATGTAAAGGCTCAGGATGGGGGGGCATAGTAACCCTTCCCCAATATTCTTATAACTAAAAAATAATTACCTGCTTCTGTTGGCACCCAGAATGGGTGGAGGTAGGGTAGCAGGTGGGGCTGCACTGATCCTGAGGCTCCACTCCTTCACCTACCAACACAAAATTTGCATCTGGGTGTCCCGGGTGGGCACCGGTAACAACTTAATTTTTGTTTTTAAAAGGAATAATAAATGAGCAGCAAGAATCCTCATTTATTATTCACTACTCCTAGCAAAGAACACCCATTAATGACCTATGGCATTTGAACATAATATATTTTGATGCTTGTGGTGCCCCTAGAAGAGGCAGGGGCACCACCAAACTTGTTTTAACATTGTAGGGAGGCTTCAGGAAGTACAGCAACCCCCTAGCATCATTAATAAGAGTAATAAGGGAATAAGAAAACAGTAAGCGCCCCATTACGATGGTGGGCGGTCTTTGCCAGAGGTGATGCGATCCCCACCCTGGCAGTCGCATCCCACATCTTTTATGTTGCAGCGGGCGGTGTTGTAAGCAGCACCAGCCGCAAAATAAAAGTTTCATGTTGTGCATTGGCATGCACAGAGTGACAGGCACCGCGCGGTGTCTGCCACCTTGTGCATGCCAATGAAGGGGGGTACAATGGGTACCCCCCTGGTGCAGTCACCCACACCTGCTACGGGCCCCCAAAGCCATTTATCGTATGCCTTTCCATGGCAGAGTCTCCACCATGGAAAGGCATATGCACTGCATACATCATAATACATCATAATATCGATGGCGGTGCCTGCAAGGCACCGCCACCATATTAAATGCCTTTTCGCCTGGCCGGCAGTCTGGCCAGCCGAAAAGCGGCGGACAGACTTTCCGTCCACCGCGGTACCCACCGCCATGCTAATTTGGTGGTGGGTAAATGGGCTTGTGATGGGGCGGATCACAACCGCCCAGCTGGCGTTGGCTATCCACTAACCATCGTAATGGCTCCCTAAGTCTCCAGGGTCATTGAATCCATGACCTCTGGAGAGCTTATCATATGATTTTTAAAGCACTCCTAGCTGGAATTCTATTCCCTTCAGCCGGAATGCAAAGTTCCATTGTGTTTGGTTCTATGACTGCACTTGCTAGTTTGAAAAATGATCCTAAAAAGGCTCAAAGACGCGGTGATGTTTATTTAATGAAGCTTTATTAAATAAAGACAGTTGCTTTTATTAAACATTAAGCAGTATGAATTAATTAATATATATATTTCATGATAATTATTGGTCATTTTCTGAGAAATATAATACATCTGTTTTTTTATATGTTGATATTTTGACTCCTTCATAAAGCCATTAGGGTCACTTTTTATATTTGGTGTCTGACCCTTTGATGAAGTCAGCAGGTCTACGGTACTTAAAAATACACCCCTTGTATTTAGGCATGTGCGCCTGTGTGAGTTTGGGCACCAGGCCCTGTGCCAACTTCCCTAATGCATGGCTTGTGCACAGCGGAAGGTGGTGGACACCAGAGGGGGATGGGTGCAGGCCCTGGCCCATGGCCAACCACACACCGCACATTGCCGAAGGCCGGGTGTGGCGTAGGGTTGACTGCCTGTGATGGGTTGGTCTCAGGGCCTGGCCACCAGCCACGCCCTATGGTGTAGGCCACTTATAATCCAAGCTCCAGTGCAATATCCTCTGATGCACTAATGGTGGTGATGGCCATCTCTCAGAAGAAACTGCCTCTGTCCATTTGTAAACAAAGAATGAGTCAGCACATCTCTCTAACACTATCCCTGGACCTGACTCCTTTCCTCTTTCTCCTGGGCTTTCACTCTGAGGACCCAGGGGTCGGGGGGATCAGGTTTCTGGCTCTGAATGCAAACCTGCTGCCTCTTCCCAGCCACCTCCTGGTTTCACCCTTTTACAAAACCAAAAACAACCACACCTTAAAAGTCAATGCTGACCTTCAGATGTTGCTGTCTGAAAGTGCAAGGTGGGAGGTGGGCTCCTGTACTGTGAAGTTGAGGAAAAGTCAGGATATTTAAAAAGAAACAAGCCTTTTCACCAGAGTTCCTTTGCACTTTTTGGTCTCTACCCCACTTCCTGACCTGCAACCCCATGGCACTCAGTAAGGTCGGGACAGAAAATAGGCCCAGGCACCAAAATAAAAGTAGCCCCAAATAATGAATTAGATAGCTAGAAAAGTGGCCGATGTTTGCAAACTGGAGTAGTTTTGAACTTGTGTAAGTATTTTGCAAAGTATGAGAGACTTGCTGTAAGCAATGTTTGTTTTAATATCCTGGAAATGAACAGTGAAAAATTGCCCAGAAGACCATTACCAGGCCCACAAACAGCCCTAAAAATGTCCATATACTGACCTTTCAGACCAATTAATTGGGCTCTTCCAGTGTGTCCTACAGGCTAGTTCAACCCTGGCACTGTTCACATAATTTGTTGTTGCATGTAAATGAAACCAGCCTGGAAACACACCAAATAAACAAAGTCGGGCTTCTTTGCCATCTTGATTTACTAGTAGTGGTAGATGCATTTGCGGTCCCCTGGGAAGGAAGCGATGGACCCCTGGGGGGAGTGCCCCACAGTTTAAAGACTTGTGCATAAAGTCTGCCAAATGGTGTGTGTTTAAAAAAAAAACTTCTGAATCCTATGTGGTTTACCACACACAAGTCTTCAAGCAGGTCAGTCTACATCACATAACTCCTTAACACGAATCTTCAGCCCTCTTACTGTAAACAGTTGATTATCATGGCATACCATATATGCTATACACTTCTGTATTGCACTTCACATACTCAATTAGCTCCTGGCGTTTCAATAACAGCAGATATTACCCAGCTCAATGAAACACATAAGCATTAATCGTTGTGTCAGCCCTGACAGTGTGTAAACTTGTACCAAATATTTGCCTGGGCCACCACTGAGCCCAATGAGACACATTACTGCCTGCCTTATAAGTAAAGCAATCAAAGATTCGGATTATTAATGAAATTCTTCTTTTTTTCACTGAACCTCTTTACCAGTTCAACTGTGAATGTGATGTTTCTACTTCCCCTCTGCTTCAGTTTGTAAACATTTGGACCCAGATTCAGCAAGATTTTGCATTGTGGTTCCACCACCTTTTTGGAAAAACACTAGGTGAGATTTACAAAACTATGCAAGGGTAGATTGGCACCTTCGTGGCTTTCTAAAAAATAGTAATGCAACACGGCACTGTGTGCTATGTTCCTTTACTCTGCATCAGGTAGCATTACATAGGTGACGTATGGGTGTTTCCACGTATCTACACAAGATTCTGCAGCACACATAGAAGGAGGCATAGGCCATCGATAATTGTTTATGTGCAGGAAGGTGTCCCTTCCTGCACATAAACAATAATCCCTGCAACACAGGCACTCTTGCACTATGGTGCAAGGGGGCCTGCGTTGGCACTAAGCAACTAATTGTGCACCAGCGCAGAGGAAAGCACAGGGATGCGTTATGTTGCTGTAACTATGATGCATCCTGGCACTTTCCTAATGATGCAGGTCAGCACCACAAGATGGCTTGCTGCACCACGCTGCGTCATTTTCTAGTAAATATACACTCCAGTGTGGAGATCTTCCTGATCAAAGTTTTTACCTCATATCTTAGGGCTTTGTTTAGAGTTTTTACGGCTGCAATACCCTTGCTGCGAATATCCTGTCTGAAATATTACAAGTGCAATATAATGTATCTTTCTTGTAGTAAGGCAGACATGATGTCTGCTACAATTGAGATGGAGTATCCTGTCTATCCAACTCTAAATAAGGACCATAATCTATAAAATGGAAGTCAAAATTCTTCAGTTGCCAAGGTTTAAGGCTAAGGACAGCAATGATCCTTCAAAGCTATATATTTTATTACTAAGATCTCGTTTGACCAGTTGGTTTTAGCGCCAACAGCTTCAGAATGAGGCAACGCTGGATGTTGTAGCTACTGGGGTTGCTTTTTCGCTAAAGTGGACTCGCTGCCTTGTCTGCCCCAATGTGTTACCTTATCAATCAATCAAAAAAAAACAATCAAAACATTTATAGAGCGCACTACCTACCCGTAGGGTCTCAAGGCGCTTGGGGGGGGGGGGGGAGGGGGTGCCGCTACTGCTCGAACAGCCAGGTCTTGAGCTTCTTCCTGAAGGAGAGGTGGTCTTGGGTCAGGCGCAGGTCGGCCGGGAGGGAGTTCCAGGTCTTGGCGGCCAGGTAGGAGAAGGACCTTCCTCCTGCGGTGGCTCTACGGATGCGTGGGACGGTGGCGAGGGCGTGGCTGGCCGATCGGAGGTGGCGTTTGGGAGCGTAGAAGTTGATGCGGTTGTTGAGGTAGCTCGGGCCTTGATCGTGGAGAGCTTTGTGTGCGTGGGTAAGGAGGCGGAAGGCGATTCTCTTGTTGACCGGGAGCCAGTGCAGGTCTCTTAGGTGTCCGGAGATGTGGCTGTGTTGTGGGATGTCGAGGATGAGTCTGGCTGAGGCGTTCTGGATGCGCTGGAGTCTCTTCTGGATCTTGGCGGTGGTTCCGGCGTAGAGTGCATTGCCGTAGTCCAGTCGGCTGGTGACGAGGGCCTTGGTGACCGTCTTCCTGGTCTCCGTGGGGATCCACCAGAAGATCTTCCGAAGCATGCGCAGGATGTTGAAGCACGACGAGGAGACGGCGTTGTCTTGCCTGGGCATGGATAGGGAGGAGTCCAGGATGAAGCCCAGGTTGCGTGCGTGGTTCGTTGGTTTGGGTGCAGTGCCCAGGGCAGGGGGCCACCAGGAGTCGTCCCAGGTGGAGGGCGAGGAGCCCAGGATGAGGACCTCCGTCTTATCTGAGTTCAGTTTCAGGTGGCTCGTCGTCATCCACTCGGCTACCTCTTTCATCCCTTCGTGCAGGTTGGCTCTGGCGGCGGCGGGGTCGTTGGTCAGGGAGAGGATCAGCTGGGTGTCGTCGGCGTAGGAGATTATGTTGAGGTTGTGTTGGCGTGCGATGGCCGCGAGGGGGCTCATGTAGACGTTGAAGAGAGTAGGGCTCAGCGAGGATCCTTGAGGGACGCCGCAGATGACTTTGGTGGCCTCTGACTTGTACGGTAGTAGGCGGACTCTCTGTGTTCTTCCGTCGAGGAAGGAGACGATCCATTCCAGTGCCTTCTCCTGGATTCCGACGCTGCTGAGGCGCTGCACTAGGGTGCGGTGGCAGACCGTGTCGAAAGCCGCGGAGAGGTCTAGGAGGATGAGGGCCGCTGTTTCTCCGTTGTCCATCAGGGTTCGGATGTCGTCGGTTGCGGCTATGAGGGCAGTCTCGGTGCTGTGGTTGGCACGGAATCCGGACTGCGATGGGTCGAGGGATTCATTCGTCTCGAGGAAGGCGGCCAGCTGCTTGTTGACGGTCTTCTCGATGACTTTGGCTGGGAACGGGAGTAGAGAGATGGGGCGGTAATTCTTGAGTTCGCTGGGGTCTGCTGTAGGTTTCTTTAATAGAGCGCTGAGTTCGGCGTGCTTCCAGCTCTCGGGGAAGGTGGCGTTGTCGAATGAGGTGTTGATGATGTCCCGCAGGTGGGGTGCGATGACAGTGTCGGCTTTGTTGAAGACGTGGTGAGGGCACGGGTCGGTCGGAGATCCGGAGTGGATGGAGTTCATCATGTGGACTGTGTCTTCGGTGTTGACCGGGGTCCAGGCGCGGAGGGTTGTGGTGGGTGGCGTTGCTGCGGTCGTGGCGTGCGTCGGTTGAGTGCTGAAGCTGTTGTGTATGTCCGCGATCTTGTTGTGGAAGTAGGAGGCGAGGGAGTTGCAGAGGTCTTGCGATGGGGTGATGTCGTTGTTTCCGGCGTTGGGGTTGGAGAGCTCTTTCACGATGTTGAAGAGTTCCTTGCAGTTGTGTGCGTTGTTGTCCAGTCGGTTCTTGAAAGCCGTTTTCTTGGCGGTGCGGATCAGTTGGTGGTGTTTCCGGGTGGCGAGCTTGAGGGTGGTCCTGTTGTCTGGCGTGGGTTCCTTTCTCCAGGCTTTCTCGAGGGCTCGGCAGTTCTTCTTGGAGCTCTTGAGTTCGTCGGTGAACCATGGGGCTCTCTTACTGCCGGTTCTGCTGGGCGGGGTCCTCAGAGGGGCGAGTTCGTCTGCGCATTTGCTGATCCACTTCGAGAGGTTGTCGGAGGCCTGGCTGGGGTTCGCTGAGCTGGCCGGAGGGTGCTGGCTCAGGGAAGCGGCGAGCTGGTCGGCTGTGATCTTGTTCCAGCTTCTTCGGGCAACCTGTTGCTGGTGGTGGTGGATCGTCGTTCTTCTGAAGGTGAAGTGGACGCATCTGTGGTCCGTCCAGTGGAGTTCTGTGGCGTGGTTGAAGGTGATGTCTTTGCTGGATGAGAAGATGGCGTCGAGTGTGTGTCCGGCGAGGTGGGTGGGGGTGGACACCAGCTGCTTGAGTCCAAGGTTGTCGAGGTTGTCGAGCAGGGTGCTGGTGTTGCAGTCGTTGTTGTTCTCCAGGTGGAAGTTGAAGTCCCCCAGGAGGATGTAGTCAGCGGAGGGGAGGGCGTGCGGGCTGACGAAGTCGGCGATGTCCTTGCTGAATTGAGTGCGTGGTCCCGGAGGTCGGTAGATCAGGGCGCCTCTGAGGGTGGTATTCGGGTCGGTGTGGATCTGGAAATGCAGGTGTTCGGCGGAGGGTGGGGTGTTGTCGGTGCTGGTCGTGATGCGGATGGCGTCCTTGTGGATGATGGCGATGCCTCCTCCCACCTGGTTGGCGTTGCGGTCCCTCCGGGTGATCTTGTAGCCTTCTGGGATGGCGATGGCGATGTCGGGCGCTGAGGAGGCGTTCATCCAGGTCTCCGTGATGAAGGCAACGTCAGGGGTTGTGGCGTCTAGGAGATTCCAGAGTTCGATGGCGTGTCTGTGGACGGAGCGGGTGTTGAGCAGGATGCACTTGAGGTGGTTGCTGCTGGTGTTCGGCTTGGCGGGTGCTGGTGTCGGGCAGGTCCGGATGCAGGTGAACTTGCAGGTGTTGCAGCTGAAGGGTCCGTGGACGCGTCGTGGGGTCGCTCAGTAGCATCCCGGGACTCGGCCGGTGTTGAGTACGATGAGGGTGGCGGCGGAGTACGTCAGGCGGGTCGGTCGGGGTCCTCGAGGACCAGGGGTCCTGGCACTGGGCGCGGTCCAGGCGCGGACGGGCACAGACGGGCTTACCTTTGGCGCGCCTTCGGCGCACAATCGACGCGCCCGCTGCGCGTGACCGCTGCGCGTTCGCACGGTCGCCATTTAAGGCGAAGTGCGCGGGTGGGCGGAGCAGCTGGGAGGCGGGAGCGGGGAGGGTACAGAAAGAAAAGGGGCGGGGTTAAGGGAGATGGCGGGAAGCGGGAGCGGGGAGGGATGCGACGAGGGCGGCAAAAACGGCACAAGTGGGGGACAAAAAAACCAAATAATGCACTAACAATACAAGGGCAGACAGGAAGCACAGTCAGGTACACAGGCAGCACTACAGGACGGATCACGCCGCCCGAGGGCAGGGGGCGTGGTCACGCGACAGAGCCGGGCAGCGAGGCACCAGGAGAGGGGGCACACGCAGCAGCTGGTGGCAGTGCGGCGCGGGGGTGTCCTAGAACTAGGTCACACTCGCCCGCGTCGCACGGTCGCCATTTAAGGCCAAGTGCGCGGGTGGGCGGAGCAGCTGGGAGGCGGGAGCGGGGAGGGTACAGAAAGAAAAGGGGCGGGGTTAAGGGAGATGGCGGGAAGCAGGAGCGGGGAGGGATGCGACGAGGGCGGCAAAAACGGCACAAGTGGGGGACAAAAAAACCAAAGAATGCACTAACAATACAAGGGCAGACAGGAAGCACAGTCAGGGACACAGGCAGCACTACAGGACGGATCACGCCGCCCGAGGGCAGGGGGCGTGGTCACGCAGCAGAGCCGGGCAGCGAGGCACCAGGAGAGGGGGCACACGCAGCAGCTGGTGGCCGTGCGGCGCGGGGGTGTCCTAGAACTAGGTCACACTCGCCCGCGTCGCACGGTCGCCATTTAAGGCCAAGTGCGCGGGTGGGCGGAGCAGCTGGGAGCCGGGAGAGGAGAGGGTACAGAAAGAAAAGGGGCGGGGTTAAGGGAGATGGCGGGAAGCGGGAGCGGGGAGGGATGCGACGAGGGCGGCAAAAACGACACAAGTGGGGGACAAAAAAACCAAATAATGCACTAACAATACAAGGGCAGACAGGAAGCACAGTCAGGGACACAGGCAGCACTACAGGACGGATCACGCCGCCCGAGGGCAGGGGGCGTGGTCACGCGGCAGAGCCGGGCAGCGAGGCACCAGGAGAGGGGGCACACGCAGCAGCTGGTGGCCGTGCGGCGCGGGGGTGTCCTAGAACTAGGTCACCTTAGGATTGTTTTGGTTCGCAAAATCCTGCAGCAGGGCATGGGTGGAACAAAAAGTAAGGCATAGCTACACAAGACCATATAGCTTCATTACAAGGTTCGGGTAAACCTGTTTATTACACTGCAAAAGTTTCAGGATGGGATAATCCTGTTTTTTTTTACTCACTTCAGGTGTGGCCTCCCTGGCCAAGCCTCAGTACTTTATCGCGGTCCTACACATTCCTAAGTACCACTTCAACTATTAGGAAAGTTCCCTCTGGTCATTTATGTGATTTCAGGTCCTTATGACTCACTTCTAGGCAAAACATCTCTCTCCAGCCTGGGATCTTCAAGGGGTCACTCCTCTGAGGTCCGCCTAACAGCCAATCAGCAGCTGATGCTCTCCTGGGAGCAGGATCACTTCTCATCTCACACTAATACAATAGTCCTCAGACAGCAATGTTACATTTGCAACTAAATTATAACTATTATGTGCTCACGTGGAGTTTGCCTCTTTCAGGCTTACTTTCTCCCCTATACTCTATATCTTTCAACTTTAATCTATATAAAAGTCAAAACATCCTTACTAAGGAAAAAGAAAACAATTTGCAGAATCACCTCTGATGAAGAAAAACAAGGAGGTTAGAAAGTCAAGCTTCCCTTTTAAACTCTGCATGTCAATGTATGAACTCTTCATGACCCCATTAAACGACAGCAATTAGTCATGTGTAAACAGTCAGTGGTCTATTGATGTATAAAACAGTGGTGTTTGTGTGACTAGAAACATTCTACTGGAACACTTGAAACCATATAAGCAACCTATTAATTATTTTTAAAAAATTATCATGGAGAGGTCAAGAATCTAACTTTTTATGTGTATTCAGCATTTTCTATTCAAGCTTGTTTTTCAAGCAGCCTTACTTCAGTCATTTTGAGGGATAGTACGAGAAAATAGCACAGCTTACAGGTTTATGCTTTTAAAATGTTTACATTTTCATCAATGCTTGCATGTTAATTTGACACGTTCAATTATAACCAGTGTTAGTTTCATATTCATTTTAAAACTTCTTTATCACACAAATAGTAAATCTGGGAATGCGCCAGAGTCCAAGCGTGGATGCATGGGGAAACCTCCACTCCACTCGTGGAACGCCTCTCTGGGACAGAGTAACGCAAGGCAGTGACTTACGCTGCCGTGCGTTACAACAGATTTATCGAGCACCGCAGGGCCCCACATGGTGGCCTTGCTTGGTCTGGTAATTTTGACTTTGGTGTTACGTTGCCCTTGAGTTACCTTGCGTGTTGTTGTAAGGGCAACGAAAGAATCTAATAAATCTGCCCTTAGTATCCACCAAGTGTCATGAAGCAGTCTAGTTGTTCATGTAGCACTTTAAAAACAAATGAAACAAACAACAAAAATATATTATTATTAGTAGTAGTAGTAGTAATGTTACTGATTACACATAAGGACTGGCTCAGAAAAGCATTTATGAGTAAGGGAAGTAGTGCTACAGGAGTACTCTTTCACATACTCTTACATGCCTTGTGAATTTACCCCCAAGGGTTCTGCTCCCTATTAGTAAAAGAGTATGTAAAAGAGTACTGCATCAGTACTACTTCGAATACTCCAAACCGCCTTTGTGAATAGGCCCGATATATGTATAAATATAATTCCATGAGACTGATAACCTTAAAAATACAGATACAATTACCCAGAAAAGACTATAAAACTCTATAGACCTACTCAACAAAAGGACTTTCAAATCACTGTCAACTTTTTATCAAGAGGCAGTTACTGAAGTTTTAAATCATCTGACACCCGTAACATTGAGAAGAAAAAAAGATCTCTGACGTTATATTCTTCGACCTCCTTGCACACAACCGAACAAGACCCAAACAGGAAAACCTGTGTTGCTAAAGGTCAAATTACCTAATAGCATTACATTGAATGGGCAAAAACTAAAACAATATATGTATCACATGGGCGAAACGAAAATAACAATACGACCACATTTTAAAACCCAACAATCACTCAAACGAAACTTCCAATACAGTCCTGTTTTAAAACACCTACCACTACCGGGTCAAGTCGGTAGCTCATAAATTTGGCATCCTACTCAACACATTGTCATATCCATGCACATTAATTTTACCATGCTAACAGCTTATTCTCAGAGTTGCCAACCAGCTTCTTGTTGGACCCTTGCTGATTCTTGCTCAGATAGCAGTCAGAGAATAACAACAGAATTTTAGATCAGGTGGCATACTGAAACAGTCATGCTGCTGAACAACACTCTATGCATAATGCACAGTGCTGATACTCTTTTGCTTGTTCTAATCAACTTCCAATGACACTAGTCACTCTAGACCATGAAAGACTAGGCTGCATTATATTGACCTGCATGGACATTGGTCTAGGGTCCTTGCATTGCCTTGTTTTTACTTCAGCTAGTTACCTAGCTTGTCACTATCAATCATGCCCCAGTTTCTTGCTGGTAATCTTCATTACTCCGAGTGCAGTCTTCCTCGCCACATGAGTTCCAATCCCTCCCTTCCCTATTTGACTATCAGGTTCATGTTGTTAGGTGCTAAGGCTTGGTACTTGAACACGGAATGGGGTGAGTTGTGTCTCCTCTTACACTAGGTTAGGGGTGAAGGAAGTCAGCCATGTTAGGAAGGGATGGGAGCACTAGAGCGCTAATTTGCTTAGAGGGTTCTGTTGGGGAGCTGAAGGTCACTAAGTTAGTCATATGGCGAGGGAAACATATGGGAAGGTAATTCAAAGTTCTTTCTGGTGTTAGTGCTTTTCAGAGTGCTGGAGGTGTCTATACAGTTCCCACTGGCTTTATCAAACCACTGCATAAATCACACAGGGCCTCCCTCATAATTAATCAATAAGCAGACATCCTTTAACTCCAGCAGAAATTGAAAATAAAACAATGGGCCTAAACACCTCTTCTCCATGTGGTTAATGGAAAGGGGAGACCACTCGGTCCACCCAAACGTATGGATGGGTGCCCCGATCCCCCGGGAAACCATTGTGGGCGGGGGGCGTGACCCGGCTGGTATGCCCGAAGCGACGTAGCCGGAGCACGCCCCTCCCGTCCAAAAGAGGTTGTCCTAAACACCCGCCCGGAAGTCCGTGCACGGGTGGGCGTGCTTGAGGCGGGGCCCGTTCTCTTGCAGCTGGATAAATAGTCCTGGAATCCAACGAAGCTTCCTCTTGTTCCTGTGCTCTGAAGGCTGCACCACTCGTCGCTCATGAGCCCTCAAGGGAACAAGCTGCACTTTTTTGACCCACCCACCAGCCCCTTGTTGCAGATTTTGTGAAATAAAGAAATATTCTCGGTGATTATTTTGATGTAATAAAAAGTATGACAGTCATTTCTTGCATCATGAATGTATGACGAGGTATGCATATAATTGAATACTTGCTTGTAGGCCTTTTTTCCTTTGTAGAGACGTAAAGGAATGGATTCAATAAGATTGTGTTCTTGCTTTAGGACTTTTTTCCCTTTGTAGCAGTGTTAAAGTCGGTGAATTATCAAACTGTTGCAGATTTAGACATAGTTTTCTTTCCTTAGTAGGTAAAACAACTGTCGTATTGATTTTTGGTCGGGCGGTAAGGTCATGATCGGTGAGCAGTGATTTCAAGGTCCCTAGGGGGGGCGCCACCCATTATGGATGGGAGCGCCCGGGGCGAGGCGGCCATTGGCCCCTCCCACGGGGGGGGCGGCACCCACTACGGATGGGTCGCCCAGGGGGAGACGGCCATAGGCCCCTCCCAGGGGGAGACGGCTATATGCCCCTCCCACGAATTTCCCGGGGGCCGGATATCCACTCCGGCGGAAGAGAGTGTGGGGAAGGGGGGGAGTCCACGCTGTCCTTCTTACGGATACCTTGCACACGGACTCAGACGACCTTAAGATGGCGTTGAGTGAAAGGGGGGCCCCCACGACAAGGGAAGTTACAGTTGGCTGCGAGGGTAAAGTCCTCTGCGCATGCGCCACTCACACCGTGAGGGCGGAAAGTTGGTGATAGGGATCTGACACCGGTTAAGACCTTGCCGTTGGCCCTTAATGCTAGGTTGTACAAATTCAAAAATGTGATGCATTTATCAGGATGCTAGACTCGGCTAGGAAATCTTTGTATTAGAGATTTGTTAAGGTTAGCCTGAAAAACCTGTCTTCATCAAAATGTAATTGAAGTTGAATTTGTACATGATTCATGAAACGTTTAATTTAAAGTTTTAAATTTTGTTTCATATTTTAATAAATACGGCCGGGGGGGTCGTGAGGCCCCCCCGCCTTCCAAAAGTTCAAATCTGTGTCTGTCTCCTCCCATGGGGAATTGGTGTTGGAAGGGGTGGCGGGCATCCGGGCCCATATGCCAAACTTAATAAATCGGAGCATTTGTTAGATTTGAAGCATTCTTCCCTGTCTTTCAGTGAAAGTTCAGAAGTCAAAGTATCAACTCCTCCGACTTAAATTCTTCACAACTATGTGGGTTTAATGTATTAAGTGTTCTGAAGAATTACATTTAGAAAGCGTGCATTTATTCTCACAAACCGTTCTAGGGGAACAGGCTGTGCTTTGACCAAATCCCATTCAATCTCATGCGAAATGCCATTTCCCGCAGAACATCAATCCTAAACCCAGTGATACCATTAATCATAACACTCCTTATAGCCACCGTGAGCCGGTTTTCAGGAGCTGAACATATTACGTGTTTATGTAAGAGCTTTGTGTTTTTTTCCTGGATTGGTGCATTCATCAGCATGGGGTTACAGCTCATTTGTATTGCGTCAGCCCTTACTGCCGCGTGCCAACTCCGAAGCCCGCGCGCCCCCTGCAGTCAGCTGTCACTGCAAGCTCATGTTTTGAGACAAACTCTATCGTTTCTTTCGTTTTAAGAAGCCAAGAATGAAATGATGTGCTTCATGACTGACTTGTATCCCATTCAAGTGCAAATAAGGCTAAATATTTTTATTCCGAGGTTTTCATTGGTTCCTGCGCTCGGTGACAGGAGGCCCTCGCGCTCGGTGACGGGAGGCGGCCGTGCTCTGGAAGTATGCGCATAATGTGCTGTAATACGCTTATATAACTGAGCATGGGAGTAGGCTGGCAGCAGGGGCGGCTCTAGGCTCATGGCGGCCCTGAGCAGGGAGCGTGGGTAGGGGGCCCCGAAGGAGGTGGTCCAGGCGGGGTGGAGGCCAGTAAAGAGGGGGTCAGGCTGTTTGGAAGTGGAACAGAGCTGGAGGCCGCCAAATCCCTGCCAGGGCCCGCCAAGCAAATAGGTATCCATCCTCAGAGGATTATTATATTAAGGATATATATGGCGTGGTGGCCCCTGGGGTTTGGTGGCCCTGTGCAGGTGCACAGCTTGCACATGCCTAAGGCCGCCCCTGCTGGCAGTGTAACCTCGCTCTTCACTATTCACAAGCTAGTCACCTGACATTATTGTGTGAGTGTGATTGAGCGCCGCTTACCAGGGTATTCTTTTTTCTCTGAGAGCTTGGCGCTTTGTTGATAGTGTGGCTGGTGATATAGTAACAGGCCAGCGCTAATTTTGGCCAGCCTGCCGAATACCAAGGCCCAGAGTTGCAAAGCTTTTTGCATCATGTTTGCACTACTTTTTTTATGCAGACTCCACGCAAAATGCTTTTTGGGTTTTACAAATCAACTCCAATTGGTATCTGCGTTGGTTTGTAAGAAAAAGTAACGCAAACCAGCACAGTGTACTTTTTTTGTTACTCTGCCTCAAGCAGGCATTCCATGAAGGATACATGACCTTTTCTGTGCAACCACCCATGGTTTTTGACACAAAGTCAATAGTAGACAGGATTGAGCGCTAAAAATTATTGGCACTTGAAGCAGGCATTTAAAAGGAGAAATGCTTTTTTTTCTCCTAATTTTTCCCTCTTTGCATGGGTGATGCACTGTACAGCACACACCCACAGTGGGAACCGTTTTAAAGTTAGTCTAAGCCTAGTATTTTGTCCTGGAAGAGCCCCTTCCAGTACAAAATCTGTACTAGACTCACACAAATGCATTTGCACTATTGTGCAAAGGTGTGTGTGTGGCGCTTGGCAGCATGATTGTGCGCCAGCACTATAGAGAGAACAGAATAGTGCCAAATCTCTGTAGATACATCAATTTCCTGCTCTCTATCCCTGTCACGCAATTCAGCACAGCAACTATTGGTGCTGTGCTGTGTTGTGTGACAGGTTTGTAAATTTGGCTTCCAAGACTGGTAGTCTTAATTCCACCTCATTCCTCTATAATTCATCACCATACACTCTCTGCCCTTTTGTCTCACTCTTGGAAGTTCCTGCCTTTTGTCAGTTTTTTTTTCCGATATTCTTTCTCTTTCTTTCGGTCTTGGGTGTTTTTCTCTTTCCTGCTCTGGGTGAATATTTGATAAGGAAAAGCAGGGCTGGTTCCCAAAAATGAGTACTAGTGGGCAGGGCTGGACTGGCCGTAGTGGGCACTGGGTGTTGCCCCGGTGGGCCACCAGAGTGGTAGCCGGATTTAGACCCCTGGGAAGCCATTTTTGTTACCGGGGGCCGGTTTTGCAACAACAAAAGTGGCAGCACAAAGCTTTCTGCTACACTAGCACCCCCCCTCTGCCTCCCACCTCCCCCCGCCTGGATCGACTGAGCTCTTTGTCTGGGCCGGTTTCGGTTTCCAGTCCAGCCCTGCTAGTGGGCCCCACCTGCAACCACCTACTCGAATTAAGCACCCACAAGGAGAGCTCTTATTCTTTCCCACATAGGCCGTAATTTAAAGAGCTGCAAGAGGACAAAGAGATAATAAAACCTACAAAATAGTGGCATAGCGGAATTGTGTTGTCCTCCCTAAACTGTATTTTGAAGGATGGTATGGGGGGATAACGATATTTCCCCCTGTAAATTCAGAATAATTAATGTATTTCTCACACAAAATCTATCAAGATTTTCTTTGACAAAATTGCTGTAGGAAAGCACTGCAAAATTTGTGGCAAATATGTGACAAACTGTAATCCTTGTTCAGGCGCAAACACCTGCTTGTACCAGGGCATTAGTCTGTTGGAATTTGAATTTTGCCCAGATTATATGGTGCTTTTAGAACTCCTGGATTAATGCCTTAAAGCCTAATTTGAGCAACTCTAAGTGAGACTAGACAATATTCTAAGGCTTAAACCATGTGGTAGAAAGGAGCCTGAAATTACAGGCCTCAAAACTCTAGAATGTGCTCTCTCCAGCTATAAGAACATATCTAGACTGCCAGCTCCTCAGAAAGCTGCTGCACTCTGAGCTGTTATAACAATCATATGAGTGAGAAGCGAGGCCCCCAGAAGAGCAATGAGAAAATTCTGGATGGCAGGCCCACACCCGAAGGCAACTTATATCCACATGCTACTCGAACTCCCTTTAGCCACAACCCATTCCTAATGGACACTACCCATAATCAACAGTATCATTCCTGAGTTCCTGCTGAACAGATACCCAAGTACCTACTCTAACTATAGTCAGGGCCACTGCAATTATGCAACAGGAGAGGGGCAAAATGTGTGGCAGGGTTGAGTAAACTATGTAGCAAAAAAAAGCAAGTTATGCGGTATACAGGGGCACATTTTTTAATAGTATTACTTCATTATTTTGTAAGTTTTACACTTGTTAACACTGTCTGGTCATTGGGTGCACTTCATTAGTACCAGTTTAATATCCAAATATAGCAATATGCCACCGAAAGGTGATCAGTCAACCTTTGCAAAAGGCCTTCCACTGGGTGGGAACACTTGATGCTGCGTTTTTAGAAACTTTTGAACCATTTAAACTAGAAACATTTATTTTTGTTAAAGTCTGAAGATAATGCAGCAGATGATGGATTATGTGGCAAATGCAGCAAATCTATAACTATGCGAAAACCACGCAGCCGCACCATAGCATAATTCCACAGGCCCTAACTATAGTACAGATCATATAGGTGTAAATGTTTTACAACACATTATATCCACCATGCAGTATGCACTTGTATTCCCACCACACAGTATGCAATTGGATCACGTTGCATTCAAATGTGGCGCAAAAAGAAAATGTTGGCACAGTACAAAGCACAGCACTAAATACATAAATAATATCAGACAGGCCAATTATACTCTGAAGAATAGCAATCAAGATTAATTTCAGAGGAATTTAGTTGTTAAAATGGGTGCCATGTGCCTTGAGCAAATGTCGGTTCACCTTATAAAATATATTTTGATATGTAGCTATTGCCAATTTAACCACCTAAGGGCAGTGTAGAAGTGGTCCTTGCTAGTTTCACAAGGTCTCCAATGTCAGCATTGGCCTTGTGTGAAGAGCCCTGGCTGATCTTCCCTTCTGATGTCCCTGACTGGGAGTTGTGACAGGGAACCAAATGCAGAGGGTAATACAAATTCTAGAGACACAGGGATAGTTTAAGAAACAAGCACTGGCGTTGCCAATAGGTCTCGCATTAGGAAAGTGTGAGCTATTGGTATTGTAAATGACAATTATGTTTTTTATATGTGTTGGCATTGAAAATATATAAATTAATAGCATTGTTATTTACAAAGCCAATAGCTTACACTTTCCTAATGCGAGTCCTATTGGCTATGGGAATGCTTGTTGTTAGCCAGCAAGGACAGTGCTGTTGTGGTGCTGAGTGAAGTATAAAATATAGGAAAGCATCACTACCCCGCCCCTTGTCACAGTCTATAACATCTAAAAGGTGAGAAACCTTAGTGATATTCCTAACATGATAGCACAACCATCAACTCCCACCCCCGAGCCTCACCAATTGAGTTTGTTTGAGGTGTCCACTAAATGTTTTACACATCCTGTTGTGTGAGGCTACCCTCTCCTCGTTTTGTAATAACACCAATGCAATAGGTCTCGCATTAGGAAAGTGTGAGCTATTGGTAATGTAAATGACACATTTTTTAAATATGTGTTGGCTCTGAAAATATATAAACTAATAGCATTGTTATTCACAAAGCCAATAGCTTACACTTTCCTAATGCCAGTCCTATTGGCTATGGCAATGCTTGTTGGTAGCAAGCAAGGACAGTGCTGTTGTGGTGCTGAGTGATGATGTGGTTGGGCTGAGTGATGTGGTGGTGCCCCTGAGTGATGTGGTGGTGCCCCTGAGTGATGTGGTGGTGCCCCTGAGTGATGTGGTGGTGTCCCCGAGTGATGTGCTGGTGTCCCCGAGTGATGTGCTGGTGACCCCGAGTGATGTGGTGGTGTCCCCGACTGATGTGGTGGTGTCCGCGAGTGATGTGGTGGTGTCCCAAAGTAATGTGGTGGTGTCCCCGAGTGATGTGGTGGTGCCCCTGAGTGATGGAGGGTGGAGTTTGAGGGTGGAGGGTGGAGTTGGAGTTGGAGGGTGGAGTTGGAGGGTGGAGTTGGAGTTGGTGGGTGGAGTTGGAGGGTGGAGTTGGAGGGTGGAGTTGGAGGGTGGAGTTGGAGGGTGGAGTTGGAGGGTGGAGTTGGAGGGTGGAGTTGGAGTTGGAGGGTGGAGTTGGAGGGTGGAGTTGGAGGGTGGAGTTGGATGGTCGAGTTGGAGTGAGTGGGGGGTGCGTTGTAGCCTAATGCAGCCCCTGGTGATCCGGAGAGATGACACAGGATAGGGAAGAGAGGGCGAGCAGGGTCTGAGTCCTTGTTGCGGACGACCAGCTTTGGGGTCAGAGCTCAGATGAGAAGGGCAGCCAGGCATGAGAGTTGTAAAAAAAAAATTGCGGGGGACCGTGTCTAATAAAAGAGAGGGCGGGCAGGGCGTGAGTCCTTGTTGCGGACGACCAGCTTTGGGATCAGAGCTGAGATGAGAAGGGCAGCCAGGCATGAGAGTTGTGAAAAAAAACTAGTAATAGCTTGTGGCACTGCACCCTTTACTAGCTTAGTGCATTTGCGCCCGCCATTAATGTTACTAAAAGCGCACAATGTAACTTTTACAAAATGTCCCTGTTCGAGCCATGCAAAATAGGAGAAAGGGAAAAACATTTTCTAAATAAAGCACAGTGATACAGAAGAGCACAGTGATGTAGAAGACCGCAGTACGAGGGGGAAAGAAAGGAAGTTATGTAGGATAGAGGTTGCCTGTTTTGGCTCCAAATGCTTTGAGTTTGTGGCAATAAGCTTGAGTTACAATGTTAGCAAGAGGAGAGTGATGATGCTAGTGCATGAGGCTATTGGGGCTTAACAGCTAGCTCCAGTATGCAATTGGGCCACAGTACTCACAGCATGACCTGTGACACGTGGATGCCAACAGGCACGAACCTCTCAGCAATGGCGCTTATGGAGAAAGTGAAGAGAGAGTTGGCTCGGCATAGGGTAGTATTCATGATGTCAGTAGTAAGAGAGGCTCAATTAGTGATCCAGAAGCTTAAAACACGATGCAAGCCCTCAGCGCCTCTGATCCACCACGCGCATGTGCAACATAAACAGCAACTTGTCACTCTAACAAGCACTAGAGCATGCAAGACGTGTGATTAATGAATCTGATTTTATTCACTACCGGGGCAAGGAGTTACATGATACCTTTCAAACGCCTATATTCTGCTCTGCTTTTCCAAGTAGAACTAAATGTGCACATGCGCGAAGCCACCATGACAATTCTATTCCAGTTCCACTGTGTCGAAAGTATTGTCACTGTACGCTGAAGGAGGGGATGAAATGAAGGAAAGAACAAACATTCAGTGCACAGAAGACGCGCGGCCGTCATTGTCTAGTATTATTTGCGGCGTGCCACGATGGGAAATATAATTTAGAATGTTGCCGTACAAGGACTGATTGTATTTTGACAGCCACACTCAACAAAATAAAGGATGCGGCCGCCATTGTTAAAGTTCTAGCGCGATGTGTCTCTTTGTAAACAAAATAATTTTGCCTTTCATGTTGTTCATGTCCTTGTCTTATGGGCGAGCCAAGCATAGGAAAAGAAAGCCGCGGTCTCCATTGTTGTACTCGAAGCATGCCGCACTGGTGAAAAACAAATTCAGGACAGAAAACTATATAATACAGCCGGAGTAGCGGAAGCATACATACAGAGCTAGCTCTTCTGCTGCGCCTTGCTTTTACTGACTCTGTGTTCGTGTTGCTCCACGATTAAGGCGCTTTACAGCTAACTAACTCATCTGAGTTACAATGCAATACCAAGTTACTAATTGGGGCAAGCATTGGCTATTAACAGAAGAAATAGTTACCGTTACCGAACTCATGTATAACAAGCGCTGCAAAATATGAAACTGTTTTCAGCTGTTTGAACGATGGACGGAAGTTGTCGGTTTACTCTGAGCTAAAAAACAAGACAGAGGGAAGGCAGAGAAGGGGAGGGGGGAGGAGAAATGCGACACGGCGGGCAGGGGAGGGGGCCGAGCGGGGAGAGCTGGCGATGAGGGTGTGAAGCAGCAGGGGCCTTTGAAGTGAAGCTAAGCTTCACTTCAAAGGTGTGGAAGGAGTGCTGCTACGGCCTGGGGGAAGCTGGCTGGAGAGGAGGAGGAGAAATCCAAGGAAGGCTGTCCGCGGGGAGAGAGAGGGGAGGTGCTGGAGCTGGGGAACAGATGGCCGTGAGAGTTTATGGCCCAAAAGCGCGTGCCTGTGGCCACGTGAACTCGAAGAAAACCGCACGAAAAAACCTGTGGTTTCACGAGTATTTTGAGCACTTGAATTCTCGCTCCGGCCAATGCGCATGCGCATTGATAGGTCACAAGACCTAAAAACGAGGGAAGTGCAGCCTTGTGACGCATGGGAGGGTGGAAACGAGCATTGCCAGGGTCTCCTAAAAACAGTGAAGAAAACAATTGAAATAATAAAAATCAGGGATACAGAGAGTGAGAGAAGAGACTTCTGAGAACAAAGAGGCGGAGAAAGGAGTAAAAAGACGAGCAGAAATGCCAGAGGGAAGATATGGGACTGGATAGAGCAAGAAACGGCGAGGGCAGATGGGAGCGTCAGACATGGAAGAACTAGTGAAGTCAGAAGAAAAAGAGAAGTGGGAAGAGCACCTTACATAAGAGAGCCAGCAAGACAAGACAATGCACTGTTGGTGCAGTACCAACCCATGTTTTTATTGATGCAACAAGGAACCCCTCAGAAGGCTGCATTATAGGGTGACTACCTCTTTCCAGGTCATTACAGGCACTGTTTCCAGTCCTGAACTTCTGTGTGCATTCATAATGCATTATGGGTGCTGTAGTCCTACATTACTTTCATTTAACTAATTAGACTAACACACATGAAAACAACAATTTGTTACTCAAAAGTTCAGCACTGAGTCGGTAATGACCAGGAGAGAGGTGGTCGCCCTAGTGTAATATGTGACTGCACCCTCCCATAGGAAGTTATCGGAGAGACTATGTAGCCCTTGTGCTCACCTACAAGGTCATTATGATGGCACTCATTAAAAGTCTGCCACCTCTTGGGAAGTCTACAGACTACTCGGGGGCCTTTTGACCCATGTACCTGGATTTATAATCTGGTGCAGGTGAACACTCAAAGGAACTTTTGCATGGGGCAAGAATGCCTTCTAGACACTATTTCACCCCAGACCTTTCAGTGTACAAATGTTTAGCTCCTACCGTGGTAGACCATTCACCTGCAGACTCCATATTTCTTTCTGGTCAATGTGCTCAGATGGATACTGAAGAGACAGTTTCCTAGAGACCTGGTGAGAAGTTCCTACCTTTCCCACACAGGACATCAATGCATCATTCATTCCACCAGACATACTGATCTTCGCTGGCCAGGTTCAAACACTTCAGAAAGAAAAGGTAAAATGAAAGAGTGTTGCAAACATATTGATGATGCGTATTTCCCTTATCTCCTCTCCAGGTTACAGACATCAAAGAGAAACTTAAGCTATCTAAAAAATTCTGGTCAACATTACCACACACTATCTGTAAAGATGAAAGAACGATGGCTGGCACGTCCAACGAAGAGGCCTGTTGGAATGGTCACAACAAGTCCAGGTGAGAAACAGTGAGGGCATTTTATTTGCACATGTTCAATCACTGTTTGTCCTCCTTTAACATTTTTTTGCATGAACCATGCTTTGCAAAGCTGTGAGAAAATCACAGGCTCCCTCTGGAGCGCCCAAAGATCAGATGTTTCCTGGGGAAGTGGGTAGTGGGTTGTTTGATTTCGACATGTGCGCAAACCCCTCAAATTACGGGGTTGGCTCTATTTAACGCTTCTTATAATTATCAGATGTGTTAAATTTCTGCAGGTCAAACCTGCTGAAATGTAATGGGGGGAAATTATATGGTATGTACTGTAATATGCAGATTTTTGGTGCGTTAAACATCAACATCAATGTTATTCCCTACACACTTGTAATAGGTGTTATTTATCACACCAGATAAATAACGTACCCTGTGGTATCGGTATTCATCAGGTACATTAAATAACACCTAAACTCTTAATCAGGGCATTAGAGGCTGGGGAGACCCGCATACCACACAATTCAAAGACTACAATGGTATGAAATGCTTGAGCAGTCTTGGGGTTTATCTCCGAGTGCCGAGAGAGATCAAAAGTTCATCCAAATAACTGTAATGTAGATGTTCCCCATCTTCAACACTGCTGTTCACAAACATTGATTTCCACAATCAGCACAAAGGAGTGTATGTTTTCTGCCTCACACAAACCTCCTATACTGACTGTTTGTAAACCACCTGAGAGTGCCTCTTGTTATGCCACATTCATTTAGAGGGCACAGCTGGAAAAGGTGGAACCCACAAAGATGCCATCTAACAGTGAATCTGAAACAGAGCTAGTTGTAAGGAGGCGGCCATGAAATGAGGTGGGGTGAGAGACATGAACAATTTCCTGCCTGAGTGTGATCAGAGAAGTGGCAGGGGTTGCCTTTGGGCAGATGGTACCAGGTACAACAAGCATTTGCAATGAAAATAGGTCTCACATTTGTGAGTTAGAGCTATTGAAGTTGTAAATGACAATATTTTTTACCTGTACGTTTTATTTTTGGAGTGAATGTATGTAGTGTGTAAAAACCCTTGGGAAGGTCCCACACTTCGTAATAAATATATTGAAAGATGCAAAGTGTGCATTGTGTCATCAAGTGCTTGGCACATACCTCATGGATGAAGTGCTGCCACACATGCACACCATAGGTGCTTTACTAATGCGAAACTCATTAATAAAAGTAGTGCTTACAGACTAAACTACGCCACCGTGTAACAACCGAAGTTAAGGGTCCAGTAGCCATAGGAGGTTACAAATGATGACATGGCCGTACCAAGGAGGTAGTAACAAGCCTATTAAGAAATCCGAAGCCAGCATTCACGAAGGACAAAGACACAAGCCAATGAAAAATATAGATGGGGCTTCTCCTCCGTACTCTACCTACAACAGATCTCCAGTGCAGCGTTTGTGCGCTTGTTCATGCTCGACCTAAAAATGACCTACAAATACCAGCATGCATAGAAGGCAAAATAAGTCAGTCAGCACTGAACTTCTGTAACAGTCGCTGTATTTGTATACACTTGTACTCTGTACCTGAGGAAATTGTTAGGGATTGTGTGGGTTAAGGCCCTGAGTGTTGCCATAAGTGTTCGGGTTTCAGGAACATTCCCTAGACCAAGTCAATATTCTGTAGCCATTCCACTAGCCCCCCTCCTACCCTCCTCAGATGCCTCCGCTTTCTTCAGTAAACACTGCCCCTGGAGTACATCTTGGTGCGCACCTTGCTGAAGATTTTTGGATATTTGGAGGGGTATTTATAAAGTGCGGCGTTCGCTCCGGATCGCTCCGGATCTTCTTTTCTTTCATCATGTCTTGCCGATTAGAGTCCTTGCCTCTGAGCTCTGACTGACAGTCGCGTGGCTTGGTGTTCTCCTTGTCCTCCTTCATGACCGCGCTGGTGAGTGGGTCTTATTGACACATAACCCGCTCTTAGGAACACATAAGAGGAGAGCGCTGCTCTAACCAGTCACTGCTTCTCAGCAGCTAGCAACTGGCAGCCATCAACTTCAACAATAACACACAAGACGATACTGTCCCACTAGGCAGCACATTAAGCATAGGGCCAGCCCGAAGGAGACAGAGTGCCCAACACAATAAGCATATGTGAACAAGGCAGCTATCTTGTATTGCGTGCACTTTCCTTTCAGATGAATGTTAGCGCCCGGAGAAACACTGAATTGGTCAAGCCAGTCAAATAAGCCTGTTATACTTAATAGTATGTGTAACTTGATAATGTCTGTAAAAAAAACTTTGCATGTTGTTTTAAAAATAGTGTCATCTATTTTTGTCTTCAAAAATATAATACTAAACCATTTAGCTCATTGCCAAATTAAAATAGATATGCAAATTACAGCACACACAATAGTCAGTGAGGGAGGGAGCATAGAGAACATTGACAAAGCATAGGGGCGGGAGGATGGAGATCACGGACAATGGGAGGGGGCAGGAACAAAGGGAACACGGACAACGGGAGGGGGCGGGAGGATGGAGAACACAGAGGGGGCAGGAACAAAGGAAAGCACAACACAAACCTAAAAAAAAAGTACATGTACAGTGTAACAAGCCAGTAAAGGGGCCAGTAGCCATGGGAGCATACATATCACTACATGGCAGTACTAAGGAGGGCCTAACAAGCCTATTAAGGAATCATACGCCAGCATTTATGAAGGGCAAAGACTCAAAACCAATGATTAATGGGGGCTATATCTACCTTCAACAGATCGCCAGAGCAGCGCTTGTGCTCTGGCTCAGGCTCGACCTAAAAAGAGGAATAACAGAGAAGGACTGAATACAGTTTAAATACAAAGGAGAAAAGGTGAACCCTGTACGATAAGATTAATCACCAATGTTGGCTGAAAAAAAGTCCTCACCTCGGATAATAAATTATATGAAACACACATACTTGGTCTCTGCTTTGACGGTCTTAATTTATTTTATACTTAACATATACTGTGTTTTAAGTACCCCCTCACAATCTGAACTCTAGCCCCTTTCCACTGGCCCTTAAACCCCATACTGTTGTTACATCAACCATATTAAAGTTAAGTTTTTGGGGCCAGCCGCAGTAGTACATTTGGTATGTTGCCTGCACCAGGCACCTCTGCATGTGCAAGGGGATTAACATTTGACTCTTTTAGCAGAGACCTCACAGGTTGTAAGATTTCCGAATAAATCAAAACTCACCTGCCAATTCCTGCAAAAAGTCAGTCCCCTGTTGATTAAAACAAGTCAGGAAAAGGGAACCCCCATCTGTTAGTCCCCAAAATAATCAGTTTATTGCTATTAAGTTAGAGCTAATGATGTAAACCAGTTTATGGAATATTTCTCAGTGAGCTACCATGGACAAACTCACCAATATAATGGATGGGTCAATGGTGTCAGAGGCTGTCGAGAGGTGAAATACAACAAAAACACAACCCACACCCTTCTAAGCAAAGTGAAGGGCAGCATTATCGTAAAAAACGAGTAAGTCACTCACTGTCCCTTGACAGAGTCAAAACCCTGACTGTAAAGTGGAAACACATATGTTTATTGAGATGTTCCTGGAATTGTGTCACCACACTCTTTCTATCACTTTGGCTAAAAGTGGCATGTTGGGGATAGGTCAAGGAGTCTAGTTTTGCTTTCTCAAAAGATGAGAACTTAGACCTCTTTTTATAGAGAACACAGCCATCTTGAAAAGACAATTTGGCCAAGTGGAGAGACATCATGAGAAGATACTTACAAAAACAGAGTGCTGATCAGAATAAAAATAATAAGAATGCCCTCTCCTCAAACAAAGGGGTGTAGGGAAATATAGGTCATCTATAGAGAAGAAGTAATGGAGGAAGATTGTTAAGGGGGCGACTGAGAATTCTTGTAAGACAGTGATAAATGTGAAACTGCAAAGTGAGCTGGAAGACGGCAGTATGGATTCCTCTGCATTGTCATCATGAAAAACAATAATGAAAACAGATACTTTTTTGCTGTGGCTCTTGATAAAAACAGATGGTCATGGCCTACAATGCCTTTTCTGATTCCATTTGATCTTCAGAGCAGTTAATGCAAAAAAAAGTCTTACAATATGAATGGAGCATAGTCTGAGGATTTATATAGTCGATGAAGGATCATTTAATCTGGTCCCTTGATCATTTTAAACAATTAGCTACTTTTATAGTACACATCTAGTATGCCCATGTCCTGATGAAGGGTGGGGATCCCTTGCGCCATATGTAGTGCTGAAACATGTCTACCCCTTAAAAGAGCGAGTAATGTCTTAATTATTTGAATTTTGTGTCAGACACTCTGTGCCTAACTCTCAAAGGACACCATACACTGGTGCATAAGTTTACAAATGCTTGCTATTCAAAAAGGTGTTTTAGATATAAATATATATATATATATATATATCACTCCACAGCTCCAAGGTGCACCAAAATTCCCGAGTCACTCGCGGGCGGGTGTCGTTTTAGCGCGTTGGTACAAACGCGTTAACATTCCAGCTCCATTCGACCCTTGCTTCAGAGACGAAAACGCACTCGCGGGGGTATATTGCAAAAAGTTTTTATTACGGCTTTCTGACCGAAACAAACAGACGCGTTTCAGACCTCTAGTCCTTCGTCAGTGTTCACTGACGAAGGACTAGAGGTCTGAAACGCGTTTCGGTCAGAAAGCCGTAATAAAAACTTTTTGCAATATACCCCCGCGAGTGCGTTTTCGTCTCTGAAGCAAGGGTCGAATGGAGCTGGAATATATATATATATATATATATATATATATATATCCATTCCCTGGAAACTCAAACCACTTCCTGATTCCACACACAGCATTTTAGGCGAGGAAAGAGACACAGACCTCCGTAGTTTCTTCTGTGCAAAGGTGTAATTTATTTAGAGAGACCCAATACAACGCGTTTCAAGCCCGTAAGCCCTTGTTCACGTGTTAAAAGTGGAAAAAACGCCCTCTACCATTTAAAGTGAGTAATACCACTCCCAGTTTCTGACATTATAGGTCACATGGTGGTGGGCATAAACAACAGACTGTAATAGCTACAAAGATCGTTTTGTAGTTCTAAAAAAAATAGGCAGGTTAACACAATATGACACACTCAATATATGTACACATGTTTAAAAACTTTTAAAAACATGTAAAGTGCTTAAATGTCATAGTATTCATAAAATAATAAATACACATTCATATTTAAAATTCTCATTGGATAGATCCAAGACTGCCTCTGTTGCTAAAGTAGCCATACTGAATTATTGCCGGATAAATCCGCTTATTACCATCTTAACCATTATATCCTATGAGTCATTCGTGCATAACAACACATACATGTTTTTATAATGATTTTTTGATCAATCATATTTTCTTTTTTATCTTTCTTTTTTCAGTGCAAACAGTACAAACCATTGACAAGCAGCAATAAACACACTGTTTTTTTATCAAATACTTTTTTTTAATTGTAGACATTTTATTGCTTTTATGCCCTCATGTTTTTTCCTTCTCCAACCGCAGATTCTGCGGGCTTTTTAAACCATGTTCTATGGTCAGTTAACTTTGATGTACAAAAAAGTGCTGCGTCTTGCAGGCTCTATCAGTGACGACAGAAAAGAAAGCCGGATGCGGAGGAGAATGCTGCCCAGGGAGTAATACATAATTTAAGGAGGACGATATTTAGAATTTATTTATTCAGGGCTGAGCTTTTATTTCTAAATGATGTGAAAAAAGTGCTAGGGCATTTTTCAAAAGAATATACATGACGGTAATCTTTTTCTGCTCTTGGAAACCACTCAGACCGTCTTTGCCACAAAATTGTGCTTCCCACCCCCACTGTTAAAACCTTCTTTTGTGGATTACGCACTAAATTATATGCAATATTAGCATTAGGCCTGGTGAGCTTAGCAATGACTGTTACAAGGCATTAAAAGCAGCAAAATTAATGATTTAAATGCAGAGTAAACAGCTACTGACAGGAGAAAAGCTACGGTAAACTAAGCTGTCAGATTGTGTAAATACATTTCGCATATCAAGCCACTTTATATAGTCCTCAAGGCTAACCGTTTCAGAAATTCAGTTCTGAACGTTCATCAAATTAAAAGGAAAGATAAACAACATTGCAGAAACAAAATACAGAATCTGAAGCAGTATATTTAGCATTAAAAAATAATAATGGGAACACCTAGTATGAAAAACTAATGTCGTAAATCATGCTCTGATGAATATTTCCCCTTTAATACTATAGAACAGTTTTGCCTTCGATCTGTCCACATTTCCAAGAATAATTATGCAATATAGGAAATGGCATCGGCGTCTGGGTCTACTCAGCGCTTTCTGGGTGGGTCTAAACAGTAGTCGACAGCTGAGAGATCTACTTTGGGCTTAAAGTGAATCAAATCATTGAGTAGAGTCATAGTCACACAAGAACTGCAATTCACCAAAATGCCAGAGGTAGCATAAGTTACATCACATGCCCTATGACTTTTAATTTCATTCACACACACACATTTTACGTGAGCCTAGGCAGCGCATGCGTTGTCTGGAAGAACTGGGGTAATCACTCTACAGAGTGTACCCAGCTAATCCCGCCTGCTGCCTGTCATTTGTTCACTCCCATGTTGCTCTTTTTTTCCTGGCTCCTTATTGGCTGGTGCTCTGATACATCATTTCCGTTTTTTGCCAAGCACCAGCCTAATTGTATACAGGCATGAATTCCATAATGTCCTGAAGATGATCCCCCTATCTTTTCCCAGGGATCGAAACGCCGTCGACAATCTGTACACCATATGCATGTAATACAGTGTATAGCCTATTGTGCAATGATGTATCCACGTTATTCAAATCGGCTATATTCTATGTTAAGCAGACTCGTTCCCCTTGTCTGAACCCTTCCCTAATTGTTGTTTTGTCTATTTGTGTTAGTAGGACGCGGGCTGTGTACCACTTGAATTTTGTATGAAATCCTTTTTATGTACCTATTGAATATTTAATTCTGTCCAGCTGGACAAAGAATATAGAGTCTATGTAGCCTATATTTATGACCTTGAAAATCTTTAAAACTGTCTGGACCCCTGTCTTTAGAAATTAGATATGCACCCAAGGTCCCTGACCAATTGCCTATTGGGTTCCCTTGTATTTTGAAACATTAGATTCCACGTTCAGCATTTGTGCACGAAAAAGGTCTGAGAGGACGATGTTGTTCAGTCTTAAATTGTATAGCGTGCACCTAATCGCCATGTTGCAAATTCCATAATATACAATGTGCACAGGGTGTCAAAAGTAAAGCACATATTGTTGTGCTCCAATTTTAATGAAAAGGGCTGCTTTATTTATATAAAAGCAGTACTTTTATTTACATTTGTTTTAGCAGAAACCACAGAAACTGAATGCGCTTTACTGTATGTTGTCCTTCTTTTGTATCTACGCAGCGCTGTCGAGAAATTGACATTGGTGGGCACTGATAGAGAATTTGGGACCTGCTTCATTTTTTGTGAACTCCAAGCAGCCTTGATTGTGGAATTCTGTTAAACCTCTCTAGGTTTTGTAGCAGTCTAGTGTTTCGGCAAGGTGCCCGAAGGAGGAAACACATCCACACATTGTATCACTCTCTGGCCAGGCGTGGCCAGAGAGCTTAAATAAACAGGCCGAAGTCGCTTGGGACTTCCGGCCCATGCCAGCCCAGTACTGTGTATGTGTGTCCTTTATTGCCCCGTGTTAAGGCCTGCAATCTCCCCTGACACCCTGAGTTTCATCCTGACAATAGCGCCCCCCAACACTGGCGACGAGGGTGGGATTCAATAACCCCCACCGCCTGCAGCTGCCACCAGCAGTGAGAAGAGCCGGGCGTATTTGCCGCAAAGGAGCAAGAAGAGCCCCTCGTGACTGGCGCTGACGGAAGACCGTTGTGAAGCCAGTAAGTGGGGGAGAAGCTGAAGGTCCCAAGAACCTACCGGGGACAGCAGGCTGAGTGCACGTACATCACGCGAGAAGGCAGCAAACCTCTTCTTCCCTGCCAAGTCGGCAATAGGCAGCGGGGAAGCGCGAGTGCACCGTGCGAAGAGACAGCACCCCGCCCAGACGCTCTGCGGCCCTCACGGGGTACGTGCGCATGCGTGCTGAAGATACAAAGCCCAGGGTGAAGCCCGGAGCCTGAAAACGGGGAGAAGACCAGGCACGCATGCCGCTCACCACCACGTGGGTAAAGGGCAAGCCACAAAGGAAGGGAATCTGGTCCATATGCTGATTAGGGCGGTCCATCGACCAGCCAATAAAAACAAGCAGTGGCAAAGCAAAAGCAGTGTAGAGAGCCTATAGCAGGGAGCACACCAGCAGTGGCAACGTGAGGCAATATTGAAACAACCCACAACAGCAGTAGACAACAAGCATTGGCACAAGCAACAGCGGCGAACCACTCCAGTGAGCATATATCGCACCAGACCACACCATGTCAAACTAACCAAACGCAAATGCCGCACCGCCGCAGGGCGCAGCACCTGCACAGCCACCACCTCCACCAACTCACTCGCAGATTCAGGCACTGCCACCCTTCAGTGAACTCATTGAACCGTCGACTGCGGCCCCGAGATGGGCAGTTTGGGTTGGGCGCCTCAATAATTATTTTATTGCGACCAGAGAGACAGACAATGCAGTAAAAAGATTGCTGCTCTTACACTTTGGAGGGGATGAAATATACAAGTTATTCTCTCACCTTCCGAACACCGGCGCACCAACTGACTATGACGCAGCTGTCAGAGCGTTAAATGCGCATTTCGATCCGCAGCTCAACCCTCACTACAAGCGCTTTAAATTCCGGCAGTCCAGACAAAGAGAAGGAGAGTCCATGGATGCCTTCCACGCACGACTTCGGGAACTGGTGAGCACGTGCGCTGAAGATGATAAGAAGAAGGAGGTCACGGCACAGCTCATCCAAGGGTGTTGAAACAAGCACTTGAGGACGCTTATACTTTGACAACCAGGCATCACTTGGAAGAGATCCTAGTGCTCGTACGCTCGCACGAGTTGTCCGATGTGAGGGCGACAGCGATGGAAGCCACGCTAAACCCGCAAGCTGAAGCACAAGAGCACCTAAAGACGGAGCGGGTAGATGCTTTCCGCGTGACACCTAGAAGCAGACGAGGGAGGTGGTCTGCCAAAACGCCACGACGCACCACGTGCGGGTACTGCGGAAGAGAGGAATACAACCAGGGTGGATGCCCGGCGAGGGGCAAGACGTGTTCCAAATGCGGAATTCCAAACCATTTCGCAAGCGTGTGTCGGGGAGGATTTTGAGGCAAAAGCACAGCTGGAACGAAGTCAGTAACTGGTGCAGTCAGACACCTCTCATTGGAAGAACCGACAACCTCCCGACCGGCCAAGGCATCAGCCCACAGCCAGCACAGGCTAGACAACTCCTCAACAGACGAGGACGAGGAGTGCTATTTCGTTTCTTTCGCAAGTGACCTAAAGCGAAGAAGGAGGCCGCAACCAAAGTGCAATATCGAAATAGACGGGTCACCAGTGACCGGGGTGATTGACACCGGAGCGACCATCAACCTGATGGGCATCCAGCATTACAAAAGCCTGAAGCCAAGGCCGTAACTCACCCCATCCAGAGTTCGAATCCTCACCTACGGAAGCCAGAAGCCCCTCACTCTCCGTGGGAAGATGGTGGTCCAAGTCAAAGCAGAAGACAAGGAGGTGACAACAACATTTCATGTCCTCTACAAAGAGGCCGACTTACTAGTAGGGAGCCACACTGCGGAAGACCTTCAACTAATAGCGTTCGCAAACGCAGTGAAGATACTCCAGACAGAGGACATACTAGAGCTGTTTCCACAATTGTTCTAGGGGCTAGGAACCATCAAGAAAGAACAGATACGCCTCCACATTGACAGGGCTGTGCAGCTGGTGGTGCTGCGACACCGGCAAATCCCATTTCACCTAAGGCCGCTTGTGGAACAGGAGCTGGTGAAATTAGAGCAGCAAGGTGTCATAGAGAAGGTGTCAGGCCCCACGCCGTGGGTGTCGCCCATGGTGATAGCCAAGAAACCGAAGCCACCCGGCCAAATCAGGATCTACATTGACATGAGGATGCCCAACCAGGCCATCAAGCGGGAGAGACACCGCACGCCCACGGTCGATGACATCCTAGGTGACCTAAATGGGTCTCAATGGTTTTCCAAACTTAACCTCAATGCTGGATACCACCAACTACCACTAGTGGAGGAGAGCAGATACATAACCACCTTCTCGACTCACCTCGGGCTCCGCCGATACAAGCGCCTCAATTTCGGCATCTCCTCGGCAGCTGAAATTTTCCAAAATGCGGTGAAGGAAATCCTGTCAGGCCTCCAAGGGGGTCCTCAATGTCAGCGATGACATTCTGATTCACTCCCGGACAGTTGAAGAAAACCATCGACGCCTCAGGGCCACGCTACAATAGTTAGCTGAGCATGGAGTGACTCTCCACAAAAAGAAGTGCCAAGTCTTTCAGAAGACAATTGGTTTCTTTGGATACGTCTTCAGCTCCGAAGGAGTTAAACTAGATCCTTGATAGTCACAGGCCATTCAGTGCGCTCCGGCTCCGACGAACGCCTCCGAAGTTAGGAGTTTCTTGGGGATGGCGATATACTGTGCTAGGTTCATCCCGAATCTGGCAACCATCGCCGAACCACTACGGAACCTCACCAAAAAAGAGACTCCCTGGCGATGGACAACTACCGAGGACCAAGCATTCACCCAAGTGAAAGCAGTGCTGCTAGACAGCACCACAATGGCCTATTTTGACACAACCAGATCCACAGAGATACTCGTAGATGCCAGCCCCGTCGGGCTAGGGGCGCTACTCACCCAGGAGACACAGCCAGGCGTATGGGCCCCCCTCGCATTTGCCAGCAAAGCACTAACCTCAGTGGAATCACAATACTCGCAGATCGAAAGAGAGGCACTAGCAGTGAAGTGGGCCTGCAATCATTTCCACTTATATGTGAGTGGACATCCTTTCCGAGTGGTGACCGACCACAAACCGCTCCTCCCCCTATTGAAAGGGACTGCCCCGCATCCGCCCCCGCGGATAGAACAGTGGGTCATACAGATCCAACAATATCAGATGGACTTAGTGTACCGTCCTGGAGCCAAAAACCCAGCAGACTTTTTATCCTGCCATCCTGCTCCGGCCAATGAACCCGATGTGACACAAGCAGAAAAGACTGAGGACTTCATAAACATGGTTGTCCTTAGATCATACCCACGGGCAATGTGAGTCGACGAGATCAAGACACACATTGACACTGATCCGGTGCTCAACCGTGTCGTGCAAGCCCTGACGACCGGATCATGGGGAGGTTTCCTCAAAAACATTGATGGCTGGAGCGATGGTGAAAGAGCCCGATGAGGGCAAATGTGGAGAATTCATGGAGAACTGAGCATTGCGGATAGCGGTGTTGTCCTGAGTGGATCGCGTATCGTCATCCCAAAAGATCTAGAAGAACAAGCGACCATTCTCGCTCATGAAGGGCACCAAGGCACGAAAGGATGAAATCTAGAATGAGAGAGAAAGTGTGGTTCCCCAATCTGGAGGAGACAGTAGATACTTTAGTCCGTAACTGCAGCTCCTGCCAGCTCACCAGTAATCCGGAAACCCCGGCTCCAGTCATCACTGAAGACCCAGCACCATCACCTTGGTCGTGGCTCAACCTCGATTTTGGCAGCTTTCCTGATGGGAGAATCTCAGTGGTCCTGGTGGACAGCTATACCAAATACCCCCCTAGTGGAGGTGGCCCTGTCAACTAGTTTTGTCAATGTGAAACCAATCCTGCTCAAAGCATTCGCATTGTTCGGTCTGCCCCAAATCATCAAAACGGACAATGGACCACCCTTCCAGGGAGGGGAATTTAAGCATTTTCTAAAATATCTTGGAATCCAGCATCACCGGATCACACCACAATGGCCGCAGGCCAATGGAGAAGAAGAACGCTTCATGCGAACCATCAACAAGGTGCTACGCATGGCAACAGCAGAAGGAAAGGACCCCGAGGCATCTCTCCAACACTTCCTACACGAATACCGGAGCACCCCGCACAGCACCACCCACTGATCCCTGTGGTCACTCATGCTGACTGGCCCACGGCGGGACATGTTGCCAATGACAGATGCCTGGGCCCCTGAGCCATACGACTCGCAAGCAACACAAGAGCGGAGGCGCATCAACAATGATCGAGCCAGTCGAAGACGGAGGGCTCACTCCCGGCAACTAGTCCCGGGTGACCATGTGCTAATACGAACCAGGTGGCCCAGAGGAAAATTATGAGCCCCCTACGAAGCCGAGCCATGGGTAGTAAAAGCCACCATAGGCACCACTGGCACGGCGGAGAAAAATGGAGAAGTCATCACACGTAATGTGTCCTGGTTCAAGCAAATTCCGCCAACCACTGACGCCGGTCAACAGATTGACGCCGGTCAACATGTGGAAAGTCCAACACCCACAGAAGCGGATTCAATCCTGACAACAGCTGACCTGAGTGGGCCACCAGCCAGCAGTCCTGTGACATCACCACCGTCAGGCCGAGTATGTGTTTCAACGCCCGACTGCGGAAGCCGTCGGCGACTATACAACCTGAGGCCAAACCCTCGGCCCAGCCAGAGACTTGCTGATCTTGTGTGTTAAATATTTTAATGTTTGATTTTCAAAAGAACTGGTTTAGAATGGGATGTAGCAGTCTAGTGTTTCGGCAATGTGGCCGAAGCAGGAAACACATCCACACATTGTATCACTCTCTGGCCAGGCGTGGCCAGAGAGCTTAAATAAATGGGCCAAAGTAGCTCGGGACTTCTGGCCCATACCAGCACAGTACTGTGTATGCGTGTCCTTTATTGCCCCGTGTTAAGGCCTGCAATCTCCCCTGACACCCTGAGTTTCATCCTGACAATCGCGCCCCCAACAGGTTTATTAATCTGTGTGTTGGCTCACGCTGCCCACCTGTGCTCTGCCACCTATGGACTCTGAGCTGTACCTATCATTCATATCTGGCTTGTGAGCTCTGTGTTTCTTTGAAACACCATGCCTAGAGTGGTGCCCCCGTACTGCCAGCAGTCTGCCTCCCCTTTCCAAAAACGGAAGCCCCGCCAAGAAGAGCCCCCTCTCCACAAAGTTCATGCAAAACAAGGACCCCATGACAGCCCAAGATTTCATCTTAATAAAAGTTATCTCGTACATCATCAGGTCCAATGTTAAAAGTTATGTCGGAAAAATGAATGCCTACACTTCATTTTGGTAGGCCGTCTTTGTTTTTTTCAGGTGAATGGAACATTTACTTCTTTAGTGCCTTGGATAATGAACACTTTTCTTCCTTAGACAGCAGTGTGCAGGTGCAATTATTAGACAACACATTAATAAAACTGACATCCCATACACATCTGTTGCTACAGAGCAGAATCGTATCTTCACGTTTTCTGTATCTAGCACAATCCTACAGTGTCCTCATAAAACCAATTTAAAACTGATTTTTTTGTGTTCAAATCTTTTTTATTTGAGAATACAAATAATACAAATTATATACATGATACAATAATTACGAAAAGTTCAAAATACAGAGAAACAAAACGAAACGCAACGAAAATACAAAAGTAAATTACAGGCATACACATAAGGAAATATAAAGTGTAAGAATGGCTCATTGAACAAAGGGAGACAGAAAATACAGCATTAGCGACTACAATCGACATTTTCAATGGGGTGATAATATGTTCAGGATACAACAGTGCTTCGAAGGAACTTCAAATGGATCCTTAATGGACATTTGTCATTTGAGAACAATGTTCTTACCGTCCATCCATAATGAATTGGAGCCATGGAGCAGAGATAGGGGGAGGGGGTTAGGCAGCAGCAACATGATATGAAACAATGTGTATAGGAGAAGACTGCGAGCTCATAGTACAGGCGTGAATAAGCAGTGTGTTGTCACAGGCTTATTGTGGGACAATTGGTTTAAGGTGGGTCATAGCAAAGTTCTAATGAGTCTAATAGGCTCCATAATTGGGTAGGAGGTTTTTGCCAAGGGGATGAATGAAGGACGTCATTGTCAGCTCCCCTCAAGGACGACAGCCATTCCTGCCAGATTTTGAAGGAGACATCGGAAGCATTCTTCCATTTGTTGAGAACAACCTTGCATGCAAGCATCATCATGAGGTCTAGAAGGTGTCTGTCGTTGCATCCTGGGACCGGTAAGGTGGATTTTATCCCAGTCAAAAGCCATGTTGGAATGGTTAGGTTCATTCTCCCAGTCCCGTTCACACTTCCTGTGTGCCTTCTGAGGCATAGGAGATAGGATCTTACAGATTTTTGACACCATATGGCCTGTTGACATGAGTTGGATTAATTTATTGCAGAGTGTAGGGTTATGTGGTGGGATGTCTCTGGCAGAGATTAGTGCTTTAAGGGATAGAAGTTTGTAAAAATCAATTGGTTGGAGGTCAAGTCACGATTGTAAGGTGGCAAAAGTTAGAGGAGTGGTTCCTTCATAAATATCTTGTAGCAGATTCACACCCTTCTTGGACCAGTGATCCCAGTAGAGGAGTTGGCCCTCATCTCTTAAAGCTGGGTTGAACCAAAACGATGTTAAGTTAGACTGAGAGAATTGCGATTCTCCTATTACCATGACCAGAGAATCTGGATTTCATTAAAGACACGGAGGCTCACATTATGCATACAACTTTTAATGCGTCTCCAAGCAGCCGCAAACATCATAATAGAAAGGTTCCATTGAGAACATTCAAAACAAATAAACTCCAAGAGCCATCAGAAGACTGCCTCTTTTAAATGAGGAAATTACAGAGAAGTCATAAAACAGCAAAAGGATCCAAATAAAGTTCATAAAACTGTAACAAGTTCCAAATTATCCAATAACTTCAGGTGGAAATTCAATCCAAAGGAGATGGAGTTCAACGAGGATCCAAGCATCCCAAGATTTAAGAAGGAATATCTGAAAAGAATAAAAAATGTGTAAGTTTGAGAGTAAACAATATCAAGGAATCATTTATAATGAAACATTTTAACAAAGTATATTCAATAATATAAGCTGTATTGAAAAGGAGACAATTGTAAATAAGTACGGTTCAAACAAATACACTTCACATCCCAGGGAGGGATGGGTGGGATAATGTGAGCCTCCGTGTCTTTAATGAAATCCAGATTCTCTGGTCATGGTAATAGGAGAATCGCAATTTCATTACAAGACCGGAGGCTACATTATGCATGTTGGTAGCTTTGTAAAACTACATCAGACATATGTTCTATAGGTTTGCAGTAATGACGAGCAAAGGTGCTAGCGTTTGACCAATCAGCAGCCTTAAGAATATCATCCAATTTACCTCCAGACCAAAGTGATTTGCTAGCCATAGCACCTCTTACAGAATGAGCTTGAAATTTACGTAAATTAATACCAGCTAGACCCATAACAGATTTAACCCATCTAGAAATAGAGCTAGAGGAAATGGCTTTATGAGGTTTAACAAAAGAAACCAGTAATTGATTAACGTTTGGAAAACGGAGAAGGGACATTCTGTGTTCATACTCCCGTAAGCAGTCAACAACACAAAGCTTAGGACATGAGTCAAAGCGGGGATAGAAGATAGAATCAGACATAGTCTTAGTTCTACGATAAATTTCAAACTTAACACCAAACATGTTGAAAGATCTATTAGAAATGTCTAAAGCTTTAACATCAGAGACCCTTCTACAAGAAATGAGACAGAGAAGAGTAGCGAGTTTGAAAGAGAGAAATTTTCTGGTGAGAAAATTGTTGTGAGGCCAAGAGATAAAGAGGTCTAAAATTAAGTTAACATCCCATAGGGAATCATATTTCGGCTTTGGTGGTCTTCTCAGACGGATGCTCTTCATGACTCTACAAATAATAACATTCTTACCTACCGTCTTACCATTCACCAGAGTATGGCCAGAAGAGATTGCAGATCTATAGCAATTGATGGTTCTGTAGCTAAGACCTCTATCAAATTGTTCGCCAAGAAAGTTAACTATGTGGACAATAGGAGCCTCAAGGGGATTTCGTTTTCCCAGGAAGATATTCCGCTTTCAGGGCGATCTTGTGTTCCAAGCAGAACATCCAAAGTTTTTTGGCCAGATTCGAAAGGTCTGCAGATCTTGTGCCACCCAGGCGGTTTATATAGGCTACAGCCGAGATATTGTCCATCTTCAAAACGACCGATCTCCCTTGTAAGGAGTGTCTGAAACTCATTAAGGCGTAAAGACCAGCGGTGAGTTCCAAATAATTTATGTGTTGGAGAGATTCTTCCTGAGACCACGTTCCACCAGTATTCTGGTCTAGGAGGCAAGCACCCCAGCCATGTAAGCTGGCATCTGACTCCAAAACGAATTCGGGTTTCGTGCCAAAAATCGCTTTTCCGTTCCAGGCATTTAGATTTTCTAGCCACCAGTTCAGTTCTAGGCTGGCATCCTTGTCTAATGAAATGAGGTCCTCGTACCAAAGACCGGATCTTAGAGCTCTCCCTTTCACTCTCTGGAGAGCTCGATAATTCAAGGGTCCCGGGAATATTGCTTGGATAGAGGAAGAAAGGAGACCAAGGAGTCTTGCAAGATCCCTGAGGGGAAATTCTTTGAGCTTCAGAACATGACGTATTTCTTTTTTGATTTTCGTAATTTTTTTGGAGGGGAGAAGAAGGAGACACTTGGATGTATCCACAGTGAACCCCAAAAACTCCATCGACTTTGAAGGAGTTAAGACAGATTTCTCTTTGTTGATTATGAAACCTAAATTTTCTAAAAGGTTCATAACAGTTTCCAGATCTTTGGAGATTTGAGAGAGTTCTTGAGACATAATTAGAATGTCGTCTAGATAAATGATTAAACGTATTCCTCTTTCTCTCAGAAAGGAGGCAATAGGTCTCATCACCTTGGTAAAGCACCAAGGGGCTGATGAAAGACCGAAAGGAAGGGCTTTGAACTGGAATAAACGATCTTTCCAAATGAATTGTAGGAAGGGTTGGTGAATTTCTGCCATGGGAATGGTGAAATAGGCATCCTTCAGGTCTAGTTTTACTAGCCAGTCTCCTTCTAGAAGAAGATCCCTTAAGAGATGAATCCCTTCCATTTTGAAGTGTCGGTACACCAAAAATTTGTTGAGATGTTTTAAGTTTATAACTGGTCTCCACCCTTTTTCTTTTTTCTCCACAAGGAAGAGAGTGCTTACGAATTTGAGTTCTTCCATTGGGACTTGCGTGATCGCCCCTTTTTTGAGCATGGAAGAGATCTCTTCCTCTATTATAGTTTCTTGATCTGAGGGTATCTGAAAATTCTTTGGAAGAAAGGACTGTTTTGGGGTTTCTGTGAAATCTATCTTGAAACCTCGGACGGTGCTCAAAACCCAAGAATCTTGAGTGATTTTTTCCCAGTTCCGGGAAAAGAATTTGAGTCTCCCTCCCACCTCTGAGGGGAAAGAAAGAGGGATAGGAGGGGAAAAGGTACTCACTTGGTGTGGTGTCACTTGAAGATTGGCCGCGGGATCTGTAGCCTCTTGAACGAAAACCACGTCCTCTTTGCGGAAAGAATTGTGAGTAGTTGGATTGTTGGGAGCCTCTTCCAAAACCTCTTGATCTTGAATTGGACCTTTGATTATATCGGCCGGAAGAGCGGCCCCTGGTTCCGGCCCGTCCAAAAAGGTTGTTGTTAAAAACCTTACGCATATTCTGTTGCGCCTTGTCCAAGGCTGTAAACATGGAAACATATTTTCCCAGATTTTTAATGAGTTCTTCGCCAAATAGAAGACCTTTTGGATTTAGAGATGTTTCTTTGTCGGCCAAATCCGAAAGTTTTGGATTAATCCTAGTTAGGACAACTCTCCGTCTTTCAGCATTCAAGCCTGAATTGGCATTTCCGAGGAGAATTAGGGCTCTTTGACTAAGACCTCTTATCAAATCAGTGTCAAGTGGAGTTCCATTAAGATGGCTCTCCTCTGCGGCATCTATAATCCTTGCTAAGGGGCCAAGGATATCTAGGACACGGTCTTGGCAACCTTTAAGAGACCTCTCCATCCCTTTTCGGGGGTCTCGTCCAAGTTTAAAAAGAAACTTAATTAATTCAGGGTCCAAATTAGGAGTCTGGCACACTTTATCGCCAATAGAGGGTCTTGTGCACTCAGCCCTTAGGATATTACGAGTATTGCGCTCGAGAGGAAACCTCAACCATTTGTTAATGAATTTAGCCACGTGATCGTGGGGCCACCATTGAGAGCTCCTTGGGTGTGTAAGATTAAGGGGTGAAAACATTTCTTCCCCGAGAGGGTCAAGAATTATATCTTTGGGAATGGAAGAAGAGGAAGATTCTGGGGGATTAAAGAGATCTTCATCATAATCGTCATTCAAATCTAATACGTATTCGTCAGGGGTGCTATCGGAGTTATCGTCTCCAAAATCATTGAGGATCTCAGGGTCATTAGCACTTTGTTTTTGTGTGCCGCTAGGGACACCAGAATATCTTGTGCCGCGTTGGACACCATAATATGTTGTGCCGCGGTGGACACCATGATATGTTGTGCCGCGGTGGACACCATGAAATGTTGTGCCGCGGAGGACACCCAACTGGTTTGAGGTGCGAGGACCTCCCATATACAGCGAGGTGCGAGGACCTCCCATAGTGCTTGAAGGGGGTAAGTCTTGTAAATTTTTAATCTTTTTGGCTTTTTTACCCCCTTTTGATTCATAAGAATCTTGAAAATGACCATTGACAAATTCATCTTCATCGGGAGAGATGGTCCTCTTGGAAGATAAGGTTGAGTGCGTCTTGTCATGTATAGGGACACTTTTCTCATATACAGCACCAGGGGTAGGGGCAGAGGCGCCCTCAGAGTCTGAGTCAGACATTTCCTCTCTTAATTAATATATAATTAAATAAATGGGGGGGGGGGGGGTAATGTGTTATCACAAGTAGACTAAAGGTAGTCCAAAGGAAAATATTTCGAGCGTTTTGAAAAGATTTCCAGCGTTTTGTAAATAAATATTTCGAGCGTTTTGAAAAGATTTCGAGCGTTTTGGTAAGTGAACGTTTTGTAAATTATGTCAGAAGCAAAGGTTTTCAGACGATGCCAAGTCGGGTAAAAGGAGTATCCTCGTACGAGGGAAAGCGCAGCAACGGACTCGAAGTGTAACACGCGATTAGTTGAACAGTCGTGACGTATTGTAGGAAAGAAAAGAGCCTTAGCAACGCGCGTACTCGACGTTACTGCTCCTAAGGGTCTTTCCTCTAAGCATCGTGACGGGGCTCGAGCGGCACTAACAGGCTCGAGCGGCACGGTTTAACAGCGGCAAAAAGCATATGGGAAAGGCGAAAACGCTTAGGAAACCCTTAAATGAAGGTCGCGAGTTAACGGGACATGAAGAGATAAATAGAAGTAAGATCTCAAGTACATTGTAAAATATTGTATATGTAAGGATACATAAGGAGCGAAAATACTTACGTGGCTGAAAGGGAAAAAAGGTCATTAGATACCAAAACAGCACTGAATAATACTCGAAGTAAGAGATTACTAAAACAGCGCCAATCCGACCTGAGAAAGGAGGGAAAAGGGGGGTTAGGGGATTTCCGTAAATTGGAAATCAGTATGGAAAGGAAAGGGAAGGAGGAGGGGGAATGATAATCACCCTAAAACTCCTTCTATAAGAATATAATAATAATCTAACAATGAGAAGAGTGAGAAGTAAGGGTTACTTATCTGCTCAGAGCCGCATTTAAAAGAGGCAGTCTTCTGATGGCTCTTGGAGTTTATTTGTTTTGAATGTTCTCAATGGAACCTTTCTATTATGATGTTTGCGGCTGCTTGGAGACGCATTAAAAGTTGTATGCATAATGTAGCCTCCGGTCTTGTAATGAAATTTTATTTTTGCTTTACAATGTCTCTACAGGTTGAGGGTAGCCCTTTTAGTGTTAAGGACTATATATTTAGAATGAGGGAAGGCTGTGTCGTCCAAAGTCATTATGGCGGGGAGCGGTATTTATTTATTTATTTATTTGTTGGTTTGTATAGCGATCGAATCGACTCCAGTTGGAGTATCTCTGCGCTTATGGAGCTGGTGATAACGGAAGTTATGATTGAGTGGGAATGAGTGGGAGCTAGATCTCATTTCTGAACAAACAGTTTTCAAGAGTTTTCTGAATGTGAGATGTTCTTTACATTGTCTCAGAGACAGAGGAAGTTTGTTCCATAAGGTGGGTCCAGTGATAGATAACGCTTTACTCCTATGTCTGGCTTTTTTGGCACGGGGGACCACTAAAAGAAGATGGTTGCTAGACCTAAGAGTTCGAGTGGGAATGTAGGGAACACATTTCTTTTCAAGGTAGGCGGGCCCTTGTCCATTTAGACACTTATGGATCAGACAACATATTTTAAATTTAGTTCTCTGTCGGATTGAGAGCCAATGCAGCTGCTCAAGGAGGGGCTTAGATGCTGTTCTCGGGGGGACATTGAGAACAAGGCGAGCTGCAGTGTTCTGAATGACCTGAAGCTTGGCCAACACGCCTTCATTGGCAGAGAGCAACAGGCCATTACAATAGTCAATCCGACTTAAAACCAAAGCCTGAACAAGAGTTTTCCTAACTGAGTCAGGTAGCAAAGGGAAGACTTTGCGTAACAGGCTAATGGTATGGAAACATATTCCCGAGATATAGGTAATATGTTTTTTTAGTGACAGATCTTGGTCAAATAGAATCCCCAGATTCTTCACGACCTGTTTGAGTTCTGGAACTGCTCCTAGGTCTTGCGGCCACCAATCTGGAGTCCATAGAATTTTAGCTTCCCCAAACAACATTACCTCAGTTTTGCTGACGTTACACTGAAAGCAATTGACGGACATCCAGTTTGCCACTGCTTTCATACCTGATGAGAAGGAGTTTCTTACATCAGCGGAGAGAATCTTAAATGGGAAAAGGAGCTGCGTGTCATCCGCGTATGGTACTGGGATGAAACCATATCTGCGCATCACTCTTGCCAGGGGTGCCACATAGATGTTGAAAATGGTTGGGCTTAAACAGGAACCCTGTGGCACCCCTTTTGAGATCTCTACTTCCGCTGAACGATACACACCCATGGTGATTCTCTGGGTGCGATCGGATAAGAAGCTCTTCAACCAGTCAAGGGCTTTGTTCTTGATGCCAGCGTTCGACAACCGATCAGTCAAGATGGTATGAGACACGGTGTCGAACGCTGCCGACAGATCTAATAGAACCAGGATCACTGAAAGGCCCTTGTCCTGGTACATATGTCGATCATCAGTGACAGACAAAAGGGTGGATTCCGTGCGATATTTTGGCCTGAACCCTGACTGAGAGTAGTCCAGGGTGCCAGCAAGTTCGATGTATCCAGACAGGAGACGGTTTACATACTTTTCAATCAGTTTCCCTAAGAATGGTAGTAAAGATATGGGTCTAAGGTTGGCTAGGTCAGTCCATGGGATGGCAGTATTTTTCCTTATGGGTCTGACAAGGGCCCGCTTCCATTCTCTGGGGGCGGTACCTGAACTGAGTGAAAGATTCACCAGTTTTTCAACCGTGGGGCAGAGTTGTTCTGCTAGGGCAGGCATTATCCTAGCAGGAATGGTATCATCTGGACTACCACTTTTAATCTGTAGTATTAATGAGGAGGTTTCTTGTAAAGAAATAGGCGGGAAGGTATCTAGAGAGTATGTATCCTGCTTCAGTTCCGTATCTGTCTGAGGGAGCGCCAAGTCTGTGGTAATTGCCTTGTTAGCGCAGACTATTTTATCGTAGATCATATTAATTTTGTTAGTGAAAAAGCAGGAGATTTCGTCGCAAAGCTGTTGAGAGGCCATCTCAGAGGACTCACATGTAACTGGCTTAACAAATGTTTATCAAATTTGATAGAGGACCCTTGGAGAGTTCCCTGCATCTTTAATTTGTGATGCAATATAGGTTTTACGTGCTATACGAATAGCTTTATGATAAATGGATAGTGCATCCCAATACTCTTTCTTATCCTCTACCAGGTGGGAAGTTCTTCACCTCTTTTCTAATTTCCTGGCGGTTCGTTTGAGTATCCTTAAGTGGTCAGAGAACCAGACTTCTAGTTTGTTAGCCAGTCTAGGTTTGAACTGTTTTAAAGGGGCGATTATATCTATGGCTTTCCTAGTTGTCCTTTCAAATTTGTTAAGAGCGGTTACACTATTTTCCTGAGGAGTGAAGAGAGGGGGGTTGAATTTTTCCTTAAAGGTGGTGTCCGTAACTTTATGCCACTGTCTACGTACACTCGGTAGTAAAATTGGACATGAGGGAGTAAGTATAGAATAAGGCGTAATAAATTCTACGATAAAATGACCAGTCCAATTGACCTGTGTTGCGGGTGGGCAGAAAACTAATGGGACGTTGGAGAATATCAGGTCCAGGGTATTGCCTGCCTGATGCGTGGGCCCACTATTCCTCAGTATTAGTCCTAAAGAGGACAGACCTGTTAATAGGGATTGTGCCTCGCTACAGTCCGACCTATCGCTATGTACATTGAAGTCTCCAACTAGCATAAAGTCACTATTGTTGTTGACATGTGGGGCTAGTAACTCTATCAGCGTGTTGGAAAAGTTATTACATGGACCCGGTGGGCGATATACTAAGGCACCCTTCTGACTATCTTTGGGGGAGAGTGTAATTTTAAAAACTAAAAGTTCGATTTCCGAGGTACTTAATTCTTCTAAGGTTGTTAATGATGGATTTTTCAACTTGCGTCCACACAGGTGTATAGTCCTGGCAATTGTGGAACCAATTTTCTCCCTGTTTGCATAAATAGGCCGTTTGGTAGCATCTAAAGTTTGGTAATCCTACGCCTACTCTATCTTTTGGCAATTGAAGTTTACATAAGGAGATTCTTGGTTTCTTGTTTTGCCACAGAAAACGTTAAAAATCTTATGTATCCTGGTGAGGAAGTCTTCAGACAATAACATGGGTAACATGCTTATTAAATAATTGACAAGTGGCGTGATCATCATCTTTAGAGTTTTCACTCTGCCCCACCAGGACAAGAATTTTGGGGACCAGCCGTCCAATAATGAGGAAATATTTTTATATAAGGCATGCTCGTTAGCTTTAAGAGAACTGATTAAATTGCTTCAATGTCTGTAGATTTTTGACTCTTCCCCTTCCCCCAATCCATGTTTTGACGCCGTTCGCCTGGTTGAGCCCGCAGTAGAGACACCGAGCGAGTGAGGACGCCGAGAGAGGATACCGAGACTGTTTCCTTCTTCTCCTGGCTCTCGGTCCCCTGCTCCAACCCCTAACCTCTGCAAAGCATTTGTTTCAATTTCAAACGCAGCAGGAGCCGCGAGGGAGCCTCTGTAGCGCGGCAGGGCCGCAAACATTTCCAGACGCGGCAGGAGCAGCGAGTGTGCTCTGCAAAGCACACGGCAATGCGGCGGGAGCCGCAATCGTTTAATTTTTAAACGCAGCAGGGGCAGGAGCCACTCTTGTGATGCAGCAGGAGCCGCGAGGGTGCTCTGCAACGAGCAGCAATCATTTGCTACCAGTCAATTTTCAGTGGAGTATTTTGGATCAGCAATCTCTAACTATAGACAGACTTATCAGTTTTTCACTAAAATGGGGTAAGGTAGACAAAGAATTATTAATGACCAATGTATTAAGGAAAGCCCTGCCCTCCATGTTTACCTGTTTAGACCTGTCCGTTACCCCTGAGTTGGTACTGTCTAGTTTTTATATTATTACCAAAACAAGAAAAAGGATCCTCTAGGAGGGGCTTGTTTAATACAGCGTGCACAAAAGCCTACACAAAATAAAAGGTAGCCTTAACGAAGGAAAATAGGGATAGAGTTGAAATAGCTGAACTAAGGAAAACTTATAAGCTAGCGCAAAAAAACTGTAAAACCCAGATTAAGGATACCTTATGGAAGCAGCTGCACAAAAGCTTCACCATAAAAGATAATACTACCTTTTGGAGGATAGTTAAATCTCCTTTTCTCTGTGATGGCAATGACCACCCGATGTTGGAGGTGGCGGTAGACGCCGCCGCCTGGGTTGAAAATTTTCCAAACATCGTCAGAAAAGAAGATGATAGTCTATATAGTCTATTGGGTGGGTCCACCAGAGTGTTTGAAGCAAATTAAAGACCCATTAAAGTTAAAATGTATACATCAAGAAGTCATTACGGCCCTTAAAACGTTGAAATCTGGTAAAGCGCCAGGCCCTGACGGGGTCCCAGTGGACCTTTTCAAATATAATTTAGACTTGAGGTCCCCTATTTTAACGAGAGTGTTGGAAGCAGCTATTAGTATAGGTTTAGTCGAGTCATGGTCCACGTCAATTCTGGTACCAATTTCTAAAAAAGGCGATCGTCATAGCCCGGCTTGTTATCGGCCCATATCGCTTTTGGATTCCCTTGGTAAAACTGCTGGACGAATTCTGTTAGACCATCTCCAGGTCTCGGCCTCTGATAATAGCATACTATCAGACTTACAATATGGCTTTTGAGAAGGTCTGGGCACGGTCAATCAAGCTTTGAATCTTGCCCTTTTAATAGGGAAGTATGTCTCAGCGAAGGGAGAAGCCCTGCACATGGTCTATGTAGACCTGACAGCTGCCTTCGACTGTGTCAGTCATTCAAAAATGTGGGCGATAATTTTAGATATGGGGGTAGATCCCCCGCTGGTAAACTTCTTAAAAGAGCTCTATTCAGATGCATCTGCTAGGGTAAGATATGGGATAGAGGGAGAACTGACCGAGCCATTTAGGATAGGGAGGGGAGTCAGACAGGAGTGTGTTCTGGCCCCCTTCCTATTCACACTGTATACAAATGGATTGGAGTCTGAGTTGATAAAAATGAGCCAAGACTTACCAGCAATACATCGTCGACCTATACCGGCACTCTTATATGCCGACGACGCCGTTATCTTGGCAAGAACCCCGGTACAGCTCCAACGCTCACTAACCAGCTACTGCAACTTTATGAGCTCCTTCAATCTTAAAATTAATATAAAAAGACATTTACCATGCATATCGGCTCGAGAAGGAAAAAAAAACTAAAGACATATTTGTCAACAATTCTAGCTTAGAGTATACAACATCTTACCCTTATTTAGGGATTTTAATAGACAACAAGCTAAATTGGGTAAAGGCTATGCTAGGAAGCTAGCTTTTCTAAGGACTATGAAAGCACTGGTGGCATTTGCTCAAAAGTTAGGCAAGAGATCGCCCGAAGAAATGCTAAAGATCTATTACTCCAAATGCACCAGTGTTGCCACCTATGGTTCAGGTCTATGAGGGTACCTAAATACTGAAGTTTTACAGAGAGTAGAGAACTCCTTTATCCGATACCTTCTGTCAGTCCCCCAAAGTACAATGACTTATGGCTGCCACCTAGAATTAGGACTGGATCACATATCAGATATTCTAAAGATCCAGACAACAATGCTGTGGCGGCGTATCTGGACCACTGAACAGTGTGAGCTAACCTGCTCCCTTATAGAGGAATGCATGCTACTTGATAACATGCAAAAGATCAGATGGCTAGTTTATGTAAAGTCCTTTTTTAACGATATAGGCCTTCAGAGATATTTTACTCACCCATATACTATCTCTGAAATACCCAGAAAAGAGCTAAAAAGGATCTCTCTCCTTCATCTGGGCGACCTTCGATTAAGTCAAGAAATAGGAAAAAGTTCAGTGCAACATCTGCTCACTATTCAACCCACCTTTTCGATCCAGCCATATCTGAAGTTTGGCCTAAGTCAATTAAAAAATGTTTTGCTTATTCGATTTAGACTAAATACTTTTCATAGGCTGATCTAGTTTCCAAAGCAAAATGACTGGACTAATAACTTACCACCATGTCCATGCGACTGTAATTCCACGCAATCCTCAATCCATGTTTCTCTGTTCTGCAAGTTCTATGAGGCTCCACGCAGACGATGGATCATCCCGATACTGAGGCAAATGGGTCTCCAATCTTGCCGCCCAGCTTTCCTAGCACTGCAGATGTTAGAAAATGAACTGTACGCTAAATTCATTGTCTGCTTTTTAAAATTTTGTGTAAACCACTGTCGAATTTGTTTTATCTCTTAGTCAATCAGGTATCTTCTTTTTTTTTAAAAGAGAGTTTTGTATTGTAAAAATGTTAAGTTTGTACTTTTATGGTTTTCCTCGAATAATGAAAATCGAATAAAGATTTTGACTGACTGACTAAATAAATCCTTCTGGAATTCAATGCCAAGATATTTAAAGCTCTTTGTTTACCAGCACAGTCCGGAATCACCCACAATACCTTTATCGCCTATGTTGTTAAGCAATTTTACCTCTGTCTTGTCTTTATTAAGTTTGTATCCTGACACCTCCGCAAATTCCGCAATAGAGGACATCAGGGCCGGGATTGCTAATTCCGCGTTCTCGGAGACCAACAAGACGTCATCAGCGTATGCCACGATTTTGACTGTGACATCTCCAAAGCCTATGCCCTTAATTTGTTCGTTGTTTCGTAGAGAGTATAAGAAGGGCTCGATTGCTAGCAGAAATAGTGAGGGGGAGAGGGGACAGCCTTGTCTTGTGCCTTGTTTCAGTTCAAAAGAACTCGAAAGGCATCCACCCGCCCTAACTCTTGCAGAAGGGTTAGCGTACAAGGCTATCACCATGCGGATGAAATCGGTTCCTAAATTAAATTTATGTAGTGTGGCCTCTAGGTAGGCCCAGTCGACCTTGTCAAAGGCCTTCTCGGCATCTAGAGTTACAGCCACCGTGGGGGAGTTAGTCAGTTTTGCTTTTTCTAAGATATGTGCAAGGGTTCGTGTATTGTTGCTGCATAATCTATTTTTGAGGAACCCCACCTGCGATGGGTGGACCAGTTGGGACAGCACTTTTTGAATCCTTTTGGCCAAAATCATGGCATAGATCTTACAGTCGAGATTGATCAGGCTTATCGGCCTGTAGTTTTTTGGGGACGTAGGGTCCTTCCCATCTTTGGGGAGGACAGCAATAATGGCCTCTGCTGGTGTGCCATGGACTTGCCCACTTGTGGCAAACTGCTCAAATAAATCTCTTAGTGGCTCCGTTAGAACAGGTGAAAAGCTTTTGTAGAATATCGCACTGAACCCATCAGGGCCCAGGGCTTTCCCATTTTTAAGGGACTTATTGGCTTGCATGATGTCCTCCAAGGATATGGGGAGATTTAGTTCGATTTTTAATCGTATGGGCATTATGATTTAGAACAATGCAGTAATGTCATGCTCCAGTAGCACAGACCCACAGGTTAGTCAGTGTTTTATTAAATTCATGGATAAAGTATAGCTTAGCCCTGCTTTTACACTTACATATGCTAATTTCATTGCAAGGGTCAGCTACTCTGATTAACACATTCAGTCTGTAGTTTTTTTAATTTTACTGCCATTACTGAATGGGTGTTCAGTAATCACTCAATAACGTGTATGTGTATAAAGACGTGAACACAAGGTAGTCGGATTGCTTGACTTAGGATTTTTTTTTCTCAGAAACTATCTAAACAGGTAAATTGGTTCCTTAAGAAGAGCTTCTTGTTTCTGCTCACATTTCACATGCTTTACTTCATCTTGCATTACCTATATGTGTTTTGCTTTTTCAAGAATTCTGTTTCTTTTTTTTTTCCGGCACCATATCACTCTTGTCTCCCCTCCCTCATAACCTATTTCCAGGTTCTCCAGCACCACAACGCCATACATATGACAATAGCACTATGCAAATATAATCACTGCAAATAAAAAGACAAAAATTAAAAACATAGTAATTTTCAACAGCAAGAGCTCTAACTCCCAGAAATGTGAGACCTATTGCATTGCAAATGCTTGTTTTTTCTTAGTTTTATACAGCGCAAACCAGTCCCGAAGGTATCAGAGTGCTTTACATGAGCACCAATTACAACACAGATGGACATATTCATTTTATTAGGTATGGGGAGGTTGTGATTTGCCCAGAATCACAAAATGTTGAGCGTCCCTGCCGAGACTCAAACCCTGTTCACACTCACCTGCAAGCTCGCACACAAAATACATTTCAAAGAATTGTTTTTTACTTTCCTCAACTGCCAGGGCATATCATACTCCAGCTAATTATACTCCATTTTCTATTACAATAATAGTGAATAATGTGTCATTATTCACTATTAGTGTAATAAGAAATTGAGAGAAAACAAAGCAAGTAGAGCCCTGACCGACATCTATAATGATGCGTTACCTCATCCTCCTGCATCTGGTGTTGCCCCCTCTGAGATCAGGGATCGCAAAGGCACTGCCAGGGGTTTCACTGGGTAAGCTGGGTGTTGCAGCTGCGACCCCTAAATGATGTCCATGTAGTCACGCTTAATGAGTATGTACATGTATTAAACAAGTGTACCAAAGGCCCCTGAGCTCCCACAATGCAGGAGAACAACACTTTACATTTAAGAGGCAGGCCCTTAGCCGTAGCTGACCTGCAATTTAATGAAATTGATCAAAACAACAGCTTAATTGGAGTTGCTGTTGCTTCATGAAGCCAAATGAGACAAATTAGATCTGCAGCAGAGCTTTTGAATCCTAAGGTAGAGGGCGAGGCACCATTTAGTGATCTGCAAGACCGCTTAGCATCGGAGTGTATTACAGTGAAACCACAATATTAATCCTGCAGTCTGTGAAGGCAGGTCTAATACAACTGGGACAGCAGGCACCTCTTGCAGGATGAGGTCCACTTAGTGGCATAGCAAGGGGGAGTCAGGGGGCGGTCCGCTCTGATCGGCACGAGTTTTGGGGGTGGTGTCCTCCTACGCTTCCTCTAACCTGTGACCACTCGGTGCGGGCAAATGCAGGATATGTTCGCCAGCCCACCCCCTTACAGCCACAGCAGGCGGAAAAGGCTGGGACCCCCACGGGAGGCAAAAGTCCTGCTACGCCACTGGGCCAGCACAGAAAGTAAAGGGGTGGTCCATGCAAGCTAGCCACCCCCAGATTTCTTTTTCACTTTATTTCAGTTTTCTTTCCATGTACATGGCCCTCAGCAGAGCATTCAGGAAAATAAATATGTTTCACTGTCAGAAACACCGCCCCCAATAGAGGTGATCTCAGTGGGTCACTGGGATGTGACCCACAGCTGATAGCAAGGTGTGGGTATTGAGCTGCCTTGCCATAACTTGTGACTTTGTATGCCAACAGATATGAAAATGAGGAAAACCCCAGTAACACACACTTTGTGTTCTCTATATTAACAAGGGAATGTTGGAGATAGTAATTAATTTGTAAAGGTCTAAGTGGATGAGCCCACATTTTACTCAGAAGCCCACAGCTATTGCTAGTGGATATCAGCATGCAGAATATCAAGGCTGCACAGCTGTGATTGCATTGCATGCCTCTTTAATCCACCACCAGACACTCTCTGCCCCTTTATCTCAGTTTTTCAGGTTCCAGCTTCCTCCCCTTGTCTCAGTTTTCAGTCATCGTTGTCTTCCTTCTTCTTTTTCCCTTGTTTGTTTTTCCCTCTCTTTCTCTGGGTCATTTTTATCATTAAAAATAAGTGCCAGTCTGCAAAATTGAGTGCTGGTGGGCCCCCTCTGTGACTACTGGCTAAAATTAAACAATGGGTGTAGATTACTGATGAGGTCCAAGGGCTGACACTTATTACGTTTTAAATATGAAGTGACTTTAGTTTAGACATAAAGGCATAGACACACTTGAGCTTTATATTATTTTCAACCAGGTTAGATGGCCGTGACTTGTGAGTCAAGCCTTATGGAAAGAGTTTTGTGTGATTATTGATTAGAGTAGTCGTTTTGATGGTGACTCTGGAAGTGAATTTTGAAAGTTCTGTCATCAAATGTCAGTGAAACATGAATCGCTGAGTGGGATTACAGCTAACCATGATAAATGGTGGTCAAATAAGGCAGAGGAGATAAAGTTACCACTGCAAGGTGGATTTGTTTGTGAAGGGTGTGCCACTGCCAAATGTACCTATATTCACAAGTCCATGGCTGGTTTGTGATTGTTTAACCATTTGGGTTGAATACATCAAGAAAGTTTACAATTCGAAGATAAGACATGATCTGGATGAAAAGGGTCTAGGTTGTGGGGGGCGATGAGGTTATTTGTGACCACTTGTCCTCCATTCATATGATGATCATCAGTGGATGGTAGGAATGGTGGCAGGAAGATGAGCATTTAAGCATGTTGATGGGGCAATGTAGAGGAGGTTGTGAGGTATGACAGTGAATGGTAGGTATGCTTGAGGCATGATGGGTATGTCGTGACAAGGGATTTCAAGGTAGGATGGTACCGAGAAGTGTGATACATATGGGTAACATGTACGTTTTTTTGCCCAAGTTGAAAGGGTCTGTTGTAGAGTGCAGAAGAAATGTTTCTTTCATTCTTTCAAAGTTCTCATTGAGTTGTATATTGGCATCAACAAGTAATTGGCAGAGAACTAAGTGTGATTCTTTAACTTCTTGGTGAATTCACACATTCCTATTTGTTTTCATGAAAGGATAATTAGTTCATTTGATTCCCAAGCATCCTACTGCAGCCCAATTATGAGTTAAGCTCATTCAGGTTCTATATGTCTAAAACACGTTCACATTGTGATACAGTTTTTTGGTTTTTATAATTCAAATTTTCTTTCTTGATGTTTTTCTCAAACAAACTCAGAGTTGTATCAGGAGGGCTATGTAAAGAATAGCCAAGTCAAGCAATATAATCAAAGTAAGGTTTATAGGTAAAGATTGCAACATGGATGGAGAATGACTGTACAGGCAGGTGGGAAGCAGGTGAAATTCCTTATTTAGAGAATGTCATGAACTAAAGTAGGTTTGTTCTAAAGTCCAAGTGCCGAGGTGGAGAAAGCATAGTTGCTTAAAGTATGAGTGGATGATTTTATTCTGGAGGAAAACACGTGTCTTGGAGGGTGAAGTGATTTTTGTATGAGCAATATGGTTGCTCAAATTGGTTCTGTCTTTTAATGCAAGAGAATGAAGTGGAAGCATTATCAAAATGGCAACCCTTTGCCAATGGCAAAATGGCTCAAACCACAGGATGCAATTTTAATTGTAGTTCATCTATTCTACGTTTGGTAGTCTTTATATAGTGAAGGAGGGCAAGAGAATACTTCTCTAAAACAGTGAATTTTTTATATGAACTGTTTTTACAATAGGAACTGCAGTCAAAGGGGCCAATTCACAAAGCCTTGTATGAGTACACAAAGGAATACTCCTTTAATGCGACTTCAAATATTCTTTAATACCTTTGTCAATCTGCCTTAAAACATCTAATATTGAAATATACAGGGACTATTCTTATGCAATTAGTACAAAGAGAACGGTCTGTGCTCTTCTACTATCAGGGATTTGATCATTTCGGGGCCGATTCACACAGGCATTTAGTTGTACATGAAAGAGTACTCCTGGCGTACTACTTCAAGTCCTCATGAGTGCCTTGGTGAATTGTCCTTAATAGGAGAAAATCATTTGACTGAGGATTAAAATACATGAGGTCTGTAATGTATGTTTGTCATTGCTGTTCATAGAAACCTGTACATAAATCTAAGGGAGTTGAATATATAGCATAAGCAAGTATGAGTTTTTTTTATTACCACTGAGCACAATAAAATACTTACGCCCTTATAGTTAAGGTATTTTCCTGTAGAGAGACATTTCTGAAATAGGGGCCATTCCTTTACCATGATAGGATAAGCATCTGCAAGTTGAGTGACAGAAGAATTATAGATTGAAAAAAGGATGCACTTAAGAAATATACACTGAAAGAGGGATGGAAACGTGGCTCTGCCTCTTGCACAGGATGGAAGATCAGCTGCTTATAGGGAGATGGTGGCTTTCTAGCAGTGGAGCAAAGGAATAGTGCTTCCGTCAGGTGCATGGTAGTGCTTTTCTTTATGCAATGTGGGACCCATAAAGCACTATCTGATGAATCAAAGCACACAACTGAGTCTGGTCAACAGTTTAATATGCTTAATAATGTGGCTTGGCAAGAAAGGCAGTGACAAAGCCATCAAATTAATGTCAATTAATAATCAATATATGAATGCATTAGTTAATGTGAAGTCCATTAATCAGACTTGAAAGTAGACAAAGTATGTCTGAACTGTAATCTACTCTGCAATAGCTTAAATCACATCATTCTAACATTTACTACACCTATGGGCATATATATGAGAGGGTTACGTCGTGTTTGACCCATGCAACCGTGGTACATATGTGATGCACACCTCTAAGTCAGATTTTTAAAGCAACGCAAAGCCACTTTGGGTCAAAAATGCTGGAATAACCCAATTGCAGGGCAAATCGCTGTCTTCCTTTCCTCTGGCCTGAGAAGGCATTCCATGGGTGTTCAGTGGGTGTTCCCACACAACTCCCATGGATTTTGATATATCCCAACATTTACAAGAAGATGTATTCCTGGGGGTGCGTTAAAAACTTAAACCTTCCCAGGGCAGGCGTAACAAGAAGTATCTTTATGTCTCCTAATTTCTTCCTCTTTCTATGCGAGCTGCATTCTGCAGCACACATAGAAAGAGGAATATGCCTCCCAAGATTGTTTTTGTGCAGCTCTGTGCCCCATCCTGCACAAAAACAATCCTGTATGCAACGCAGGCATGATGGCACCATGGTGCAAGGGTGCCCGGGTAGGCTCTAGACTCCCAACAGGGTGCCAGTGCATGGGAAAGGACAGGAATGCACTGCATTGCCTTAAATACGGCATATTCCTGCCCTTTCCCTGTCATGCAGTGCAGCCCAGCAAGATGACTGGCTGTTATGTGCTGTGGCGCGCTGCGTGGGAATTCCCATAAATATGCCCCATAGTTCCCATACCAAGATCCAATCAGGTTAGAATATAAAGATACAGTGGAGCTCATTAGTTTCTGATTGTCCTCCAAAATAGAGCTTCTCTTAGCGTCCTTTAAACTTACAATTATATACAACCAAACGAGGTACACTGGACCGACCTGTACTCTGCAGGTGTACTGTTGAAACCAATTAGGCTATTCTACGGTTATCATTTAAAAGAAAACATTTCACATGAGAAAGCAAGCAAAGGCACATTACTACCTTTGTTAATTTGGACTTTCCTAGAAACATTAATGCATGTCATGTAGCAAGATAGCAACCAAATGATAGCCTTATCAAACCGCTGGCCTACATTATCTGTGGTCAATCTAAACGTGAATCATACACAGTTAACCCGCTTACTGTGGCCCCGATTTTCCCGCAGTGCGGCACTTCCGCAAAACGGGCGGGGCCGCGTCTGCCATTGGTTGACGGTAGCACTGGGGAGGTAGTGCTGCCGTCGGCCAATGGCCGACAGCAGCAAGGAAGGGGTTAATAGCAGTTGTGTGTGTACACGTTAATGTCAATATAATGCAATAGCCTTCAATATGAAAAAAACCATAATCATGTGAATATCTAGGCAGATGCTTTGGATGCAGGTCTGTGGCATGTCAGGGCATGAATGATTTATCAAAGGTGACCTTGAGATTCATAGTATGTAACATGCCTGTGTTATCCCAGGAATTCCGAAATATAAACGTGGTAAACGTGGGTAAAGGCAAACAGGCACTTTTACATTTCTTCTTTTCTGAGAATGCGTTGTCTTTCTTTACACCTTTCTTGGCATCTGGTACAAAAATAAAAATCAGCCCAAAGCATTGCTGACTGTATTAAAATGTAAGTGCACCCCTGTTGCTGACAAAGCAACTCTGCAAGTACTCAAGGATGTTGCAGTTCAGCAGAAACATGCAAACTGGCAGTCAAAAGTTCAACACTGCCTATAAACATATATCAATGTACTGCTGAAAGTCTGGGTCATGGACTGATTTTGAGTTTTGGAAAAAAAGAAAATGTTTCCATTTGGGGGTTATTTGTATGGACGCAGCCTAGAGCGCTATATTTTTCATACAATGCATGTCTATACCATAAGGCATCAATTATCCGCGTGCAATGCAAGCGCTGCAGGTCTGCCTCTTGAGAAATGCGCAGAGCATTTTGCTACTCAGCACCTATAGTCCATCCAGTGTACGAAGTCAGTTTAGACTGGCATGGTTACAACATGCTATTACAGATTCCAAACACTCACAGATGTCCATTTATATTGGATCAGCAGGGCAGGTATCAGGCACCCAACACTGTGACTGAATCATGAAGAATGTGAGCGCTAGAGGATTAAGAGGCATATTTACTAGAAAATGGTGCTGCGCTGCAAGCCCTCTTGCTGCCCCAAGCTGCGTCATTATGAAAGTGCAGGAATGCATCGTATTTACAACAATATTATGAATTCTTGTGCTTTGCTCTGTGCCGGTGCACTATTGGCTGCCTAGAGCCAACGCAGGCACCCTTGTACCGTGGTGCAAAGATGCCTGCGTTGCGGGGAGGATTGTTTTGTGCAGAAAGTAACACCTTCCTGCACAAAAACAATCATTGATGGTGTCTTCATCCTTTCTATGTGTGCTGCAGCAGCACACATAGAAAGAGCAAAAAATCTCCTCGTTGCACCACTTTAATGCCTCCCCTGGGGAGGCGTTAGAATGTGACCGATTCCCATGTTTACGAAACCTTGTAAATCTGGGAATGCACCAGAATCCATGGGTGTTATGTGGGACACCAACAGCAACACCCTTGGAAAACCCCTTTAATGCAGAGTAATGCATGACAGGGGCCATACTGATAAGGCCATGAAAAGTCACGCAGGGTGGCTTTGTGTGCCCTTGAAAATATTGCACAGCATTGTGCGCCACCAGAGCCCCAAGAAAAGTGACACTTCAGTGGCGCAGGGGCCTTGCAAATATGCCCCTAAGTTTGGACTGATGCATTTATTATTACAAAGATCAAAAAGCATGGAGACTGCCATTCCATCCCTTTCATTACTGTCAACCAGCATAAATAAGACTGAATACACTAAAAAGGAAAACGATAAATAGGTTACTATTGTTATCAGCAGCTGGAATGGAGAGTTGTGAGCTGGAGAGTCAAGCAGAATGTTTTCTTTGCAGGCTTTAAATACTGTTAAAGGCCTGCTCACAAAGCATTCAGTAGCTTCCAACTCACCACCCTCTGGTGGGCACTATCCAGTTTTTTCCCTACCTCAGCCCTCCACCCATCTTTTAGGGACTTCATCTCACAACAAGCAAGTGAGATTACAGCACACCATGACAGCTCATTCGTACAGCTTCGCCTTATATCTTCGCCGCTCGGTTGTCATTGTGGCAGTTCCTCCTCTTGCTTCCTTGAAAGGGAAATGTAATCCCTCGGCAGCAGCTCTGTCCCATACATTTTGGGGTGTGAAATGATCACTCATTATTGCCCAAAGGAACATGCAATAACATTTGATTAGAACAATGGAATGTTGTGAGCTCCACTGAAGACAATGGAGAGGCAAAGGGACAGTAAAGCCTGTGTGGGCCTGCTGTTTCAATGTTTTAATGTTGCTTTGCTTTTTCTGTATCTCTTTGTTTATTTGAAAACATTTTATCCTAAATGATTCAAATGTAGCCGCGGCCTGCAGATAAATGTGGTTGGGCGAAGCAGGACGGGGTTGGAGAGGAGGAAGTTGTCAGACGACATAATAGGTTTATTTAAATAAATATATAACACCTATTCCGTCGTCTTTCCGCTTCCCCCCTGCCGTGGCCAGCCCCGCCGCACCGCACTTACATGTGCCAGCCGCCGCTGTTTAAATGTCTTAATAGATTTATAGCTATTATTAGGGAGAGGGCTTTTAATGGCTAGCATAGCCCTTGATGGTGATTACAATACTATGTTATGGTTACTCACCATGAAGTCAGGACAAAGGACAAGCAAAGGTGTGCAGCCATTAGCATTTGAGTAATAGTATTCTTATCTACCTCAGTGATAGTCATTGCATTGAGTTCAGAAGGATAAAAGGATGGTTGGGCCCTCACTGGACTTCACCCATGTTTCCCCAAAGGTATTCAATTTGCAGAATATATTTCTAGGACTCTCCATCATATTACCTATGCAAAGGTTTTGAAGGACCTGCTTTCCACACTGCTGAGCCCACCATTGTCTGGATTCTGCATGTCGCCCTGGAGTGTTTTAATGCTACATACAATGGTTTTCTGCTGTCGGCGCAGAAGATTGCTGAAGAAAACCTCTGAATCCAATCTTCTTATTAAGTCTGCAAACCATATTTATTAAAAGCTGAGATCACAAAGTTTGGCAGGGGTTTCTCCAGAAGAGGAGATACCCAAGGCAGAGCCATGGACACATTTAAAGCCATTATTGGAAGCTTTTAGAATCTGGTAACATGATTAAAGGTTTTTGTCATGCTAAGTGGCAGATGGAGGAATGACATCATGAAAAACAGTAAGCCTAGAAGTGAGTGTACGTCAACTGTATCTAAACATGATGTTAAGTACATTTACTATTATACATACACAGCAGTTCTTTAAAAATCATGTCTCAAATTCCAAGTACAAAAAATAATAAAGATGGCTGCAACAGGATATATACAATTTGGTTTTAAGATAACATTTGTCGATTACCTCCTTTCAAGTAAAGCACAAGCTTCAACACTTTTATGTGTACTCAATATTCAGTAGATTAATCATTACTTGCCTCTCATTTTGTTCAGGCTCTTTCAACCCAATGCATCTTTAGAAATATATGTAAGGGACATCACAGGAGGCGCGTCTCTGGGCAACTTCCGTTATTGAGGCCTTTATAATCTGCCACAGTAAGCAATGGAAAAAAGACTATAGTAAGAATGACAAGGCCAAGTTTTACTAATTGCATTACCAACTTGGTAGGCCCAGCAAAGACCCCCCACTCTGGATTATTGTCAATAGTTCTTTAACCTGAGTACCAATAATTTAAACTTTAAAGTGAACAGCTTGAGAATTGTCAGCTGATATACAAACAACATTATATCACGGACATGTCTCTATGATCTAAGCATAAAGACCCTGTCCATTCTGTTCTGTAAGGTGACTGTTCTCTGGGCTGTTAGTTCAATGTTAACATTTCTAAGAGCACCAGCAAGAGCGTTGATCTCTTCCTCTAATAAAATAGCACCCTTTTAATCTTTTCTTTGAGACGGCAATCCTATAGCTTGGAAATGCAGTTGTGGAAACTCCTGGCTGTCTCTGAAATCTCTCTTTTCGTTTTACTGCTCCTTCGAAAATCTAGGAGCGGGGACACAAGTTGCTTAATGGCAGGTACTATGTAGCTGTGATAGCAGAAGCTAAAAATATAATTCAGTAGCTACATATATGCTTTATTTCCACGTAGAGTTTGAGCAGTTTTGGTTATTTCAGTAAAAAGTACTTCTAATGGGAAGATGGCTAGTGTAAAGTTTACCTGGGACTATTCTGGTGCAAAGTTCTAATATAGTCATTTGCTATTCCTTTCTCCAAAAACCAGCGTTTGGGCAGAAGTAGTTGGCTAAATGGAAGCTGTGCATGTCTTGATTATAAATGGGTAACTTCAGATCATCGAGGGTGGCACAAGTTAAGTTCTCATCACATTCTGGAATAATACAGCATACTGTTCTTCCCAGTCAAACAGTGTCTCGATGATAGGCAGAACCCCCCATTTGAGTCTTTGAGCACAGAAGAGTAAAGCCAGCAGGCAAATACATTGAGATACTTTTTGTACTAATCAAGGACCTGTAGGAACCCATTTCATTGACAGAATGATCGTCTGTTCCCGGGACGATCGGCAGGCACTATTTCAATGTGCTAGCCTGGACCACCACCCTCCCTCATCTTAAAACACAGCCAGATTATGAGACAGCCAATCAAACAGCTGTGAAGAGATCCGGTAAAACCTACAGAGGAACATAGCAGCCAGGTCATGGCCTACCGCTGGGTTCGCAGGTTATAGTCAAGGACAGGATGTAGGCCTGAAGTATAATGGCCACTTTGCAATTTTGTGGCAGAGAAAGGAACTTCCCACTCTGGCTGTACTAAGCATTGTGTGGGTAATAAGAAGCACTTTGAAATGCCTGTGCCACCTCTGTTGAAGTGATTGCTTGTGCTGGTGAACTTTAACATATATCAAGGCTCTGGGCTGCAGTTCCTGGCAGGCCTTGGACGCTTACCACCATCAGTGAATCCTACAAGGCCAGAATCCAACTGGAAACAAGGGAAGATTATAGGTGTCAGCTGGCGTGAGTCGTAGGTGTCGGCTGACACCTATAATCTTCCCTTGTTTCCAGTTGGGTTCTGACCTTGTAGGATTCACTGATGGCGGTAAGCTTGTGACTGTTATCACTCCTCATGCTACCAGATAATCCATGTACACATCACTCTGATTCATTTCAATTTGGCTCTCACCCAACAGGCTGCCCTCCCCACCTTTGTCCTGAAGAAGACCTGCCCGGGATGCCCAAGAATACGCTCCCTTATCTAGGGTCGAAATATCAACGTTAGAGTCATTATTAAGCCCACGCAATCCCCCTGCACAGGAAGTTATAATCCCTGCCAGAGGGTTATGTTATTATTTGGGACTTGACTATAAATGCATGTTTTTTCTCTCTTGTGTATTCACATGTCATCTATGTCACCCTTGTACAGCACCATCATCACGTACCACATTTAGTCACTTACTGTACACTCGAAATGTTTGTAGTTATTATACTTTGTGCATTCTGTCACATGACAGCCAACCCGAATTTACATTGAACAGTAAAGATTTACATTTACTGCGTTTTCAAAACAATTTTGTGGTGGCTTGTTTCTCAATATCTTTTATTTTCATGAAAATTGTTTTCCTAAAAAATACCAGTTATGTATTGAATACTATGCACAAATCATTTGTCATACCCGGCAGAACCACTTTTTTTTTTAGTGTACACTTACGCAGGTTCTGAGGGCACGGGGTCACCCCATTATCGTTAATAAGAATCTGGTGATTGGGCTGCACTCTTAGCAACTGAGTAAGAAGAAGCATTCCCTGGGTTAGCTAGTGTACCGCCCCATGTGAGCAAACTCCTTTGCAACTATATTAGGGCAAAGTCATATGTAACTCCAAAGGCATACTTAGAATCACTAAAAATAGTGACACTCGGATCTTTAGTGAAGACACAAGCTCTAGAAATCGCCACTTGGACACAGTGCACATGGTTATGACACCTGCTTTCTACTGCATCCGTTTGCATACACACAGCATAACCTGCCTCCAGCTATCCAGCACTGTTTCAGAGGCAGAGTCCATTGCCATGAAACCCAGAGTCTTAGTTCAGTATGTGGGCATCTTTGACGTCAACCAGGGCAGGGTCAATTGCCATGAAACCCAGAGTCTTAGTTTATTATGAGGGCATCTTTGATGTCAACCAGGGTCCATTCCCATGAAACTCAAAGTCTTAGTTCATTATGAGGGCATCTTTGATGTCAACCAGGGCCTTAGTGAAGTAGGTAGAGGTTATTAACTAATCATGGAGTTTACCATCTTAGAAGGTAGGGAACAATAAGGTTTCATGCAACACAAGACATGTTACAAGAGTGATGTAAGCGCATTATATTATGGATAATCCATGGACAATGGCGTTTAGTGTAAATTACAAGAGTGATATGTAAAGCAGACAAAGTACCTTTTAACACTGTGGCAGTCTTGATATTGACAGGTGTCGCCTTTTGGTGGTGAGAAAGCACACCACGACAAATTGACAGAATGAAGACAGCAACCAGAAATGACAGTGAAACACTCTGTTTTCAGACTCTTCAACCAAGTGGCAGGAGCTGACACAGCAGATAAATAGGGGTTAATAAAGCAGCAACTGGGCCCAGACCAGAAAATAATAAGCAATAGGTCTATTTTGGGCCACCTTGCTCTTGTATTAGTAGGCCTTGGCAAAAGCATCTTTTGACTTTTATACAGTTCGCTGAGCCTAACACGGGCTAAGCATTAAAGCAGGATTCAAAGAGAGAAAATAATTATCTGCTTTCCCGGGCCAAGGCAAAGGCTCAGGAGTGTCTCATTTGGCGACATCCTACAGGGGTTCACAGTAGCAGCAACATATAAATCCATGGGTGAGAAAAAAACAACCATTCCTAAAAGGATGTGCATTTTAGATACTGCAGTGGGATGTGGAACTGTAAGGATAGCCTGGATATGGTCCAAAAGTGTCTTTTTTTGCAGAAATATGTTTTTATTGTATTAAGTCAGTAAGCAAATACAATGCATCAAAGTTGTACTGACCTAAAGAATGAGCTGCAGCCTACAGGTCTCCCCCTATTGAATAAAAACAGACCCACCATCTGGGAGGTAAGGGAATCAAAGTCTTTCTTGAGCGCTGGGAGACAATGGAGTGCGATTTTGTATAGCAGGGAGAAAACCTCACCCAAATTAGCTGTCTCTGTTCAAATGTAAAAGTAAAACTAAATTGGTTGGCAGGATGTATTGACACTGAAATGAAGGACAGCACAAACCAACCACGAGAAATAGGTAGTGTTAGGCAATATATAAGTCAAAATGGTCGCTTGATTTGGAACGATGCGGATATTGGGCAACAGAACAAAATTCAGAGCTCTTAGGTCGTGTACAAAATGGTAACTACTCTTTCTGGGATTTTTTAATTAGTAAGATATAGGAGTGTTGCAAATGGTAACAACTCAGTTTGTTTTTCACTTTAGCGCCTAGGGCAAGACTGCGATCCTCAGTAGTTGTGAGGCTGGGAATGAGTGTCCTTCCGATGTGTCCAATCATGAAGTTTGGCACTTTCACTGTTCTATGTACACAGCGATCTTTTAAAAATCATGTCTAAGTTGTTGAGTACAATCCTTGTCTCCTGGTGTTGCATGGGTGTCCGCTTAATGCATTAACAGGCCTAATAATAAAGATGGCCACTAGAGTTTACATGATTAGGGTTCACAGCACAGTTACATTTTATCAAAACAAATTTAAAGTTATGTGTTCGCGTGTGTGCAATGTAGCTCTTAATATTGAAATAAGACCGAACAGTTGGATTATGCTCACTGTCCAAGAAACTGTAATGTACTATTACACAGCTGAAGCTAATGCTCTTGTTTTGTAGACCATGTAATCATCTCAATAGGTCCTGGTTGAAGAAAAGTGGATCTTCAGAATTCTCCTTTTCCACTCTTCTCTGAAATGAAACTCGTCCTGTGTATGTGGGTGTTAATAACTGTGTGCATTGGTCTGTTTTTCTATGCTTTTCAGATACTTGCCTGAAGTAATGAACGATGGGTTGACCAATCAGATCAACAACCCAGAAGTTGAAGTAGACATAACAAGACCAGATATATTCATACGACAACAAATCATGGCCCTAAGAGTGATGACAAATAAACTGAAGAATGCCTACAATGGAAATGATGTCAACTTCCAGGACACAAGTAAGTTAGAGCATTTGAAGTACACCACTGTCTCTGAAATATCTCAAAAGAAATTAGACCCACACCAACATCTCGGCAAGGATGTCTTATGCATTCTCGCTAGTAGTCAAATATATTGATTTATGCTTGATCTAGGCAATGTTAGACACTCGACCATATTAGGATATAAACTTGAAATGTTAAATGTGAAGATCAACAAAAACTGTGACTGATAGAAATTGTTTTGCGTGCCCTTAAACATAACATTATAGAAATACAACTGCCCATTTGAGTTTGGCAATTATGAGGCTTCATTTATTTTGGGTCAAGATCACAGTTCATAATCATAAACTCGGTATGCATTGGCTCTGATGACCCACTTCAACACAGTTCAGTGACCTGCAATTGCCAGCAGGCTTGTCAGTATCTTTTTCCACATCATCCATGACAAAGAATTGACATGTAACAGTCCAAAATGAAACTAGAAAGTCGATTCTGTACTACACCACTTGACTCCAACATCCTGTGAGGGTGGACTACTTATGCTAAACATTCCCCTGCTGCTGCCCTGCACAAGTACAGAACTCCTTAGAGGAACATGATGTGTGAGGTGTGCATTTCAGTGCATTCCTCTGAGGATGCCAGATGCATTGCAGCCATGCAACAATTCAGGACTGCAACCGCACTGATGTTGTAAAATCTTGCTAACTCTCCAAAGCAATCCCCCACTGCTGCAAGTTTTAAATGAAAGAAAAAGTACAGTACAGTACAACGTAATACACACACCCCGACACACATCTGAATGCTGCTTTTGCAGTGTGGGCAGGAGCTTGTGTGCAAGAAAAATATTAATGCACATGCAGCCGATTTGTGCATGCTCCAATTCTCCTTCACAACTACCACAAACACAAATTGTGTGTCGTCCCTAATCTTCACTTTTGCACATGGGTCTAAGATGTTTGTGATCCACACCCAATGTTTGTAAAACTAGTCGCTAGTTTCTATTTTGTTCGAGGAAAATATTGCTAACAGGCTGCCTGTAGCCGGAACGACTCTGCCTGGTCCTATTGGCACAATTTCATGTGGGAAATGCTGCAAGGTCTGAAAAGCATTGCTTTATTCAACATAAACTGGAAGAAATGTGTGATTCAGCAAAGGTAGGAGAAAGGAGTCAGAAGGGCATTCGTCTTTTTAAATTCACAGTGAGAAAAATCAGCCTTCAGTGTCAGTCAGGATACAGTATAACCATGAACACTTTTCAGATATGGCCACATTGAAAACTAATTTGAATCGTTTGTGCTCTCTTGCCATTTGCCCCGTTCTGTACTTTTTCCTGGGGAAGTCATTCTACTGTACAAAGAACTACTGGGCTATCCATCTGTTTTCATGACAGACGGACAGACAGACAAAAACAGATAGATAGATAGATAGATAGATAGATAGATAGATAGATAGATAGATAGATAGATAGATAGATAGATAGATAGATAGATAGATAGATAGATAGATAGATAGATAGATAGATAGATAGATAGATGGTCAAATAGTAAACATTTGCTATATAGTAAAGCTTAATCAGATGAACCGTGATTAAAGTACACACGTGCAAAGAGATCAGTAACTTACAATATAATTGATGTCGTCTTTCTTTTCTGTATTATGTTGGTATCACTGGTTTTCACCTGGAAAGCTGCAACGTAGAACCCTTTGGCACACAAAAATAATAACGATTTAGTAGCATTTTCCTTTTGTGTATTAGTGTGGAGCATCTATAATGTAATGTAGCTGGATCACTTCATTGGCCGATATCACATTCTGCTATGAGATGTATTTTGTTTATGTTCAATTATAATATAATTATTGTGGAGCTCCTGGGTCTTTTCAGCTGCTCTTCTTACTTCTGATTTTATAAATAAATATTCTACTGGAAACCTAATTTAAATGAGCGAAATACATTACTACAATTTTGGTGACGAGCTTCAGGTATACTTGACTGATTGGAACTAACATCTAAAATTAAAATAATATCTAATATATACTAAATTAATTAACACATGATATTTATTACCACTATATTAAAGTTAACAATATTGAATAAAACAATACTCTTTAAATTTACTGCAAAAAAGATATCCTTCCAATCAACATTCTACTACATGATATTTTTGTAGTCATGATACACGTTATTCATGTCACAGGATATTTTGGATCCAATATTTGTATCATTTACTGCAATGTAAGTAGGGTTTGCTGCTTCCCCTTGCCTATAGACTGTCTTGCACCCCCCATCCCTTTGATCCAAAAGTGACTTTACTTTGTGTAGCATTACTTGTGAAAAGCTCTCATGCACGATGATCAGTAAGAAGATAACCCCTCAACAACATTGTTGAACGGACGTTCACGCAATGTGTAAGAATGCGTACATATAAAAGGACCTTCCAGCTGCAGACTGACCGGTGGAGGGGAAGTTTTGCAATAAACTGTAACCAATTTATCTCCTAATGCTGACTTGACCAGGGCAGTGTTATTCCTCTCTACAAAGCTGGGCATGTGTTGATTCACAAACATTGACAATTGAATAAAATGTGGATATATCACTATGGTTCCTTGAACTAGGATCTGACCTCATTCTAACCCTGTTTGAATACCTGCCTATTTGATTCAGCGGATGGACTGAGGATTTCCCCTGTCATGATCATGTTGCTCCAGTAGCTACTATTGCTACAACAATGTAAATGTCGGAACTAACAAGCCACTACTGTGAGATGATAAAAACCCATGAGCCTGAAACCAGATGCGGCTAGGGACCCTAAAATTACTTCACTTGTTGGAATGGATCAAAGTCTAGCTCCTGGGAAAGAGGTTGAGACCAAGGTGGAGAAACACTCTGCCAAATTTGATCAAATTCGGTGAACAATACATGACATAAAAGTTAATTTAGAAACAAAACTCTAAGCAGTGACCATTAGGATTTACCGTTTAAGTGTAGTCCACTAGAAACTGAAAGTGAAGGTGGTAGAAAATGAAGCAGCCTTGTTAAAAGTTTTACCGGATCTCGTAAATCTTCAACAGATAATGGTGAAGCAACAGAAAGTGATCTAAGACTTTAGGTCAGCACGGAAGATGTAGAGGGCTGATAAGGCCACTATAATATCCATGCCGTAGACCTTCAAGAGGGGCAGAGGCAGTGGCAGCTCCTCCACTAAAGTGGAGGAGCATCACTTAACTGCTTTTTAGCAGTAAAATAATGGGAAAAACAAAATGATAATAACTTGCGGTATTATAATTTAATTTTCTCCTACTTGCACACCTTTGCATGAGGGGCAGGGTAGCGGAGGAGTGTAGTACCCTCCTAAGTGCGCAATAACTGCTTGGCCTGCCCTCTCGGGCCGGCCAAACAGTCTTTTGCATTTCGCATGTACTTCACGCAGGCTGCATTACAGCCTACTTGGAGAGCATGTCCAGTTTCCTTTTTCAAACCAGCTTCAAAGAAGAGATTTTTTTGCTGCAAAGCACTGTGGACTATTAGTGGATAGGCTTTCTTTCAGAAACCATTTGTTGTTACACGGGTATGCTAATGTATCAACCATGGAATGCCCTCGGCACAAAGTATACAATAAAGTTATTGACGGAATAATTGAATTAATCCCAGCCACTGGTAATTCCTCAGGTTGCATCGCAGTCCATCGTTATTTTGCATACCATTCCACCTTAGTTTGGACCTAGCCATATGCAAATAAGTGTTGACCCTGCTCCAATAGAACCAGTCCAGCCAAAAGTCACAGGCCAGCTCCTCCCTGGACTACAACACAATCAACCTAAGACGGGTTTCACCTTATCAGGCCTCTTCAGTTCGGTATAGCTTGCTTCCCGTGCCACAGTGTGCATGGAACACATGTATGGGCATACTTACTGTGTCCTACTGGCCCATGCATAAAAGTAATGGATCGAATGCTGGAATTAATTTCAGCCACAAAGGGTGAAACCAGTCAAATAACCCTAAGCAGCAAGTCAACCGCTCCACCAACCCTATCCCATGTTTTACATTTTTCGGTCATTTTCAGGGTTCCACTGTACTTCCGCAGGAACACATGGTAGCCTGAACTGGATCGTGCTAGAGCCTTGCAGGACCGCACTGGTGGCTCGTGGCACAAAATAGTTTTTTAATGATATTTTGGGCCCTGACCCTGACCCCTTGTACCTTATTTTGGGGGGGGGGGGCTTAAAATGGTGGCCACAACATTTCTGTTGAGGTAGCAGACAGACAATCAGATTGCTTACTACTATGGGATCAGTACTGAAGGGTCTGATGGGAAAAAAGCCCTCTTGGCCAATCAGAATCCTCTATTTTTTTTTTGATGGGGGAAATTGGGCTAATGCGGGCCTCCTGCAAGACCAATTGTCAATATATCACTAACTTTTGAGCATTAATTTCTCAAAAAACACTGAACAGATTCACACCAAATTATGAAAATCACTCTTTGTGAGTAAAGATCTGGCAAAATGTGGTGTTATTCTGTTTAGCTGTTCTTTCTAAAACTCTTCCTAAAACTCCTATGGGTAATGCATGGAAAAACACTTTTTTTCTTGGCACCCACTTGACGAACGACCCCCTAAACTTTCCAGGAAGAAGCTAAGGTGAGAGGATTTTTTGAATGTTTTATGAAGACTCATTAAACTGCGCCAAAGTTAATAGCAAAACAAAAAAAACAGAAGCTGCTGCAATTTGTTCCCATCCCAAAAAATGTTTTTCCTATGAAAGTCCGACCTAGCTATACCTAGTCATTGGCAAAAGATATATATATATATATATATATATATATATATATATATATATATATATATATATATATATATATATATATATATATATATATATATATATATATATATATATATATATATATATATATATCCAAAGATAGTTTTGTGCTCTGGACCCCTGCCCATTGCAGCGGAGGGCCTGGACGGGGTAGCCACTCCCCAGGTATCCAAAATCAATTCCACACGGTGAAGAAAGGAATGTCCAGGCCAGCTTTGCAGTTTTCAAAGAGCTTTAATTTTAGCTCCTACCCAACGCGTTTCGAGGTAAAACCTCTTGATCACGAGCGTGAGTGTGAGTGATTTCATTGCTTAAGTATGGTCACATGACCTTCAAAAAAACATGGTAAACAGACTCGTGAGAAAGTCACATAACATTTGTTGGTAATCATTGCAATGCAAAAATTAAACGTGAAAAAACAAATAGCACATATTTTAAATGCTTATAAGTAAAGAAATTAATGAATGGAAAGACATTGCATTTCGAGGACATTACATTATTTCATCATGTTAAGTCTCTCAAAGTATGGACTCATAGAAATGCGGCGCGCATTGCAAACGGGATCATGCTAATCCGGTTTATCATTCTGTATTGCAAGATACAACTAAAATAACAAATGCAAGTCCAAGACGTGTCTCAACACTTTACCAATGGTCGAACAATATTGCATTAATAGTCATGCAAAATTCATATTACCCCAAACGCATGTTTTTACCAATAACGCGGGCACATTAATGTAATGTCTGTCTGTCGTATTTGCATCTCTAATACACAGAAGTCACTCACGCTCGTGATCAAGAGGTTTTACCTCGAAACGCGTTGGGTAGGAGCTAAAATTAAAGCTCTTTGAAAACTGCAAAGCTGGCCTGGACATTCCTTTCTTCACCGTGTGGAATTGATTTTGGATATATATATATATATATATATATATATATATATATATATATATATATATATATATATATATATATATATATATATTCCTTTTTTTATGCTATATCAGATGTTTCTTCTTTTTCCCTACATGGCTTGATCTTTGCACCACCAAAGGCCTCTTGGTAAATCTGATGGGCTGGTCACAAAATTGTCTAGCCCCATGTCAATACAAGTTCTGTTGTAATTTCTGTGGATTTGTATTTTATTTGGGAGGGCTGCGAGTGCTGGTCACAGAAATAGTTTGCGTGACTTTTCAGGGAGGAATCAGGATTTACCAGAGGCAAGGGAGTCAGAATGTCTGATTTCCACAATAATTTCACATTTTTAAGGGGATCCTCGGGGTCCCACGTGTTATCCCCATTAGCTCTGCTCTCCAGAGTTATAGGTACCTCCAGCATCAGTACCTCTGTTACAGGACTCACAAAATAGTAACCCTATAATGAGGCCATACATGTTAAAATAAGTGTGATGGCATTCAAACCTAATTCTTCCAACACTTCTCATGCTTTTGTAAACGTAGTGATTCATTCCGAGTGACCCGAGCAATCCTAACGGGGCTGTTATCAGGAGTGACTCACCCCAATCAATTAGTGGAGTTTTTCGTCAACATAGTTCAAATCTCTGGCTGAAACCTTGAGTAAAACATGCAGGAATCATCACAGAATCACTAATTTACATGTCATTCTCTAACAACCAGTAAAGAGGAGTGTTTCTATTTCCCTGACACCCACAGAGTCACCACTAAGTCCAATATAGGTAACAAAGCGGGGGGGAAAGCAGGCAAAAATCCACTTCCATTAAAATTACACCATCAGTGTCCTGGTGATAGCAGGCCTCACTCCAGCCTGCACTTAGCATAACAATATGCAAGTATACTGTTTCTTTCACCCTAATGTTTTTTTCAGATGTGGCTATGTTTGAATGCAAGCTTTGTTCACATTTTAATACATTTTGTTGTATTGCTCTCCATTTTAGGTGATGAAACAAGCGGCTCAGGAAGCGGAAGCGGTTGCACTGATGACATCTGCCCTACAGAATTTGAGTTTGTTCCCACAGAAGCCGCTCCTGCGGAGCCAGACAGGAGGGAGGATGACTACTATTCTTCCGCATCCCAGAACAGTCAATCGTTTCATGTGGTGTTTGGAGTGTTCATCGTCATCTTGCTGCAGAGACAGTGGAGATAATCTTAAATTTCCTATCAGAGACTGGGTTTTAGCTATGAGAACAGTCAATTTCCTTTTTCTTACTTTCTTGGACAAAGGACCGTTTCCCAAACGCTGACAGTTTTCTACTAGAAGAGAGCGGTACCGCAACCTGCTTCAATTTCTTTTCTCCCAAAGAGTACCAGGTACTGGGCTATGCTGCTTCCTGACTCCTTCAGAAATCTGCAAATATCTTTACTCAGAGGTCCTTCCTGGGATATCTGTTAAAGGAGAATCAATCTTCTTCATGTGCATTGATAAAGCAGATACAAAAGGGTTCTTGCACTTTGTAATTTCAAAGAATGAAGAAAATAATCTGAATTATATTTCCTTTTAGGACAACATAAAATATGTATTGCATTTCAATGGAAAGTCTCATTCAAGTAGACGCAACAATTCTCTCTGTACAATCAACACATTATCAGAGACTTCCATATTCGTTTACCATCAGAAAAAAAAGTAATTCAATTTTAGGTGCCATTCTCAAGAGAGATCCTGGCCAAACCACAACCAATGGATTGCACCGGATTTACCGTAGTTTTATTGTTTTTGAAGGTTTGGAAAGCAAAAACATCTTAAATAAACATGTGTTTATCATTGAACTAATAAGAAAGTATCACTTTGCATTTGAAAACAAATTGTTCAATACACGTTTCAGTGGTGGCACTGTCTTACTAAGGTTGTTAACCTTTTTATCATTGTTGTAACTTGTTTTCCACTGTCAGCCAGAATACTGGTGTTCAGTAAGCTCCTACAGACCTCTCTTCATCAAAGATTTCTGGGGACCAGTCCCCAGCAATAACATTACACTTGACTTTGCAACAGATTTGCAATTGATTATTTACTTCCATTATCATTTTGCTACCAAAATTCAGTACAAATGACTGAAATAATCGAAGAGTATATTAGAAAGAGTTGACCAAGAGCGGTGTCCTTTGTGTTAAAAGATGCGATACTACAAAGGAACACTGTTATAAATAACTACAAAATACAACATTTATGAATTATAATAGACTCATGGAATTTAATTTCAGTTTTTTAGTACTAGTAGTAATCATCTATTTTTATATATTATTGATATTTACAAAACATATATGTATAGATGTCACAGAGTTCTAATTTAAAATTGCAAGCAAACGGTTGACGTACATTTCTGAGAGTATTATTTTGGCAATCAGCTCTACATTGTTCATGCCACTGTTCTGAAAAAAATAGAAGTCTTCAATGACCTTGAGCTCTAGAATTCACAGGAAAAAATCAATGTGTATAAAAGTCTGCTGCCTACTGTTCGAAAGGTTTTTACGAATATAGTTGCAGGTCTATATCTGTGTTTCTGTTTGTCTGTGAATTGTCTGAAGAATCGTTTTCATTTTCCTAACTAAACAGTGTTCCTTTTCTAGAATTCTGGAAATAGGTTTTAGGAGCGGGGGTCAGGGGCTTAGCTACCTTTGTTCCAGCTGATGCAATGTAATGGGCCCTGGAGGGGCTAGTTTCAGTTATTGCACAAGGGCCCATAACTCCCAGTCTACGCTACTGGTGGGGGTGCAGAATCTGCCAAAAATAATAGCAGGCCCATTAAATGTTCTGAGGGCAGCACAAATTAAAGTTCCAACTTTTTCGTCTAGTGAAAAGCGCAAATATATGACAGTCATCCATAGGTGCAAGTGTTTGTCTAGGGAAGTAAAGAGCAAGGTACGAAAAATGGAGAAGAGATAGGAGCCAACACGAAGCACTCCGACGTAATTACGTTAATTTCCTTAGTTTGCATAACGAAAATATAGTGAGCACGCAACGTTGGAATCACAAGGCACTGGGCACTTTATTTTGCAGTCACAAAATGGTACAAAAGTCCACTGAATAATATCCAGTTCTTATGAGAAATCACTGTGTCCAGACATAGCAACATACCTCGATTTCCTACTCTACCACAAGACACCACAAATTCTACGGTGAAGATTAATGTCGCTAAAGGTATCATAAGATAACATTTTGTCCTAAACACCCCACAATCTCACTGTGACTAGTCTCACTTTCATCACCTTCATACATGTATTTTTGTTCTGTTATATAGTGTATCTTTGGGTTCAGTTTTCTTTAAGAATTGTGGGAGGACTGTTTTGGAGAAGAGTGCACTGCACACTATAAAATATGTCTCCTTGAGGAAATCCACTTCACCCTGGACCAGAAACTATTTTAAAGTATACACATTAAAAGTTATGCTTGATTTGCTCTTGGCCAGATGGTGGATTCCGGTAAGAGGCCATGGCCTATAGAACACATTAAATTTAATTTGCATATTTAATCTAGAGCATCTAATATGGATTAATAGTTCTCATGTCATGCTTTTCCAGTCTGTTGAATTCCAGAGTCCTGACTTCTAAGTGCAGATGCCTGGTTAAAGTGGCGGCCATGAACAAGTTGAAGACGGGTTGGCCTAGTTTCAGTCTCTTTTTGAAAATGAACAACTTATTTCTCTGTTTAATGTTGGCGTCAGACAGCGAGCACAGAAGTTTGAATAGTGCACTTGAGCCTTCACAGAAACACCCACAAAGTATTAGGTGGCTGCTTCGAACTGCTCTGTAATAGCGAACAAAAGAGACACAGCACTTTTTAAATAAACTTTGATGCTTTTAACATCTGAACTCTCAGAAAACTTCTTTTTTATGTAACTTCTTTTGAGTTATTCTGGTAAAATTCAAAAAGAACTGTTTTAACAAACTGTTTAACAAACTGTGTTTCACACCAAGAAATGATCTGTGCTGCTCATCGTGGTTTTGATAAATGTTAATTGAAGACACCCCACTGGAACACTTCAGCAGGTTTTGAGAACATAGCTCATTATAAAAATGTGTTGTGTTCTGAGATATTTTACGTTTTAGAGGTACTCCGTTAGCCATTCTTCATGTCATTTCAAGCATGGCACATTGCCTTAAATTGACAGAGGAATAATTGTTGTGTGTAGAAAATCAGCATTTTAAGTAAGTCGGAGAGAGAGAAAGTGAGAGTGTGTGTGTGCCTGTTTTACTATCCTTGTGGGGACTTGGGTGTAATAACATACTCACGCTGTGGGTCCTTGATTACACTGTGAGGATCAGAACTCAGGTCCCCAGACCCAATGTCTTCTAAATGATAAAAAAATGACTTTGGGACCATCAGTGTCAATTTTGCAACTTTTTCGAAAGTTGCCTTGTCGGGTCCTGTGTTTCATCAAGTGTGTTTGTATTGTTGCTCAGCTGTGCCTCTGTAGAAAGGAGGCAGTACTGCAGTCTCAAACACACTTAGGGGGTCACCCGCCAAAAACCACCACCCACAAAGAAATTCCCCTGTCACATTACCATGGCAGGGGGGACCCCGGCGGACGGGAAGATTGTCCACCCGTTTTCCGCCGGTAGCCAATCCGCCCGATTGCCTACTGGCATCCATATTAGCATCATGGAGGTGGAATGCCCAGGGATTCTTGGATGTGGGGGGTGCACATGGGGGTACCATTTCAATGTAGAACATGGCATGCACCGCGCGGCGCCTAATACGTTGTGCATTGAAACGCACAGCTTGCATTTGTGGCATTACAGCAGGTGGTGCTTTCAGCACCGCCCGCCGCAATGTTACAAATGCGGGATGCGCCCGCCAGTGTGGTGGGCGCATCTTAATTGTTGGTGTGGGACCGCCGCACGCATTGCAGGCGGTCCTGTTTCCCGAGGCTACCGACTGCCATACTAATGACCCCCTTAGTATTTAAACACCCTTTGCTTACCAGAAGCTCACACTAGCAGCAGAAAGGACAGGAATTTCAAAGGAAAAGATGCACAACCCTGTGTTTATCCAAATATTTTTCATGCAAATTAACTGTTTCTGCTATATATATATAATGCATATTTAAATAACGAAGCAAACCACATTCACTGGATGATGTCATCAGTGATGTCATCAGTGATGTCATTTGAGATGTCATCAGTGATGTCGCTGACCATGTCATGAATGATGTAATATGTGACATCATCAGCAGTGGATTGCGGGTGCGCGAAATATAGTTAGTACAACTAACTATATAGGAGCAATTTCAATTGTTTTGTATGAGTGAAATGTCCAGCTAACTAGAACACCCCTAAAACTTATAGTTTTTTGAGTGAATTTTAAAGGTTTTTTAAATGCTAATTCCTAACTATATAAGGCCTGAAACCTATGTTTTTTTCAGTGAATTTCAAAGGTTTTTTAAATGCTGATTCCTAACTATATAAGGCCTGAAACCTATGGTTTTTTCAGTGAATTTGCAAGGTTTTTTAAATGATAATTCCTAACTATATAGGGCCTGAAACCTATGGTTTTTTCAGTGAATTTTAAAGGTTTTTTAAATGCTGATTCCTAACTATATAAGGCCTAAAACCTATGGTTTTTTCAATGAATTTGCAAGGTTTTTTAAATGATAATTCCTAACTATATAAGGCCTGAAACCTATGGTTTTTTCAGTGAATTTTAAAGGTTTTTTTAATGCTAATTCCTAACTATATAAGACCTGAAAGCCCACCAGGAATCTCCAGTATGCGCCAGGGGACTGCATTGCAGAGAGGTGTATGAAGCCACGCCTCTTTTTACACCTCTCTGCAACGCAGCCCCCGGGCGTGTTTGCAGAGGGGGAACTAATTCCCCTTGCATACTGGGGGTCCCTGGGGGCCAACTAGCCCACCTTGAACCTACAGTATGCGCCAGGGGGTTGCATTGCAGAGAGGTGTAATGAGGCCACAACCTTTTTTACACCTCTCTGTAACGCAGTCCCCGTACATGTTTGAAGAGGGGGAACTAATACCCCTTGCATACTGGGGCCCCCTGGGGGCCAACTAGCCCACCTGGAACCTTCAGTATGCGCCAGGGGCTGCATTGCACAGAGGAGTAATGAGGCTATGCCCCTTGTTACACCTCTCTGCAACGCAGCCCCCTGGCGCGTTTGCAGAGGGGGAACTAATTCCCTTGAATACTGGGGGTCCCTGGGTGCCAACTAGCCCACCAGGAGCCTCCAGTATGCGCCATGGGGCTGCATTGCAGAGAGGTGTAATGAGGCCACACCCTTTTTTACACCTCTATGCAACGCAGGCCCCGTGCATGTTTGAAGAGGGGAAACTAATTCCACTTGCATACTGGGGCTCCCTGCGGGCCAACTAGCCCACCAGGACCCTCCAGTTTGCGCCAGGGGGCTGTGTTGCTTTGCCCCGGAGGGCGGCGGTCCCCGAGGCAGTGTGGGGGGATTGGGCACCCCCCACACTTCTTTTTCACTATGCCCCAGCGATTTGGTCCTCCTGGGGGGTATTTTTTTAAAAAACATGCCGGTTTTAAAAAGAAATTGGGGTGGGGGCATTGGGGGTCCTTGTGTGACCACCTTAACAGGCCTAGGGGGTCAGGGCGGTTCTACCCTGTTCCCTTTTTGTGTTCTACACGTTTGTTTTTCTGCTTTCTTGTGCCTCAGTCTAATGAGCACAAGATGGCTGCCAACACTTCCTGGTTTGGAGTGTTGACAGCCAATAAGCATGCAGCTGTCTCAGAAAGGTACGCGCACCGTCCGCGTACCGTACGCATAAGTACGCGGACCTGTGCGCGCACGGTACGCGCACCCCGTGATTTAAAAAAAAACAACATTTTGTTTTAGCCTTGGGGGGTCCTAGTGGGACCCCCTGAGCAGGCCTAGGGGGTCAGGGTGCTTCTACCCTGCCCCCTTTTTGAGTTCTACACGTTTGTTTTTCTGCTTTCTTGTGCCTCAGTCTACCGAGGCACAAGATGGCTGCCAACAATTTCTGTTTTGGAGTGTTGACAGACATTGGCAGCCAATCAGCATGCAGCTCGCGCACGCGAAGGTCCGCACACGTCCGCGCACGTATATATAAATATATATATATTATAGTTAGCTGGACATTTTACTCATACAAAACCATTGAACTTCCCCCATTATAGTTAGTTGTACTAACTATAACTCGCGTGCCCGCAATCCACTGCTGATGATGTCACATATTACATCATTCATGACATGGTCAGTGACATCACTGGGTATAGAGACAAAATATCGACTCCAAAATATCGACTGGACATAATATCGAGTTTGAAATATAGACTGGACAAAATATCGACTGGACATAATATCGACTACAAAAATATCGTTTTTCAGGTAAGTGAAGTAATATCGACTGTATAAAATATAGATAGCAAAAATATCGATTTTTTAATAATATATAATATTTTATAGTGTATTTTTATGTAATAATATGTGTGAATAGTGTGTATTAATGTTATAAAATATTTTATTAAATGAATTTTGTTTTTATAATAATTGCGTAATGTAATTCTGTAGCGGGTTGTGGGTTTATAGGGGAATAGGGTGGGAAGTAATTTAATAATAAATTAATTAATATATGTTTGTTAATATTTTTAATTAATAATTAATTGATAATTAATTAATATTAATTAGTTAATTAATTAATATAATTTTGAACATATTTTGTATTAGTAAATAATTGTTATTTAATTAATTGTAATTAGTTAATTACATTAATTAGAGTAAATTTTTAATATATATAATTTTGTGTTATTTTTAAGTAATTAATTTGGAAAAAATAATATTAATTATTAAAATAATTACAGCTAATGTTCTAATATATTTACTTTATTGTTATTGTTAATTAATAATTAATTGGTAATTAAATAATATTGATAAATTTTGGGTAAAGGAGCATTTTTAGGGTTCAGGGTCAGTTTTGGGTTTTTGGGGAAAAGGGGTATTTTTAGGGTTCAGGGTCAGTTTTGGGTTTTTGGGTAAAGGGGTATTTTTAGGGTTCAGGGTCAACAAATAAGATTGTATAAAATTATTTTTATTATTTTCATTTATTATTTAATTATTATAATTTAATTTAAGTCGCTTTAAGTATATTTTAGTAATTAAAATTTAATATTAATTTAATTTAACACTGTTTTTAATAAAGTCGATATTTTTTACATCTATATTATTGTTAACGATATTTTGTACTCGATATTTTTGTACTTACCTGTTTGTAGATACAAACTCGATATTTTGACTGTCGATATTTTGTCCACGATATTTTGGCAAGTCGATATTTTGTCCCTCGATATTATTTCAGTGATCCACATCACTGATGACATCACTGATGACATCATCCAGTGAATGTGGTTTGCTTTGATATTTAAATATGTATTATAAATACACTACTTTGCATTGAAGAATGAGTGGATATATAAATATAAATGTGTGGATGGTGGATTTAGTAACAGTGTCATTGATTGTTTCCTTGACTAATTTGTAGAGTCTCACTATATATAATGTGTAGTTACTAAACTGTGTGAAAGTCTTTATTGCTTTGTCTTAATTGCTATGTTAAAGACTATATTTGTTATTGGTTTCTTAACTGAGTATTTATATGGGTAAATGAATGTCTATGTGGTTTGGTGGGGGGTGTGTGATTGCCAAAAAATGTGTGAATAGTTCATTCAGTTGGTATGTGAGGTTAAGAGTACATGTTCTAACAGTTGTTTCAGTGAGTGTATATGTTTATGGGTGTGGTGGTGATGAAATATTTCTCTCAATGGTACATCTCCATTAACCCCTTCGCTGCAGATGACAAAGCCAGCTCGTCATGGGAGTTACCTGCGCTACACGGATGACGAGCTGGCTTTGTCACAAACCGCGCGATTTTCAAATTTCAGCGCACAGCGGGAAAACCCGTAGCGCGCATGCGGTTAAACTTGAAAAAAAAGGCAGTGTATGTGACAGTTATATCTAATTAAGTGTGCCTAAGACTTAGTGATTGTATGAGTCCCTCTATGGATAACTGTATACTTGTAATAGTGATTTTATAACACACTAAGTGTGAGTTACTATCTATATAAATAGATGAAGTGGTGTTTGTATAAGTGTGTAGGTGAGTAAATGTAAGTATAATCAATTGTTTGCATAAGTCAGAAGGATGTCTTTATAAGTGAATACAATGTGTGCTGGTGTGTAATGTTGAAATAGGTGTATAAGTATGTTTGATAGTGTTCTGTTGATTATTCACTGCATATAACACTGAATCTATAGGTAAGTGATTAGATGTGTGTATAGTTCTATGAATAACTGAGTGGGTGTTTAGAAATTTCTATTGGTGTGTCAATGGTTTCAAATATGGCACTTTCTATTTTACAGTGAGTGATGAAAGATTATACTAGTGTGTGATGAGGTGTATTTGATTGTCACATGGATGATGGCATCAGTGATGTCATTTGAGATGTCATCAGTGATGTCATCAGTGATGTCATCAGTGATGTCACTGACCATGTCATGAATGATGCACTTTTTGTGACGTTCCAGTGGCGCAAAAGACTGAGTGATATTTATCAGTGTCCTGCGTTAAAGGGGTGTGCAATGGGTGTTGCTGGGGGCGTTCCCAGCAGCATCCATGGACTTGAGTAATTTATAGAATCCTCAAAGTCAGTCTTTCAAAAATTCCAAAGTATAGGACATGATAATCCAAATCCAAATGTTTCTCAAGAAAAGTCATAAACCGTGTCCGTGGGTCATATCTACCCAAACGCCGATATTCAGAACGATTGAAAATGACTTTTCTTTAATAAATCTTTTTATTGAGTGAAGACCAACAGTGGCCAACATGGTCACACATAAGGCTACAAAGGTGTACAGTAGATCCCACAAGGCCGCAGTGTTACAGCAGTGTCATGACAATAGGACCATAGTGCATACAAACATTCAAACTTCTACCTCAAGTACTGCTCGTCTAGGCGGGGGTGTTCACATATGCCGCCTCTGTAGTCGTTCCATTTGTCCCAGACCTCCCCCCATTTCTTGGGGCACCCCCGGGCTGGATATACTGTCCTCTCTTGCAACATGCACCAGTCCATGTCTCGTTTCCATTCAGCGAGTCGTGGAGGCGTGATTGCCCCCCAGAGACTTGCAAACCGGCCGCCACCCACCTCCCTCTAAGGCCCAGGAGCAAATCGGGAAGATTTTTATCAGTTTTTTGTAGGTGAGTGAGATTGCGTGTTCCGGTATATGACCATCCAACAGTGTATCCTCCAGGGGGGATGCCTGGGGGGCACCGTCCCCTGTGGGATGTTGTTTCGCAACAAATGACGAACTTGGAGGTACCTGTAGTATTCAGTGTCCGCTAGCTCATAGGTTGATTGTAGGGATGGGAAGGACTTGACCCCACCAGAGTCCCATAAATCCCCAATCCGGGAGATACCTATAAGGTCCCAGTTCCGGAACCCCTTGGTACGACCCAGGAGGCCAAGTCGTTCAGAAACCCAGAGCGGGGCGGCCATGGTAAGCTTGTCGTGCCAGCCCATTTTGCGTTGGACAATGTGCCACACTTGTACTGTGTGGCGGGTAGGCCCCGTTAGTGCGTGTTTGCCTGGCCTTGAATACAACGCTGCTTCATATTTCCCCCCTGGCAAGAGCCACCTGTCCATGCCATAACCTAGGTCGTTCCCGTCGCAGTAGGTACCTTGATTAATGGCCAAAAGATGCGCGGCCCAGTAGTACCTACGAATGTCAGGTAAGGCTATCCCTCCATCGTACCACCCCAGAGTCAGTTTTTCAAGAGCTATCCTGGGAGCACCGGACCACAGGAGGTTCCTCTGCGCCACCTCAATAGCCGTGAAGTACGAAGATGGGACGAAATCTGGATAGTTATGCAGGTCATAGAGGGAAAATGACTTTTCTTGAGAAACATTTGGATTTGGATTATCATGTCCTATACTTTGGAATTTTTGAAAGACTGACTTTGAGAATGCAATAAATTACTCAAGTCTGCCCAAATTGTGTGGGTAAAATTGATACCTAGTCACTTCGAATAAAAATGTACTTGCGTCTCGTCTAACATTTGGAAGAAATATCTACTTATATGACAACAGGATACCGGCATAACTTGAAGGAAATAAGAATGCCCTGAAGAAGTTCTGTTGTACAGAACGAAACGCGTCGGCTGGCTGTGGTACATAAACTTAAGGAAAATAAAAGCATTTGAATATACACCAAGATTCAGCGCTTCAATAAGGACTCTAAGTGATGTGATTTGATTGGACTTGTTGTGCAAGTGGTGCTGTGCCAAACTTTGGAATATTCTCCACTACTCTCTACTACTCACTCTCTACTACTCCACTACTCTCTAATACTCACTCTCTACTACTCATTCTCTACTACTCTACTACTCTCTACTACTCACTCTACTACTCTCTCTCTACTACTCACTCTTTACTACTCACTCTCTACTACTCTCTTCTACTCACTCTCTACTTCTCACTCTCTACTACTCTCTACTACTCACTATCTACTACTCTCTCTCTACTACTCACTCCCTACTACTCACTATCTACTACTCTCCACTACTCACTCTCCACTACTCTCTACTCTCTACTACTCACTCTCTACTACTCTCTCTCTACTACTCACTCTTTACTACTCACTCTCTACTACTCACTCTTTACTACTCATTCTCTACTACTCTCTACTACTCACTCTCCACTACTCACTCTCTTCTACTCTCTACTACTCTCTCTCTACTACTCTCTACTACTCACTCTCTACTACTCACTCTACTACTCACTCTCTTCTACTCTCTGCTACTTACACTCTACTACTCTCTCTCTACTACTCACTCTCTACTACTCACTCTACTACTCACTCTATACTACTCTCTACTACTCACTCTCTAATACTCTCTCTCTACTACTCTCTACTACTCACTCTACTACTCACTCTCTACTACTCTCTACTATTCTCTCTCTCTGCTACTCACTCTCTACTACTCACTCTCTACTACTCTACTACTCACTCTCTACTACTCACTCTCTACTACTCTCTACTACTCACTCTTTACTACTCTCTACTACTCACTCTCTACTTCTCTCTACTACTCACTCTACTACTTACTCTCTACTACTCTCTACTACTCACTCTCTACTACTCTCTACTACTCACTCGACTACTCTCTACTACTCACTCTCTGCTACTCTCTCTACTGCTCTCTACTACTCTCTACTACTCACTCTCTACTCTCTATTACTCACTCTCTACTTCTACCTCTCTACCTCTCTCTACTAGTCTCTACCTCTCTACCTCTACCTCTCTATCTCTCTCTACATGCACACATATACACATATATATATATGCATATGCATTTATATATATGTATGTGTGTATGTATATATACATACATATATAAACATATATAATCTGCATATCTATATAAATACAAATATAAATGCATGCATACATATACATATATGCATACATATGCATGTTATTTACATGAAAGTTTGAAAAACACTAATAAAAGCAAAGCTAAACAGCCACCTCATTCCAAACAGAATGGCTTTAACTTAAACGAGGGCGAGATCTATTGCATTTTCAATGCTTGTTTACTTTGGTTCCATCAAGAAGGCATTCATATGTGTCACACATTTGCCATAAATTCTGAATGTTAGCACTCTAGTTGCTCATTAGATCACTGTAGTAAAGCTACTGCTCACCAGGGAAGTCTGCTGCTGGTATTCAAAGTGCATGTTTCAGTCTGCATGTCAGAATTTTTTTAATGAAATAGAAGAGGATTTGAGAAGTCACTCAAAATGTGCCCTAATTTTTCTTTCTGAAGCACAAACCATACTTTCTATGGCAAAATGAACCCCCTCATTTTGTTCCTTTTTAAATTAAATGTTTTCAGACTTACCACTTCATTCCAATCAAGATGGCTTCTGGTGTGCCATACTTTTGTCATAAGTAAGACTGTTAGCGCTCTAGTTTTTCTTTAGAACACTCTGGGACATTCTGTCATTGGGCTATACTTGGGCTACATCTGGATGATATTTGGGCTACATTTGAGATCTTTTGTCTCTGGTGGCCATCTTGGGAGACTGCATGTCAGAATTTTATAATGAAATAGAAGAGGATTTGAGAAGTCACTCAAAATGTGCCCTAATTTTTCTTTCTGCAGCACTAATCATACTTTCAATGGCAAAATATACTCCCTCATTTTGATCCTTTTAAAATTAAATGTTTTAAGAGTTAACACTTTATTCCAATCAAGATGGCTTCAGGTGTGCCATACCTTTGTAATAAGTAGGACTGTTAGCGCTCTAGTTGTTCTTTAGAACACTCTAAGAGGCTGCAGTAGAACACAAAGGAATCAACTGACAGTCTCTGTCCTTGTTGGATGTACATGTTTTACTGAGAATGTCAGACTTCATTCTCACATGACTGAGAAAGATAATGTGAATTTACAGAAAAGATGCTTTCAGTTTAGCTTATAGATCCCCTTCCAAACCTCTGTGGGAAAAGCATTAGATAATAGTTTTCTTTCAAACATGATTCATGATATCCCAGCAGAAGGCTTTTTCACATGGTAAAATCACCTTAGAACACACCACAATTCCTAAAATGAGTATGGTACCATCAACACATGATTTATAATGTAACTAAAGTCCTAAAACCTTCTATTAACTGCACTGCTTTTTAATGAGGTGCTATCATGTATATTGGTCCCAAGATGGCTGCCAACACTTCTTGGATGAAGTGCTGACAGCCAATCAGATCTCACGATGAGATGTGTGGTTAGGCTCCGCCCAGATATATACATTTTGTTTCCTTTTGATTTTCTCAGGAACTACTGGAGGGATTTACACCATTTATGCAAAAGGCCGATCTGCGAACCGAACTCTACCGCTCTGCCAAATTTGGTGTAATTCCATTCAGCCGTTCGGGCTGTAGCCAGATCTAATCGTCCTATGGTAAATAACATGGGTAAAACACGCTTTGGGACCCCCCTTTTTTCTCAGCCCCTACTTGACGAATCCCCCCAAAACTTTCAGGGAAGGAGCGGGCCATCTTCTTTGAGAAATTCGCGAAGATTCATCAACCAGCGACAAAGTTATTCCCAATAGAATGTTGCTGATTTCCTATGGAAACTAGGTCCTAACTATATATACCTACTGGCTTTCGCCAGTAGGTAATATATATATATATATATATATATATATATATATATATATATATATATATATATATATATATATATATATATATATATAAAACAATCCTCAGCAACCTCTCGCTCGGAGCCCAATGCAGGAACCCAATGCGCAGGAAGGAAGACGGAGACCTCAGGTGCAGTGAGCAATTATCATATTTATTGTACCCTCGAGGAAGCGGCACACAGCATGACGTTTCGGCCTACACAGAGGCCTTGATCACAAGATATATATATATATATAAAAGTGAGTCTTCTCCAACAGCAGCAAGAAGTGGAAACCACACTGAGGATTCTTAGAAGGGGTCTTTTAATGCCACGAACACCAGCAATGGGACAAATGCATTTCGGCATAGTTCAGCCTTCGTCAGCGCCATAAGGTGTCTGCATGGAGCGGGCAAACAATGTGGTTAAAATACCTTCTCCTTTCCAGTCAGGTGAGAGCCAGCTCCGCCCCTCCGATAGACAGCGTGGAATGTGATTCGCTGCCTGTGTTCTCTGTAGGACGCCAAGTGCGTCTGTACTATATATATAATCCAATTGCCTCCTTAACAAAAAGGGCAGAGGCCACAACGGGGGATAAACTGGGAAGCTTCTTTATTCACTCTGTTGATGGCGAATGCATTTCGGCAAAAGTGTTGCCTTCCTCAGTGCCCAGCTGTTGCAGGTAACTTCCACAAGATCGACGATGTTCTCTGCCGCCCTCCTTTCAATGTTAGAAGGATCCGCCCCCAATAGTTGGAGTCCCACCTGTTGCAGTTCAAAAATGTCAACTTGGACTGCAACATCCAGCATGCAGCAGTTCTGATTCAGTAAGTGTTGCGTGGGACAAGGTACGATCTTGTGATCAGGCGGAATGCAGAGTTCCGATGAAGTGTGGAGTTTAGTTTTTGCATGCAAATAAATCGCCTCCCTGTGTCCCCACACCGTTTCAACCTCGAGTCCAGGGTAATGTTAGGCGGGGACAACAGTGGAAGTACACGCTGTCCTGTATGTGGCTGAGTAGCCACACTATCACCCTTCTTCTCCCAGAACAGCGTGGCGAACTCAGACCAAACCAATTACTTGGAAAACACACGAACTGCTGAGGCAGAGCCAGTGAAGTCTGGGCTACTTGTGAAATGGGGACCTCTGTGCCGCGTCTCTGGCTGACGCAGAATGTTTATAATCCAATTGCCTTCTTAACACCTTCGACGCTCATGACGAGCTCAGCTCGTCATGAGGTACACCTCTCATACACTGATGCCGAGCTGAGCTCGTCATGATTAGTGGGAATTCCAGATTTTCAGCGCAGGGGGGGAAAACCATAAGCATTGATGGAGTTAACAAAAAGGGCAGAGCCACAACGGGGGATAAACAGGGAAGCTTCTTTATTCACTCTGTTGATGGCGAATGCATTTCGGCAAAAGTGTTGCCTTCCTCAGCGCCCAGCTGTTGCAGGTAGCTTCCACAAGCTCGACGATGTTCTCTGCCGCCCTCTTTTCAATGTTAGAAGGATCCGCCCCCAATAGTTGGAGTCCCACCTTTTGCCGTTCAAAAATGTCAACTTGGACTGCAACATCCAGCATGCAGCAGTTCTGATTCAGGTAAGTGTTGCGTGGGACAAGGTACGATCTTGTGATCAGGCGGAATGCAAAGTTCCGATGAAGTGTGGAGTATATATATGTATATATATATATATATGGTGATCAAGGCTACTGTGACGTAGCCGAAACGCGTCATGCTGGCGACAAGGGGTCAATAAACAACCTTATAATTCTACTCGCAGCTCTGTGGAGTGGTCTGTACCTGTGTTTTCTCTTCTTCGGAATTCATATCCTAAAGGGAGGCGTAGCAGGAGTTTGAATCAGATATATATATGTGCAGCCCCCATACGTATTGTGCAACTTACTGTACATCATTTGGATCAGAAATTGAATGTATTTTTTAGGTAAATCGTGTTGATATCTTCCGATTTATTGAATGTGTTTAGTCATACTCATAACCAAATTACAGACATAAATTGTCTTTGGGTATATGAATTATGACAACTAATTTTATATATTCTTTTCACCTCACTTTTTGTCACTATGGTAGAGATACTATATCATGTCTCGTATTAGTCGAGGTTATGGTGATTGATGCTATTGTATCTTTTCACTTGGTTTAACACATTTCACACGCAACTTATTATTTACACTGGGTATCTATGTTCTGCATAGAAACCTAATAATGCAGCTTCTTCATGCACTTAGCCTTGTATATATTCCTTCTTCCCTTTTTGTCACAGTAGTCACAACTGAGAATATAACAACATGCATTTAAGCAGTTATAAGTGAACTATTGCAGTGTTTTTAGGTGTGTTTGGATTTATCCAGAAATGTTGGCATAATGCTACTGTTGCATTAAGTACTCTTGAAATTGCACTAATTATAATTTCATAATTACTAACGCCCTAATTTTGCAAATGAATTCCCCAATGTATATATTTTGGAATTTTTGCATCAAGGCTTTTTGAAAACGAATTTAGTCTTGATGGAACAGCGTTAGTTCATTGATGCATAACACACCATTAAGTCTTTCTGCTATGTCCGCTGGTTTGTTCTCCGAACATGTGACCTTAGTGGGAAGGGCATTTTATTTAAAAATGGCATCTATTACACACAGCCTTTATGTGAACAAGGGCGCCTGAGCCCGAAACGCGTCATCTGTCGACTGCTGTTTGGTCAATTAAAACATCTTGCCTGAAATCAGAAGTGGTTCGTGTCTCTCTCTTCGCCGCCGGGGGTCCTCTGGTGGAAGTGGAAGGAGTACTGGTTCGAAATATATATATATATATATATATATTTATATATATATCCAAACAAGATTCTCCATTTTACTGGGGGCCCGACCCTGCAGGGCGGACTCTGGCAGCAGGAACGGAGAATCCTGTTAATTAGATTCTGTCAAAGATATCCAGAGCCCAACACTAACTTCTTCTCAAGCATTACAACCCATTACAACAGGGATCTGCTGCAGTATTTTTGTGTAGGTGACAGAGTATTAAGACTAAGGAGGCTAGAGTCTCAGTACATTGTGGATCTGCAAACCAAGTCCCCAAATGGACTGAATAGTGGGGAGGAATTGGCAGTACACCTGGGTAGCTAAGTTTCTAAAAATATTTCCAAATGGTAAGTTTTATGCTGCAATGATTGTCTGTTAGATTGAATTGATTTAATTTGTTTTACTTAAGCAAAATTTACATTGTTATAAGGACGATACACTGCTCTATTTAACATGGAACGATTTTTGGGCGAGGAGCAGCCTCATGATAGAGGTTGCAATTGCCAATCCACAGCGAAATACGAATCATATTATCACTGTTGGAACAAACTGTAATAATTGTAAAATTCAATATTGGTTTTTGGATTTCAATGCTGCATACAGGTCAGCTTCCAACTGTGACATAAGAGAAGCTGTGGAAAGTATATACTTTCAATATGGCGCGCGCCATACGGCGTTCAGTCCAGCCCTTGTTTGTCTCTATTATGAAATGTCTAATGCTTTAAAAATTGCGCTGCGCAGCGTGTTGTTTGTTGACACTGGTGAAGGAATTGCTTCCGAAACGCTGCTGAGCTGAAGTCCCGTGAGTGCTGTCTTCCTTTTTGCGAGCTAAAAGGATTGTGAAGCAGTCATATGATTGAGGGGCACCACTGCAACACGGCACCCGCCAGCTGAGTGACTCTCGTACTTTGGTGCAACAGGAGCAGAATATATATATATATTATCTCCACTCCCAAATCTCTTTCCAGAAATCGGACTCCGACACTCAGGTGAGTTTCTCCATTTAGCTCTTTATTTTTCGCATGACTCGTTTCGACACACCTGCCTTTTTCACAATGGGGAATCACATAAAATCAAATCGTTTTAAACAGATGAATGCAGGACACATGTTACTGATATAATGAACATGGCAAACAGACTATGCGGAAATGAGCAGCTTCAATTGGCAAGGCGGACTGTGACATGTAACTTATTACCTTATTACAATAGCTTTAAAACATCACTGTTATTCTTTAAATAAATATATATACATATCGTGAGCAAGGGAGGTGAGCTCCTGAAACGCGTAGAGTTTACTGCCAGAAACCTGCATTAAAGCGTTTCTTGAAGATAAAAGGTGTTCGTGTGTTTTTTGACGGAGAAAGTGTCAAAAAGTTCGACTTTATATATTCTGGAATGGAACATTTTATGTACATGGTTTTTATACTTTTTTTTTTTTTCATGGCGGACTTTCACTAATACTTCCATAGAGAAGTCATTTTCATTTCATTTTGTCTTTATTTCGAATAAAATTCATAAAAGACGACATACATTACATAATATTTTTTAAAAAACTACTCAAACATGCCCACAAGTTATATAAAAGAAAGTGTAGCAACAATCAACATACAATCATTTCATGACAATTAATTTAAAAGGGTTTTCAATTTCATTGAACGGATCAGCCACGCCCACCCCAGAAATTTAGCTACGCAAATCACAGACATTTCAGTACGTTTATCACGTAATTTCAACAGGGCTTCACAATATCCCCCACAGTTCAAGGTTATACATATAGGTTTCAGCCATTTCAATCGAGGGGATCGATATGCTGGGCATGCAAAAAACAGATGGCTAATGCTTTCTACCTGGTCGGGACAAAAAAAACATTTATTGCTTGCATTCTTCGCCCACTTCGTAGTGAAGGAGTTGATGGGCAATGTACCTACCCGAAACTGATGATACAGTTTACGGTCTAGGGTTTTGCAAATCAAATCCCAATAGGGCTCAAGGGACGGTGTTACCTTATGTGTTAAAAAGAGTCCCGTTAGAATATTGTCCGAAGAATGAGTGACCAGCGTAGATTTTTTTGTAGCCCAGAAAAGATCCTTAAACTCTTGTTTCGATGGAAACCTGGAGCATTCAGGATATGACCACAGCTCAGGGAGGCCCATTGAATACAATATTTGTTTCACTTCCCGGAGCCATGGAATTCTATGAGCACCCCACAATAATTTGACCTCATCCAATTCTTGGGCGAAGAGGCTAAGCTCAGGAGTCGTCCAGAGGCGACGCCAGAGTGCCACGAGATGAAACTGCGCCATCTCGTCCAGAGGTCTACAACCTAAATCTAAGAGCAGGGGTTTTATTGGTGAGGATTGTGGAAGCCCAACCAGGTTCGGTAGAAACCTATTCTGTGCTGTGGTCAATGCTGACAAGTCCTTATAACCCCATATGTCAGCTCCATACAGGGTAGCAGCATTAGCCTTGGCCTCATACATTTTTAACGCTGGTATAATGCGTTTGGTCAGGGATTTTTTTTGTTCCTGCAGTGAGCACCCAGTAAGGCGAACAAATTTAAGTTTTAGAGCCTCCAACTGGGAGTTCCAACTAAGTTGATGATCAAGAGTCACGCCCAAATATGTCATGACCTTGACCTGTTCAATTGGGGCGTCGTTCAGAGTAACCGAACTTTTGATGGGTTTATTTTTGTTGAAAACCATAAATTTGGTTTTGTCAACGTTGATCTGCAGATCATTGCTCTTACAAAACTCAGCAAACCTATTCAGGGCTGCCTGTAACCCGCTCCGGGTTTTAGAAAGGAGCAGGGTGTCGTCGGCGAATATTAACATAGGATATTTTGATCCGCCCAGGGTAGGTGCATCTGTTTGCGTGTTAGTAAAAAATGCAACTACCTGGTTGATGAAAAGGAGTAACAGGGTGGGGGCCAACACGCAGCCCTGGCGCACCCCTCGTTGGACAGGAAAGCCGTTGGTCACCTGACCCTGTCTCCCCCACCTTACCTGGGTGAAATGATCCTCGTGTAGGTGCCTGACTAGTTCCAGGAGTTCTAGGGGGAGACCCATAAGTCTGAGGGCTTCCCATAGTTTTGCCCTAGGAACTAAGTCGAAAGCCGACCTAAGATCAACGAATGCGGCATAGATAACCCCACCGCCCAAGAAAACCACCTTCCAATAGAGCATGGTAAGTCGGAACACCTGATCTGCATTTTTTCACGACAAAATATTGGGCAAGTGCCCCTGTTTTAAGTCAAATTGCATCTTTGACTCTGCCAACAAAATTAGAGAGATTACATTATAGTGCTATACATAAATAGGTTAAACAGTTATAATCTTTAAAAACTATATCCTACCATCTATTAAAGTGCCAGTGCAATAAAGTACATAAGAATTGTAAGTGCAAATTCACAAACAATTACAGTACATATGATTTTTAGTGCAAATCACGCAAAGATAAATAAAGTGCTAGTGCATACAATTTTATCTCCCCTTCTTTTCAATTATTGATTTAGCACCGATTTATAATATACTTGTTTATACTCCACTATTCATTCTGACTTCATTGGCATTTCTCCTATTTAGCATGCTGTTTGAATGTTTTATGACCATAAAATTCATCAGAAATTAAAATTAAAATTTACATCTAACTAATTAAAAATAGATGAAAAATGGAAATTAATGCTGGAATCTTAAATTAAATGTACATGCAAGTCTTCTTCTATGTTTAATCCATTCGGAGCTTTGGTATTGAACAAAAGAATGTATTTAGATTCCAGTTTACGGAGTTTTTGTTCTCTATCGCCACCTCTCAAACTTTTGGGAACCCGATCTATCACAAAATAGGTAATATCTTTCATATTGCCCTTGTGTTCCTCATTGATGTGACGAGCTACTACATAGTTTTTATCATCATTTTTAGTTGCCCTTAAATGTTGCAATATACGGACATGAACCATATGGATAGTACTTCCAACATACATTTTTGGACATGAACATTTCAAAATGTAAACTACAAAGTCACTTTTACAGTTTAATGGAGTTCTTATTTTCCACAGGCTGTTTAGTAGGGGCGATATAACCTGTTTAATATTTTGACCATATCCACAGGCCTTACATTTAAAACATTTATGAAAACCAGGGGTGGTTTGTAACCACTTGCCTCCCACTTTCTTTACTTCAAGGTTAGTTTTAAACAAATCCTCTCTCATTGATTTTGCTTTATTAAATGTTATCAATGGCCTTCTGGTGACTTTGCCCTGTAATATGTATATATATATATATATATATATTTATATGATTTACCTACCTTACATATACTTACAGAGGTTAAGACTGCGTGTTAAAAACGTGTAAAACGTGTTAAAAACGTGTAATAAATGCTGCATAGTAAAGGCATGTGTTGTAACTTCATACAACAAACTAGCTAGATGCATTGCACACAGCTTGCCATTAGCAGACTTTTTTTTTTTTGTTTTATATAGCTCGGACTAGACCCAAGGATATCAGGTATGAGAGCACTTTACATGATCATCTGTTTCGTTAAAGATGGACACATTCAGTTTATTTTTGTCAGGCAAAGGGAGATTAAGTGATTTGCCCAGAATCACAGGATGTTGAGGGTCGTTGCGAAGACTCGAACCTAGTTCCCAGCTTCGAGTTTGACCGCTCTACATCCAATCCCCAAATTTTGACATTGTGTCAAAATTTGTACTGGAGGGCTTCATTGAATATAAATCTCACACAAGACACCACTAGCCTCCCTTACCTGTGCAGTGCTTAGAATCACATAGAAACAGTACAGCTAAAAAGAAAATATGTCTCTCCACTATTTTTACTGTTTGCCAAACAGAGTGCAATGGAATGCTACGAAGTTTTATATCAAAAAGAACAAATGATGGACGGGATGCTGAAAAATGTAAACTTTCGCCTAGGTTTAATCCATCTTTCTTTTGCTCACCATGCCACCCCAGCAATATGCAAATCAGACTTGACTCTGCTTACCATGGGTACCATGGGAACAGTCCAGCCCGAACTGCCAAGCCAGGTCCTCCCTGGACCAGAAACAACTATCCTAGTTATCAAGTTATTGCATGTGCACATAGACAGCCCAATTTAATTCAGAAGTGATGAACTGCTCCCTTCAGCATGATATGGCCTCTGGACGCTTTAAGCATTTAACTTGAGTAGAAAGACCTTTAGACAGACCATTGGACTGTGATTATCCAGTCTGATATTACTAGCTTAAACACTTGTCTCAGAAACACTCCTTCTTGTTTATTTAATACAGGTATGTCTGCCTGGTGCCATATGTGTACTCGCTCAGTACATATTTGTAGATCTAAATTAGTTACAGTGAACTGATCAGTCAATCATCCAAACTCATCAGATGGTAGATGCCAGGACTGTTTTGTATTGTATTGCATTTACATTTACGTAGTGTTTACTACCCCTGACGAGGTGTAGAAAAGCCCTAAAGGGATGGTACATATCTCTGGAACAGAAGAACAGTGCTTAGTCCAGGGATCCATTTAATGCCTGTAATCCAGTTTCTGTTATTGATTGATTACATTGATAAGAGTTAAGTGTGATCCTTAGCAGAAAGTATGTGAGCTCACGTCAATGGTTGGTGGAGTGAATAGATAGAAGAGATTAAGTAGTGTTGGACTACATGGAGTGTACTTTTTAGGAAGGACAGGCTGAGGTCTATGGAATGAGGCGCAAGCAACTTTGCAGAAATACAATAATAGAGAATAGGGCAGACAGATGCACAACTTGGAGTAGGCTATATTCAGAAAGTGAAGGCAAGCAGAGGAAGAGGGATAAGCAGAGACACGTTTGATAAAAAGGAAGGAGAGTGATAAAATAATCTATAGTTTTGATTAAGGTTAGTTTTTCATGCGCAGTTTTGGGAGCATAGGGGCGAGTTTACTCATTTTAGCGCAATGCAGCAAAGCAACCAATGTTGCTGCACTGCATTGTGTTAATCGGAAAGATAAAATAGTACCATATCTACAAAGGTTTGTTGTTTTTCTCTCCCAGACACTGGTGCACTTTTGGCTGCTATGCGCCAATGTACACATCCATGTACTGTAAAGCAAGGGTGTGTGCTTTCTGTAAAGGATAGGTATTGTATTGGGAGGGATTATTCTAGTGAAAAAAACAATGCTTTAATACGTATTTCATTTTGAATGCATGCTGTATAGTGTAGCACACACAAAGTTTGGAGCGATTTTCTAAAAACTTTACACCTGCTTAGATGAGGCATATATTTTTGGTAAAAATTAATGTGTACCAATGTTAGTAGATAGGAATTTACATCAAAACTCCTGAGTGGTTGCATGGGAACACCCATGCAACACCCATGGAATCCTCTCTTGCCGCAAAGCAGCACAAAGTAGCTCACAGGCAACACAGCATTTTATGCTGCATTTGTGTCACTTTTATTAAGTCTAATCTATAGGGATTCAATTGGTCTTATATTATATATTGTCTTTTATTATCTGATATGAGCACAGCATTAGAGTTGAGGAGAAATGATTAAGGTCCTGATTACAAGTTTGGCAGTGCAGCACCTGGTCCGCCCCTCCGCTGCACCGCCAAACCTGTGGTCAGGCTGCCCACCAGATAACAAGTGTTTCTTGTGCCTGGTGTTTTTTTTTATATTCTCATGGTGGTGCCTCAGACAATTGGCACCACAATGGGAATGCCAAAAACAGATTCTGCACTATATTGACTGTAAAGTCCATGCTGCGCAGGAACTGGGGTGCATGTACACATGGGGCACATGTGGTGTCCCCTTGCATGCACCCGATGGACCTGAAGCACAAGGGGTTGTGTAGAGCCTCCTTTGCTTCCTCTCCGCCACACTTTTCATGGAGTAAGAACTGCCATGAAAACGATGGCAGAGAGGTAACTCGTAATATGCTTGGCAGGACTTCAGCGGTCTCACAAGCATAATGCTACCTCAAGACCGCCGCAACACCGCCAGGGAATGGCAGTTACCTGGAGGTGGGGAAATGGCCCTAATTGTCCAACTGCCCTAATTGTCATAGGGCCGTCAGAAGACTGCCACCATGGCGCCCAGCAAATCTGGCCGTCTGTGGACCACCAGACTCGTAATCGCACCCTAAATGATTATGAATTTTCCACCTTGAGGCAGAAGTCTAATCTTTCGTTTGACGCTAGTGAACTGACTGGCACTAGATAACTGAGCTTCTGCATGTACTAGAGGGCCTTTATTTTAGTGGATGTCTTTTTGTGTGATTTTTGATGACATCATTGGGGGTAGGTTTGGAGACATGGTTTATTGCCTTCTGTCTCTGTCTGGGTCTATCTGTTAGGGCAGTTGAGATTTGTGTCATATTTGTGGTTAGTTATGGTGTAATCTATTAAACTTCTAGTTGGATGAAGGGACATACATATGTGCTCACCTTAACATATTTATATGTGGAACTATTCTCGTTATTAGGGTTCCTCCCATATTGGTACTCAGACTCCCTGCGTCAATAGAAATCAATGTACAAACGCCTAGAACGCAGGTGCCGTTCTACTAAATCTCTTAAAGATAAAGTAGAATATCGCTCCAGGCTGGGCGTCTATCATAATAAGATCAAGTCCACCCGGAAAGCTTTCTTATGAATCTCAATTGAAAAAGCATGGAATTCCACCAAAGAGCTTTTTAAAAATGTTAATACCTTTGTGAAACCCTGTGCCTGTGTCGCCACCACTGAGGCCTCCCAGGATTTCTGTGACAATTTAGCCAATTTCTTTGAAGACAAAATCAAATCTATCTATAAAAATCTGACAGCTATCTTGGATAGCTTTCAGCATAACTTCGACATTAATCATTTCCATCCGACGGCCATGGGAAGCCTGAACAATTTCACACTTTCCTCTGAGGGTCAGGTGATGGATATGCTGTCCCACGCTAAGTCCGGTTCACCTCTGGACCCCTGCCCTCCTAGAATAACAGCAAGCTTAGCAACTTCTCTGGCTCCTGTAGTCACAGACATATATAACCTCTCACTGATTTCAGATACAGTGCCCAAGGAATGGAAGCATGCATTATTGTCTCCATTGCTCAAGAAATCCTCAGCAAATCGGAAAGATGCTGCCAACTATCGACCAATCTCACAGTTACCCCTCCTTGTCAAATATCTAGAAAGGTTTATCATTAAACAACTCCATGCCTTTCTTGAAGAAAATCACATCCTGGATTATTCACAATCCGGTTTCAAAGCACTTCATAGCACAGATAGGACTTTGTTGTCCTTGGTTGATAATATCAGGCTCTTTCTTGACACAGGTACCCCTATTATGCTTGTGCTGCTTGATTTGTTTCCCATTCCATCTTAATTCGCAGGCTTCATGAGTCTGTGCTACACGGCAGAGCCATGCATTATCTCTGCAACTTCTTTACCAATCAAACACAACTGGTCTGCTGGACACTTTCAATGAACATCTTATGTACATTCATAAGGTAAGGCCTCAGGACTTGTTTCTAAGCCCTACCCTCTTTAATATCTAAGTGGCATCACTTGCCAGAGAGCCTGAGATGTGGAGATAGTGTGGTACTCTGACGACACCCAACTTCTCATTTCCTTTGGCCCAGACAAAGTGAAAAGCAAGTTTTCTAATTGTATGAGGGAAGTCGCTGTTGGATATGTCTAGCAACTATCTTCAACTAAGCAGCGACTAGAGGGAGATTATGCTCTTTGGGACATCGCCTGAGCTTTGGTCTGCTGACTGGTGGCTGACTGAACTGGGCTCAGCCCCTTCACCTAAGCAGTCTGTGTAAAATCTCATTGTGAAGCTTGATCAGTCGCTCTCCATGAAGAACCAAGTAAACACCACTTGTGGCTCCTGCTTCACCACTATGAAGCTTAAAAAAAAAGCTCTCCTGTGGCTCCCTGACAGTGCTAGAAAGCTATTGTACTGGACTACGGGAATGCTCTGTTAACATCAGTAAATGACTCCTTGCTGATCAGGTTGCAGGTGGTACAGAACACCGCTGCTAGACTAATTTGCAATCTTCTTTCTTGCTCTCCCTCTTCCCCTATTTTTGGGAAGCTCCATTGGCTGGCTATCGGAAAACTGGTCATTTTTAAAATGTATTTTCTGACACCTAAGGCACCTCAGAAATCCGGCCGCCTACTTGTCCATGCACTTGAAACCATATCGGCCCGCGAGATGCCTTAGGTCTTCAAATTAGGTTCTTCTGACTATCCCTCACATTCAAACCTCAAATCAGGGGGTAGATCTTTTTCCTACACTGTCCTCTATCATTTGGAGCAAAATCGCCCCTTGTCTCGTCTGCTCAGACTTTATCTCCTTCAAGAAGGATTTGAAGACCTGGCTGTTTTAGGAAGTCTCTGCTTTCTTAGCAGTGCAGCGCCGAAATACTACATCGGGAGTGATTTGTGCGCTATATTAAATGTCTATATCATATCATCATTATCATATCATATCATTAATGGGACATGTATCTTTTCTTTCATTTTAATAAATACATTTGGAAAAATAATGGCTATTCGCTGTTTCATAAACCTTATTACTATGTTTAAGTGCTGCTTCCCTACCAGACATCATCACAAGCCTTACACATTCATCCTTCTAGCCACCTTTGCCGGTATGGGATGGTTCAGCACTTGCACATTAGTTCATGGCAGCAGTAGCTATGGGGCTCATCGCTTTGATCATTAATTGTACAACTGCTCCTATCAAATGAGTATTATTCCCACTGAAGCTACATTTGACATTATTTTGCCATGTGCAGACACTGAGTAACTACAGGTTACCTTTTGCTCACTGATTTTAAGCACTTTAATTGACATTAACTTTGAGTCAATGATTTGCCTTTATCTCTTCAAAGCTTGCAATGTCTTCTCCTACTAAGGGTATCATCACTGGAAATTCTCAAATAATCTACAGGAATTTGGTGAATTCATGGCCTAATAAATGTGTTCCCAGTAAAATTTGATCTGGTAAAATAGAATTGAGATGTTGGGGTTGTGATGCTGAGCAGCTAGGAAGCTGTTTTGATGCTGACCTGCTGCTCCTCTGTCAAAAATAGCAAATGTTCCTGGTGTAAGTTGACATAAACTACTGGGCCTCATAGATGAATCGTCCTGCCTGAGACATGGGCAAAGCAGATAATAATAAAAAGAAGATTGACAGCTTGAGCATTGCAGAACAGTACACACAAAAGCTTGCAGCAGACAACACTGCTGATCGTGAAGCACTGCCTGCCTCGCCGCAAAATAATGAGCACCACTTGGAATATGCAACAGTGTTCGGCTCAAATGAGAGACATCAAAGCTACACTGGCTAACAATGTGGACCTATTTGTTACAAACATGGTCATAATGGAGACACATCTGAATTCGAAAGCAAAGGTTTAACTCTAAATATGGAGGGGAGAGTGTGTACAACTGAGGATATACTGCAGTAGAGGATAGAGTGCATGCTTTTAAAGAATAGATTTTGGTGCTATCTTAGGTCTTCAAGACAGTGCATGATAGTGCATGAGAGGCTCACTGATCAGACACGAAGAGCCCAAAGGAATAATGTTTGATTGTTAGGCGTATTGGCATCAGACCAAATGGAACCCTTTATTCAGAAGCTGTTATCAGACCTTATACCAGAAACTACACTGTCAAACTTGTATTTTTTGCAAGACAGAGCTCTTGGTTCCAAGCTGAAGCATTAAGATAACCCCAAAACAATTAAAGTGTGCATTCAAAACTATAGAGATCGGGATACCATTTTGAAAGCTTAAGAGGGGATATATACAGCTTGTAAATTGGCCAAGATAGTTATTTTTTGTATTCAGTTAATGAAATTATACTACATACACAAAAAACAATGGCCCTTAGAAATAGACCATGTTTTATATAAATGGTAAAGAATAAGTGCTGAACGTCATTTTTGCTGTCTTTAGTACTCGGGGCACTTTACCACAGCTGACAAGTGTTCGGTATATAAAACCTGATGATAATTGGTTTCTTCATATTAGGCATATTTGATTTACGAGTATGTCCTAGTACAGTGCACTATGTATGTCCAAGGTCTGTAAATCAAATGCTGCTCTGCTACTAGTGGGCCTGCAGCCCTGATTGTGCCACCCACATGAGTAGCCCTGCAAACATGCAAACATGTCAGAGCATGTGGTGTAGTTTTAAACTGTCATTTCGACCTGGCAAGTGCCCCCCTTGCCAGGAGCAAACTTTCCCTTTTATTACATACACGTCACCTCTAAGGCAGGTCCAAGGCATCCCCATGGGTAGGCTGCAGTGTATTTAAAAGGTAGGGCATAAACATTTGTGTTTTAGATATCCTATTAAATTTGGTTTTTGCACCAGTAAGGCCTATCTCTCCCTTAGGGTTACATGGGGATTGCCTTTAAACATCTTTTAAGTGTAATTTCCCATTATGAGCAGATAGAAAATTGGAGTTTGGCGTCTCTGGACTCACAATTTAAAAGCACATCTTTTAGTGAAGTTGGTTTTTAAATTGCAGGTCTGAAATGGCGACTTTTAGAAAGTTGGCATTTTCTTACTTTAACCATTCTGTGCCTCTGCCTGCCTCTGAAGACACGTCTGGGTCAGGCTGCCACATGGGCTTTTGTGCATTTGCTCTAGACAGTCACATAAAGGGAGCTGAGGTGTGCCCTGCATATCTTGATGGTTTATCACCAGGCTGATGTGCCTTTCTGAGCTAGAGTGGTAGAAGTAGTTGGCACTTACATCTGAATAGGGCTGTGCCTGTCCCCAAACAAAGCAGCCTCCACCCCCCTGTAGTGTGTCCGGAGCCAGGGCAAGCAAGGACAGGGTCCTGTGCACTTCAAAGACCTTTATTTGAAGTCTCCCTACTTCAAAGGCCAAAATGGGTATAAGTACTGGACCACTGACACCATATACTCAGAACACTTCTGGCTGAAGGAATTCTGCTAGGAAGAAAAGCTATAATGCTGCCAGGAGTAACTGTCACACTGCTGTTTGCTTTGCTGTGTTGTCCCGCTGCCTGCTGCTTCTGTCCTGGGAGTGAGAGGACTGGACTGTGCTCTCCACTTCCTGCTTTCTATAGCTTCTCCAAGGGCTTGAGTTGAGCTTGCTTCCTGTTGGAAGTCTCAGGGTCATGTAAGACTTCACCTGTAGCACCTGGGCTTCTCTGCTGAGAGCCCTACTTGCCAAGTGGTGCCAAATTCAGTTCCTGGGTCCTTGGAAGTGAGTTTCAGTTCTACACAGAAGAAACCGATGCTGAGCGACTATAGAACTGACGTATGTCTGCAACTTTGACACCATGATGCTGCTTGCACCAAAGCTATGGGCCTCGCTTGATGCAACAACTGTCACTTACAACGCAGGCTCTGATGACACTGCAGTGCCTCAGAAGAACCGTCACTGCAGGTGTCCCAAGAACCCCATCACCGAAGTCTGTGACGCACTACTAAAACACTGCACCTGTGGTCAAGTGGTTCGACATCGACGCTGTGGAATCAAAGCCTCACAGCTTGACCTGAAAAGCCTCATCAATGCCACCAAACAGTAAGAATCTGAGATAATGCACCTGCAACCACAGCGTCACCTTCCCTGAGCTGTACGGTGTCCCTGGGCATCAGTGACTCCACAACTCTGCACCTCCTCCAGGATCTGACGCCTCATTTGCTCAGTGACACCTCACCTCAGTTGTGCAATGCACTGTCCTTGAGCACTGACATGCCAATGACCTATATAGTAGTAAGCAACAGAAGCCACACCTGCTTCCACGATGCCTCACCTCCCTTGTTTCCTGTATCGTCTTTAATTTCTGATGCCCCCAAATTACTGTATTGGCATCCAGCTGGCTCCATAGCCGATGTCGCACTCTGTTGCTGTCAGCCTGAACTTGTGGAGTCATCCACGTCAAGTGCGACAAGATGGACCCTGTTGGAACTCTTGTCTTCAAAGAGCTATAATTTAATTTAATCTTTACAAATTCATATCTAGACATGTGTATGTTGGATGTTTGTCATTTTGATCTTGTTTATGCAGATAAATATAAACTATTTTTCTAAACTGGTGTGAAGTATTTTTGTGGTTTCATTGTGTGTGTGTGTACAAATAGTGTACACATTGCCTCTGGGGAAAAGCTTGACTGCTCTTGCCAAGCTACCGAGGGGGTGAGTACGAGTTATTCGCAGTACCTAACCTCCTTACCCTGACTAGAGGGAGGGTCCCTTCTTGGACAGGGTGCAAACCACTGCCAACTGGAGACCCCATTTTTAACAGAAGGTATTTGCCAAATTACAAACAGCACATCTAGGCATAAATACAATTTTGTCTTGGTGTTCAGCTGGTAAAATGTCCGTTAGTTGGGAATTGGGGCTGCATCAGGAATAAAATGTATCAGACACCCTCCAAAATTACAGTGCGGGAAAAGGCAAAAGAGATCACTGTCTTGTGGGGGCTAGAAAATCTGCCCCACATATTCCAAATACGCGGCCCGCGTGGAAAAAAGTATATTTAGTATTTTGGTGTCAATTCATTTTTATAGATATATTTTTTTTTTAAATTGGGATTTTTCTTTTGTTGTGATTTTACTTGATTGCTATTTGAAGTGCTGCATAAACACATTACAAATTGACCTTTAAGTTAAGCCTGACTGCTTTGCTCCAACCTATCAGAGGGTAAGGCACAGGTTAATTTGGGGTTAGCTTGTGTTTCTCTCGGACAGTTGCTGCTTGGGTAGCGTTTCACCCCCCTCAGCCAGTAACCAAATTTCCTACAGTAATCTTAAGAAATTAGTTTGATTGCAAAATACTGAACTAATGCAGCCAATAGAGACTTGTAAACATTAACTAGTGTAGGGCTCACTGAAGAGCCCTGTAGTTCTCTGTATAACAGTTAATGGGAGGTAAATGTAAAAGGTGGAAGTGATACTACTTGAGAATGTGCACTAAGAACTGTATGAATCCACTTTAGCACAGCTTCATGCACTCCAAGATAATGCAGTGGCTAAAGCAGAATAGCATGAGGTATGGTATCAAATGCAGCTGACAAATCAAGAAGAGTAAATGCTGCAGTGTCTTTGAAGTTGAGTGTCGAGCAAAGATATCAGATAAGGCCAAGAGAGCAGATTCCATACTATTCTGGGGGCAGAATCATGATTGAGTTTTGTATAAGAGGCTGTTGGATTCCAGAATCTCCAAGAGGTGGACATTGATAAGCTTTTCAAGCATCTTCGACACAGCTGGTAAAAAAGAGATAAGTTAATAGTTAGACACCATAGTAGGATCAGCAGAGGGTTTGTTTAACAATGAGTAGACATGAGACCACCCAACATACCGCTTGGAGAGAGAAGAAATGGCTCTACATGCATAGCTACACTATCTCTGCGGTGGGAAAGGAAGCTCCCTCCTACCGCCTGCAACACAAGTCACTCTAGAAGCATGGAGGATAGCGACAAAACTATAGTTTGGACGGGCCGAGTCACAAAGATCACATTGCTCTGGGAAGGGAGTAGATTCAAGGAACTGCACAAACTAAAAGGGTTAGAGACCTGGGACCTCTTGGGTATTTCCACAATAGGGGACATAACGGAAAAAGGGGAACTCAAAACCTGGACAACATTTAGTCAGAAATATGACCTACACAAATCTCAATTCATCAAAATATGCACAGCTGCACCACGCATGGCAGGCAGAGGGTGTTCTATGTGCAAACCTTCCAGAATATGCCCCACTAGAGGGAAGACTACTGCAGGAAGAGCTCGGAGAAAATAACATCACCTTCACATACACAACCATAAACAATAACATGTCAGATAGACTGGGGGGACTGAGGAAAATATGGGAAAAGGATATCGGGCCCCTGGAAGACATAGATTGGGAAGTGGTACTAATGCACCCCAGAGAGGTTGCCATCAAGGCAAGGCTACGCCCTGTACAATATAAGGTGCTACATAGAATTTACTATGATAAAGACAAACTACACAAGATGGGAAGGTCAGAGACACCATACTACCCCACCTGTAAAACTATCAAAGGTGATTTCTTCCACACAATATGGGCATGCCCCAAAATACAGGCAAATTGGGAGACCGTAATTGAGACTCTAGGAACAATACTGGGAACGACACTGCTGGTTGAAGTTAGATTCGCCATACTGGGAATCTCAAGTGAGGTGTACATTACTAGGACCCAACTGATCTTCGTCTCCCTAGGATTGATGGTGGCCAAGAGAGATGTGGTCAGGCGTTGGGAAGTTGCGGAGAATGCTATGGTCCAGGAATGGACAAGAGGGATGGACTTCTATATAGCCGCTGAACACACCACATACCTAAGTAAGAGCTGCCCCTGAACATTCCGCAAAATATGGGTTCCATGGAGACGACACTTTGGGCTTGACTTATGGGAGGATAAGCAACAATCCACGTTACAAGCCACACAGGGGGCCCCTACGGTTAGTAATGAAGAACATCCCAAGTAGAGGAGGTGGCCTGTTGTTCCTTACTCTTGGGCCCAAAGGGGAGAGTAGCTGTTACGAAAAGAGCAACAGTACTGAAATAAACTAACACAAAATAATGGGAAAGGGGGGCTTCTGTTGAAAATAGCGGAGTTTCAGTGCGACTAACAATTGTAGTACTGTTGTTGAATGTATTGAATATCTGAAAATAAAAAATATTCATAAAAAATAAAATGGGTAGACATGCACCTGTTTCCAAATGGAGGGGACCTCACCAGTGGCAAGGAAATTGTTATAAAAATTTGTGAAAGTCAGGCTAATGACATCAGCTGTGATACTCATAACATGAGAGACACAGATCAAAATGGGAAACAGACTTAAGAACGAGAATACTATTTTTTGTTTCTTCTGGCAAAATAGGGACAAAGATACAAAGTGATGGACTGATCTGTGATGCAGGAAAGGCTATTGTGCCTGCAACAGCCCACGTTAACAGTCAGAGAAAAACTGAAATAAATGTTAGCAGTTTTATCAAGAAAAAAGGAAGCAAAGGTTATTGCAAAGTACCTAGGAAGGAGTTGGAGGAGGATGAACTAGCTCTAGATTAAGAAACGATTTAACTGTGATGACGACTTCTTTTGGGGTATTTCGAGCAGAGTGAATTCTGGAAAGATAATATTATGCCTATGATCTTTATATAAGTCCGTGGTATGTTCTCATGTATAGTCTGTAGATCTATTTGCCATCATTAGAAAAGTTAACTATTCATTTTCTTTCTAGTACCTTATAGTGAATTTTAGCAGACTTCAGTAGTTCTGAGATCCAGGAAGCAGAGAGGGAGGAATTAACAGAATGCTGTGTTGTGAGGGGGACCAAGTCGTCAAGGGCAGAGATGAACCATAGGTTACAATTGTTAGCATTGAAGGTATCCCATCACCTAGAGAAAGGAGAAACCTTTATAGGGGATTTGAAATTGGCCTGTGAAATGCTGACCCAATTGTGCTTGAGTGACGAAATTGATATAGCCGGAGGTGATCTACCATGTAAAGACATTCTTAATGACACAGCAAAATGATCTGTCCAGGTAAGCAGCACCAGCTTCTCTGTATTGAGGGAGGAAAGATGTGAAAAGATAAGATCCTGGTTATGCCTTCCTTTATGCGCTTGGGTGGAAACTTGCTGATCTAATCTAAGGGTAGCTAGTGCACCTGTAAGCACTGAAGTGCAGGGATCAGACTGAATATGAATATGGATCTGAAAGTCTCTCAAAAGCATGAAGCTAAAATACATCACAAAGAGGTCAAGAGCCTCCGATAGGTTATATCCAAAGATGATAGGATAGTAACCTTGATGACAGTAGAGAAAAGCTCTGAAAAAAGGGAAATGTATGGTTAATTTTAAGCAAAAACACTAAGGGTCTGAATCACAAAGACATACTTGGACATTTGCTTTAATCTTAGACCAAATGTCTAAATTTACGACTTTTGGAATTCACAAAGGGTAATTAGGAGAACTATCTTTATGGCTGCACTCAGGGCAGAGATCTGCCTTGAGTGTAGACATAGAGATAGTACTATTAAATGCCCTTTGTGAATTCCTAAAGTCCTAAACTTAGACCTTTGGTCTAAGTTTAGACCTAACATCTAAGTTTACCTTTGTGAATCGGGCTCCAAGGCTTCAGTATCTAGAAGATTGTTTAATCTAAGTGCAGAAGAAGACATGTGCTTTAAGTAAATGATAGAACTGAGTGTTGGGCGGTCAAAATAAGAAATGGTGGAGCCTGACGGAATTGCAACAATGATGCAGGGAGCAGATGACTCTAGGAGCCAAGTCTCGGGGAGCAAAAGTACAGCATGTTTCATGTTTGATGAAATCATTGAGGTTCGTAGTGTGGCTAAGGAGTGATCACTTATTGCTAAGGTAGCACAGCACCAGCACGTTTGGGAAAGGGCAATCAGATTGTCGGCTCGTCTGAGATTGGTCAGGTTCTTCTGGTTATAAAAGGAAAAGTATTAAAACTACAAAACGATTAGGTCTTCTACAGAACAAACAGGTAGGTATGGGCAACACATCGTAGTGGGGTGGAGGAGAGCTTGCCTGGAATAAATATATGATTGATTCTTATCTGAAACAGAATGACCAGGTGGCCTAGCCTCCAGCGCCGTTCACGCATGAATGAGTTTAAAGAGGCTTGTCTTTGGTGCACCTTCAGCTACTCTCCAGATTCCTATCAAATCAGTGTTTCCACTACTGATCCTGGACACTTATGTCTGTGTACAGCACCAAATAGCTCCTGATATAAAAATTCTACCAATATAGAGTACCACTGTTCCTGGACATTAAAGGTCTGAACTTCTTGAAACAAAAGAAAATTGGACGCGATAACTTAATTTTATAATCAGTCACTTTAGTTAAGTAAAAGAGGAGTCATGGAAAGAGGGACTTGTGTATAAGGAGACAAGGGAAGGCTGACAGGTAGGGCATATACTGGACCGACATGGGAAAGCACAGATATCCAAAAAACAAAAGAAGGCATGTATGGAAGACAGAGACACAGCCATACATGGGAATAAATCCCATGAGAAAACATGGGTCTGTTAAGCACAGGATGAGATTGACACATGCAAACCCTAATAGAGGGAGAAATGAATGGGAAAGCACAAAAAGAGGAAGACAAAAGGTGAATAAAATCAATGGGCAGTGATGTAGGAAAGTAGACATGGAGGAAAAAGAACATTGGGAGACATGGGTTCAGAAATACATGCATATGGGAGGCATGGGCAGAGCAGAGAAACTGTGAAATTACTAGGAAAACCTAGCCAATAAAACAGCAAAGGACAAACAAAAGTTTTGTAAAAGAACCCTCACTCACCAACCTAGTTGGTGACGTGCTTCATCATAGGGTTCCCACCAGAGAGGCCGAGTGCTTCTCTGGTTGCTACAACGCCTGAGTTACAGCGGAGCAGGTTTTGTTGTGGGGGTGGTAGTGACAGTAATATTAATGTGCAATTTAAAAGCTAGCCGGTTTTAACCTATCAACTAATTTATTAAAGGCAAACCAGTGACCAATAAAAACAAGTGGAACGGATACAGACTAGCTCATTAGTTTTAGCCAAAGTCATTGGTAGGGATTAGTGAACAAGATTGGTCGACATGTTTCTACTTATAATTGCAATTTGCTAAGCATTCATCAGGAGCTACAATAGTTCCACGGCGGTATGTGCACCCTAAGGTGCACCCTAACCTGAGGAACAATGACGGTGGTAAAACTCACGGTTCTACCAGTGTGGCCTCCTGGAGAATCCTAGACCACTGGAGCCTGTAATAGAAAATCAACAGGACACACATACAGTTGTCTATTCATGTCAGTGGTCAGCTGAATAACAGGCTTTCCAATTCAAACACGATTGTCCTCCCAGGCTGTGAACAATAGAGGCATACTTCATAAACTGGGTCATAGAGCAGGAGTATACAAACACACGTGATTCGCTGTGTTGTCCTATTAGTACATCCACTCCATGCATGATAGTTCCCTGGAGGGGTCTCATTTACACGTTTTAGTCCGTGTAGAAAAAATCCTTTGTGGCCATTCATAAGCAACACTTTCGCTTGTATTTTACAGTATAATTTTCAATGTTGCTCGGTGGTTAAAATATGGCAAAAAACATAAATGTGCACTTTAAAACTGCTGTGGCATTGTGGTGTAATCAGCGCTTAGGCAGAAGAAGAGGTGCATATAAGAGACAAAAGCAGCAGCGCGGAATAAGTTGGCTTACTTGTAAACAAAATGCTATTTGCATCATGGGTCCAGGGGGAGGGGAAATGCATGCTGTTAGGATCTAAAAGATAAAGATTTGCTTAAGTAAGTACCAACCAGGTTCATTGGGAACAAGAGGAAGTAGTGGGAGACCACACAAGGAGCAAAGCAAGGGAGCAGCGAGCAGGCCCCAGCAACCAGAAAGTTTAGTTACCAATCTCTCCTCAATAACCTTGATGGAAGACGAAAAGGCAGTACTTGAGAAGGGGCTTGGTTTCATACCTACAGCTCTCCTGGACCGCTTTAAACTTCATTGCGAACTCTCTAGTTGTTTCGCAAACTGAAACTTAAAAGTTTCTTTGAAAAACAGGAAGCAGAAGTGACACAAAGGAACCTGGGGGACTCAGGTGTAAGGCTAAAATCTACCTTTGTTCCTCCTCCCCATACCATACCACCTGAGATTACAGCGTTCGAGCAGGCTGTGTTCAATGGCGTTGAAGCATTTGAAGAGATGGCTGTTTTCACGAATATGAAGGCTTGCGAGTTCCAGGCTTTACACTCCCTACAGAACAACTCTGACATTGTCATAAAGTATGCGGACAAAGGCAGGTGTATAGTGATAGAGGACACCGAGGCCTACGATACGGAATGCAGATGCCTTCTGTCTGATCAGGCCAGCTATACCTGTCTATACATTGATCCGACGCCAACACTCTGGAATACCATTCTGGACATAGTGAATGAAGCCAAAGCACTGGGCCACATCACTAAACATGAGGCCGCTTTTCTCAGCACCAGCAAGGAGCAAGGGACACTATACCATACTCTTTTGTTGTTTCCTATATATTTACAGGGGGTTAAAGAGTGCCTCTTTTCCTCTCTCTCTTGTTGTTGTTATACAGAGCAGAGAAACATCAAGGGACAGATAAACACTGCCATTGAGACAAGGTTAGATTGACTTTGGTATTGGATTACACAACATTGGGGCAGGAGGAAATGTACACTGGAACAGGTTGTCACAGACTCCGATACAAGGGCTTGAGACAGGTCAATTACAGAGGGAGGTGGCAACAAGAACGAAATAGAAAAACAAAATGCGACTGACCACAGTTCAGCACCTCAGTTCCAAATTTTAAGAAAGACAATTAGAGAGTCCGTGCAACAGCTTCCGGAGTTCGCCGCACTTCCACTCCACTGGAAACCAGATAAATCAGTTTGTACAAAGAAGGAAGGTGCACCAGAAAGTAGTCAATAAACTACAAGTCTATTCAAATATATATCCTTTATTGTACCTGTTGTTTTAAAATTGGGCATCAGCCAACGCGTTTCGTTGCAAATGGAACTTCGTCAGGGCTCAAATATCCAAATATCAGTCCAATTGCTATGTATGAATGGGCCAATAAGTTCCAAGGTTCGAACTATATGAGCAGAATTCCTGCATTACTTGCCTCATCTCGACGGACCAGCGGACCAGAGCACCTAGGAGGGTGTTGGGAGAGACTGCTGTTGCCTGCCTGCTGTTGCCGCCACGCCTCGCCGGACCCGCTTCGCGGGTCCCGCTTCGCGGCTAGCAGCGGTCAGCTGTACTCTGCGAGGGGTTTGTCCTTCTTCGACCGGCAGGGCTGCGAGCGTGGAGCGGTGGACTCCAAGCACCAGGAGTCCCCGCGCGCCCGTGTCCACCTGGGCTGCTCTCCCTGCCGGCTCCGCCCCCACCTGGAAGGCTAAAGCGGCGTCCTGCCCTACAACCTGTGAATTTCTGCATTACTTGCCTCATCTCGACGGACCAGCGGACCAGAGCACCTAGGAGGGTGTTGGGAGAGACTGCTGTTGCCTGCCTGCTGTTGCCGCCACGCCTTGCCGGACCCGCTTCGCGGGTCCCGCTTCGCGGCTAGCAGCGGTCAGCTGTACTCTGCGAGGGGTTTGTCCTTCTTCGACCGGCAGGGCTGCGAGCGTGGAGCGGTGGACTCCAAGCACCAGGAGTCCCCGCGCGCCCGTGTCCACCTGGGCTGCTCTCCCTGCCGGCTCCGCCCCCACCTGGAAGGCTAAAGCGGCGTCCTGCCCTACAACCTGTGGATTCCTGCATTACTTGCCTCATCTCGACGGACCAGCGGACCAGAGCACCTAGGAGGGTGTTGGGAGAGACTGCTGTTGCCTGCCTGCTGTTGCCGCCACGCCTCGTCGGACCCGCTTCGCGGGTCCCGCTTCGCGGCTAGCAGCGGTCAGCTGTACTCTGCGAGGGGCTTGTCCTTCTTCGACCGGCAGGGCTGCGAGCGTGGAGCGGTGGACTCCAAGCACCAGGAGTCCCCGCGCGCCTGTGTCCACCTGGGCTGCTCTCCCTGCCGGCTCCGCCCCCTGTGACCAATCACACTGCAATAAAAGGGAAGCATCATCCCCGCTGCGCGGGAGCGCGCGGGAGGGCGCCGGGAGAAGCCCGGGACAAGGGCGGGACCGTTTGAGGCTGTTCGAGGCCTAAGAGGACTTGCCTGGCCCACCCCCCTTGGTCCGTGTCACTGTGCCTGCACATCGATTCTAGTGAGTACACTTCCGGAACTGTAACTGTCACACATCATGTGTACTCGGGGCAGTCGCAGCAAGACTGCACTGGGGTTGAGCAAGCCAAATGGGACCTTGGATGATTTCCTTGTGAAGACAAATTTGGCAATTGACGCCGAAATTACTAAAATGCAGAAGAGGGTTTCAATTGAGCTAGATGCTGCGCGCAGGCTTTCTCAAACTTTTGCAAACTCCAAAAAATCGTCCCTGGGAAAAATTGCGTCTGCTGCATCGCCCCAACACGCTTCATGCCCTCTCCCTCTGATAATTCACGCCGACATCCATCACCCTCCCCCCACCTCCCCACTCCCACCAGAGCCCACCTTCATCTTTACCTCCATGCCCTCTAAACCTCTTGAGGGACATGTGCCCACTGGACCTGGAATCACTATCACCCTGCCGGACACCCCTGCCCCCCCCTCCTCTGTAGCAAAAAGTAAAAACCTAGATGGCCTAGCCCTGAAAAAGAAAAATAATGCAAGATCTGCTTACGCCCGCAAAAAAGCAAAAATCGCAAGGCAGCAGTTTTTCAATCATAGAAGAACACTGCCTAATACAGGGGAGCTCACACAAACATCAAATTCGGTCACCCAGCTAACAGGGGGTGATAGCGAACACAGCCATCCTAACATCACACTTGCCCCTGCTACAGAGCACCTCCCTGTTTGTGGCGAGAACCTAATAGGGGGAGGACACAATGAGTCAGGGAGGGACATGGACAAGGCGGGTGACGATGAAGACTTTCTCAAAACAGTCTGGGTTACCTTAAAACAATTATTGTCACCTTTTGAACTCAGACTGTCACGTATTGAGAATCATCTTCTTGAGATGGATAAGACCTTAGTATCCCTGGCCACTCTTAGCGTAAAACAGCTGGAAGCTACATATCCCTGTATCGCTGAGGGTGTCCCCCAGGAAAGCAAGGATGGCATCCAACCGGTCCTAGACCCTAACTCTGGCATCCAATCGGCTCTAGACCCTAACGCTGCCTCCCGTGCACCTTTAATTTTGCCCCCACCTCTGCCCCCACCACTACCAAAATCTACTCCTATTCCCAAACCTCGGACAATTTCAAACGTCTCTGTTCCCCCCATGTCAATCCCATTAAAATCAGAGATAAAACCCCCCAAAAAACAGATACAGCCCAAAACTATTCCTAGGGCAGCCCATAAGGCGAATAAGATTACCAGCCCTCTACCACAGCGTACAGTCAACCAACACCAAAGTCATCAGAACTTTTGCGGGGGTTATATTGATCTCCCCCCCGATGCCGGGCCCTATGTTGTCATCCTGGCCGGGGTACCTCCACTTGACCCTGATTCTGTGGAGACCCAGTGGTCGCTAAAGAACAAGGTGATCTACTGGCTAAACGTTAACAGGCAGCTCCCTCACACCACCAGGAGTAGGGTCTTAATGGTCAGGCGAGTCCCATGGGTGGGTCGCACTCCTCCATACCTGGAGACTGCATTGTGGTCTCATTTGCAGACCCCCATACAGCCCAACTTATCACCACTTGGGATCCATATGCTACTGACCAATCTATTGTCACCAGACCCCTTACCTTCTTTTATCCCCCTAAACAGACTGTAGAGCTGCCTGGGGCCTGGTCTATAGCCCACAATCACAGACGGAAAGGCCAGGGGCATGGATGGCAACCCACTAACAACTGGTGGGAAGGAGCACCTACGATGAATAGGTTTGAATGCCTAGACCAGGTGGATTGACTGGGAACCACCGTTCCCTCACCCCCTTCTTGTGCCCACAACCACCCACTGGATGCCATAAAGATCGATAAATTATTGCCCATTAATAAAAATACAACCCTAACGGGGGAAGATCAATCCTGCCCCGAACAGTATCCCCTTCCTGCACAGGCCATACAACAGATAGAGATGGCACATCCCCTAGTTCCGATCTACATAATGGGGAACGAGGGTCAACTTCACCAGAAAAATAGAAACCCCATGCATTCACTCCTATCTTGGAATGTAGCAGGTTTGGGCAGTAAGATCACCCACAAACCTTGGTTGGAGATCGTGCAGAAGCATGGCATCCTTTGCCTGCAAGAAACCTGGCTTGTAGAGGAAAGTCACATCCTGGGCTACCGAACATTCCACTCACCCGCTGTTCCATCACCCCAGGGTCGCAATAAAGGGGGTCTGTGCATATACATCTCGAACGTAGGGGACGTAAAAGTATATAACTTCCATTCTGATCAGTACTTCCAAATCCTTTCATTCAAATGGGGCATCACACAAAAGGTGATACTGGTGAATTTTTATAATAACATGCCAGCCAAGGAAGTGGAATTGATCTTGAACAAGATGATCCATCATATCCACAAGCTAAGAGATCAAAGCACGGGGGACCACATAGTACTGTGGGTGGGAGATTTCAATTGTGCCATCTGTCTGTCTTCTGAGTTAGGTTTGTGCGGCCTTTCAGATCACGAGGAGGATGGTCCTTTTCACTTCTTACACACCAATCTGGGGTCTCTCCTTAACAACATCATATTCTCTTTTGACCTCACTTTCATCAACCAGGCATGCTCCCCCCCAGTTCCCTTTGCCCCAACATATAATGGAAGAGGCTGTGAAACTACAATCGATTTTGCACTAATATCACCCACAAATCCCAATTTTATAACTTTCTGGGAGATTGGGGATGACCCAATGAGCGATCATTATCCTATCACCTTTGGGGTAAGGTTGACAGAGGGGAAAGCAAAGGAATCTAGCGGGGCTCTTTATCCACTCGAGGTCACCCTAACAAAGATCAATGGGTATGTAATAAAATGGGAGAAAATGAACCCCACAACTTTTTTTCACAACTTCATATCGTTCTGCTATACAGACTTACTTGTCTGTTTAGAGGAAGACATTGATCCGAAGGCCATTATGGCAGCCTTCTCTAACATTCAGAGATACATAAAAGATGCGCTAACTAGGAGCTACAAGAAGAATGGGAAACACACACGTGGGTGGTTTGACTCCAGGTGTACAGCTGCCCTGAAAAATCTAAAGAAAGCTTTATCTGTTATCCCAAAAGACAGGGTTCAAATTTGCCAGGCGAGACGAGAGTATAAGCGGGCAATTAACCAGCGAAAGGCGACAATGAAGAGGGAGGCTTGGGAAGCCCTGAGGGAAGCCGCTAGGAATAAGGACACTAACCTCTTTTGGAAAGTCATAAGATCTGTATATAACTCAAAAGACAGTGACAATTCCATAGACGTAGCAATTACGCCAGAGCTCTGGGTAGAACATTATGGCAACCTTTACACCAATAGCCAGAGTGACACCCGGAACCAACAAGAGGCGACTTCACCCTTGGATAAAATAACTGAGGATTACCCGCCAACTGCCCCCCCAGCATCCCCCTATCCGATTGAACTGGTTTTTACCACTCTAGAAGTGGAAGATGCCCTTAGAGAAAGCCCGTCAGGGAAAGCCCCTGGCCCTGATCACACCCCAGTGGACGTCTACAAATCAAACCTGGATTTCTGGGTTCCCCTGTTAACCAACGTATTAAATATGGGAAACAAATGTGGCTTTATTAACACCTGGTCAGATGCAATTGTAGTGCCCATCTTTAAAAAGGGGAACAGGGACGATCCTGCTTGCTACCGTCCAATATCGCTATTGGACGGACTCATGAAAATCGCAGGAAGGATCGTCCTTAAGAGGATCCAGTACTGGGAAGCAGAGAAAAAGGTCATCTCGGAGCTCCAATACGGGTTCCGAAAGGGGTTGGGCACACAGGAACAATGCTTAAATCTGTCTTTATTGGTCTCTAAATACACTGAGGCCAAAAAAGGGGACCTGTTCGTTACCTTTGTTGACCTTAGCTCCGCATTTGATTGTGTGGACCACGCGCAGCTCTGGTCAACATTGGAACACATTGGGGTGGATCCTATTATTATCACATTCATAAAAGAACTATACAGAGATGCCGGGGCTAGAGTGAGGTTCGGGACCCAGGGACAATATACTCAAAAATTTGCTATAAATAGAGGAGTTAGGCAAGGCTGCATACTTGCGCCCCTGTTATTTAGTTTTTACATAAACTCCATCGCAGAGAATCTAATAAACTTGCCAAGTGACTACCCAGCTGTCAATGGTAGGCCTGTACCCATTCTTTTATATGCCGATGACGCGGCAATTATGTCTAGGACAAAGGTAGGCTTGCAGAGAGCCGTCACTGAATTCTCATCCTACATGGGGAAAAGAAACCTGAAAGTGAATATCTCTAAAACCTTTTCCATGTCCTGCTCCCAAAAAAACAAGAGACCACAATGCTCAATATACCTGGAGCAGCAAAAAATTACGATCACGGACACCTTCTGCTACCTGGGCGTTGTTTTTGATAGGAGAGGAAGGTGGAAACATGCAGTATCTGCCAGGAAACTTGCCTACAGCCGTGCTATAGGGGCCCTGCGAACCTTCGCAGCCAAAATCGGGGGTAAACCTATCGCTGAGATGCTACAGATCTACCGGGCTAAGTGTATAGCGACGGCCACCTATGGAGCAGGTCTATGGGGTCTCGAGAATGTGTCCTCACTACAAACCTGCGAGAACATTTTTATCCGCTACCTACTAGGTGTGAACAAAACCACTTCAACTTTTATGATCCATATTGAGACTGGCCTCAAATACCTCAGTGACATTATAAAGTTATCACCTTGTCTACTTTGGCATAAAATTTGGAGTACCGTGGAATGCCAATTGAACAGAGAACTCATCAAAGACTGCTTGACTTTGGATTGTGCATCAAAAGTTAAATGGCTACGATACGTTCAGATGATGTTCTCTAATATGGGACACCCCGAATTTTATGATGACCCAGAGTCCTTAGAAACTTTGTCCAGGCCGGCTCTCAAAAAACTTTTAATCACACACCTAGAAAGTGCCAGATGGAACACTGAGAAACTCAAAAGCACTACCCTGAGCTACCAGCAAATTACCCCCACTGAAGGTCTACAATTTTATCTCAGGATTGAAACCGCACCTTACCCTCGCATGCTTCTCACTAGGCTGCGTTTAGGGATTTTCTTTCGCATGGTCACTTTCCCAAAACAGAATGACTGGGCCTCTTTGAACCTAATTTGCCCATGAGATGATCATTCAGCACAAAGTAACATCCATATCTTGATCTTTTGTAATTTGTACACCACCCCGAGGAAACTGTTCCTTTTACCTCTACTTAAACGCTGGGGGATAAGAACATGTAAAACTGCATATCTGAAATTACTGTTGTTAGAGGAGGAGTATGTTATCTTTGTTGTCTCTCGCTTTTTAATGTCAGTGATTAAATACAGAAACTCAATGACCTAAGCTCTACACGTTTAAATTAACTAAACACTGCAGTATGAGGCCTTCCGTTCAAATCTCTACTATAGACTTTTAATACTTGGAAAATGTTTTATATATTTTTAATACAAATTTTGTCTATGAGAAAACTGTTTTTTAGATTCATGGTATAAACTGTACTTGTACGCTTTTATGATTTTCGGATAAATCGAATAAAGCTTATTTTGATTTGATTTGATTTGAGCAGAAAAACAGATTTCGTAAGTTGCAAGGACTGTTGAACTATTCTATTCCAATGTCCTACAGTCTTCCAAGAAGTAAAGACCCAAAAGTTGGTCCAAATTCACTCTAATCCATTATAAAAGGCCGAATTTGCCTTGAATAATCACATTCAGTATTGCCGAATTCCAAAAGCAAAATAACGGCCAGCAGTCCTCGTCAATGTTGACACATACGAAGACGACCCCTCATCCGGATATACAACAAAAGAGGGAGGTTCAAACAATAAGGCAACAAGACTTTTTACTGGGTCAGCAGAACTTGGACACTAGTTTGGTGAGACAAAAACTCATATTTTACACTATTATTCGGCTGTAACTGTGCTTGTTTGATCATCTGTATGTCATTGCAGTTTTACTGCGACTCACATGGTAAGGCACTTCAGTAATCTGATGTTTTGTTTTTCTTTTTCTATTTCTACTTACTTTGCATTTCTTATTGTTTTTATATTTATCATTATGTTTTCTTATTGTCTATATCATTATCATTGTGTTTATTTACTTATTTGTTCATTTTTTGAAAAACACAATAAAAATGACTTGAAATAAAAAAAAACTCCAAGAGAGTAGGAATGGAACACTCAAAGGCACATAGAGGAGCACAAATTTCTGGGCATTAGAATAAACAGGGATGAATAGGGTCAATGTTGGTGGTTTTTGTGAGTAGCAATGCAGCAAAACCAAACAACGCTCAGCGCCAAGATGCCAAGGCATTTACAGTGTTTGCACTTTTCAAATACCACTTAAAGTAACACAACATGCAAAGACTCCTGCCCAGGGCACTAGTCCTAAAAAAGAAGTGGGGGACTAACTAGGTTAGGCAGTAAGCAAGTGAAATCATGATGAGTGCCATCACAGCACATGATGTCACAATGAGTGACATAGTACGTGACATCACAGGAAGTGACTTCATAAGAAGTGACATCAGATATTAAGACCTCACACATATGTGTATCAGATATATTATGAGTACATTTAAGTGCATTATGAGATTTAACAAATGAGATTTGGCATTGGGGTTGTGCCCAAAAAGTGGTGCAATCCCCTCGTAAAATCTAACAGCCTAATTCATGAAGCTGAATTTGGCTCGCAAAGGGCCAGATTCTGAGAATCTGGCCCTTTGCGAGTGAGATTTTTGCATTTGGGATTCATCATCCCAAATGCAAAAATCGGTAATTGCGTTTTCGCAAATTTGCGATGGATTACATTTAAGGAATCTCTATTTGAGATTCCTTAAATGGAATTCATCATCCATTTAAAAATTGCGAAATCGCAATTTCGGGCCGCTATTTACCGCAAGGTCAAACCTCGTGGTAAATAGCGATAACTCAGAAAAATGCTTTTAAAAGCATTTTTCCGAGTTGCATGTTGCACACACACATGTCCTTTGGACATGTGTGTGTGCAACCCCTGGTCATATTAGCATTTAAGGGGTGCTACAGGGTGTCCTTTGGACACCCCTGGCACCCTTTAAATCGCTATCTTATTTGCGATTAGCTAATTGCTAATCGCAAATAAGGAATACTCCCCATTCATTCCTATGGGCCTTTTGGCCCATAGGAATGAATGGGGAGTTATTCCTTATTTGCGATTAGCAATTTGCTAATCGCAAATAAGGAATTAGTAGGAATCGCATTTTTTTTTTGCATATTCCTACATGAATCCCGTTTTGCGAGTCCTTAATAGCGATTCGCTATGAATCGCTATTAGGGGCTCGCAAAACGGGAGTATGATGAATCAGGCTGTAAGCCTCAACTAATACATTTATTTTTTTTAAATCCTGCCACAAAGAAAATAGCAACAAGGGGAAGCATGGTAGTAGATCTGTTATGCATAATTGGTTGCAAACTCTATATTTTAAAATATTTTATTGGGTTAAGGCATCTGCTGTGAAGGTGGCCAGTAAATCTCAGAGAATAGTAATAATGGTGAGATAACTCCAGTGGCCAGTGCACTTCCTGGAGCGATCTGTATTTTGAGAAGTCCCAGATTTGAATCAAA